>NC_134995.1:3892500-4517500 GCF_050947335.1 Megachile rotundata
TATTAGCTTACCAGAACTTTGAAGCTCATCCGATTTGCCTCGAATTTTTTCGGTTAAAAGTTTTAAGCTTGTAGCACTACCCCACTACGTTCACCACATGAAAGGTACGCCGCTGCAATAGGTCATTACGGTGGCGCATGTGCAGAATAAACACGGCCCGTTTCATAGCACTGTTCTGAGGGAAGCATTAGAATACTTTTACCTTCTTGTAGCGAAACTGTTTTAAATACCATCAGGCTTAACCTAAACTGATTCTTTGCAACATTGTTCTCTGAACTAGATCAAACTTGAATCTGTTGGTACGATGTCCAGCGCACGCATATTTATACTTAGCTGAAGCTTTGCTACTACGCAGGCGCGAGCCGTTAAACCACTGTTGGCCGTTGCCTTTCACTTTTCGAAGTTGGGCGCCAAACTTGTGTGGGCGGTTAGAAAATTCACAGTTGCTACGCATGAATTTAAGTATTATTTGGAATTATTTACTGTAAACATATTTTTATGTATTAACATGATTGTGCATCTTTTATTTTGGACACTGTATAATGAATACAATGTATGATCATGATTGTATATCGATTTTGTACATCGATTGGATATCGATGCGTGTGGAGCGCATGTTTGTTTTTGGAGCGTACGCGAATATAGTAATCGTTTGAGTTGGTTGCGAGCAAATTGTAAACCTCAAAATGCTTCAATACGTATATGGATGAATGTGATTTCTATTCACTTAATAAAAGTCAAAGATGATATAATTATTACCGAATTTGTATAGACAATTCTTTATTTTCCTAATCAATTTCATACATAATGTTATGTCAAATAAGTAAGTTAACTGCTGATCTCCATTGAAGAATGCACCATTAAATGGTTACGCCCAAAACATAAAAGATTTATGAGTTTTTCTTAAACTTATATACAGCCTTGAGCATTTATAAGGTAAATTTCCTTTTTTAATATATGAAATACTTTCATTCATCAAGAAATTACTTTTATAAAATTAAAGGTTAATATATAATTTAAAGTTGCGAGGACTGTTGTTATAGATACTTATTCATTCGTTATTATGATTTCGTCAATTACTGATGTTTTTTAAAAATTATTAAATCCTGGCATTATTTTATAGTTCTATCCTTTCATTTTTTGTTTGCCTCTTACATTACTAATGTGGTTTATAGAAAAAGTTTATTAATGCAATTGCTAACTACATTTAATTCTTAATTTTATATCAGATAACATCTCATAATTTCTTTCATTAATGATAATTTATAATTTCTTTCCTTTCGTAAGCGATTTTCTGTTTTCTTTTTCCATCGAAAATGTCAAATTATTGAGTTGAAGATTATCAAATACTTCGGAAAAGTTTAGTACAAAATTTATTGCCGCAGTTTAATCTTCTCAAACGTTACATAATTGTAAGTACCACGTAACAAAACATTTTCATTCCTGTCGTAAAAGAAATCCATCATTCAGGTTATTATTCAAACAGTAATATGCGAAAACATTCGTTTATTGTTACATGAGTGCAAAATGTATTACTAATAATAAATTCGTTCGAATATTGTTGTCGAATTTGTTTTGGAATTATCTACAACGTTTCCTGACTAAAACTACTTAGAGCTACAAAATTCAAGATTAACAAAAATAAACTCAGTTTATTATCGGCAAAAATATTTGTATAAGATTCTGTTATTGCAATTTGAGACCAACTGATTAATTTTTGTTACACCATTTTTTCTCCAGACTACCGTCATTGAGTCACGTAAAAAGACGTTAATAATTCCACGAAAATTAAACACATTAAAATCATAAAAATTTTTGTATACTTCACCTGTAGACATAAGTATATTATAATTATCATAAAGAATTATGCAATTGTGATTATATACTAACAATTTATGAAAAATTGTAAATGCATAAGCATAAACAGTATGTATGTAAAACTATTTCCTATTTTGCTTAAATAAACAAAATTATTAGAATAACTACACAAGTAATGCATAGAAATTATACATAAATAACAAGTTATACATAAAATTACAAAGACGTATCATATGCAATGCTGCTATAAAATATTTCAAAATATTTCTTTGGAAGTTTCTTAACTTCTACGTGAAAAGTGAAAAACACAAAAGAAAATACAGGAATTCTGATTCATATTCAAACAATGTCTTGATCTTAACCGTTTGTAACGTCCCTGGGGAAACCTTTTTTCTTTCTACCGGCATCATCGCGACAATCTTCTATCCATCGATTAGAATAGTCAATATATATTGACTATCATATATATTTTCATTTATATTAATTAACTTATGATTTTGATTTAGAGTAGGTAATATCTTCCATAAAAGTAATTGAATATTGAGTTAGAATAATTGAAACAAGATAATATATTATTTTATTTTATTTTTCTAATAAATAGTTTTGTATACGAAATTTCCGTTACGCTATGATGTGCCTACGTGCCGCGATACTCGCCCGAAATCCTTGAGATCAGCGCTAATCCTAGAAAAGGATAGAGTTACTATTTCTATTTACGGCATTTTCAGACATTAAATTAATTAATTAATTAAATCAATTTATATACGTAAAATCAACCAGTGTTAAACTACTCATGGCCGGAACTACAATTATTTTCTTCAATTAAAAAACTGTAAATCGGAATAGATCCGGCTCTCGTAGAATTCGTGCGCAATTAATTAGAAAAGGATAGAAAATATATTTTTCGCTAAAACATCGTTACACTATTATTTTAATATCGAACTGTTAGTCAGAAATTAAAGAGCGACATTTAAAATATAATTAAACCGTTCGATTTTATAATTAATGTATAATAACGAATTTATATGAAAATTTAGGTATTCTGACGTCACAGAATTTCCAGGAATTCGGCGAACCTGCGAGTATAAAAGGGCGAGCGAAACCCGTCTAAAATCAGAACAGTTTTCGCAGTCAAGCTAGTTAGAAGTCTCATTGCTAAGAATTTGAATTAATAAAAGAATACTGTTCTCACTTAGCGTCATTTCCGTAATCGATTACACCGCGTTAGATAGTAGTTTAATCTGTCTAATTTTTGCGAAAGCGTATTTAGGTGCGTTTAGAGAATTTCACTTAGGTTGAATTCCTCGCGGCGGTGGATTACAAAGCGCTAACATTATTAACTTTATAAAATTTCATTTATATAAATCTAGATACCGAATTGCTCTTAGATTATAGCGTCGAACACAAAAATCGAATATCAAATTTAGTTAATATTACGAATGCGAAGTTTGCTTTATCAGAGACCCGATTCAGATACGGTCCAATATAAAGTATTATATAGCGAGTTTCATATCGTTAAATTCACAATTATCAATTACATATTGTTTAATTTATCAAATTCTATTATTATCATTATATCAAGATCTATTTAGTTTCTCTATTCTAATTAATCATTTATAATCTATATACTTTTCTTTATTTTGTTGTTACTGTTTGTTAGTTTCATTTCTTATCGTTATTGAATAAATCTAATTGTTGAAAGATATTGACCTGTGGATTTCACTCCTTGACCGCACATCACACGAATCCCACAATCTTTATTTGTAAAATCGAGTCGCTTAGGGGTAAAAGCCGCTCTTTACCTTTTAGCGCTTATAACTATCTGAACTTAGGTTCCAGAGTCGTTACACGTTTATCTTAATCGTTTATAAATTTCGTAATTCTTAGTTTATAGTTTGGATTTAGTATATAATTTTCTTGTTATAAGAACATTATAATTCTTTGATATGCAGTGTGCTAAAAATTATAAGTGCGCAATTAAGTAAATGAAAACGGATAATTACAAAATATTGGGTTGTCCGGAAAATTCGTGCCGATTTTCGGTAGGCGGCATGAAATTTTATTTAGCATAATTTTTCACCAAAAAGCCTGAGACGTTCTGGAAGGAATTCTCAAGTTGCATAAAAGATGGAGAAAGGTTATAGAATAGAATGGCACCTATATAATTTAATTAATGTGTACCAAATTTAATGTGCTGCGTTTCAGTTCCCCTCAAAATCGGCACGAACTTTCCGCACAACCCAATATATTTGATGAAATGACTAAATGTAGAACATTATTGAATGTAGTTGAGCTGAAGTAAGATTTATACATGATTCGTTTGTTTAATAAATAATTATCACATAAGAATACATTTCAATGATTAGTTAAACTCTGAAAAAATAATGGTTCGTTCAAAATACAATAATGCGCAATTATATGTATAGAACAAATCTTAGGTTACGTTGTAAAACGCAATGGTATTATGGAATATGTAGAGTGGTGAAATAATTCTGCTCTTTAGATAACAATAATAGTAACAAGTTATTAAAGAGTTAGTGGATCGAAATTATAATGTTAGTATGTGTTCGCTCCGGTTTCGAAGCAATTGAAAGTAAATAACATTAATATTTGAATACCACAAAACTTTACTTTCGCTGCACTATAATTTTGTTCTCGTAAATGAGTAGGTATAATGATGTTTGATTAACAATAGTGTAAATTTTATTTACATAATTTTCACAATTTATTAAATCATCTGTATTAAATAAAACAACGTCTAATTTTTACGTTACTTCAATATTCGAGTGCTTTAACGTGTAAGTAAATTTTTCTTAATTTTTAGACTTAATATATTATTTAACGCTTTGCAGGATAACGTTCCTGACTAATAATTTCCTTCAACCTAGAAGCATATTACACATTATTTTTTTAGTATTGTTTCATTCTTCCTTTAATCGCCGTTTCGACACTTTATGTTATTGCAACTTTGTTTCTGTTTTACGTGTTTCTAGTTCGTCCCACAGGATTTCAGTCGACTTTGAGATCTGCTAATTGAACTGAAAGGTATAATAATTTTCGACAATTATACAAGAAATGCTCCTCTACTTTAGAATTATTGTCATGGTAGCATTAAAAATGATAAACAATCCTCATTTTTATTGCATTTTTGTGAAAATCATTTTTTAAAATGTTTAAATATTTTTACCCATTATACTATGAGCGAAAACTAATTAACCTATTCTATGCATTGAACATTTTCACACAAGCACGTTTCCAATATCGTGTTTTACAGTGGATTTTGTATTTTTAAATTTAAATTTTTCATTCTTCTTTCGCCATACCATTCTTCGCCCATCTGACCCAAAGATGTTAAATTTATTTTTATCACTAAAAATTACATCATTCTTCCATGTGTTGTCTTTTAAAACAAATTCTCGTTGATAATTTAATCTGTCTTCTGTGTTCACTTCGTTAACAAATGGCTCTCTCTGGACAACTTCCATTGTAATCAACTTTTTTTAATTTTCTGTGTATGTTTTAGGAGTGCACAATTTTCCTGATCTCTATCAAAAGTTCGTCAGCTAGTTTTGGAGCACTTAACTAATGATTTACCTTTATTTTTTTATTTTCCTTTCATCACGAATATCAAATTTCTTTGATTGCCATTTTTGTAATATTCATTCTATAACAACCTTCCTTACCTAAATTGAGTCTGGTAGTAATGTGTCTATACGATTTTTCAGTAGTATTATAAAAAATTCCAAATTGACGTATATTAAAACCGGTATACCTTTTCAGATAATCGTTCAGGTGTTTCTGCTTATTTATCCATCGTTGTTATGTTAGGAAATTAGTGAAAAGTGGCAAACAAATATTACAGTGAAAAGTGATAATAAAAAATGATCCTGAAGTGAAATTGCGTATTATTTTTACGAATAGTTACGATCGAAAGAACGATTCAGTTACGAGAATCCATTTGAATCAAGCAGGATTATTTTTAAACCATTGTTGAGTCTAATTTTAATGGTTTATAAGTTTTATGTAAATCTAAAATTACAGAAATTTAATTTACTAGACGTCTGTTAATTGTACATAACTAATTCTGTTCCTTACTCATGACAAACGAATAAGTGAACATTATTTGTAACTGTGCTGTTCATTATTTAACTCTTTGAGGCACAGAATTTCAAATAAAAAATAGACCCATGTTGCACAGGAATTTTATCGGGTTTTAAATGAAACAAAACTGGTATATTTTTATTAGTAAAGGTATAACATTATGTAAAGATATAACAAAATAGTAACAATTAATTACATTTTTAAGAATATACAACATAAACAATAAAGAAAAATTGTTTTTTGTATTACTCCACAAGTTGCATGGTGGGACAAATGAAATCCCACTATACTTTCATCATTTGCAAACAAATTTAACCATTGATTTATATTATAATAAAATAATTTTAAGAAAAAAAAATACGCCGACTTCGAAATGCACTAAAAAGTATAAAATAATTTCTATTTCCTAATGAAGTAATTTCTATTTCATTCAATCATACAATTACGTAACAGATATGAATGAAACCTATTTACTCATTAAGTAGTATATTAAATACATTTCAACCTTTTCGGAGGCGGCGCAAAATTAAAAATACCTCAGTAAACGTTGCTGCCAATAACCAGTTGATTGTGGTATGGCGTATTGGAAATTAATAAATCCTGAGAAAGAATACAAACCATTATAGATATATCTGGTAATATACATAAATGTAACTACTGCATCTTCATTTCGCAACGTTTCTGATATAAATGAAATTGAATCGACTTCGTTCGCATGTGGAAGCCATGGATCTAAGAACCTATAAACGGAGCCCACGACACGGGAATTACCAAATTTGCGGCAGATGGGCTCTATCTTTGTAGTATATGCGGCGATCGAGTCTTTCTGTCGCATACTCTATGAATCTAGATAGACCATAGTTACATTCTATACGCATTAACACCTACTTCGCGGCGTGCTGTCGAGTTATATGTATAGAAAAAAAAATAGCTATACAAGCTTTGCCTGTATTCCGCTGTCCAAAGGTTGACATGTTCAAGAAAATCTTTTAATTTTGCGCCGCCTCCGAAAAGGTTGAAATGTATTTAATATACTACCTAACGAGTAAATAGGTTTCATTTATATCTGTTGCGTAATTGTATGATTGAATGAAATAGAAATTACTTCATTAGGAAATAGAAATTATTTTATACTTTTTAGTGCATTTCGAAGTCGGTGTATTTTTTTTTTTTAAATTATTTTATTTCACGTTTTTTAGTGGAATGGGGAGAATTGTATAGGATACTGTGAGACAGTTCTTCCGGGCTTTTCTTTTGTCTGTGTAAATGCCATGAACATAATTAAGTAAAAGACAACATGGATATTCTTTTTTCAATTTTTTTTTCTCGCTAATATCTCGAAAACTAAAGCTTTCCGTCAATTATGCATAAGGAATAGGTTGTCCAGAACATGCCCCTGACAACATATTAAAAGGACATTAAAATTGTCCAAAGTTGATTTCAAAACTTTTCAATAATTTTTCGCTAATATCTCGAAAACTAAAGCTTTCCGCGAAATTTGTATATGAACAAAATTGTTCAGAATCATGTCCGTGATAAAATATTAAAAGCGCACTAAAATCGAGAAAAGTTTATTTCAAAAGTTGTCGGTTATCTTGCAATAACAATACTTTGCAATTAAAAAATGAAAAATTTTTTGATAATGGTACCAATAGGGAGTCAGAACCTACCAGATGCAAAAGGTTTCGTTCCGATCGGTCCATCCAACTAAGCGTAATCGGCGGGCACACATAGAAAAAAAAAAAAAAATATACTGATCGAATTGAGTAACCTCCTCCTTTTTCGAAGTCGGTTAAAAATCGTTACTCGCTTATGAAGAACTAATTTTTATAGAAATTAACTTACCTCTGCGATTTTTAACATGAAACTAAGAAAAAAATGTGAGCGCAATAAACCTTCCGTTTATAACAATTGCTCAGCCGCTAATCGCATGTTGAATGTTGCCAACACAATGAATACATTTGTAACATTATTTGAAAACATTACTAACTGTTTTACGTAAATAAGGCGAAATATAAACCTATGCACATGCAGCTACTGCAAAGTTTCTTGCAGTAGGGATTAAAAATGTCCCACCATGCCGTGAAATACATCAAAAAGGTGGGACACTTTTAATCCCATCGTACCCCAAAGAGTTAACTCAGATTTGACATAATGTCTTCTTATTAAACGTTTACAGTGTCCCGCCGCATCGGCCCTTGATTATTATCGTGCTCCGCTGCTGGCTCGAACCTTTTGCTTCGCTTCTGGGCGCGCGTAATCCTCGCGCTCTGATTGATCCGTGTTTTTGCTTAATAATTCAAAAATGAAATTTCAAACCCCATTTTTGCAAAGGGAAATCTTGTTCAGAATCACGTCCTCGAGCACCCCTTTCCGGAAATTACACGAGTTGTGAGACACCATGTATATCAATTATTGGTATGTTTACATCTTCTAAATCAAAGTTAATCAAGTGTGCGATAAATGTAATGTGATATGTCACGCGACTCTTTTGATAAGACTTTCGGATTTAACAATTAAGAATACAGTATTTAAAAATTTTTAATTTTGTTCTTCTTGGAATAATAACTGTTTTATCGTATTTGTAACGTGTTTCTGATTAAAATGACACTAAATATAGCATAACTTGAACAATATTTACTTGTATAATATTTATCATATATATATAATTTTACGTGAATAGTTAAACGCAAATAGTCTCCTATGTTGCCCGTAAAATGTAGTCTTCTACCCTGACATTGTCCGTAAAATGCAGTTAAAAAGTAGGGATACAACAAGAAGCGCCACTCCAGGCGGTACCTTTGATGTGTGGAAAAAACTGTCCCTTTAAATTAGTTGCGCAGACAAGAGGGAATTTAAACTAACAGTAAGTGAATTTAATTTCACGTCAATTCGTAATAATTAGAAATCTTTTTATTTTAAATTTTCTCTGTATTATTAATATTGACTTTCGAAGTATTTGCACCAATTTTACAACACTGAAAAGTTAAAAAGGAAAAGTAAATACATTGCAGAAATGATTATATACAAACAACTTATATTTATACAAACAATTTATAAAAACAATTACAAATTATGTATCATAAGAAAATACAGATAAATGTGTTGCAGAGAAATCACTGGTACATGTACAGGTTTAAACCAGTCTTTTTCGGACGCTATGCTTGTACACTACGAGGTGTGACCCAAAAGTAACGAGATTGGTCCAATAAATCATTGTACCTGTAGAATCAGTTCTCCGTGACATTATCACCTTCAAAGTAGTCCCCTTCAGCATTCACACACTTATGCATTCGGTGCTGCCATTGCTGGTAACAATTCTGGAACGAGGATTTTGGAAGTCCTTTCGGGAGATTCTCCGTTTTTGCCTGAACCTCTTCAACTGAGGTGAAATGGGTTCCCTTTAAGCAAAATTTAACTTTAGGAAGTAAAAAAAAGTCGCATGGATCCAAATCAGGTAAATAAGGAGGATGCCCCATTACAGTAATATTTTTGCTAGTCAGAAACTGCTTGACAGACAGTGCCGTGTGAGCGGGTGCTTTGTCCTGGTGCAACAGCTATCCATCACTCCACAATTGTGGCCTTTTTTTCCTAATTTTTTCACTAAATTTTTTTAGTACTTCAATGTAATAGTGTTGGTTAACAGTCTGATCACTGGGAAACCACTCAATCAGTACAATTCCATTAATGTCGAATTTTGATTTTGACATGCGTGCTTTTTTGAGTTTTGGGGATCCTGAAGATTTCCACTGCATCGACTGGCGCTTGCTTTGTGGGTCATAGGTAAAAATCCATGTCTCATCACATGTTACAACAGATTTCAACAAATTTTACAAGAAACTTGATGTTTATTCGCTGTTCGGTTTTTACGTTAGACATTTTTCCAGCAGAATGCAGTTGCACGTGTTCACTAAATAACGCAATACTTCCAAATGGTATGACCGATTCAATCCAAATTTGCAACATGGATAGAGAAGGTATGTGGGATGATGCCACAAAAACAATTGCTGCCAATTCCATTGTTTTTTCAAGATACACACCGAGTCTCGTTACTTTTGGGTCACACCTCGTATACTGCGGAAAGGCGTTGAGAAAGAGATTATCAGTTGAGCCTCCGTTTCGGTAACTTTACATATTCCATATAGTTTCTGTAACTCTGCATATTTCCATACTTCTCATTAAATACCTCACTTCTTGCAAACACACTGTTGCGAGTATTATTCATTTCACCTAATCTACCTCGCGACAAGACAATTCTTTATTTTCCTAATCAATTTCATACATAATGTTATGTCAAATAAGTAAGTTAACTGCTGATCTCCATTGAAAAATGCACCAATAAATGGTTACATCCAAAACATAAAAGGTTTATGAGCTTTTCTTATACTTATATACAGCCTTTAGCACTTATAAGGTAAATTTCCTTTTTTGATATATGAAATACTTTCGTTCATCAAGAAATTACTTTTATGAAATTAAAGGTTAATATATAATTTAAAGGTTATTTAAAGGTAAAGTACAAAGTGGAAAGTTGAAAGGGTGAAAGAGAAAGTCAACGGAAAAACATAGGCCCGCACAAGTTTGGCTGTCAAATGTGCGATCTGACATTGACCAAACTTGCATGAGACCTTGGAAAAATTGAAGATTGCAGAAAAAGTAGGAAGTGCTTAGAAATATTCAAAAGAGATAGTTAGAAAAGTTTAGAAGAAGAGATAAATTAACGCGAATATAGTGGCGGACACTGTCACACTTCTAACTAAGTTAGCGTGTTCACTAACTCCTAGGGGATTTATGCAACTTCAAATATAAAAAATGAAGTTATGAAAGATAGGATATACCCCAAACAGTTGAAACTCGCAACTTTCTTGTGCTATAAAAATTTAACTTGGTCTTCAAAAGTCAACAAACTACTATACATCTAGAAATTTAAATTGTGCTGCTTCAAAAATACCATCTACAACAATTGGGCGTTTTTAAGCACAATTGGTTGTAAATCGTTATTGAATCGCGGCCTGTGACAAATGCTGCAGACGTGGCTCTTTGTAATCGGACTTGATAAATAATTTTCGAACTTTTCGTTTGTAAAATGAATTGGTAGTATTCGGGTCGATTGTGGAAATTCTCTGTAGAGCGAATTTGAATTGGCTTCTGCTTCTGGCGCAAATTAGACGTCAGATTCAAATTCTCCTGATAAAGTAGATTGTTCAGTGGTCTGGTAAAGTAAAATCTCTTTTACATATTCCGTGACTCTTATTAATACATGAAAACTATAGTATTCTATTAATAACCGCTCTATATGTATATTTATGTATTCTTCTTAACGATACTGCCAATTTCATTTATTTCGAACTAATTAATTTGTCGTACGATCAATAATATATTTGCAAATGTATTATTTTTATGTTGCAAAAATATGTGGACATTCAATTTTCTACGATGACTTTACGTAAAAAATATATGTATATAATATGGTAATTTAAAAAATCAATATTTCGTCCAGTAGCTCGTTTGTATAACACTATTTTTATCAAGAGGTGTCGAAAGACACTTTTCAAATTTTAACTTAACATTATTCTGTAAGTTGAATTATTTCTTCACAATTAATTTTTTGACTTTTCGTACAATAGTTGTTAAATTAATTCAGCGGTATCATTTTCTTCCAGTTCATCCTAGATCTAAAAATACGCATATTCTATCTACTTATTTCTACCATAAGTTGTCGTTTGATACCTTAAGGATTTCATGACAGTACCTAATTTTAAACCATTTTACATATAAATATCAGCACTATTTTGCAGCATCATATCAATTACAATCAGATTAGAGAATCCCGATTTCATTTGTAACGAAAAATACAGGAGTTGTGGCACAACTTTGATATTCGCTTATTTCCCGCCATGTTGCATTTTAGTGTATACCACTATATTTATATTTTGTAAATCGTGAATTAAGCTAGAATTTATAATGTGATTAAATAATTTCTAATAAAAACACATTAATGTATCAATAAATATGTTCCCCAAATTATCTATATTTAGCTAATAATTTGAAATCCCAACAGTTTTGGCAATTATTTGCGTTCAAGCGAAAAGGTGTTGATAGAGGCATACATAAAATCGTGGTAGATATACTGTTAATTACATATCGTAATCGATTGAGCATGGCAACTATAATTTTCAAAATAATTGTGCATAATGCATTTCCGTTACTCTAATAATTTTTGTTTTAATTCTTCCTTTATCATAATTGATATTTATCGAATCTTCCTGTCCAAATAATCCCGTACATTTTAAATTGGGTTTAAATCTGGTGATTATGGATGTAACACACGAAAGTATGTAATTATAAGGCATTCCTAAATTCTCCTGGCTTCGTGTTTCGGGTCATTATCTTGATAAGAAAATATTTTTCCAATGATCATTGCAGTTACGCTTTTATTTTAGATTCTTTTTTGTATCCAGTCTTTGTAATGAAAGTAAACAAGCATTACGCAATATTGTCAGTTGCTCTCAATTATGGTCGTCTTTCGATTTCGTTATCGTATACTTTGACAAATTATTGAGCTTGTACAGTGCAAACAAAATAAATTTTCGCCTTTTTTCGATATTTTAGTTAATAAAAATATTTCATCTAACACATGCCATGCTTAGACATCTTCTCAGATTCTTAATTTTTAAAATAAATTGAAAAATATAATGAAATGTTGAGCTATTGTGTTTCTTCTATACATCAATCGCTATTTAATTGGACTAAAATGTTTGCAATGCAATATAAATTCATATCATCTTATTCGAGATAGTCCATAGAATAATTTGGTGTCAAAAATAATTCAGCAGTTATTATGACAAATTCACAAAAAATTTTCAAACACTATGAACATCAGGAAAACGGTTTATATGTTCATACTTTCCACATAAATTTATTGAAATTGCTTATGGACAGTTATAAAATAGAAATCATTAACAATTTATCAAATAATTTTTTGGATACGGCTGTCATTTAAATTTTAGTTATTTATATTATTTCAATTACTTATTTTGTCTAAAATATTCGGCAAAGTACAGTTTCTCCTTTATACAACGTAAAAGTAAGCAGTAGTGCTGAAGAAATATTATAATGTGTGCTACAAGGCTTCCACGTACGTATAGTACAATTTTCAGCCAAAATTAGGAAGGTGAGACACGGTGCACGAATACCAGCGAGATTAACTGTAAATAAGGTAAGATAATATGTCCAACCAGAGTCCAGAAGTAAACAAGGTCGAACGTTTAAAACATGTGGTAGGCCATTATATTAAAAGGTAGACAAAATTAAACGAAACTGTTTTTGTTTTAATTTTTGAGTTAACACAAAATTTTAACTTAATACGTTTTAATAATTTAATATTTCATTTAATGTAATATAATATATGATCATTTCATAAGTCACACTGAGTAAATAAAATTTACTATGGTGTTAGCTAGACACAGTGCCTAAATGCACTTAATCATTTACGTTTTTTCCCCTTAATTAAGTAAGAGGACTTATAATTTGTACTATCATAACATAACAAAATGAATGGTTTCGGAATATTAATATTGCTCAATGTACGCAGTTCACTATCACTCTGAAATTCATAACAATCGTACAATTCACATTTTTCAACTCGTTATTAACACGTTAAATGCCAAATTTTATGCATCAATAGATAATTTTGCCACATGGATTGTAAATTTATATTTAATATTTTCAAACGCAATATTGAAACAAAAAATAAGCTTTAAATCTAGAATTTAAGAACACACATTTTATTTAATATAATCCGATAAACAAAAAAAAATATCTTGAAATCTCAAATTTGGGTATCACGATAGCAAATAAGTTAAATTGTGCTTATTCCTTATAACTGTGCAAATTCTTGCAATAATATAATAAAGTACTAACAATTAACGCTCCGAATTGCAATTTAGTAATATAGAGTTTTTCTTCAAAGAATTCATAACAAAATAAATCTGTAAATTTATATTCGTGGTGGTCGTAATAATTTTTACAGCATTCTACTTCGGTATTTTACAGAAGATTTTGACATATTCTGTCAAAACTTAAATTTTAACAGTTGTGACTTTTTAGTTGTACTTTTTTTTTCGGTATTTATTATTAGAGCAATTTATTCCCTTCAAACAAAACCTTTATCAGTTCTACATTTCTACATCCGTGCAGATACGTGAGCTAAAAAAATGCTGACACACAAAAGGTGTCAAAATTTAACCGAAGTTTACGCGCGTGCTGTGTGTATGGAGCTGATGAGATACAGTAAAAGGTATCGCTTTTTTTACCGCTCCAACCTTTTTAGAATTTTTATATGTAATCTTGTATCGCAGGTTTGCATCCAGTTGGAGAAAATCTTTTTTCTTCTTGAACAACAATTTTAGTAAAATATTTGTAATAAAACACTTTTGTAAAAAGTAGAATATACACATACTTACTTTATAGTATACTGTTGGATTAGTAATAAATACAAAGTAAACGAAATGCAATATGTTTATAACAAAATATATGTAAAATAATTTTGAATATTCTAATAGTAATGTTTTACGTTATTTGACGTTTAAGAAAAAGATTTTTTGTAATTGGATGCCAAAAGAGGACGAAGTGTGATTCATTTAACACTACATCCATGTCGTCTTTCAATACCCGATTTGTATTACACGACTTTTTCAAATATTAAATTTATTTTTGTCATAAGTGGCCATCTCGGACTAAAATCTATTTTACAGATGAAACTCATCGGATTAAATGTCATTGAAACTCATCAGGATCAGATCGAATTTCCTTTACAGGAATATTAAAACTGACAGAAGATCTTTATTCCTTCCTATGTTCAAACGTTGCAAATTAGGTCATGTCCCAGATGTTAAGTAAATAGATTAAAGAAGTTTTAAAATTTCAATGTAACCGACATCTTCGCAAGATATATATTCATGTCAAGAACATTTTAAAGTTGATTAATTTAGTATAATTACGAAGGTGACAAAATGATCTATTCACAGGGGTTTAACAACTTTTGTAAAAAACCAATATTTTTTTCATGTAATGAAAGCTTTGTTTGATTACATCTAATCATTATTAACACTTCCTTATTTTGCTATAATAAAAGCTTAGTACAAGCTACAAGGGGTATTTATAAAAGGAGATTCCAATAATGATACATTACTTAAAATTGTTCTGAATGCGTACCTGTGGATATAAAATAAATTTATATTATTTATTAGTGCTCGATATTGTTATTAAACTACTTAGTAATACACTATAAGAAATTGGCGGTGAAATAAAATAATAGGTAGTATGTTTAATAAAAAAAAACTTCAATATACGTACGTTAGGGAACACTGAAAGTCACATCTTTTCATTTTGCAAACGCAAATACACTATTTTGCAAATGGAACTGGATATTTCTTTTACATTTACTAACTCATCGAAACATTCTGTGTACGGTAGTATTACGATTTAAGGTTTCAAAAAAATAATATTTAACCAGTTAAGTGTGTTTGATGACTATATCCGTCATGGAGATGTGGCAGAATTTTGTGTCATGACGACTATATTCTTCATGCGTAAAATTTTGGTATTCAAATTGTAATTTTGGCGAAAACTAAATTATATTCATAAATTGTAATATGTTTGAAATGTTTAGAGGTCAACACGAAATGAAATAAACAAATATAAAATGCAAATGATTTGAGATGGACTCATAAATTCTTGAGAGCTAATTCGTCATCGCTTGACTATCGCGACACACATTGGTGCGTGCTTTGCAAAAAGATCGCCACAGTTAACTGGTTAATAACATATTTTTCATTTTTAGGGAAAAAATTGCTCAGATTTTTTTAACGAAGGACTGTTGTGTATCTTATAAGAAAGTACATGAAAGAAATGGAAGACTTATTGGACAGAGTGGAAGGGATAAGCATTGATTCATGTCTACTAATAAAGCTACAGAACGATTACATCTACTGATAAGTCTATAAAACGATGCCATTTGATAATAACGCTTAAATACAACTAAAACCAAACGATGTATCCTTTATACCGTTGAGACGCCTTCTTATACAGCATAGGCAATGCAGCTACTAAAAGCATGGGACATATCATGATTTGTTAATATTGTAAACATTACACTCTAATATTTTTTACATAGAATGTCTTGATGAATTGAAATAAGTAAAAAGTCTGCAATTTCATTAAATAGAGGTGTATTTGTTTCGTGAAAAACGA
Source organism: Megachile rotundata (assembly GCF_050947335.1). NCBI lineage: Eukaryota > Metazoa > Arthropoda > Insecta > Hymenoptera > Megachilidae > Megachile > Megachile rotundata. The sequence goes on from NC_134995.1 coordinate 3,908,674, forward strand.
CAAGCAGTAAAATAATAAATTACTATAAAGATAAACTTTTCTTTCAATAATTCCTTTTTATCTTTTATCAAATTCGTGAGGTAACCTGGTCTGGTCTACATGATGCACTCTGTTTAATGCATGGAAAAGAAGTAGCGTTATCACGGATTCAGTCAGGCGTAAGAAGCATATGTTCCATACGTCAACATAGTAACTTGAAACGGTTTGAGGGCTGGTATGAAGCTTGCAGGATGACAGTGAGTTCGGCAAAACCAATCGACGTCGGCATAAATGCGATATTTTATGAGCACGCTATTTGCTTACTGGCAAGGAAAGATTAGTTCAGCGTTTTAATACATTGATAGGCTGTCATATACAGGGTGTCTCATTTATGTTAACATTGTATACATTTTTGCAGACGTGTGATTTAAAAAAAATAAACACGTGTCCTTTAGTCTTTCGAGTGGGTAGTCAAATAGCATTATTAATTTTTTAATGCACTGTTTGAGGTCATTTTAAGGGCATCTTGTCTTTTTTTATCATGAACCCAAATTTTTTTCGGAATCACATTCTATGTGAAAAAATGATTAACTTTGATACATTTTGTTGTAAGTTCAGTATTACACCTGGTAGGTTCATGTCTTAACTAATCAAAGGATTTAATATGATATTATCTTATTTTATATTATTACATTCTATTATGCAGAGTGTTCCACTGAAATTGGCAATTAAAAAATCTCGAAGACATGTTTTAAAAAAAAACATATTAACACGTGTTCTTTAGTATTTCGAGTGGAGAGTCAAATAGCATCTTGTCTTTTTTTATCTTAAACCGATATTTTTTATTCCGGAATCATTTCTACGTGAAAAAAATGCATGATTTTTATTTGATACATTTTGTTGTAAGTTCAATATTATATCTGGTAGCCTCATATCTTCAACTAGCATTAGTACCTTAAGAATTATTGATGGCACGTTAAATGGAAACAAATACACCTGGATCGCGAATTACCTGTATTACTCGAAAATCTAAGCCTAGAAGACAGGCAAGGCATGTGGTTTTAGCACAACGGTTGCTCAGCTCATTGTTCACGTATTTGCACGGCAATTAGTACATCGGGATTTTACTGATCGTTGGATAGATGGTGGTGGTCCAATTTCCAGGCCAGCAAGATCACCTGATCTAACATCAGCCGATTACTTCCTATGGGATTATCTTAAAGAAAAGGTATACTCTGGTCCACCTATTGCACCAGAAAACATGAAAGAGCAAATTATAACTGTGTGTCGTAGTATCACGAGCAGAACTTTCTTATCTGTTCATGAGTCTTTTATTATATGAATTAACAAGTGTCTGGAAGTTGAGAATAAAAATTTCGAGCATTTATTCTAATGTTCTTAAATGAAATAAAAAATCTTCCAGATAAAAGTAAAGTTGTCATTTTAATTGATAAAATATTTTTGACATAAACATGAGAAGTCAACTAGATATCTCAAAAAATATTGTTGTACGTTCAATAGTGAACTTTCAATATTGAAATGTACCAAAAATACCATGCATTTTTTCACATAGAATTTGATTCCAGAATTAAAAATATGGGTTTCTGATAAAAAAAGATAAGATGATCTTGAAATAACCTCGAAGACGCCCATGCATTAAAGAAGTAGCAATGTCATATGTATGTCATATGTATAGTTGTATAGAATAACTCATACTTCCTTCTTCTCTTACTTTGTGAGTTTATAAATGTCGCAAGGAAATGTATTTAACCGTTACCGCATTTTTCTATTGTTTTTATGTGCTCGTCTCATGCAACGGAAAAAGTCGGGAATATGTAAGAGCCGAAATAATAAAGTAGTAAAATATCTACCGTAGTCAAGGAATTGGTGCGAAGGAGGTCTATAACTGTTTCACACTACCATTAACTCATTTCTGTTAAAAAAATGGACTTGAAATAAATAATGTGCTGAACTTATGACAACGAATAGAAAATCCGTGTCGTACAGTACGTGACACGGAAGGAATATTTGAAAATGGACGACTATCTATGATTTGCAGATATGAGGTTTGCATAGAAATGGAAGGAAGATATATCGAATATCTGCAAATGTGAAGAGTTGTACTATGTTTGCATCTATGAACTGTGTAAATTCAATTTATTACGGAAAGATTGGTTCATAACATCAAGGACTAATAAATAATAAAAGTTAATTTTATGTAATAACGACTGCTTTTAAGAACTATTATTAGATACTTTTTACTTTTTCCAGCAAATGCCATTGGTGCTTTAAATATCATCTGTTTTAAACGCTCTTTATATTGCATAAAAACCATTTCTTGCATGGGTACATTAAGGGATATTTAAATGGGAACTGCTAAATATTTCGTAATTAATTATGTCACTTAACTACTGATTTAACATCATATTAACTTTATTATTTTAATTTCATATTAATAATTGCATAACAAAATTATATCATTTTGAAGAGTATATATATACAACGTTAAAGACAATGCCCATTTAAAGTTACATTTTTTTTAAATTCACGGTCACTATCATTTTTTAAATTAAATAATTTTCAAATATAAGTTGATATTTTAAAATATTCTGCATAAAAATATGTTAGAACATGATGTTAAAGAAACCAACAATTCATAACGTATTTCAAAGTTTCATATGAAATTTTTTGTTTAACCCGAAGTAATTTGTATTTAGAATGGTGTGTCGTCGAAATCTTTCCAGCATGGAGAAATTTCGGGTCTCAAAGGAATATAAGAATTTGATTGAGTAGGAGGTTAAATAACAATTATTTAGACAGAATTGAGCCTGAATAAAATAATTTTAAGAAAAAAAATACGCCGACTTCGAAATGCACTAAAAAGTATAAAATAATTTCTATTTACTAATGAAGTACTTTCTATTTCATTCAATCATACAATTACGTAACAGATATGAATGAAACCTATTTACTCGTTAGATAGCATATTAAATACATTTCAACCTTTTCGGAGACGGCGCAAAATTAAAAATACCTCAGTAAACGTTACTGCCAATAACCAGTTGATTGTGGTACGGTGTATTGGAAATTAATAAATCCTGAGAAAGAATACGAACCATTATAGATATATCTGGTAATATACGTAAATGTAACGACTGCATCTTCATTTCGCAACGTTTCTAATATAAATGAAATTCAATCGGCTTCGTTCGCATGTGATCTAAGGATCTAAGAACCTATAAACGGAACCCACGACGCGCGAATTACCAAATTTGCGGCAGATGGGCTCTATCTTTATAGTATATGCGGCGATCGAGTCTTTCTGTCGCATACTCTATGAATCTAGATAGACCATAGTTACATTCTATACGCATTAACACCTACTTCGCGGCGTGCTGTCGAGTTATATGTATAGAAAAAAAAATAGCTATACAAGCTTTGCCTGTATTCGGTTGTCCAAAGGTTGACATGTTCAAGAAAATCTTTTAATTTTGCGCCGCCTCCGAAAAGGTTGAAATGTATTTAATATACTACCTAACGAGTAAATAGGTTTCATTCATATCTGTTACGTAATTGTATGATTGAATGAAACAGAAATTACTTCATTAGGAAATAGAAATTATTTTATACTTTTTAGTGCATTTCGAAGTCGGCGTATTTTTTTTTCTTAAAATTATTTTATTTCACGCTTTTTATCGGCCGACAAGACGTGTTTGTAGAAACAGTAGAAAATCGGCGACTGCATGTGTAACAACCCTGGAACCTAAGTTCATTTTATTACAAGCGCTAAAAGGTAAAGAGCGGCTTTTACCTTTAAACGACTCGATTCTACAAATTAAGATTGTGGGATTCGTGTGGTGTGCGGTTAAGGAGTGAAATCCACAGGTCAAAATCTTTCAACAATTAGATTTATTCAATAAAACGATAAGAAAATGAAACTAACAATTAACAATAACAACAAATAAAGAAAAGTATAGAAATTATAAATGATTAATTACAATAGAGAAACTAGATAGATCTTGAATAATAATAATAATATTATTTGATGAATTAAATAAGATGTAATTGACAATTGTGAATTTAACGATTTGAAACTCGTTATTCAATACTTTATATTGGACCGTATCTGAGTCGGGTCTCTGATAAAGCAAACTTCGCATTCGCAATATTAACTAAATTTGATATTTGATTTGTGTGTTCGACGCTATCGCAAGGACAAGATTTTACTTGATTAACACATTTATAAGTTATAATGATTCTTACCTATGTGTGATTCGGTTTCTAACTTAATATAAATGAAATTTACAAAATTAGTAAAGTTAGCGCTTTTATAGTTTACCGCCGCGAGGAATTCGACCTAAGTGAGATTCTCTAAACGTATTAGGATACGTTTTCGCAAAATTAGACAGATTCATCTACTATCTAATGCGGTGTAGTCGACTACGGAAATGTACGCTAGAGACAGAACAATATTCTTTTACTAATTTAACTTCCAAAATTCATCTAAAGTTAATAAGCTTCCTCGGAACAATTACGCTTGTTTAATTTGACTCGACAACTAATTGTCCATAGCCCTTTTTGCCAGAGCGCACACTGCCACCCAAAACCAGATCGCTTAATTGGGGAGCCTGTTGTTCACCAGCTGCTAAAACAACCCAAGGATCCAGAGTCAGATGAACAATATACGTCCAACAGGGTAGTAAATCAAAATTGACTCTAATTATGAACTCGTAATTGCTGAACCGCCACCCAAAAGACACGGGCTTCAGTGACCAAGTCGCTCAATGAGGGGGAGTAACTCGGAGCGGACTCCGAGACACTGAAGGCGCGTTAGCAATTCGACAAAATATGAGTAGCTGAGAGCTTTCGTTCGATGTCTTAGCCTTTCTTGGCGCTAAGCATAGCACTCTCCTAAAGGAGTTTCAATTACAAGATCGCTTAAACGGGGAGCCTGTTGTTCACCAGCTGCTAAAACAACCCAGCGATCAAGTAACCGAATGGCAAATACCCGCTTGACCAGTCAAGTATTAAGAATCTTTTTGGCTCTTTGACAGCGAAAATTGTTCCAGTTATATTAATCAAGGAGACTTCTATCGCGTTCGACTTCGAAAATTGTTCTGCTGCTTAGATGGGTTTCGCTCGCCCTTTTATACTCGCAGGTTCGCCGAATTCCTGGAATTTCTGTGACGTCAGAATATCTAAATTTTCATATAACTTATTTATTATATATTAATTATAAAATCGAACGGTTTAATTATGATTTAAATGTCGCTCTTTAATTTCTGGCTATCGTTTCGATACTAAAATGGTACTCTAATGGTGTTTTAACGAAAAATACATTTTCTGTCCTTTTCTATCAGAGGCGAGTCTATTTCGATTTACAGCTTTCTAGTTTAAGGAAATAATTTTGGTTCCGGCCATGAGTAGTTTAACACTGGTTGATTTTACGTATATAAATTGATTTAATTAATTAATTAATTTAATGTCCAAAAATGCCGAAAATAGAAATAGTATCGCTATCCTTTTCTAGGATTAGCGCTGATCTCAATGATTTCGGGCGAATATCGCGGCACATAGGCACGTCATAGCGTAACGGAAATTTCTCGTACAAACTATTTATTAGAAAATAAAATAAAATAATACATAATTTTGTTTTAATGATTCAAACTTAATGTTCAGTTATTTTTGCGGAAAATATTACCTACTCTAAATCAAAATTATAAGATAATTAATGTAAATGATAATATATATATATATTATGATTACCGACTGTCGAATTTGATAGATATGGTAATAGATACCTAATGTACTGTCGATAATTGGCAACTACGGTCGATAATTGACTATTCTAATCGATGGATAGAAGATTGTCGCGATGATGCCGGTAGAAAGAAAAAAAAAGTTTCCCCCAGGGACGTTACACATGTTGACTCATACACCACCAGAGACACGGAGGCATACGTAAAATTCAATATTTAGTAACAATAGCTTTTCGCTAATAACTCGAAAACTAAAGCTTTCCCTTAATTGCGGATAAGGAAAAAGTTGTTTAGAATCGTGCCCCTGATAACATATTAAAAGGACATTAAAATCGTCCAAAGTTGATTTCAAAACTTTTCAACAATTCTTCGCTAATATCTCGAAAACTAAACCTTTCCGCGAAATTTGTATAGGAACAAAATTGTTCAGAATCATGTCCGTGATAAGATGTGAAAAGCGCACTAAAATCGAGAAAAGTTTATTTCAAAAGTTGCCGGTTTTTTTGCAATAACTATACTTCGCAATTAAAAAATGAAAAATTTTTTGATAATGGTACCAATGGGGAGTCAGAACCTACCAGATGCAAAAGGTTTCGTTCCGATCGGTCCATCCAGCTAGGCGTAATCGGCGGGCACACATAGAAAAAAAAAAAAGAAAAAAAAAATATATATATATATATATATATACTGATCGAATTGAGTAACCTCCTCCTTTTTCGAAGTCGGTTAAAAAAAAATATACTGAAAATATACTCGAAAAATATACTCGATTTATGGGAAGAAGCCTTGCGGCATAAAAAGCTCCTTGTAAAATATGTATTTGTTAGTGATTGAACGGTGAAAGTGTGAATGAGTATGTATATGTTGTGTATGTTGTTGAGTATGAGTGTTGATTGATTTGAGGAGCACACGGTCTCGCTCAATGTTGTTGTGAATTGATTTGAGGAGCATAGTGTGTCACTCAATGTTGTTGTTAATCGATTTGAGGAGCACAGGGTCTCGCTCAATGTTGTTATGATTCGTGTTATAATACACATTGCGTGGGATTGTTCACGATGATCTATTCGAGGAATGTAGGGTCCCACTTGAATAGTGTTACGATGTATGATCTTTACCATCCTACAGTGGGCTATTCGAGGAGTGTAGGGTCCCACACAAATAGTGTGTGATTGCTTTGATACTATCCTATAATAGTCTATTCGAGGAGTGCAGGATCCCGCTCGAATAGTGTTATGATTGATCTTAAGAACCACCCTGCAATAAATCCCTTAGTCGTGGCAAAGATCTCGGTTCACGGCCGAGTAAGTGAAATAGTGATATTTTCAAAAGCGATGTAAAAATTGCTAGTCCGAAAAACAAAAAACGCTGCTTAAGAATATAGTCTACATCATTATTCTAGTATCATGCCTCGCAAATATTACGAATCAAATAAATTGATAATATATGGACATCGTAGAGAAAGAAAATACTATAGAAAGAATGTACTCTTTATCAATATTCTAGCATCATGCTTTCCAAATATTATGAGTCAAATAAATTGGTAATACATAAGTCTACTACAGAAAGAAAAAATTCGCGATACGCATTATTACAACAAACAATTTCGATCTAAATAAAAATTAAATTTACGTCAATGCTATCCGCACAAAACGATGTATGTAGGTCTAATTGCACCTTAATTAATCGACCTAATTGGAGGCAGACAGGTCGGATGAATTGAGATTCAGCGGATAACTGAAACCTGGAGAGAAATGTCCCGTTTGGGGAGGAAACCTATTTAGTATGCAAAATAAATTTTATAGCTATTCCATTATCGATTTTGATAAAACACTTCTATACATGAACCTAGAATTTGAAGAAAAAATAAGATACTCATATTTGGCCGTTTAAGTGAATACTCGTTATTTGGGAAGATAGTTTACATTTAATATTGCCATTCCTAAAATTGTTGAATTATAATAATCATATCGTGATAGTTTTGGTAGTATAATGACAAGTTCATGAATTATTTTAACCCCAGTTTAACTTTCTAGTAATGAATACATTTTTTTTACTTCTTTGTTTTGTTCCTTCTTCATGGATATTTTCATATTTTCCATTTCTCTTAAAGTTCTAGCAGGCTAATGACCATGACAGTCGACGCCCATAACACTAATCATTATCATCATCATCATCATCTTAAAGTTCTAATTGGATTGTAACATTTGCAGTGGTTATTAATATTTCAGGTTATTGTGATTGAATTATAAAGTTTATAAAGGTTATTATTTCACGTTATTATGGTCGAATTATAACATCCACAATGGTTATAGTGGTACATATCACAGAAACGAGAAGTATTCTCATCAAAACAAACATTTCATTAAAACCAATCAATTTCAGAAACATTTTGCTCTCGTCACATTTTCTGGAAATCATACTTGATTAACCATAAAAGAAATTCATCTGTCGAATACTAAGTTTTTCACGTACCAAGAATGTTTTATCATGCGATAAAAAACAGAAACAAATTTTTAATTACGGAGGGATTTAGAGCCTGGAACTTGTCATTCAATTTTCTTAACACAGCAGTCGCAATATAATTAAGTATTTCAATTTAATATTTTAAAAAATCAAGGAATTAAATGTTGAATGTATTATCAAATAACAAGTAGCTCACAACGATGACCGAATGTGAATAAGCTTATTTTTATATAAAATGATTATGGCATCTCTAACAAATAAAAGGAAAAGTTCTTGATTCATTTTGTATTATGTCTATACACATCGCTGTTTCTGTGAAACAGTAACTATAGGAAACTTACTTATCAGTTTCATTTGTTAAGTCTCATAATTTTGAAACGAACAAATATTTTACATATAATGTTAAAATAAACTATATTTTTTGTTTTTTCTACTATGAAAGTTACTATTTTCTTACTACTAATTTTGTGTTCTCAGTGTATGACAGAATTAATACTTGCGTTGTTATTGCTACGAAGTGTGATCGTGAGGAACGAATGTTTCGGTAACGACGTTATTGGTATCTAGAAACCCTCTAATCAGAGTCTTGAAACAGTCAACAAGATTAAGTCAATTACGCCATTTTTCGGCGAAATCAATACTGCGAAATTTAGTTTATAAAGAATAGCATACTTTAACGCTATTTCTACCACAATTTTGTGTATATCTATTTTGATCAAAAGGTGCCTCTCCACACCTTTTCATTTGAATGCAAATAATTGCCAAAACAGTTGGGATTTCACATTATCAGTTAAATGTAGATAATTTAGGGAAAATATTTATTGATACATTAATATGTTTTTATTAGAAATTATGTAATCACACTGTAAATTCTAGCTTAATTCACAATCTACAAAATGTAAATATAGCTGTGTATACTAAAATGCAACATAGCGGGAAATAAGCGAATATCAAGGTTATGCCGCAACTCCTGCATTTTTCGTTACAAATGAAATCGGGATTCTCTAATCTGATTGTAATTGATATAATGCTGCAAAATAGTGCTGATATTTATATGTAAAATGATATAAAATCTATCATGAAATACTTAATATGTGAAAAGCCATCTTATGGTAGAAATAAATGTACCATATGCACATTTTTAAATCCAGGATGAACTGGAAGAAAATGGTACCGCTGAATTAGTTTAATAACTTCTGTACGAAAAGGAAAAAATTTAAGTGTGAAGAAATGATTCAACTTACAGAATAATTTTAAGTTAAAATTTGACAGATGACTTTTGACACGTTCTTGTCGAAATAGTGTTAAGAGATATAAATTGCGTATATGTTAAGTTCTTATCCAATTTTCATGTTTCATGTATTACTTTCATGTAGTATATTTTGTTAACTCTTTAGGGTTTCTTACATGCAACCTTACATTAAAAAACGCTAAATATCGTAAAAATTATTGCCTATAGTATTATATTTTATTAGTATAATTTTATAAATTTAGATTTCATTTATTTTATTTAAAATTTTATTTGTTTAATATAATTAAGAACTAACAATAAATAAATACCTTTAAATAAATGGTTAAAATTGTTTTGAGCGACCTCTTAAATTAAAATTTTTTAACTTAAACTTTCAGAAGATTATTTTACATCATATACTAACTTTTTAGAGGGTGAGAGCGAAAAATATGTATACTTTTATAGCCACCCCTATACATACATATATATACATTTTTTTAATTTCATAATTCACAATTTGTATATAAACAAATACTAATTACCTTTATCTTACCCACTTCGCTAATTTAATAATTTGTAAATTAGTTTCACTATTATTATTCTGAAACAGCGATATCTCATAATAAAAGTCTCAATTATAAGTCTATACGTCATTGTCGATGAATGTTTAATAAATGCAATTATTAATGAAAAAGTCTTCATATAAATTTCCCTGATGAAATGTTTTTAATAATCTCAAAATATAAGATGGCGTAGAATACAAGCAGAATGTAGAATACCAAAAAGAATCACAAATAAGAATACAAATAAGATGTATTCTATTCTAGTTCTGTTGTAACGTCCCGCGGAACCTTTTCTTTTTGTACATTACCCACCAACTGGAATGAATCATTTATCGACAGTACATCAGGCATCTATTACCATATCTATCAAATTCGACAGTCGGTAATCAGTATGTATACATATACATGCATATATATTATCATTTATATTATCATTTATATCTTTTGATTTTGATTTAGAGTAGGTAATATTTTCCGTAAAAGTAATTGAATATTAAGTTAGAATAATTAAAACAAAATTTTGTATTATTTTATTTTAATTCTAATAAATGTATAATTTTGTGAGAAATTTACGTTACGATATGTGCCTACGTGCCGTGATGCTCGCCCCGAAATCCTTGAGATCAGCGCTAATCCTAGAAAAGGATAGAGATACTATTTCTATTTACGGCATTATTAGACATTAAATTAATTAATTAACTAAATCAATTAATATACGTAAAATCAACCAATACTGTACTTTTCATAGCCGGAACCAAAATTATTTCCTTCAACTAAAAAACTGTAAATCGGAATAGATTCAGCTCACGCAGAATTTGTGCGCAGTTCATTAGAAAAGGACAAAAAATGTATTTTTCGCTAAAACACCGTTGTACTATTATTTTAATACCGAAATCTTAACCATTAATTAAAGAGCGACATTTAAAATATAATTAAACCATTCAATTTTATAATTAATGTATAATAACAAATTTATATGAAAATTTAGATATTCTGATGTCACAGAAATTCCAGGAATTCAGCGAACCTGCGAGTATAAAAGGGCGAGCGAAACCTGGCTAGGCAGCATAACAATTTTCGAAGTCGAACGTTAGAAGTCTCCTTGATAAGTATAACCGGAACAATTTTTGCTGTCAAAAAGCCAAAAAGATTCTTAATACTTGATTGGTAAAGCGGGTATACACCATTCGGTTACTTGGTCGCTGGGTGGTTTTAGCAGCTGGTGAACAACAGGCTCCCCGTTTAAGCGATTTTGTAAGTGAAACTCCGTTAGGAGAATGCTATACTTAGCGCCAAGAAAGGCTAAGACATCGAACGAAAGCTCTCAGCTACTCGTATTTGATTTTTGATCGAACTGCTAACGCGCCTTCAGTTTCTCGGAGCTCGCTCTGAGTTGCTCCCCCTCATCGAGCGGCTTGGTCACTGAAGCCGTGTCTTTTGGGTGACGGTTCAGCAATTACGATTTTTATAATTAGAATCAATTGATTTGCTACCCTGTTGGACGTATATCGTTCATCTGACTCTGGATCGTTGGGTTGTTTTAGCAGCTGGTGAACAATAGGCTCCCTAATTAAGCGATCTGGTTATGGGTGTCGGTGTGCGCTCTGACAAAAAGGGCCATGGACAATTAGTTGTCGAGTCAAATTATACAAGAGTAATTGTTCCGAGGAAGTGCATTAACTTTAGACGAATTTTAGAAGTCGAATTAATAAAAGAATATTGTTCTGTCTCTAGCGTACTTTTTCGTAGTCGACTATACCGCGTTAGATAATAGATAAAATCATTAATCTGTCTAATTTTGCGAAAGCGTATCTAAATACACGTAGAGAATCACACTTAGGTCGGATTCCTCGCTGCGGTAGACTATAACGCGCTAACATTATTAATTTTGTAAAATTTAATTTATATAAAGTTAGAAACCGAATTACACTTAGGTAGGATTCATTATCAATTATAAACGTGTTACTCAAGTAAAATCTTGTCATTGCGATAGCTTTGAACACGAGAATCGAATATATATATATAAAGAATATCAAATTTAGTTAATATTACAAAAGCGAAGTTAGCTTTATTAGAGATCAGACTTAGGTACGGTCCAATATAAAGTATTAACCAGCAAAGTTCATTTCGTTAAATTCACGATTATCTACTACACAAGTTTAGTTTAATTGTTTAATTTGTCAAGTTCTATTGGGTTGTCCCGAAAGTTCGTGCCGATTTTCGGTAGGCGGCATGAAATTTTATTTAGAATAATTTTTCACCAAAAAATCTGAAACGTTCTGGAAGGACTTCTCAAGTTGCATAAAAGATGGAGAAAGGTTATAGAACAGAATGGCACCCATATAATTTAATAAATGTGTATCAAATTTAAATGAGCTGCGTTTCAATTCCCCTCAAAATCGGCACGAACTTTCGGGACAACCCAATATTATTTCTATTTCAAAAGCTATTTAATTCTTTATTTCAATTAATCATTTATAATCTATATACTTTTCTTTATTTTGTTGTTATTGTTATTTGTTAGTTTCATTTCTTATCGTTTATTGAATAAACCTTATTGTTGAAAGATATTGACCTGTGGATTTCACTCCTTAACCGCGCACCACACGAATCCCACATTCTTTAGATTAGTTATTTGCGAAAACGAGTCGTTTAGTGGGTAAAAGCCGCTCTTTACCTTCTTAGCGCTTATAACTATTTGAACCTAGGTTCCAGGGTCGTTACACTGTTGTATACAACATCATATTTATATTTTATGAACTGATTTTTTCTAACAACGTTAAATTGAAAACAGACGCGATCATAACGGAAAAAGGTCAGCGAAATCTAATTTTTAAAGCAACATGTTCTGATCCTTTCTTAAACCTATATTTTCCTTCCCAGTTTTTGTTAAGGTGATAGCGAACAAAAGAGGGATGCTTACTCCTGGAAGGCAGTCAACGAACCTTCGCTCAAAATGTCAAGCAAGACAATACATAAAATGCGTGAATACTCACCCTCTTACCTTTCGTCGGTTTTGAATTGCTGACAGGCGATTCTGCTCCTTCAGTATGTATTGAAGAAAAGAATACGTTCGTGGAGACATTTGTACCAAATCTCTTGATTCTTCAATGTATAGCGTGTAAAATGTAAAATATTTACTTTCAATAAGAATTAAATACAATCTTTGACAAAAAACAGTTTCTGTAAAATTTGCGCCTAAAATATTTTTGTCAACCTGTGTTCTATTTTTAACTAATACATATTCAACAAATTTTACAATTATTGTAATATCGAAATAATTTGAGAAATCGAATGGTTCGTGCATTTGAAAAATGCATGGAATTTTATTTACATGTTTTCGCTTGTACACGTTTTACAATATAATAGATTTTAAAAAAGAACTAAAAAAGAACATTTTAACAATACCAAAGATAGATCTTTTGTTATGAAGCGTTTATCAACATATTTGTGACATATTTTCTGATTGAAATAAGATCAAACACGATTTAAATTAAACTTTCTCGTTTAATCGACGATGATATCGATTTACACGTTTTTCTTCGATATAAATCAAGGAATAAGTATATGGTATTACTACTTGCTATATTGAAACATGTTGTTCCGGAAACGGAAATAATTGCTTTGTTAATAGACAAATTTTAATAACATCGACATAATTAAAAACAGCAAGCATATAAAGTCGAATGTTACCACTTTTATACAGAAATCACATGAAACAAAATTTTCAATAAATTATTAAATATGATGTATCGACAGTGCCACTTCATTTCTGTCTAATTAATATCGCCCTGATTAAATTTAATTTCATAGTCAGGTGATTAGCGTCATCAATTTAGCTTTACATCATTTTCATTATTACAATTAATCCTGCTGAGCGTTATTTTCATTCTCGACATATTCAATGCTTTTACAACCAAAATTTTCGTTGCGGAACCTCATATTTAGCGAAATTTGCATTGGTGGAGAGGAATACTAATGGAAACCGAAGATCTGCATTTCCTTGAGGTTAATGAGGCGAGAAGAAAGCTATGAATTCGACAAACTGTGACGGTTGGTTGATTACAACGTCCGGATAATGTTCGAACTTACAACGTATTGGTGCAGCATCTGCGAAAGTAACAATTGCCAATTAAGGGAATATGTATGGGCACAAAATTTCGTGGCGGAGCAGTTGTATGAAATTGTATGAAGCTTCTGCAGCCAAAAGCAAATCTGACTGCCTTAGGAAATTTCAGAAATTTGAGAATTCAGAAATTTGAACATTAAAATGTTACATTTCGAAATTTAGAAACGTGAAAATATCGAAATTTCGATATGTATAAAGTTCGGGATTTAGAAAAGTTAGAAATTTGCAAATTTGCAAACTTGTTCCATTTGTTTCAATTTGGAAATTTAGAAAATGTACCACTCTCAAAATTTCGATATTCAGAAATTTTTTAATTTGGACATTTAAAAATATAGAAATTTTGGTATATGAAAATATGGTAATTTGGAAATATGAAAATTTGGAATTTTTAAAAATTTTATAGTTTAGAACTTAGCAAATGTAGAAATTTAGAAAGTTTAGCAATTAGAGATTTGGTAAAGTTAAAAATTTACAGTGGTTCTTCGTTCCAAAATTAGTAAAGTAATTTGGAACAAATCCCAATATTCAAAAATCCTTAAAAATAAGCGAATTGTGGGTCTTCTTCTTATTAGTAATCATATTTCTCCAAACGGGAGTCAAATTTACTCTTGAATGTATAGTCGTATCCAGATTTATATATTCTTGAACTTTCACCTTCTCACAATTTTGTTGCCCCCTTTTGCTCATTATTAAATCCTATTATATAAAATTATTTATATAAAATAATCACGTATGTTTTTATATTTTTGTTTTACATCTATTTTATATACATATGCAAAGTTTTCCAGATTGTCCCTTACTGCCAAACTTTATCAACGTAAAAAGTTATAACAAAAATACAAAACGGCTTTGGACTGCTTTGTTTTTTATGTCATATAGTGTGCGCCCCAGTTTTGTACGTAAACTTTTATCAGCATATACTATAAATAAAAATGATAAAAGAGTGTTATATAAGCGCATGCTCTTAAATGTTTTATTGAAATATTAGGAGCAGCATATGATTTTCTTTTTCGGTACTATATACGAATAATTGTCGACATTAATTTTTTTTTAATAACATTTAATAATGTAGTAAAGAGTCTGTGTTCATATAAACATTTTTTCTTATTTAGGGCACCCTTATCGGTCGTAAGTCATCTCTCATGTGACAATATTTGGCGCTGCAATCGCACGTCACATTGGATTTGACAATGATGGGACCTGTCGAAATTCTAATTTTCCAGAAGGTGAAACTGTGCTATATGGAACGCGATTAGCAACAAACAATGGGAATCGATTAGATGAAAAACTACATATATTGCAACTTGGTGCTAAAGGAAAACATAACGATTGCTTAGTATGTTCTAATTGTACATGTAAGTTGCTTGATCGCATTGGTGTAAGAAGGACAAGTCGATTTTCGTAGATTCCACTTTGACGCTCGAAGATTGCGAAAATGAGGTTTTTACGAGTACAGTACTCATCAGTAGACTTCACTACAGGGTGCTCTGGTCTCTTTAGACAGCAATAAATACCGAATACTTAATTAAGTCGAATTTTTGAAGGTGCAGGAATGAGACAGACACTGTCGTATTGAGAACGTCATGTAGTCCTATCAATCTACAGTGACAACATACTAATAAATACTTTTTCTGTCTCATAACAATAGTAAAAAGTGAATATTTAAACAGGAAATATTGGACAATGCAGCCGTAAGTTATTTTGAGTTTTATTTTTAAATTAACCTGATGATTACGAATTGCAATTATTTTTCTAATTTCATCCACTGAACGAAATTACTAGTTTTATTTCGGTTAAATATCAACTAATTGCAAAAGTAAAATGAAAAATGAAAGTTTTCAACCAAAGATTGAGTTGCAATTATCCAGTTCCTGATGCAAAAAAAGCGAAAAGTTTTTATCTACAAGTTTGAAATGTAGTAACGAAATTATTGCAAAATCTAGAAACTACCTGAAGACTCATAATAAAAATTAAGAATAACATTTTTAATTTATTATTTAATATAATTCGATTTTTTGGTAATAACTGTTGCGTTTTATATTTATTTCCTTTTGCTACTATTATTATGGTATAAATTCAATTTATCAGCTGCTACTATTATTATGGGACTATTATTATAATATTACGATATTTAATTTGTTTCTTTTATTTTCATTGATTTCTTCATTTCTTCCATTCCATGCGCTCGAACGAATTTGTCTTGACATACATGTATGTTATCATATGACATTAAAAGATATAATATTCCGTTTAAAACAGTTGAGGCCATTTTTATTTCTTGCAAAAGGATGTAAATATAAAAAAGTTATTGTATTACTCACAAAACATATTGTCCTATTTTTTAGAAATTCTAATTGTGCGCAAGAGAAATATTGTTTCATATTACTGTGAACACTCAGTTTATAAATTTTTGTTCTACTTCTACCATGTATGTATAAGTATGTATCTACTTAATATGTATTCCTGTAAATTAGGAAATATAGTTATTGAGAAAAATAGGTAATGTGCAAAGTATATTTATAATTGGACAACTTTCATACCTACAAACTTTCAAACTTAGTTTCAGCTTTACACATTCAAACTTCTAAATTTTCAAGTGCACAAAGTAGCAAATTTAAAACTACAGAAATTTCAAGATTTAAAAATTTCGAGAAGGTGAAGATTTTTGAATTTGGTAATGAGGAACATGAGGATTCAACAATTCAATGCTACAGTTCAACAATTCTACAATTCTACAATTCTACGATTCTACGATTCTACGATTCTACGATTCTACGATTCTACGATTCTACGATTCTACGATCCTACGATTCTACGATTCCACAATTTTACAACTCTACAATTATCAAATTTTTAGTTTTCCAATTTTTCAATTTCCTAATTTTTAAGTTTTACTGTTTGAAAGTTTTTATATTTGGTGATTAACACATTTGGAAATATGAGATTTGAAGTATTAACGAATTTGGTAGATTAAATATTTGGAAGTGTGACGCATAGAACATATTTCTTGATATATTTGTATCAAAAGCTCCACAAAATTGGTATTATTTCAATGGTGAATGCTCGAGAGACACATGACTATCCGTTTCCTGGAAAACAGAAGGCCCAATGCAATTACTGCCCCAGACGTGGTCGGATCACAGATTTTCTGGAAACACGAGATCAACGCGATTACTTGGGTAGCAACCACATACTGACACTCCACGTATATCACAAACACCCTTATCTGTGGAAATTTCTAGAAGTACCACTACCCTTTTATGTAATACATACACGAACATGTTCGTTACAATATTCTTCAGACAATCCCAAACTTCAGTTAGTCGTGAACATTTTGCACATAGCATGAGTTGGTTACTATCCTAGCGAGATCAAGTTGAAGTTCTTATCGATCAAAACTTAGTCAAATAGGACCTGTGAAGTTAGTGTACATTTCTGTTCGATATTGTTCGCAACTACACGTCGAGTCTTCACGATGTCAGTGTGTTAAAATCAAGCACCTATTTAATATACAGAGTCTAATTGAGTAATATGTAAAACCATGTACTCACATTAGAATAATCCAGAATAAGAAGTCGGATCCAGAGTCGGACGAACAGTGTCTCTCATTCTTCTGTATAACTTTTGCGGCTAGTTTTGTTCTAAAAGATTACATTGTTATGTACACGATATGAAGATTTACATTGGATATACGAGGTGCAATCATTAAGTTCCGGGACTGGTCCCGTATATGCAGATAAAGTCTCCTGTTTCTAATTTGGCTACTATCCCCTTCAAAGTACATCCCTTGGGCAGCTATGCACCGATCCTAGCGCCTCTGCCATTTTTGGAAAGCTTCCTAAAGGTCTTTTTGTCGAAGCGTGTCAAGCACCTGCTGCGATTCGCGTTGAATCTCGTCGTATTCACGCCGAGCGTCGCATATATATATGCGGCATCCACTCGACGACCTGTGGGTACGGGCGCCGCATATACGCGGCATCCACGTCACGACTTTTGGGTACGAGCGTTTTGTTCTGTGACGGTACTTCGGCGGACGGGTCTGCCGTAGCAAAAGGGTTAACTTGATTTTGGGAAACAAAAAGAAATCACAGGGTTCCAAATATGGTGAATACGGAAGGTGAGGAAGGACGACCATGTTCCATTTTTTTTTTTTTTTGTGTCCCTTTGTTCCAATTTAGAATCCATCGTGATTTCGCAAAGGAGAGCGTGCGTATGCTACCATAAACTTGTACAACACAGGATTTAATGAAAATATCGCTTCCAAATTTCGTATCATATGTCTCGAAGATTGTTATTCATATGTTCTGCGAGCGCAAGTCAATCGTGTGATCCGTTTGGTCATAGCAGACACAATCCCGGAACTTAACCTTTTCGCGTCGAGCGCCGCATATATGCGGCATCCACTCGACGACCTGTGGGTACGAGCGCCGCATATACGCGGCATCCGCGCCACGACTATTGGGTATAAGCGTTCTGTTCCGTGACGGTACTTCGGCGGACGGACCTGCCGTAGCAAAAGGGTTAATAATCGCACCTCGTATGTATTTTTGAAGGATTGTTTTACACTCTAAATTTGACAATGGGTCAATAGGAATAAATACGTATTTTTTATCTGTTTTTGAGTATATTTTAAAGTGTAAGTTATGAAAATGTATGTAATTAATTGCTTATTTATATTTTAATTTTTAACAATTTTAATAGCTTTCTTGTATTACTTGATTCTTTGTTAAATTAAGAAATAATTATACCATTTACTCAATGTTCATTTGTAATTATACTAAGGGCTTTGTGAACAGTATCACTCCAACGCGGAACATATTTAAAGCGGCAAATTTGAACAGTCCAAATGTACCCTGGAGTTCTCTGTCCGAATGCTAAACAATTGGAAAGCGGATATCTCTCCCTCTACTAATTAAAAAATTCTCTCTAAATATAATTTTAGCATTAGAATGCTCATAAGTCGCAGGAAAATTATAGAAATAGGGATTCGATCAAGTCCCTAAGGTATATAATTAATTCACAGAAAATGTTAAAATAACAATTCTGTGGGGTTATCATTCTACACCTGAATGAGTTCGAATATAAAAAAAAGCCATCAATAATAATAATAATAATAATAACCACAATTATTTTTTAAAAATCTTTTTACATTTTGAATGAAACGTGGTGCAACACGATACAAGTTTACCTCGCTCAACAGAAAATTACATTGTCGTAACTCCATAAGCAACAATACATTTTTTAATTTGATTTTCACGGAAATTAAACCGAAAATCGAAAAATTCTATTTCATATTTTTTTATACTTTGTATAAGGCATTGCGTGATGTCTGTCTTTATGTTATTTGGCCGAATCGTGTATTTTGATACTTCAATTTTCCTGACAAGAATAATTGTAGTAAAGTATAATGTCTTTCATATTTATAATTCAATAACAATTAATGCATCTTTATTAATATAAAAGTAACCGCTTCCATAACGATGTGACTTAGCCGCTCAACGTGCATTGACTATTCTGATCACAAAAGTTACGCGACCTAACCATTTTAACTAATATTTGCCATCCCTCTGGTTCAAAGCTTCAATTCGTAATACAAGTTTGGAGAAAACAGGGACAATTTGGAAAATTGAAGATTTCAAAGTAGGAACATTTAGGAAATTTGGACATTTGAAAACAGGAATATTTAGGAAATTTCGACGTTTAAAAATTTAAAAGCAGAAACTTTTGAAATTTGGAAATTTTTGAATTCCAGTGTCTAAAAATTTAGGAATTTGAAAATTTAAGAAATTGACAAATTATGGATTCATGAATGTGGCAACTTGGAAATGAAGGATCATTTGAATTTGAGGATTTAAGAATTTAGGAACTTTGAAGTTTACAAAATTCTATGAATTTGAATTTATAAATTAAATTTGAAGACACAAAAAATTTAAGAATTTATGGATTTGAGAATTTGAAAATTTACGAATTTAAAAATTTATAAATTTTGTTTAACTATTTTTAAATTCCCGCCTTTTCTTAATCACATCCGTTATTCCACAAGCAGTCAATAAAATATTTAATTATGTAATAAATAGAATTTTTAAACGTCAACAATATACAATTTACAATTCAAAAAATAGATAATTCTTTTTGTTTATGTTTTATAGGTATGTATAGTAAAATATTTTACTATATTTTAGTCAAAAGATAAGTATCGTGGATAAGGATCACCTATTTTTCTTGAAACGAACACAGTTATCGATAAATTGTTGATCAGATAACAGTAATAATAATTATTATTGTGTAGTCATTTGCAATGTTTGTATGATTGCAATAATAATAATATTAATAATAGTAAGTTTCGTAAACATTTCCAGCTGGCTGGGTAGCCATTTTGTGGCGATCAATCATGCACGATACATAATGATGAATATGTGAGTTACCAATTTTCATATTTGCGTAATTAAGAAATGTGCATGTGAAATGCGCATACATTGATATACCCTATATCAGTGCTATTTTTTATGCAAGATGGTTATAATGATAAAATAAAGTACGTTAAAAGTGTAAAGTAAATACGCGATATGACTTCTTTATAACTAGGTATGCAAACTGCCTAATAAATAACGCAAGTGAAACCGTTTTGATTGCTACGTATCGTTAGTGACCGCCATTAATAAACCTCAACTTCCTTATTGCTTGTCTGTCAATTTTACAGTTATTTATTATTCAGTAACATCGTGTGAGATATATAAATATTCATTTATACAGATGCCTGCAAGTGGTAACTGAAAATTGAACCTGAATTTAATTTCGCTGAAATTTACATTAAACAAACTGGATTATTCATGAATAACTCTATTATTCAAGAATAATAATATTTAAGAATGATATTCAAAAATATCTGATGTCTGCTTGGTTTTAATTTTCATGTAAATTACTTATTTAATATTGGGGGAATATTCAGAACGTAATTAAATGAAGAAATAATGCAAATGATTTTCATTGTATTTATTAAGAAAGTGATGTTAAAAAATTACATTGATCTTTTTATTCATTCTCGTGATGTACAGAATGCCTCAAAAATAGTATGCAGAACTACAAGTTCTTCTTGCAAAATAAATTCTTTTATTATTGTACGTTTATTATACATTTTATTTAAAACAATTGAGAATTAGAATATCGTCTTCTGGTATGAAAAGAATCTTTTATTTTCCAGGCTTACGCCTTTCTACGAACCTGTATCTTACATAAAATTAGAGGTTAACATTCTAATTGTAGAGGTAAATTATAGACAAATTGAATTTAATGAATAAGGAAAGTTAAATCGGACAAAACTATGCACATAAAGTTTCAGATGTGTGGAAATAGGCAAACTTAATAAGTTACTATTTAAATGCCTTGTATTACTATTTATACTGTGATAAATTAAATTTAAGTTCAGACTTATAATATTTCTTTTTCCATTTTAGGTTATCATCATTATTAATATTTTTTCGCCTAATTTTGAACTTTATAATTCGTATCTTCATAATTCTTTATACTTTATAGTTCGTATAGTTTCCTGCATCATAAAGTGCGATGCTGATACAGCGTGTCACAAGAATTGTATGCAACCTAAGAACTGTAAATGCTGCTATGTGAAAATAAATCGTAAATTCATTTACTATTCTGCAATTTACAGTTTCATTTTTGGAATACTTAGCAGCAATTGGAAGTTACTCTACTTCCGGCGCGATCATTTTGAATTAAGGGTTGAAAGAGTAGTTAATTCTACAGTAATCAAAAATGACTATAAATTAACCTAGTAATTATAAGTATTTTTTGAAAAACAGAACATAGAATTAAAAAAAAAATAGAACACCTCGAATTCTATACAAGGTGCATCAAAAGCAACGCTCAAATGTCTTGAAAAATATAAATGATAACAATTGTTTCAACCAGAAGTTATTGCAAAAAAATGTAACAGTTTAATTTTTTGTATATTTAATCTATTAATCAACCTGAAGAGCTCTAAAGATCGTCTGTAAATTTGTAATAAAGAATGACATTTTTTTTACATATGTTAATTCTCGACGGTATTCTTTGTATGAAAGTATGAAGGTACAACATAAATGAAGTTAATGATTCGTAAAATATTCTAAATTAAAAAATAAAAATTTTTCACACAGAAAAAAAAAATGTCTCACTAACTGGATGTTCTAAAAAATTGATGTGAAAACAGTAAGCAGTTCTGCGAAAGTGAACTTTTTGGAAGAATAGAATTACATATTTCTTGTTCCCATAAATCAGATGATTTGATTGTACTTTTCAAAACGAATCCATTAACTTTTACTGCAGTTATTCGATTTTAACTGCGTTTTGAGATATCGTGCTTACAAATTTATTGATTTTTATGAAAAAAACGGACTGAATAGGAAGTACCGATGATAGCCTTGTTCGTATCTGAAATGGTACGTGATCGTCACGTCACTGCGTCGGAAAAAAAAGTGAATAACGATTCGACGTCCGAATACAGATCATACATACAGGGTGTTCCATTTAAAGTGACCCATTACTTCCTAAACCATAGGAGGTGGTTTTTCTATTGAAACAAGCGTTTCAAATAAAACTCATTCTGCTTCAAGTGAGATACCTTATTACAGACACAAATCAAATCTAGGCGGAAATTCTTCCAAAAATTCACAGTGACTCTTACTTCTTTTAAATGAACTTATATATTTTCGTTTAGCTATATTCTCTTCAAATTTTATTGATTTTTCAAAAATTCGAAAATTTCAAAAGAATTTTTCGATTTTTTTTTGTTGATCTACGTTGATTTGTACATTGCATTCATTTTTAATAATTGAGGCAAAAACCAAGTATTGGATATTATTTTTAGATTTTTACTGTGTAGTAAAAGATGCTGAGCAAACATAGTTTAACACCTCCTATAGTTTCATTTGGAAAAGAAAGTTAACTTTAATACCTTGGAACACAAAGTGGTAATAAAATCGTTTTCATCTAAATATTTTTTTCCTCGTAGCACGCACCGTATACAGGGTCTCTCTAAAGTGCGATCCCACCTTTATATTTAGGAAGTGGTTTTAAATATGGAATAATTTTTCTGATAAATGTTGTAGTATGTCAAGGGTGACATAAGTTGGTGACAATAATTTCATCTTAGAAAGTCATTTAAAAATCACGTAAAGGTCATCTTCAGTTTCTTAAATAGAACTGTCCATTTCTTTATTGCATATTCTTATAGGTCTTGACGGGGCGTTTTCAAAATGATACCTATGTTTTTTGTACAAATTCTTAAGATATGAAGCATCAAAGATGACAAATGAGAACCGTAAATCTAATCGTGCAACCTTCAGTATACCTTAGGTATTGGTTAGGTATTGGTGTTAGGTATACATTATTTTCATATTTTTGAAATGACTTACACAAAAAACAATCATACTGTCTTGACAACGTTCCGACGAGGGCTACAAGAATATGCAATAAAAAGTAGGGGGGTTCTATTTAAGAAACTGAAAATGTTCCCGTGATCTTCAAACAACCATTCACGGTCAAATTCTTGTCACCATCTTATGTCCTTGATATTTAAAACCGTTTCCGAAATATTGTGGGGTCGGAGTTTAGAGAGACCCTGTACAATTTCTTCAATACGTTAGCAAAAGGAACTTTTTACACCAGGCGCGCTCGGAATCCTGTTCCAAAAGTCGAGGGTGTTCCAAGTTGCACGAAATTCGGCCCTGAGCTCGAATTGCCCATAAAATTAACGACTTAAACACTTCACAGGAGAAAAACATTTTCTCTGCTCAGACCATTTCGCAATTTCTTTCTACCTTTTTCAATTGAAGCAAGACATCGCTTCGAATGTCTTGAACAGCACAAATACGAGCTGCAGGGCAGAAAGTTTGGACGGGTTTGGTCTAGACTTACTGTAAACTCTTCGGTAAAATAGATTTTACTTTTGTACTATGTCCTTTTGTTGAATCTACATATGTTCTAAAAAGAGATTGACAATGCACATGTTGGATTTGTAATGACATTACGATTTTAAAAATATAAGTATTTTAAATATTAGGAAGAATTTATACAAAAATTGTTACTATAAATGTTATACAAAAGAAGAGCTGCCAATTCAGCTGCTAAATCAACTGTTATTTTGTAGGTTTGTCTCGTATAAAACGGTGGATTTTACCCACTTCAATTAAATATTGTAATTCTTCACCATCCAGATGATAAAATAATAGTATATATAACATTGTGCAACTGTAATTGCTTCTTGAATTTTCCCGACCGATGAAGTGTTAAAACTTTTATGCGCAAAATCCTGATGAGGGTCTTTGCCAAGAATCGAAACGTTGAATAATATTGAAGGGCCAGCACCTTTCATATAACTGGAATAATGAATAGTCAAAAAAGTATTTTTATTTGAAAATAAAAGTAATTTTATAAAATGTAACATTTTTGCGAACATTATTAAGGTCATATCACGATTAAGTTAAAACTAGGAACACCTTTCATAAAAAGTTAAAATGTTGGTGATTAAATATGCTATTCAAAATTAATATAAGTTTTTTTTAATTATCGTTACATATTTGCACGAATATAAACAAAATATATTTATTTCCTATCATTTAGAACTCAACTCATTAAAATAAATTTTCGTAATTATTATTGCATGTATAGAATTAAAATCTGTAAGATATCTGTAAATTAATTATTACCTTATTAGAGATAATTAAATTATTTGATCTTCACTAAATATTAAATATTAAACATTTAATTAATTATTATCAAATTATTTGATCTTCACTAATTATTTTTTACATAAAAAATAATGTATATAATTTTAAATCTAATCTAGAATATCTACAAATAAAATATTGCTCATTGCAATAACAAATAATGGGAAATTTGTATTTCGAGTCATCAAAGCTCCAAATTCTACTGACTGCAAGAAATATTAACTTTAAGTACATCTAAATGATTCACTTTGTTTAAGTTTCACTCTAACACTTACTTAGATAATTTTATATACTTTGTTCATATACAAAAAGGCAGTAGATATCAAAGCAGATTGCATGTCATTAAAGCAAATGCATGTTAATGAAAAATTAGCGGTCTTTCTATTTGTTGATCTAATTTAACATAAATGTATTCTATTCTATTGACCCTATTAATTGTCAATTAATGAATGAATGTTCAATATTATTTGTCTTTATCATAAAATTGCATTTATGTTCTCATAAATGTTTTCTATAAGTCCCTGTTTTTTACACGCAGCTAATTAAGCATATTTAAAAATTCCTCTTTTACGTTATTTAACTCAAAGCGTGTCTACGGAAATAATATTTAATTATGGAACATGTACTGTTCAAAGTTCAAGTATCGTACCGTAAATCTGTAATAAAAAGATTTCGGAGAGGAAGT
Organism: Megachile rotundata; assembly: GCF_050947335.1. Taxonomy (NCBI): domain Eukaryota; kingdom Metazoa; phylum Arthropoda; class Insecta; order Hymenoptera; family Megachilidae; genus Megachile; species Megachile rotundata. Next base: position 3,934,207 of record NC_134995.1, read on the forward strand.
TTATCAGTAGGGGGATATAATTATCTACAAAAGGAATGTAAAGTGAGGGAGGAAGGAAAGCAACAACAGTGGATAAAGGCAATCACCTGTGCTGAATTCACGTACTGGGAGGAGAGGAAGAGCTTTTTAGAGCGGAGTGTTCTGAACGTAGAGCTTATATACGAAATCTTGAACACTTGCCTCGATATTATTCGGATAGCATGGTATTGTTTTCACTTCAGCGATCACGGTATGCTAACAATTTCACGCTACGGCCTCACCTATTTCTTTTTTTGTAATGATCCGAATTTATTTGTTGTTTACTTTTGCAAATAACACGAATTAATTTTATATTCTAAAAATACTGAAACATTCGCGTCTTAACCAGTTTAACTAATCGAAGGATTTAATATGATGTTATCTTATATTATGTTATTACATTCTATTATACAGAGTGTTCCATTGAAATTGGCAGTATAAAAAATCTTGAAGACATGTGGTTTAAGAAAAACATACAGAGTCAAATAGCATCTTGTCTTTTTTTATCATGAACCCATATGTTTTATTCTGGAATCATTTCTACGTGGGAAAATGCATGATTTTTTGTTTGATACATTTTGTTGTAAGTTCAATATTATATTTGGTAGGCTTACATCTTCAAGCATTATTAGTACTTTAAGGATTATTGAGGCAATATATGCATATACTCCGTGCGTCGAATACTGCCACCAGTACGCGCCTATCATGCGGAACAAATAGGATGTCTGACTCGGGCCCCATATTTTTATAGATGTACCTATGGACCCGTAAGTTCTTTTTTTAAATAAATTAGTATAAAAAATGTAATATAATACAATTGCCAGAATACTATGTATAGAAATTAGTCGTGAACTGAACGGAATATTTTTTAAACAAATAAATTTTTCAAAAATCCACTTACTCCATATTATTGGCCTTTTAAAACAGAAAAATTTGCACTTTGAATTTTTTGTCTAGGCCTAATAGTTCACGAAATATTTGCAAAAATAGTTTATTCAACCCCAACTTTAAGGGTTATTTTTACCACTTCAGAGTGGATGTTTGCCGATAAAAAAAAAATACGTGTCAAATATTTTTTCGAGCTCTATAACATAAAAATTTCATCAAAATCGGCGTGTATCAATTGGGTGATGTCCCTTGTGAATAATTTTTTCTAGTAACTTAATCATCGCACATTGCTTATTAAATAGTTATTAGCAGAAAAATCACAAGTAAAGTACAAATAAAATTTGAAATAAGTCGGAACGGGGATGGTTAGTTGGGAATAGTTACTTTAGGAACAGTTAGTTTGCATTATATGTAGAATGGAGCCTCTCTGAAGGGAGCGTATATTGAAGAACTTGCACAGAAAATCATAAAAAGACAGAACTCCTTATTTGCTCTTGTTGATTTATGAATAAAATCTATGTCACAACTTTTTGTTTATATTTTTTTAATCAATAACAAGCGATGGTTAAAACTGTTCGTCAGGGTTATCTTCTTAACAACATATGTCAAGGTCAAGATAATTAGAGCGAAACCCTTATTTGATATTTTTACCATCATTTCGTATTATACTATAAAATATTTTTGCTATTCTTAAGAATGAAATGTTATCTATTCGATAACAGTAATTTTTCTCCAAACAAATTAGGAAAACTCAATTTAAAGATAAAAAGAAAGAAATTTTATATGACGTTTTCAATGAATTCCTTACAGATCATAAGTAAATGTTATATGACTAAAATAAGAAACAATGTATTTACCATTAGCATATATAGAATGTATACTCAACTGTGTTGATTTACTTTGCGCGGGCACGTGTTCTTTATCATTTATTGACAGTACTGAAATATTTTCGATAACAATATGTTCAGAAGAGTGAAATATTGACAGTATGTAGGAGCTCAATACTTTCTGTTGTTTCTATAAAACAATTCGTCAAACTCAAATGTACGATACGTATCATCACCTTATATAATTTAATGAATAAAGCATATCTGCATAGGCGCACGAATAGAATTAAATTCTTTAGTTAAAATAATGTTAGTTAAAAGGGAAAAATATTTTAAGAAATACGACTTGAGGAAAGTAGAACTTTATTTGAATAATACCTTTTTTCTCTAGCTATGTAGAATAAGCTTCCTTAATTTGTACGTGCGCTTAAATCTTGTCCCAACTATTTCTTTTGCGCCAACCCAGCCACAACCGCTATTAGATGTAGGAAATGTTAACAACAGCCACAAGACGAGTCACTGTATGATTAATCCATGAAAAAATACAAAAATGGCAAGTTTCTGGTGCCCTTTTTGTTATGATCCTTAAGGATTTTGTAAAATGAGTATTTATGAGAATCTGTGAAATAAAGAATCTTAAGACAAATCTTATGGAAATGAGATTTCTGTGGAATCATCTGAAACTTTGCTAATTTTTAAATTAAGCTATGCTGATTAAAAGTGTACTGGAAATTATGCTGAACTAAAACTACGAGTAGCATTTATTTTGGAAATGCACGTATTGCAGGAAATGATGAAGATTTGGATGAAATCCCTAAGGTATATAATCAATTCACGGATGATGTTAACATAACACTCTTCCTTCGCAAGTCTACAAAGGTTTTTCTTTTTCATGCCGCTTGTTCAAAAGCATCCAGATAATTTCATTAAACTGCTTTTCAGATACAAATACGGTCAGAATTTTACTTTTTTTATATCTGAATTCAGTCTGGTATAGAATGATCACTCCACACAATGGCTATTTTAACATCTTCTATGAATTGATTATATACTTTAGGGGTTTGATCAAATCCCTATTATTATCATCGCCTTGCGACATAAGAATGTTCTAACGTCAAAATTGTATATAGAGAGAATTTTCCGATTAGTAGAGAGGGAGGTAGTCATTATTTTCTAGTTGTTTAATATCCAGATAGAGAAGTTCAGGGTGGACAGTTCAAATTTGTCGCCTTAAATATGTTTTGCATTGGTGTGATACCATTCTAAAAGTCCTCGATATGATTACAAACGTATACCGATTGTATATCAAAATGTATATAAAAAAATCTACTAATTTGTACTTTTGCCAGACATGATAAATGTAATTAAAATTGTTAGAAGTTGAAATATGAGTAAGCAATTAATTATATACATTTTCATAACTTACATTTTGAAAATATAATCAAAAACAAATAAGAAATACGTATTTGTTCCTTTTGACCCATTTTCAAATTTAAAGTGTGAAATAACAAAAATCTTTGAGGTGAAGGGTGAATGAATCGTAGTCCGATTAACAATAACGAGAACTTTATTGATCGAAATGCGCGTGGTGTTCGATGATCGAAAAGTGACCGTTCGAGTCGAAGTCGGTAATTCGAATGACCTTTTTCGTTGCCTCTTGAGCCTATCCTCGCAAGCACGGGGAAAAACTCAAGAGGAGAAATCCCGTAAACACACGACAACGGAACATCATCTGGTCGGCGAAAGTTTTATTGTCTCCGGTACCTGGACATTTCCCAGGCCCCGAAACATCGACTTTGTAGCGGCGAAAAAATCAACGCTGCACGCTACATCTTCATATTCTACATAATAACGTAATCTTTTACAACAAAAATAGTCAAAAAATTGTACCATACAGAAAAATGAGAAATACAGTTCTTCCAACTCGATAGAGCTCTTTTATAGAGATAAATCATATATTAAAGCAAAATTCATGCCAAGAAATGTGAAAGCAGATAAAGAGAAGAAATAGAAAATTAGATTAGTCAAATGAAAATAAAAAGAATAGGTTAGAAAGTACGGTATAGTGCTCTCATGCAAAATTTGAATGTTATCTATGTGAAAATAATTAATTATACTTTAGGATATTAATATAATGAATTACACTTTAATGTGCGAATTAGAATATACAATTTTAAATCAGTGATTTTAAAGTGTAAATAAAAGTGTTAAAAATATATTACCAGTAGAAGTTCACTATTTATTGATCTTTTAATTTATTAACTTAAAATTAATAACCACTGATTGTGTCTCATTGTTATGTTTTGTTGTTATATTTTATGTAGTAAGTATCTGTTTTTATTGGGTACAATTTGGGGAAGCTTACTCGATATTCGTGAATCATGAGTCAAATATTTGACTAATTAACACCGTTACACGTATGCGTTCAATAAAAAGTCAATATAACTTTTAAATACGTAATTAGCCTGTTTGACAATATTTCACGAAGTGCGAGAGCTTCGTTAAAAATTTACTATTTAATTATGCACGCAATTCGAGATATTATGCATAGTAGGAAAAACAGTTGAGAACCCGATGAAATGTTTGATTATTTACTCGGATTACGTGTATATTGCTAGTTGCATGCCTCTGTTTATTGTGGAATTGGATATTCGATGGTAGGGGCTCTCCAATACCTCCATTAAAACGGAATCGACATACGACTCTTAATGCATTTCTGAATGGTTTAACAACACCTTTGATATTTACACTACATTATATACATGGGACTTATTAATCACAAACGAAACAATATACCATGAAACATACTACAGTTTCAAAATACAGTAAATAATTAGTCGTAATAACCCTTATGCGACTTATCGCATAATAGATGTATTATTGTAGCTTCGAACAGAATAATAAGGCACTTTACATATTTTGAAATTATTCATATTTAAATATAGGGAATATTTTATTCACTATATGAATCACATATCATTTCTATAGCAAGTATGTAAAATGTTAGGTTTTCTGATAAGCATTTCTTATTACTAAAGTAGAGTAGCTCTGTTCTTTTACAAAATTTGGCTTCATATTGTTTTGTGTTTTATTGAATAAGAAATTACGACCAGGTATAAAACTATATTAGAATATTATCTGACAAAGGCACAGGACTATATAAAACTATAAAAAGATAGAGATACTCTAATACTGCCTTGATAAAGGTATAGAACTATCGGTGTATGCAAACTTATTTCTAAACTGAAAATAAAGAAGTGCGAAGTAAATATATACATATTGATATTCAACTAATACAGTAATGAAGGTTTGTAATATAAAATCTGAAACCTGATACCAGTTATTTTTACTGATTGATAGTTCTAGTGTTAATTATTTTGGAGAAACGTAATATAAAAATATTACGAAGTATCGCACTTCTCTGAAATCGCGCTGGATTTATTTGGTTATATCATGTTGTACTTACTTGCATCGCGCTTAGCAATTATTTCCATACCGTTTTGTATAATTTTTATATTGACTTTTGGTTTAAACTGATGCAATTTTGATTTCCACCTTTTTTAATAAAAAATTCTTTCATTTACCTGTCTCGACAAATATTTTTATATCTACACAGTTTTGATAATATTTATATCGGGAGAACGAACTTTGATATTTTCTGAAAAGGAAATTGGGCAGTAACTCCATTCTTTAGAGAAACTGCATGTTGTTTAATTAATTCCCAATTATTTCAATATATGTACTATTTCTGTAAGCTAATAAAAAATTTATTTTCGTTTATTCGTGATGGCGACTTTCGGCACATATAATAATACTGCTGTAATTTATTTAGCAACTTAAACACAGCTTTTTTTTCCCTCAAATTACGGATTTTGGTTCGGTTGTATTTATTGCTATAGTTATACTATTTATAGAGATTGTCAAAGTGAATATTTTCGTTAACGAAAATGTCCCGTTTCTATATTTTCATGCAATGGTCGTGTTCAGAAGCAAACTTTATTCGCGCTGTTTTTTAGTTCTCGATTAAGGGAGACATACTTTAACTTTTTATGTTTAATATGTTTACCTTTCTGAATAATACAACGTACATTTCCCAAATGTGTTTACTCTTGCTTCCTCAGCGATTTGCTGTGTTATATCATTGAAATTTGACGTAACAAGGAGAATTACATATATGTCGCTTCCAGATATAACATTAGATCTTCCATTTCTTTTGGCTCTTTCATAAATATTTCAATTTAACACATTATATACTCTGTTCACTTTAATATTTAATAATAGCGATTTCCATTTGACAATTTCGAGATTTTAGTAATGTTAGACTTTTCTCGGTAGATCAAAACCATTAGGTGGTCTTCATATTGGGTGGTCAAGTGTATTAATCCTTTACACTCGACAGATAACTCTTAAGCTGAGATTTAATCAAATGTACAGTGTTGTGCATGTGATCTGTAAATACAGAGGCAATAGTAGATTAATAATAGAAGAATAAAAACTTCAAAAGAATTCATCAAATTTGTGAATTAAAATGATTTTGAGTTGCTATCTGCCAATAACAAATGATGTGTTAAGATTTTAAAGTCGTTCCAAACAATTAAACGTGACTGAAACTGTCGAAAATGATACCAAACACGATTATTCCCGATTTCATATCAAGTGACGTTACTGATAATCAAGTATTGTCATAAACAATAAGTTATATAGCTTTTAACGTGACCAGTCAATTTCACATGTTAAAAATAATTAAACTATATAAAAACACGGTTTTTTAGCGACTAAATAATGACCGACGCCGATGATGACAGGTTTCTGTTATCAAATTAACCCCAAAATATATACATCAAATTTAGGGTGCGTTATGAGTCCATTTTCAGAATTTTAAGTCAGAAGACCCAAAATTGCGACCTGCAGCTTGGTATACGTAAACAAACAAACAAATGTAGATAGAATCATGCCAAAAGTTTCACTATGATGAACATATTTATTGCTTTTTAAAATCCTGTAAACTGTCGAATAGGAAACATTACGCACCAATTAAATGTATCGTGTACTACTATTAGGATATGTAACCGCTAATGCTGATACTGTAATACTTTGTAAATTTGATGACGGGTGATTAACATTTCTGGTTAAGAATCTCTGTCATGTGTGTTCCACACAACGAGAAATTATTGTATGATTGCGATGCCGTCAATCTGGATATTTCTCACGATATCGCCGTTCCGCTGATCTGTGACACTCTCCCGTATCAAAATCATGTCCATAATTTCGCATGTCGTGTAATCTGCCATTTTAATAACTTTGGAAGCTAATTTATGAATAGTCACGATCGTACTGAATCATCGGATAGGTAACATTGAACGATTAATCATTTACCAATATGTTACGCACTATCATTTATTTACAAGCATCCAAACATGAGGTAATTAGATGCGAGGTATATTAGCTGCATTGAAATGGTATTTCATAATACTGAAATGAAAATAGCACTTTTTGTCATGAGTAACCTTAAACATTTTATGCTCTATGCATGTTGCAATGTTCACATTTATTTTGTTTTAAATGTAAACACAAACAAAATTCGTTTATATACTACAGTGTACATGTCAGCGCACTTATTGAATCACGAATTGACACTAATGTACTACAATGATTTCTTCAATCCAAAATTTGGTATTATTAATTTTCTAGTTCTGTGAACAGTTATGTTTCCTTATTTCGAGTAAAAATTGGGCTTGAAAGAGTTAATATATAATAAATCGGCATAAAGATTAACACATATACAGGGCGGCTCACCATATTTTGCCATCTAGATTTGCGTCATTATTATTACTCATAGCTAACAATGTTTCAGATGAAGTTGAATGGTTTTGAGGGGGGTATATGCTGGTGGTATATTTGTTTTGTAGGTGGACGTGTAAAGGACATATGAAGGTCATAAATGTTTTTCTAAATGGAATCATATATTTTTTATTGCACCAGCTGATACTCCTTCATATTCTTTACAAACAAGTATTAATCTATTTATGTGAAAAAATCATTAGTTTGGGAGATATTTTAATTCTAACTTGTTAGGAAATCGTGACTTTCTGGTTAATATTATGAATTGCCCTAACTGAACAGCAAATGTTTTTCTACATGCTTTGAGAGGTCACGTGTCACCAAACGAATTGTGAGTTTTTGTTCTTTTTTTGTTACGCAGTAACAGTGAAATTTTGTCCCTGTTACGTCTCTAATACGACGAATACGACGATACGGTGAATTATCACTTTATAATGAAGTATTCTAAAGAAGAAGAGATAGACATGTTATCAGCTTATTTTGAAGCTGGGGAAAGTGCTACACATGCAGAAAGATTATACATTACGGAATGTTAGTAAGCCATTAATTTCTCGATTCAGAAAGTGCTCTGATGCAAATGGTCGCCACATTGAACCTTTTCCATAAATAGACATTAGAATTAAAATATCTCTTAAACTAATGATTTTTTCGCATAAATAGAGTAATACTTTTTTTTAAAGAATATGAAGGAGTATCAGCTGATGCAATAAAAAATATATGATTTCATTTAAAAAAACATTAATGACCTTCATATGTCATTTAAACGTCCACTTACAACAAAAATATACCACCAGCTTATGCCCCTCTCAAAACCATTCAACTTCATCTGAAATGCTGTTTACTATGAGTAATAATAATGACGCAAATCTAGATGGCAAAATGTGGTAAGCCACCCTGTATATATGAAATATGGGTCATTTTCATATCTCTCATATTCATCTATGTAGAAGATAAGTATTATTGCCGTATAATTTGCCTAGTTAAACTAAGTAATTTTGGTATAAAACATTGTATCATCATTTCAGAAATACTCGAGTTTGTTAATTCAAATTAAATGCCCCATAGTACTAGAAATTGTAATATGAATACACGTTTCCTTTACAATTAACATATAACATTAAATCGTACAATTAAATCGCGTGGTAATTACAACAGCAAGAATCTGCACGTTTGGCAATCAGTAAATGATATTAAATTGTACAATGATATCACGTAGTTATTGTAATAGAAATTTTCACTTAGTTGACACACATAAAATACTACAGTAACCAATATATAATTGGCAAACTAATTACCTTGGAACGGTAAACTATTAATTAGTTACTACGACATGTCGTTAAATCATTATTCTTCATCATTGCATACGTCACACGAAGAAACGAGCTTCAGCAATCAAACCGCTCCATAAAAAGCTCCGCCCTCGCTAGCTCATTAAACTTTTAGAGCGTACCTTGAGAAGCTATCTGTCGAAATAGTAACGCGATGGAATTTGAATTAAAACAAACTGAGCTGAAGAACACGGTTTAGTCTCTCAAACTTAGTTGCTGTAATAAGAACTTTGATAGAGCAAGATTAGAGCAAGTTCTGAATGTTTGGACATAGACGCAGCGCTCTGAACGAGTCGAAGCTTGAGAATCCTGCAGGCTGTTTTTAAAGACCGTGACTGTTCGCACTTTAGCTCGCACGGTTTTATTTTCGATTTATTGTTCAAATTATATTGGTATTTGGCAAAATACCAGAGACTTCGAAGGTTAGCCTGCAGAGAGTTATGCTTTCTTCAAATGTCTTGACGTGACTTTATCGCATTTCTTGCATTTTGACGGGAAAATTAGCGTACCATAAACTGTGGAATGTTCAGAGCGAACATTTTCAAGGTTTCCGGAAACATTTGGGTTTTATTCCCGAATCTTAAGATATCCATGTTAACGTGCAATTAGAAATAGTCAAGTTTACGTAGGAAAGAAAATTGGGAAGACGCACCTGATTCCTTAATATTATTGAAGTGGTGTGAGTTTTAGATCTTCGGAAGAATACGAGCTTCATAGTCTGCACTTTTCAGCAGCGTATGTCACTTAAAATTTTTTTGTTTGGAAGCACATGTTGCTTCACGAGATATTATAAACATATCAGCTCATTAGTTTCAACAATTGTAATTGTTAAGATAACTAGGATGCAACTTTATGATACGATGAAATATTCTTAGACTTATTGATAAACTTGATTGTTAGTTTAGCAGGCCGGTTTGTAGCCTATATACGATTCGTAAGAGTTCATTTTAGAAATCAGCTAATATCCACATTTTTCGAATAAGTGTTTGCAAAAAACTTAACTTGACAGAATTTATACGATATAACCAATCACATGTATTTTCACCATAGCGACAAACTTTGTCACAAGAGATATACTGCGCTATGGGCGCATTGGAAGGGGATGATACGGAATTGATCATCATAGATATAAGAAAATTAGAAAACTACGTTTAAGACCTCACCATCTTCGTACATCAAGAAGGAGGAGTGAGTCTAGGGATCAGCTACTAAGAACTGTGGTGAACAGCGTCAGAATAAGAAAAATCATTCTCAGAAAACCAGCTTAGAATCAGTAAAGTTCAAATTAACAGTGTGTATCGTCGAAATCTGTCCAACATGGAGAAATTTCGTGTTTCAAGGAATATATGAATTCGATTGAGGAAGAGGGTAAATAAAAATTGTTTAGACACAATTGAGCCTGACAAATCGTGATCGTTTATTGGCTCTAGCGATTCGAATTAGGGGAAAAAGCCTTGCGGCATAAAAAACCCCTTACAAAAAATATGTGTTCGTTAATGATTCTACAGTGAAAATGTGTACGAGTATGTGTACGTTGTGTTGATTGCGTATTGAATGAGGAGAACAAGGTCTCACTCAATGTTGTTCGATTGGAGGAGAACAGGGTCTCGCTCAATGTGGTTCGATTTGAGGAGAACAGAGTCTCGCTCAGCGTTGTTCGATTCGCGTGATAATTCACGTTGCGTGAGATTATTCACGATGATCGATTCGAGGAGTGTAGGACTCACTCGAATCATGTATGATTTAACCACCCTACCGTGGCCTGTTCGAGGAGTGTAGGACTCACCCGAACAGTGTGTAATGTACGATTTAACCACCCTACCGTGGCCCATTCGAGGAGTGTAGGACTCCCCGAACAGTGTGCGATGTATGATTTAACCACCCTACCGTGGCCCATTCGAGGAGTGTAGGACTCCCCGAACAGTGTGCGATGTATGATTTAACCACCCTACCGTGGCCCATTCGAGGAGTGCAGGGTCTCGCTCGAATGGTGTTGTGAATGATTTCCGAACCACCCTGCATTGGTTATGCTACGTTGCGTTATGCGGAACTTTCGAACTCACGATTGACTTTTTCGACTCTCGATCCGAACCGTGCAAGCTTCAACGTTCGACTGTGTTTTTGTTGTACGAAGAATCGCCTAAATACCCTCGTGTTTCCGAAGGTAACGGTTAGGAAAAATTCTATGCTTTCGTTCGTTAAAATTGTTTAAAGAGAGAGGTACAGCTGTTAGCTGATTTATGACACGCACGTGTTTACAGTAAGACTAGTTCGGCTAGGATTTGAGAGACAAAAGGGTCCTCGATGACCCGTATTTCGAGGTATGAACGGTTCACGGCGGTCCGCGCGCCGAACCACTTGAACCCTGTTGTAAATTCTTTAATCGCGACAAAATCTTCGGTTCGCGGCCGAACACAGTGACTTTTTTATTTCCAAATTATTGGCTAGTCTTTCGGCTTAGACAGTTCGAAGTTGCAATATTTCAAAGGCTTCGAATATTCGAAGCTCGAGTTCTAAACAGTAATAAATAAATTCAACTATTGACTAAACCGGTATTTCATGGATCCAATCCTATTATTTTCTTGAGTGGTCCTTTCAGTCATATTTTGACTCCATTTTTATTTAATGGGGATTAAATTAATATATTATATTCTTTGTACATGATATATTTCATTGAACGAAAGTTTACATATTTATTTCAATAAATTATTTATTCAATATTTATTAAATATTTGCTCTTTTAAGGAGAAGCAACAATTCTCTTGCGTTATTTGAGCAAATGTAATTCGTTCCTTTATTATTTTTGTACTGTTTTACGATCTCCTGTGTCTTCATTTGTTTACTTAGTAATTTAAATATCAAATACGAAATTATATTCTAAAAACAACTCAAAGATTTGTAATGAAACGCAAGAATGAGTCGTGCAAAACGATTGAACTATACAGGATTGAAATTGAAAAACTTTACGTGTTAAAAGAAGAAGAGCGTTCCAACAGGGAGATTTCAAGGAGATCAAATAGAACTTTTTGTACGGTCATGCTTAAAATATAGTGCAAATTACGAAAAATTGTGTAAAGATAAAACCTTTACATTTTATCACCAAAGGTTACAGCAAATTGTTGGCAAAGTTAATTTTTCAGGTAGTACATAAACTATAGAGAGATTATTTTAAAAATTATTTACAATCCAATATAAATGTTTAATGAAAAAGGTATATTCGAAAATAAGGCCATAGTGAATAGTTCGGAATTTGGCAGGAATCATGTATTGCGTGACATAATGTCTTGTAACGAAAAAAAGTTTCAATTAGATGATCCAGATAGATACTCCTAATATTATTACAAATTAGTAAAGGAAGAATATTTCTTTATTAAAAATTTATTAAGAATTTCAAGAGTTTATATGGATAAAAAATGCAATTCTATTTTAAAAAACGAACACATTTTTTTAGTGAATTAAGGTTATGACGAAAATGAAGTCGTAGAAAAATAGACACTATGTATACCATTCAACAATTTTTCCTACTTCTTATAAAATTCGAGATATAAATTGTCTCAATTGCGTGACATACGTTACATATAAATAATAGGCAATTTTCTTTACAAACGCTGCTGAAAAAGAATAGCATGCCACTTAACAACTATGTAGAAACTACAAATAAATCATTAGCTATTCTTTGTTCACCGTAAAAGTAACCTAGTTTCACACAACGGGTGAACATAACGAGAGTTAGCGATCTCTCACTCAATCGTGTACGTCTCTCTCTGTCTTACTAATTGCTACATTCTCTGTCGCTGTTCCGTGACGCCTTTACGTTACATAGGTGACACTATGACTTTGGGCCATCTCATTAATTCTTCGGAGTCCCATATGGAAAGTCTCACGAATAATCGTGTGTGTCTATTCGGTAGGAGTTGTGTAGTGCTATGCAGATCTATCGAAAATTGGTTCATGTGCGAGGTTACTGAACAGTAACTCAATAATAACATTATTAAAATATTGATAAAGTATAATTCCTGCGATAGCACTGTATATTTGAGTTTTAAATATAGTGTGTTTATTCAAATGCCACAAGAGTATTTTTATTTTTTCTTATAAAGGCAACTATGTTTATAATAAATGACTTGTCAAACTGGATATATAAACTTTCATTATATAAGACCTACTATGTTGAAAAAACAAAATGTGAGTTTAAATTTTATCAAAATGCAGCGAAAATATCACTATATATAAAGTATTGCAAAGTGTACCTGATCTACTATAAGTTTCTACTTATGTCTAATATAATATTTGAGGGTTTAGAGTCAGGCAACGTTAACGCCAAATCATAATTTTAGAAGAGACAAAAAAGTCTTCATTCTGAATTTTTTTCAATAATTTTCGTTCTTTAATATAACGTTGTTTTTAAGAATTTTTAAACTATTCATTTTTTCATAATAACACTTATGCAATTGAAACGTACGACTTTTGTGATCGTAAATCTGACATTAACAGACACAATTAAGTTTTTGGGTCAACGTTGTTTGACCCTACACCCTCGTGTTAACTCTGCAACTTCGTTGGGTAGCGTACGGTTTTTATATCAGTAGAACACCGGATAATCGCTACTGCGCATGCGCACACTGCCACAGGCGACACGTAGTATGTTCCCCATTCTTCGAGACCGCGTAAATAACGATATTATCCTTACGCTCATCAAGTTTAACACGTTAAGCGCGAAGCCTGTTTCCTTGTTTACAAAAGAAATTACAACATTCTGTGAAACTTATACAGAACTACTATTTTTATGCATACCGCATTTTAATGACATTTAATAAAAATCTTTTTTTGTCCAATAAATATGTAACAATTAAAATTTGGGATATTGTTTTATGTTTTCTAAGTTATTTGAAATTTATTAATAGAAGAATATGATTTTTTAAAATATATATTCTCAGTTAACAGTAAAGTGGCCAACACGAAAGTATCAGTCAGCAGTGACTAATAACGGTTAACAACGCTTAACTCCCAGTTAGCTACTAAAAAGCTTATTGCTAATACAACTTTGCAATAATTAATTTTATGTTTATCATTAACTTATTACAAGAATTATAGGTTAACAGCTTAACAAGTCTATTATTCTGGTTAATATTGTTTAACAAACTCTACAGAATAAAACAAAATTAATTAATTTCTGTACGAAAACTCAAAATTTATCGTGTACTATATAACAATTTCGTAATTGGTTTGTATAATAAATAATTGTGTAAAAAATATTCTTGTCTTAGCAATTATAAACTGTATGAGCGTAAGCGTATTAACAATATTTGCGTGGTCTCGAAAAGTAAAAGATTCGCGATAGTGATGTGCGCATGTGCGTTAGCAATTCTTGGGCGCCAAATGGGTATAAATACACGTGCGTTAGCCATCGGAGCAGCAGATTCAATTTAATACGTTCAAGATACACCGTAATTGACCAAACGCCTGTTATTGCCTGTATGTGTTGTAATAAATTTGTGCTCGATTTTACCAAAGCTTTATTAATATTGTGATTTTCAGTTTTTAATCTCTTTTTCTGTTAAATATACTGTTAGCAATTCGAGAATTTGTTAGCGGAGATTTCAAAGGTAAGGAGATCTACTCGATGGTTCCACCTACGTAATAAGAGTAAGTATCAGTATAAGAAGAATTTTATGCAATGTTTTTATTACAGTGACATAATTTGAAATATTGAGCAGAGCTTTTCATCTTAATTTTACTCTAATTCTAATATAATTAAGTAACTGTTACGACTGTCAGATTTACTGGATCGCGTTAACAATAAGATTAATGAGTTAGCAAGAGGCAGACATCATTATGTAGCGGTCTGGTCTCTGAAACTCGTTGCTTCAAATGGCGAATTCAGTTATTCCGAGTAGTAGATAATTACTAAAACTATGTCGCAATAATTAATTATAAAAATCCGTTCCATATTAATTAGTAAGCTAATTATTGATTTATCATTGTGTTACTTTCTACAGGATGTTCCAGGTTTGAACAACCAAACATTGTCGATCCTACAAGTTGAAATAAGAAAGAAATTTTTTAATTTTTAATCTTTATCCCCTTCTATAAGAATATACAATATTTGTAGACATGGAATATATCGGGAGTCAAGATCATGATATTTCTTGTATTGTTCTCTAGTTTGCGAACAGAACGTTTAATTTCCGCGAATTTGTGGCAATATATAGCAATCGAGAGTATTAATATGATATGATCCTCAAATGTTCCATTTCATATTCGAAGCAATTTGGTTCTTCAACAAGAGGGATTATCACCACACTACAGTCACGAGGTAAAGTAGTTTTTAAATGAAAATTATCGATGCTGAGTCGACTGCAATGACAGAATTTTTCGGCCGCCACTATCTCCTAATTTTTCAGGACTCTATTTTTATTTATGGAGTCATATTAAGTCTATTGTGTATAGTGATGACGTAACAAGTCTCGAACAATTGCGACAAAAAATTATGTGGGACGAAAGTTGGTCGAAATGAAAATGTC
Source organism: Megachile rotundata (assembly GCF_050947335.1). Taxonomy (NCBI): domain Eukaryota; kingdom Metazoa; phylum Arthropoda; class Insecta; order Hymenoptera; family Megachilidae; genus Megachile; species Megachile rotundata. The sequence goes on from NC_134995.1 coordinate 3,949,633, forward strand.
TATATATGCGTTTCACACAAATTTATTATAAGTGCACGGGTACGATAAGCGATGTTAACTATCCAGACGACTCAGACTGACTGCCTTAGCGCTGGTTAAAACCTCTCCTCGAAAACTCGACAGGAAAAGAAGAAAGAAACATAGTTAGAGAGAGAAAATCAAGAAAGTGGGAAAATCCAGAAAAACTATTGAGAAGTTCGGAAAAGGAGAGTCACAGTGGAAGAGAATCATAAAAAAGAAAGTGAAGAGATTCGCAAGGTCCTAAGAGTTGACACCGATTACGTCCCGGCGAGGCCCTGTAGAAAGCGCGAAAAATTAGAGGACGTACAGCTAAAGAAGATAGAAAACAGAAAAAAGAATACAGAAAATAGATATAGAAAACAAAAAAGGTGACAATGTATGTGGTGTCAAGGGCGCCACAGTTATTATGACGTTTGAACAGTAATAGTTGCGTAATGGAATGTTAGAACAAGTGTGTAGGAATTTGTTAAGAAGAGCACAATTATGTATGCAGCAACATGGAAATCACTACTAGCAATTTATGAACTGAGTGAAATTACTCCTGAATATTATAACTTTGACTCTCGATGTACTCCACGTATACAAACATTGTGCATAGAAGGGAATAAAGATACAGCGACGTTTACAGCGAAGTCCGTCAAGCCAAATGTAGACCAAGCACGCTTACTCGATAAATTTTCAAACCTATTTTTCTCAAAAACAAAGCCTCATATGAAAAATTTTATTCTACATTTCCCACTTATCTTTTTATGTAAAATCACCCCCTGTCCAGTCGTACTACCAGTTACGCGAATCTATATTTGTATTTTAAGTTTAGCAGTACAAAGCGTTTGCTAATACAATTAATATCGTTAGTGAGTTCCAAACTATTTTTTAAATTTTAAGTTGAAAGAGTTAACCTGTGAATTGAAATTCTCAACATCGTGTTAGATGGAGTCTTATGACACTATCTAAAATACGAGTCTTTTTCAGTAGAAAAGAAACCGCTCCTCCTCTACACGAGCGTAATAGACGCTATCCTCAAACATAGTTTTAGGTATGTTGCAGTTGAAGGTGCATTTAGGCCTGGACTGTTACAAAGTGTAATGTTTATTGTCGCTTACACTGCCAACTCACATTATGCTTTTTCTTTCGTTCAACCTGGATGAACTCAACTCGGCATTTTTTTTGCTTAAACCTCAGATCTCAATGTATTTTTTAACAAACCAATTCTTTTAATAGTTTATTAAATAACGTCATATAGTTAACTGATTCTTAGCGCAGAAGTTATTTCCAATGCAGACATTGAATAGCACGAAAATCCATTGTTTGAACAAATTTTGGGAAAGATGTAGGCGTTTTTGAATGATAAAGTAACTGCTGAAAGAGCTTTAATAAATAATGGCTGGGATTCATTTCATATAGTATATTGTTTTAATTAGGAAATTTTTTACTAGATCAAAAGAAAGTTTTAATGGACGTTTGTGTTTTTTTTAAAAGTCAATAATTATAAACATTTTTTAATGTAATTATTCATACAAATATAATAATACTGTAATTAGTGTTAAGATGAAGTGGGGTAAGTGCAGACTGGTTTTTGTAAAGTTGGTATTTAAACGTAAGTATTTTCAGTCTGCTATGTAAATACTTAACGCTGTCGATATCGAACGCTTTGCACAATTACTACTATTTAATTAATATTAACTAGGACCTTAATTTTCCTTGTACATTTTGATTTTGATAGGAAATTGTTTAAAATGTCAACTACTCTGCATTTTCCCCGAAAATGGGGTAAGAACGTAACTTGAAATTAAATACTTCAAAATTTTATTTCATGTGCAATGGGGCAAGAGCAGAATTATTAACAAATCTGCTATAAAATGCTTTTTACTGCATTATGCAAGTACTTTATACTGCAAACAAGTAGTCTTAGCTGAAATATAAGAGAGGATATAGTGAAACAAGGAAACAAACATAGTAAATAGAGAAATTTCACTCATATTGTAACAAAAATAGCCTGTATACGCACTTACCCCGTTTATGAACTTACCCCACTTTACCTTATTTATGATGTTCAAAAGTGACGGTGAAGTGACAGTAAAAGTCAAGTATGAAAAATGAATTATTAGTTTACGATGGTTACATCGATCGGGTTACTTTAACACAGACATCAAATTCATTAGACTTGGCTTTGGTTCCAGAATCTGATGATCAAGATTCGAAAAAATGCCATTAATGTAATTATTTGAATTTTGTATTTTAAAACGTATGTCCTCCGATATGTCTACAACATTTTTGACATTTTGTTAAGATTGTATCGCTTCACTTCAAAAGTGTCTGCGGACCTTGACACTCATCCAAGAAATATACATAGATATCACTTTCAGAATCACTTGTCATATGACAGATATAATTTGGCTCGAGAAACTGATGTTTCATTGTGAAGATCAAAAAAAGTAATCGAGAAAGAAGTATTGAAATATTAATTAAGGAAAAACGATTGTTACGATAAATATTAACTAGAGAAGTGTATAGAGGATTTTATTTCTCCTTTTCTTCGAAAGCCAAAAAATTTGGAGTTAAACTTCACTATAGAAAGGAATACATTCTAAATATATTATACAAATTTCTAGTCAACTCGTACTTCAGAATTTTCGCAATCAATACAAAATGTTATAAGAAGAAAGTAGAATAGACTTACTAAGAAAAATGCGTCTAAAGTTTTCAAGCATTCTGAAGTAGAGTTCCTAATACATTCTACAACGAAGGCTGGTTAAGCACTTGGATTTTAGTCTAGTTAAGCGACTAGCGCTATTCCCTACAACTACCAGAAACTGGATTTACAAAATGAGCTCTGAAGTTCCGACACTCAATATGTCTGTTTCCATAAGCTGCCGACTTGACACCACGTTTTCAAGCTTGGTACTGGTATTTCACTCACACTCGATATACCTTCGTTGATTCAAATTCTCAGATTCTTATCTTGATAAGCATCTAGATAAGATTCAAGAGTTTCGTTTGATTTTACTATTTAATTCACTTGACAACTCCTAAGGGTGTCATTATGCGTTCTAGAGTTTATTAACATGTACTTGTTTTTGTTCCAAAATTTTTTTTGTAACTCAATTCTCCTTTAATTCATTTTCGAGGTCGTAATTTGCTTCTGACGCTTGCCATCTGTTTTTTACACGGCTTTAATACAATTTTAAAACTTCGTTCCAATTTCAATATTTAATTTTTCTAAAAATGACACCATTTTGTGGAAATTGCTGAACATACAGTTCTGTACATACGTTACTAACAACTGCTACATATGTTATACGTTTTAGTAGCTACTACTCTGACGAAGGTTGCTGTTTATTATTTATAAGCCATATTATCCAGATTCTCGTTTACATGTGGTATGAATTCATCAAAGTATTATGTTTGTAATTTGATTTATTATATGCAGCCAACGCAACGGTTGATCGTCAAAAAGTGGTAAAACTCGCAGGTCAGATCGAGGATGGTCGGATCGAGGGAAACAAATTCGAAACGAAATGGCACACCTCAATGATGTAAACAGAACAACCGAAAACAAAAGATGGGGCGTTACTGTAAGCAAAGAGACAAGAACGCGTGCAGCAGATGTTAGTTTGGTGAGACATGCAAATTCTCAAAGGTATCTAGCGTTAAATTCGAAATGTCGAACATGTGGAACCGCAGGCCACTGGGACCGCGTATGTAGAGTAAAGACGTGAGGGATGAACAGGGTCGAAATAGAAGGCGAAAAGGAAAAAAACTGCAAAAACGTGATATTTACGGTGTATAACCAAATTGTTGTACTCAAGAGATTTACAAATATGCGACAAACACGCTTTTAATTAATTTAACAATGATATTGATACTTTATACATTTATAAGTTACCTACGAGTAATGTGATAACATACAAATCTCATTTTTGAAATAAAAGGCGTGTTAGTTTATATTAAGTTATCGATATCCGTTAATGGTTGGATACAAATCCTGACTTCAGTTTAAGCAACATTGTATTCAATAGGTTTTTATGTGTTTAAGATTCTAAACAAAAAGAGGTGGAGTAACGTAATATTATTAAATATAATTGCACATTCTCGTTAAAGGACTACACAACTTTTAGGTGCACGTATTATTGTTAAAAAGTAATACTGTAATATTGAAATAAAAATACCTGCCCTAACTTATCGATTAATGTTACAAAATATCGCATATTTTATTTGAATATAATGATTTGGCCACCGTCTTCAACAGCAGCATACCAAGATAATCATAATTTCCTGTAAGTGAAATAAATGAAATGGGCAACAGTTAATACTAGTACGGTACGAATGAGAAAAATGTAGAATATGTTCATCGTAACGACGTCACATCAACTAAGATCGCAGAAAGCGATCGACTGATAAATATGGAAGTAGCTTAAAATTGCAATGCGAAAGTGAAAGCTATTTATTCAGCATTTAAGAGCTGAAGTTTCATCAATGAAGGCCCTGAAAATACTGTACACCGCCGTCATTTGACCGTTATGTAACGTATTGACATGTTGAATGCTGAGGTGTTCACCAGTTTCAGTATAAATTTTAGTATATATTCAAAGAAATGTATTTGAGCACCGCAGGAACCACTAACGGATCCCCAGTAAGATAAATACATGATTACATACTTCAACTTGTCCGTAAATAATATTTCACTACAATACGTATCACGTAATAATAAATTCATGTTGGGCAGATGGGTCATATAAAATTAGCATGATATTCAATAAGAAAACATTGTTTTGTATACCTTGACATCATCTGGGTGTCCTAGTAGAGACCACAAGGACATGAGAAAAGATGTCTTAATAAGCTATTTTCAATTCTTACCTTTTCCAGACCGTACAAGTATTATCTAATTATAAAATAAGTTTTTTTAAAAGGAAAGTAAAAAGTCGAATCACCTACTACATTGGACCACTACGTATTGGATTTTTAGGTAGATTTGTTTGGTATCTGGTCCTTTGCTAAATTGAATCTGGACAGAACATGTGACGGTAAGTATATTTACGTATGCAACAGTCCGGCCGCGGTTGCTACCTTTTAGAAGGTGGAAAAAGGAACCAAGTCGGTAAGAGACCTCTCCGTCAAAGTGTTGGAATAGTCATCCTATAATAATCGAGTTGAAATATTTTGGGACTTCGGACGTATCCACAGCAACGAAGGACCGAACTTACAGGTTTGGTCGACGGTATCAAGCACTCAGCCAAGCTCTCTTTACCCTTTAGGTGCCTCTGCTTGTGTAGTAAAAGACCTAACGAAAAGATGTGTGAAGAAGCAATTCGCTGGATTTTAGATCAGCACACATTGCATAAGGCATTTGAGGTCCCTTCTAGAGGGATCGTCGCAAATGTTAAGTGACACTACTCACAATTTGAATCCTACACTTGATCCAAAAGGACATAATGTAATCTAAATAAAAAAAATGGTCGCAAGTGTTAATGTCCTTCTATGAAATTACAAGACTACTTTCACGAAAAACAATGAAGATTTAATCTGATATTCTGCATAAAATCGCGATTTAAACCAAATCACTGCTGTTTTTACACTTCTTGAAAAATCAGAATCAATGAACAGTTTGTCATACAAGTGGTATTAATGGTAGTGGTATTATTTTGCCATGATGACAATTGGTTTTGCGGATGGGTACCAGAAGCATCCTTATACTCATAAAATCTTACTATTGCCTACCAATGAACGCTTAAACCATGCAAATGCAGAAATTCGTTAAAACAATCGAGTTTGTTAAAACATGTCTTCCAGCACCATTTTTTTATAAGTATCTTTTATATGAAACATCATTTTTGGAATTGTCATAATATTGACAACTCTGAATATAATTTATTTGTACACATAGAGACTTTATAACACAGAGACAATATCCGGAATAGACATTATTGGTTCCACAGATGGTAACATATACTCAGTTATTTCTTCCTGAAACAATATACACTTAATCTTCATTGCTCAATACGACGTTTCACAGAGCTCCAGTCGCTGTTCAATACGGATTTGCCTGCAAACAAATAAGCAGTTACGAATTCAAATCACAGAGAATTTTCCGCACAATGTGGAATTATTACAAAGTAAGACTTGAACGAATTTGGGATTATTTTACAGGTCATGAGTATTCGCTCGCTGTAGTGTTCCAATTGTGACAACATCGATACGTCTACTTAGCCGACATCACCAAGTTGTATCGACAGATTTTAGTCGACCTCCGCGACGTCGATTGCCAGCGAATGCTGTGACGGGTAGGCCCTACAGTATCTCCTCAGGTCTATATGTTATTGCCGATAGTATACAGTATGATTAGTAATAGTAGTTTTCCAATTTCTTGTAGAAGTCAAAGTCATGGGTTTTCGTTGGAGTTTCTTATGCACGTCCTATGAAATTGTATTTACATTGACTATACGCTTTTCGGTGGAGATGATATGACGTCCTTATGACAGATTCGCGACCACTAAATTGGGCTTGTCCGTTACAGCAAGTTTGAACTTCAAAAGTAGGCCAGTAATTCGATTGTGCTGCTCGACGACATCAACCCGGCGAATCATGGTTTAATTTGCCTGAAATCGCTTGCTGCAGACGAGAATATTGTTTGTCTGACTATCCTTCGGGAAAATTCTTTTTATAACAGAAACTATCGAAGACACAAGCGAAAAATTAAAATTATGCTTTGTGCAAGAAAGGAAATGCGGATTTTAGGAAATTTTGGAAATGTGTTTCTTCAAAAATAGTTATTTGTTCTGGACTTACCATAAGCTACTTATGAAGTTCCTGCATATCGCGTTCCATTGAACGGTCAGAATATACTTCTGATCATAAATTCGGACGGATCATAAATTTATAATTTGAAGCATTTACAAAGATAAAATAGCACATCTAAAATTCGCAAATTCAAAAAATTATAATATTATAACATAACTAACGAATGGGTATATAATTATAAGTAGTTTTGTGCACATAAGCATATGCTGAAATTAGGTTTAGCATATTGTATCAGAACAACTCAATTTTTCGACGGTGAATACGCACAGTTTATTTCAATTATTATATAACACACGTATTATAATTTAGTCTGCGAGTGACATCAATATTACAATCAAAGCCGAAATACTTGACCCCGCAACGAAAGTCTTTGCAAAATATAAAGTAAAGTCCGTAATGACAACAAGTATGTCCCGTAGTGACAAGTTATAAGTGAAGCCTCGTAACAACAAATATAAAGAAAGAAGCGCGTAGCAACAAATATAAGAGAATGAATCGAAGTGAGGTGCGGGTCCGGTGCCCTCGCTTATTTTATACGTTTCACTCCCCTACGACGTCTCCTAGCAACCACCCGATTTCTTCGAAATCTGCCACGTGCCCTCCGTCGACCTTGGCTTCGCGGTCATCCCTCTACGACCGATCCTCGCGATGCCGCCCGCCCTTTGCGGCCGAGCCGCCGCGCCGCCACGCCGCGCGCCGATACCGATGTCGCGCCGGCACTTGCCGGTACCCGCCGTCAAACGGAGCGGTCCGCGCCTTTGTACTCGTTTCTCGAAAATTACGCATCAGGAGACGTCGCCGAGGAGTGTCTTTCTTTTCTGCCGAAGTACGCACCTGGGTTCGCCGGCATTTCGCGGTGGATCAAATACTTTTAATTGGCATTTTTCTCGGAATTTCAGAGCATGTGCCACGTGCCACTTTTGCCACATGCCATTGCCACGTGCACCACGCACGTGTACATTTCTTAGAAAAATTAATTATCTATCGTCTTCGAGTGCGACCGATCCCGCAGACAGCTAGCCGGAGCGCAGGGCAAGCAAGCTCGCCCTCGCCCGGGTTCTCACCTCTCCCGAGCGGAGTGGCCCTCGGTGTTTTGGTGAGCACCACCACTCCCGGGCGGATTGGTTACCCCCGGTGCTACGATGGTGTTTTTCATGCCGAGACACTCATGGTGTTCGACGAATACGGCCACAGGTTTCCCCGTGCACGTAGGGCTTCGAGGCATGGAAACTCGCCATGCCTGCTGCTTTTGACCAGTCGTCCCCGAAAACCCCGCTAAATTCATTAAATCTTATGTTTATTTTTAAATTTTCATTCCATGCTCTGAAATGCCTCAATTGGCCAGTTCTATCCGTAACAATCCTCCCCCTCGTACAAAATTCATTTAATTTTGTACCTCATTTATTCCTAGTAGTTTTATTAGTTTTCGTGCCGGACACATAAAGTCACCCGTTCGTGTGCGCACCTCGGCCACTCTGACTTCTTTATCTACACCGGGAAATACTCGTGTAACGGTCCCTTTTCGCCAACTATTTCGCGGTGCTTGTAAATCTACGATCAACACTATATCGCCTACTTCTAAGGGATTTTCCTTTTCGGTCCATTTCTTACGTGGTACGAGCGTAGGTAAATATTCGCGCAACCATCGTTTCCAAAACGCCTCCGCGAAACTCTGCGCTGTTCGCCACTGTTTTCGCAAACATACATTTTGAAGATCGTATCTACCTAGCTGAATCTCACCCGAGGACGATCCTATCAGGAAATGATTTGGCGTCAGTGCCTCTTTATCGCGAGGGTCTAACGACACGTGCGTGAGCGGCCGCGAGTTTACCGAATGTTCGGCTTCGGCAAAGAGCGTAGAAAGAACTTCTTCGGAGGGTGCTTGTTCCCTTAAAATCACGTTTAACGCGGTTTTTACAGACCTAATCAATCGTTCCCACGCCCCACCCATATGCGGTGCGTCAGGGGGGTTGAAAACCCATTTCACGCGTTTCGACAATGCGTATTCCTCGATCTTAGCTCGGTCCATACTCGCGGTCGCGTCTTTCAGCTCCTTATCCGCGCCCCGAAAGTTCGTCCCATTGTCGCTGTAGACCACCTGCGGTGTGCCTCTTCGCGCCGCGAGTCTTTGTAATGCCATTATGGCCGAACTAGCACTTAGCGAATGCGCGATCTCTAAGTGGATGGCCCTTGTCGTGAGACACGTAAACAACACTCCCCAACGTTTCTCTCTTCGCCGCCCGATCTTTACCATCAATGGTCCGAAATAGTCGACCCCACAGTGTGTAAAGGGTCTCTGTCGAAAAGCTACACGCCCGACCGGTAGCGCGGACATCAGCGGGTTCTGTGGCCTGCCTCGCCGTATACGACATACAATACACCTACTTATGAGCGAACGTAAAACGCGTCGAAGACCGATTATATGGTATTTTTGCCTTAATTCGTTGACTACCGCGTCGCTACTCGCGTGATAGAACTTCCGATGATATTCTGCAATTAGTAATTTTGTCGCGGGGTGTCGACCCTCAAGTATGATTGGTCGGTTGTCAAAGCCCTCAAGTCCCGTTGCCGTTACGCGCCCGTTTGCCCTCAAAATTCCCTGTTCGTCTACGTATGGATTTAAACCGGCGATTTTACTTCCCTTGTTGATATTACGGCCGTCTCTCAACGCAACTATCTCAGCTCCGAAATATTCCTCCTGGATAACGCGGTACCAATATTGTTCCCCTATCTGAACTATTTCCAACGGTTCTTTCACGGTGTTCTTCCCCTTCCAACGACCGACGATCGCGTGTACTCGTCGCGCGATGACGAGAAGACCGCGCCAACCCATCAATCTTATCGGTAGCGAAAATTCTGCTTTTACCGTCGCCGCCACGTAGACGCACGCTTTCCGCTGCTCCAATCCGTCGATTGTCGCCTTCTCTTTCGCGGTCAACGTTTTTTCTATCGGCCATTCGGATTCCGGACGTCGCAAAAATTCCGGGCCTTCAAACCATCGCGGGCTTATAAATTCGGAGCTATTTTCGAAGCGCGTCGCGTCGTCCGCGGGATTCTGACCGGTCGGAACCCATCGCCACTCCGTCGTCCGCGTGTTTTCCCCGATCTCTCCTAAACGGTTCGCTACGAATACTTGACGCGTCCGCGGCTCCGATCTGATCCACGAAATCACGGTAGTCGAATCTGACCAAAAAACTCGTCTACTAATTTTAATGTCTAGCTCCTTTTCTACGAACGTCGCGAGTCTTGTCCCCATCAGGGCCGCCTGTAACTCTAATCGCGGTATTGTCAACGGTTTTAACGGCGCGACTCTACTTTTGGCCATGATCAAGGAAACGTGCGCGGATTCAGACTCATTTTCGTTTTCGAACCGCAGATAGGCTACCGCCGCGTAAGCCGTTAAGCTCGCGTCGCAAAACACGTGGAGTTGCGCTTCTGACTCCCGCGATTCCGTTACCCCGTAACACCTCGGCATCCGGCATTCTTTTACCCTGTCTATCATGGACACCCACTTGCGCCAACGGACAAAATCTTCCTCCCGTAGTGGGTCATCCCAATTTATACCGCTTCGCCATATTTCCTGCATGATGATTTTTGACTTTAACGTGAACGGCGCGAGGATACCGAGCGGATCGAAAACCGACATGATAACGCGTAAGAACTCTCGTTTGGTGGGCTTCTTTTCGCCTAGCAGGATTTCTTTCGGTATATTCTTTAACTCGACATTGAATTTGAGTTCATCATTCTGTGTGTCCCAAAAAAGACCGAGGACCCTCTCTCCCCCTCGGTCGCCTAACCGCGTGTCGCCCTGCTCTAACCGTTGCCCGTGATCGACGGAATTTCGCAAGGCCTCCGCCTTGTTGCTCGCCCAACCATGCATGGCGAAATTCGCTCGCGCGTTTATCGCGATTACATCCCGAACGAGCTCTGCCGCTTCGCGCACGGTTCTTCGACTCGATAAGAAATCGTCCATATAGCTATCATTAATAATACTTCTAACTGCCTCCGGGTGAGCTTCATTACAGTCTTTCGCATTCTTATCTTTGACGTAGATCGCGCTACACGGGGATGATTTGGCGCCGAAGATTAACGTCGACATCTCGTAAATGTCCGGTTCTCTATTCCTGTCTTTTCCTCGCCATAGGAATCTTTGCGCACCACGATCGCTTTCCCGAATTTGCACGCGTAGGAACATATCTGAAATGTCCGCCTTCACCGCGACCGCGTATTGTCTAAACCGAATTAATATTCCCGGCAATGATTTTAATAGGTCCGGACCTGACATCAGTTGGTCGTTTAAACTTATTCCTCCGGTTTTTGCCGCGGCATCGAAAACTAGTCGAACTTTATTTGGCTTGTTTACGTTTCGCACTCCGAAGTGCGGTAGATACCACGTCCTAGCCCTCTCTAACGTGTTCTCAACCCTTTGAGCGTAACCCTGATCCAGAAAGCGCTGCATTTCCTGGTAATATAAACGTGCATATTCGGGATCGCGATCTAACCTTCGTTCTAATAATTCTAACCTTTTCCGCGCAGTAGACAAACCGTTCGTGCTCGGCGCGTGATCGTCCTTCCATAAGAGGCCCGTTTCCCAGATTTTTCCCTTGCGCGAACTAGTTTCCTCTAGTATCCGCAACGCGCGATCCTGCTCGCCTTTACACGCGACGCTATCCTTTATTCCGGTATATTCTAGCGCGAAATAACCCTTTACTAAGTCGTCTAAAGAAGTCAGAGCCTCCCCTGTACATTGGTGTTCGGTTATATCTATTTTGTATACCGCGCGTGAGGAGCATTTTGCGGACCCATGCACGGTCCAGCCAAGACGGGAGCGCAAAACCGCCAAATCTGTACCTATTATCTCGCGCGGCTCCCGTGTTACGATTAGGTCCCAATTGTCCTGACCGATTAATAATTCTACGCGTGCTCCGTGGTACGGTCGGATCTCCACGTCTTTGGCGGCATCGTGTACCCGCGCAATAATGTCCCGGCTGATCGACTGTGTGGGAAACTTCAGATTTTTGACGGTTATCGCTCCGCGGATCTGGTGCGTGCCGAAGATCCCTTCCACGTCAAAATCTACTTTTTTGCTATTCTCTAATCGAATTTCTCCTTCGCCTATTCCTTTTATAGACACGTCTATTCGCGAACCCTTTACCCCTAGGTCTCGCGCCAACCTATCGTCTATCAGGGTGACCGTGGAACCCTCGTCTAGTAACGCGAATGTATCTATTGTTCGCTTCGGCCCACCCGCGCGTACCGCTATAATTTTCAGCAATACGCTTTGCCCGTCTAGTCAACTATCTATGGAACCGCGATTTTCCCCCGACCTGTTGTCGCTCGCGACGTATGCCCTGCTCGGCGCACTCTCTCCCCCGGATATCGCCCCGCGCTGAGCCTCATTTTCCGCACTATTTGCGTCGACATATTTATGCAACAGGATGTGATGCTGCCTCTTGCAGACCTTACACATCTCACTTTTGCAATCGTTTCTTGAATGACCGGGCCTCAAACACCCGAAGCATAGGTTGTACTTTTTCACGAGATCCCAGCGCTTACTCACGGGCTCACGGGCAAAGAAGAGGCATTTCGGCGACGGGTGATTATCCTTTTTGCAAAACGCGCATTTACGAGTTTCCGTCGCGTTTGTTTCTACGCGCCTATCTCGCCGTTCTGCTACGCATACCACAGCCGTTTTCGCCGACGGCCGCCGCGATCCACCGAACGCGCCGCGATCTACCCTTTGTGTCGGTCGTTCCGTCGTGAAATCGATATCAAAAATCCCAGCTTCCGTAGCTAATTCGGCTTCCGCGTATATGAAATCCGCGAGTTTCTCGAGTTCCGATTTCTCTTCTCTAACGCTTACGGCGTACCGGTTATATGCATATCGCAATGCTATCGGTATCTTATGTCCCACGGATTTTACTAGTTCGGGGCTGTGCAGGTACCCTAATAACCTAAACGTTTTAAACGCTACCACTGCACTGCGTAACTTCGTCGCGAATTGTACGAGAGAAATTCTCCCCGAATCTATCTCCGGCAACGTTTTTAATTCCGCGACGATTTTCTCGGCAGCGGCCCGTTTATTTCCGAAATGTAACTCTAACGTCTTTATTATTGTGTCCGCGTCGCGGCTACTCGCGAGCAAAGTTTTAACCACGTCGCGTGCCTCGCCCTTTAGGGCATCGAACAATCGTGCAATGTTTTCGCGGTCCGAGTATCCGCCCGATTCGGATGACGATATATATGCCTCCTTAAAGTGTAGCCACTCTAAGGGATCACCGGAGAAGCTAGGTAACGCTTTCGCGGTTGTGAGACGATTTACTAATCGCGAACTTCCTTCCCCTGCGAGCGACGCTTCACGTACCGCCGCTAACGTACGTTCGATAGCCGCGGATAGTCGATCAGCCGGGTCAATAAGGGATTGCTCACTCACGTCTCGCTGACGCCTTACTGGTAACGCGGTGCTGTTGCTCCATGGCTGATGCGTTGCCCTGTCGTCCTCGCTGCCCTGGATTTCCTCCGCCTCGTCGGAGAAGTCCGTGTCCTCGTCGGCTGCGGATGGGATGCTCGCCTCCGTGGGTCGCTGCTGCCATCCTGCTCCGTGACCGCTGCCTCCTGGCAGCTCCTGCTGCCGCTGGTTCCCAGTGGTCCTTGTTGCCCGACGCCCCTGTCGGATGACAGGTAGGATGGGAGACGGTGCCCTGGAAGGCCCCGCAGAGTCGTTGTCCTCCATGGTTGCCGGTCCTGGTCCTGGATCTGCCAATGCTCTCGCCTTTGCTGGTCTGCCCCGCTTGGCCGCTGGCTGCTTCCCTGACTGCTGGGCTGCTGCTCGTTTTCCTCGTACCATTGTCTCGAGTAAAGTCCACTTTGTGTGTCACTCGCACTTCCACACAAGTCACGATATCGCGTCAAACACCGTCTGTCCGGTCAAAGTGTCCCGGGTTTCGGCACCAAAAATTGTATCAGAACAACTCAATTTTTCGACGGTGAATACGCACAGTTTATTTCAATTATTATATAACACACGTATTATAATTTAGTCTGCGAGTGACATCAATATTACAATCAAAGCCGAAATACTTGACCCCGCAACGAAAGTCTTTGCAAAATATAAAGTAAAGTCCGTAATGACAACAAGTATGTCCCGTAGTGACAAGTTATAAGTGAAGCCTCGTAACAACAAATATAAAGAAAGAAGCGCGTAGCAACAAATATAAGAGAATGAATCGAAGTGAGGTGCGGGTCCGGTGCCCTCGCTTATTTTATACGTTTCACTCCCCTACGACGTCTCCTAGCAACCACCCGATTTCTTCGAAATCTGCCACGTGCCCTCCGTCGACCTTGGCTTCGCGGTCATCCCTCTACGACCGATCCTCGCGATGCCGCCCGCCCTTTGCGGCCGAGCCGCCGCGCCGCCACGCCGCGCGCCGATACCGATGTCGCGCCGGCACTTGCCGGTACCCGCCGTCAAACGGAGCGGTCCGCGCCTTTGTACTCGTTTCTCGAAAATTACGCATCAGGAGACGTCGCCGAGGAGTGTCTTTCTTTTCTGCCGAAGTACGCACCTGGGTTCGCCGGCATTTCGCGGTGGATCAAATACTTTTAATTGGCATTTTTCTCGGAATTTCAGAGCATGTGCCACGTGCCACTTTTGCCACATGCCATTGCCACGTGCACCACGCACGTGTACATTTCTTAGAAAAATTAATTATCTATCGTCTTCGAGTGCGACCGATCCCGCAGACAGCTAGCCGGAGCGCAGGGCAAGCAAGCTCGCCCTCGCCCGGGTTCTCACCTCTCCCGAGCGGAGTGGCCCTCGGTGTTTTGGTGAGCACCACCACTCCCGGGCGGATTGGTTACCCCCGGTGCTACGATGGTGTTTTTCATGCCGAGACACTCATGGTGTTCGACGAATACGGCCACAGGTTTCCCCGTGCACGTAGGGCTTCGAGGCATGGAAACTCGCCATGCCTGCTGCTTTTGACCAGTCGTCCCCGAAAACCCCGCTAAATTCATTAAATCTTATGTTTATTTTTAAATTTTCATTCCATGCTCTGAAATGCCTCAATTGGCCAGTTCTATCCGTAACACATATTTTAGATAGTTTATAAGTGAATAGTGGATCAAAATAAAAGTGTATAATAAATTAACAATGATCTCATCTTTAAATATTCTTCAGGTTTAATTAACAGTTCATTCAGGTAAACTAATAATTTAATACTCCACTTTGAGAAAGTACAATTTCTGGTTGTACAATATATCATTTTAACCTAGTCTGATGATTTCTAGAATGAAAGTTGAAGTAAAATAAATTATGATTTCACTTCTGCAGCACTGATCGGCGTGCACTCGTCATCTGATCAAAATTCAGTATTTTTCGAAAGCTAACTAAATGTCTCAGACATTCAATGGCAGTTTCCGTCTTCTGGATCAGATGCAAGCATACAAGTAAGCTTGGGAGACAGATAGTGAAGTGTGCGATTGAGAGATGCAGATGCTGTGACCGAAGCGGCCATTACGTTAATAGCGAGATGGCACAAATAGATTCTTCCATCACTCATCTCAGGGTAGTTTGTTCAGAGTTAGACTGTGGACTGGGGGTTGTATGTATATATATGTGTTCACATGGTTGTAGAGGCATAATCGCGATCTACCAAAAGGACGGTTTATGCCAAATTTGCATAACTGCCTAAATCTTTTATCTTCATTTTCCCTCGCCTGACTGTTGCATTTTACATGTTTTGCACAAAAAAATTTGCATTTTTTTGAATGAAATTGCATGCTATTATTTTTTATACAGATTGATTTTTTAGAATATATTGGGTAAAAAGGTACCGTGAAAACGAAAATGGTAAAGTCGAATGGAGGACCTGCTCCTAAAGCCAAATAAAATTCGTAGAATTAATATTAAAACATTCTATTGGGATGCTGTTGTGATTAGTGTGGCAGACAAAACTAGCCGATAATTCCTTTAACAATAGGCAGTACATATCTCAGCAAAGATCCTTCAAGATTCCATGCATGTCTCTTGTATTCAATATTAATATATTCAATCAATACTGAAGAAAGACCATTTTTAGTCATAATCTTCAAGATGGAACATACCTTTTCTTTCAATTTTTATTCTGTTAAATATGGTAATGTTACTATAATTAAAATTTTGCTGTAACTCTGTAAAGTACTCTACATGTCATTTTGAAGAAGTTTAAAAAGCTATCTGTTTAAGATTATTTATCAATTCAAGATCTACACATTCAAACCAATCCATTCGACAGAAACTGTTTCAGAAAATGAAAAGCGGTGATTAAAATTTTTATTTGCTCTTCTTTCACAATTTCTCGATATACAATTCATTCTATATCCGGATTTAGAAATTCCAACCGTCACATAAATTAACAGTATATTATAAAATCAAATATGAATAGGTAGAAATAGTAGCAAAGCCGAATATAACCGGCGAATATGGACAAATATGCAGGAAAATGATGCATTTTTAAGTTCCGGACGTCTAGACAATTGATGTCAGGTCCTAATGTATGATTTTTTCTAGCTACCCTACTTAATTTCAAACATTTATAGAACTGTTGACGATATCTAAGAATATATTACTTTAAATTTAATAGTTTCAAGGGGCACATAATTTTATGTCAGAACTTTTTGGTAAGTAGACATGTAAAATTTATATGAAGGTCATTAACACCAGAACTACCAACCAGTCAAAATGACTGGTTTTAGATTTCTCATTTTATATTACAAAATTTTACTGTCATGATTTTATGGAAATTTCTGACATATTTTGTTGAGGTAAAAACGAGTTGTAAATGTTACTTGATGCTTTAGTATTTATTCATTTCCCTTTTCATTCTATTTTTCATTCTTCGATAAACGAGCATTTAATGTCGGTAGTTCTAGTGTTAATGTTTTTGAAGTGATCCTGTGGCTATAATGCGGTGAGAAAGCGTTATGGCCGATCATGACATTACGAAAAATGATTTATTTCGAGAACTAATATGTATTTAAACACAATTTAAAAAATTTGTATAAACATATACCTTAGTTGTCTTCGTTTATGATATATTCTGTTTTGATTTTGTCTTATTTAATTTTCCCTCCTGAAAGGGACTCAAAATGACCATCTCGCGTTACTCAGCGAATAGACACCTTATTATCTGTCCAATTACGCTCTGAATAGATTACAGTGTTTATGAAATGCGTTGAAAAGCTTGTTTTATTTAAACATTGATATTTCAATATTTTGAAATATGTATATAGATTTTGCGCTTTTTTTTAATTTTAAGATTTTTTAAATTTATATTGAATTAATATGGAATTTATTTATTTGAAAAGCGTTAATTTGAAGAGTACTTTGTTATTTGGTTATAATACAACAGAACACCGTCATGCGTACACTATTGTATACGAAGTTTAATATTGCCTGAAACTTCCTTCAATACTTCGTGTAAATTTATATTCAAGAAGTTAGCACACTTTGTGCTTGTTAGTTTACTACTGTAAGTTTTTACTAATTAATGCCATAGAAATGGTTACTTCTACATTACTATTTGTAAATTATTATTTGTAAAGCGTGCGATTTCTGCCTATAGACAGTTTGCCCTTGGAAGAAAGTTTGCTCTATTCACAACATTTGTTACATCTAATAAATGAAAATAGACGAAGTATATATTTATCTATACTAATTCTTTTTCATTGTTTCTGGGTATAACATACAATTAGCATTCGTAGTATTGTGGCAGCGTCTTCCCAATTTATCTTTTTCTATAAACATTTCTAACTTCCTTTTTCTTCTAAGTATTTCTAAGCATTTCGTGGTTGATCTACAATCTTCAGTTTTCGCAGGGTGTCATAAAAATCTAGTCAATGTCAGATTGCACGTTTGGCAGCCAGACGAGTATGAGCCTGCGTTTCCCGTTCATTTTCACTTTCTTCGACTTTCTATTCTATATTTCTCCTTTTCTTTTTCTCTTTTTATCCCTTTTTGAAAATGAGATTTTGACCTAAAGGAGTCTTTTAACACCTTTTCGTTTGAATGCAAATAATTGCCAAAACCGTTGGAATTTCAAATTATCAGTTAAATGTAGATAATTTGAGGAATATATTTAATAATACATTGATGTGTTTTTATTAGAGATTATTTATTCAGGTTGCAAATTCTACCTTAATTCATCAATCTACGAAATATAAATATAGCGAAGTACACTAAAATGCAAGATGGCGGGAAATAAGTGAATATCAAAATTATGCCGCTACTCCCGTATTTCACATTACAACTGAAATCGTTATTCTGTAATCTGATTGCAATTGATATAATGCTGCAAAATAATGTTGATATTTATATGTAAATTGGTTTGAAATTATGCACTGTCATCACATTCTTAAGGTATCAAAAGACACCTCATGGTAGAAATTAGAATACGTATATTTTTAGATCTAGGATAAGCTGGAAGAAAATAATATCGCCGAATTAACAACTATTGTCTAGACCTACTATTAAGTTTCCGAATATAGTCTCATAGCGAGGAGTCAGACCTTCGGTTAGTTTCTTTACCTGTAGCAGAAATAACACTCAAGGAGTCGTTGCATTCTATTGAATATTTTAGTTTATTGCTTTACATCTGGTTGCCAGAAACCTTAATTTTAGTAATAGAGTCCGTTATTTCCAGTTTCTATTCATGTCGAGGTACTGCTTGGTTTTATTACTTGCTATGGTCACTTTTTGAGGAAAATCCATACATCATACGTCTTCAAGCTTCCATTTCCATTCCATTTCGCATTGCCAATAGAAATTAACAATTGTTTCCTTCACCCTTATTCTGTAAAAACTGTATGCGTATACCGCACTTTCATGTTCGTAAGAAATATACATTCGACTTTTAACATTAGCAACAGCAACAACTCGTATTTGTTTTGTATAGTTTCCATAGTCTTTGGAGTGGTTCTTCGAGTAAGGAAATAGTCATAGATAATATAATAAGAACAAAAGTCGGCACACCACGTGCAATATGTAACAAGGCTCGAACGAATTTATTTTCGACCACGAGCGTTAACAACTATTATATGAAAAGTGAAAAAATTAATTGTGGTGAAATATAATAATTCGACTTAGAGAATAATTGTAAGTTAAAATTTGAAAGGTGTCTTTTGATACTTCTTGGTAGAAATAGTGTTAATATCATCCAATAGTGAACGAAAGTTCATAAGCGAAAAAACCCTAATACCATCCTTCGATACGCGGCATAGTTTTATCGCATTTAGCGATTGAAAATTAATGTAATTATCCAATCAGTATGAAACTATAGCGAAACCATTGCAGCAGTCACCACTTCAGGTGTTTCAATCAATTTTCAATAATCTGCATTAATGTTCAATAATTAATTGGAGTGAAACTATCCATCGTTTCGAAGAATAGTATTGGGTAATTTTCTGCTGCAATTTCATTTTCCACTGAATAACGCAAAAGAATAAATTACAAATAAATTACATGAAATTTCATTAACATCATTTGACTTAATTATTGTTTATAATTATTGTTTATTAATTGTTATTAAATTCAGATATGTACTTTTGTATTTATTATGTGTTGAATACACATTTGTATAAATTTGAAAATTTATTTATTATAGTACTCTGTAATCTTATAAAAGTGCAAAACGAAAAGAATGATAAAAATAGAGAAATTGTTTCGAATCAAGCACTATTTAAATACGACAAAACGCAGCACCTCCTTTAGGCGTGAACCTAATAATTTAAAGAAAAAATTGGTAATCTCTAAATTACTAAATATTCAGGTTTTTAATTCCTTAAATTCTTAAGTGTTGAACTCTCAACGTTCCCAATCGTTTTTTAAATTCTCTATATTTACATATTTCTAGGTGATTAAACTTTCATATTCCCAATTTTCTAATTCTAAATTTCGAAATCTCCAAATTTCTACATTTAAAAATTTTCAAGTCTCTACGTTTTTAAATATCTAAATTTCAAAATTTACACATTACCGAAGTTCTAAATTCTTATATGTTTACAATTTTATATTACTGTATCCCCGAATGTCTTTAAATTTCTGTATTCTTACATTTCCATGCCCGCATATTTCTAGATATTTATGGCCCAAATACTTATTTCCTTAAATTTTTATATTTCCTAATTCCTGTGCTCTCAAATTCTCAACTTCTAAATTCTTATGCCCCCAAATCCCTAACTCCTCAAATTCCTGTCTCTCTAAATTTTTAGACCACAAAATTCCTAGATTTACATATTTTTATATACCCAGATCCCAAAGTCCCGAAATCTTCAAATTGCTGTATCGTCAAATTGCCAAAATCCTTGTGTCTCCATTCGAATATCAGCAAAATCTTACCTCATCTCTGAAGTTCCAAATTCTCAAAAATTCCTAAAAGTCATCAAAAGGGAGCCGTTCGATATATTTGTGAAAAAATCAAATATATCCTTGAGTATACTTCGTTCTTTGAAATATTAAAACATTCTTCATATCTTTCAGATCACAGAAAGCCGATGGTGAAAGCTGGATCAAAATGGATCCTACATCGGCCGATAGTTAAAACTGCATTTTTATGAATGCTTTTCCTTGTTCCTTTGTACTTCAACACAGTGAGTTGAAAAAATCGACTGATGGTAATGTTTCTTTTTTTCCCTCCTTCCCATGGTTTTGCGATATTGCAATTCAATTTAATTCTTGTTTAAGTATTAATATGAATTATGTAGAGTTAAATTTTGAAGTTCAGAAGAATCTATTATCGCTCCTCCACATTCTAACTAGCAGTTGTATTACATCTTTAATAAATGTCTGACTTTCTTAGTAAAACGTGGCGGTGCCAGATGGTGCTGAAAAATTTAATTTTGGCTAATAGGAGATGGTACGTTTCTTATTATCCGGAATATGAAATTTCTATTACATTATTTGACAAAATTATCTATACTGATGCATTAGTATTCAAATCGAATGCACTTCATGATAGGCAAAAATTACCATTTGTATAGACAGTTATTATTCTATATTCATTACTTGCTTTTGTATGAGAAATCATCTTATTAATTTTGATACTTCCAAGCACAATAATTGAAAATATTTTAGAATTTCTTTCTAACATTTTATATAAAATGATTCGAAGAATCATGTGTAAAAACAAGTCTATAGTTTCACAAAGAAAGAAGCGCAGATACACTTGCTTCCACATAAATTGACTTAAAATCATATGACTTTTATAGAAGATGCAACTTTTATATTATTACTATTTTCGTAGATAATTAAGTCGATTTAAAAGGGACCCCCGAAAAAAGTGAAAATTTTACACGCTTCTATCGTTCAATGAATATACCGTTTTTAACTAGTATCCTCCATTTTGTCTGTACGCGTATAAATTTAACTTATAGGATGCAACCACCCAGCCAAAATACACAGCGCATAACTTCAGCTAATTTCACTGCGACTGAAGATGTTATCCTTCGTCAAAATTGACGCGTCGTCTGCAACGTCGGCACGTTAATTACAAGTTCCATCGAAAATAACGTCACGGTACGATAACGCGAGAACATGGACGGAAGATTGTTCAGCTTCACGTGTACTTAAGGAGCATACATTTACCGTTGAGAAACCCAAACCCATGGCCTAATTGATCTCTGATATTTTTGCGAGATTCAGGATCATTAAGCTGTCGAAGAAAATTTTCACTTGGCACTTCTTGATTGTTAGCGGATGTAACGAGAAGCGATCGCTCGGGTCACAGAGGTAATTCATCCGGATAGGAATGCTGTCAGCATGATTGTCATCGAGAATCCAATCAAGTAGGCGAACATAGTGCGCTTCGATGATCCCAATAATAACCGACCGTTTAATTTCAATCGATGATAGATTGTTCGAATCACTGATCTTGAATCGCTTGCTTCTACGAGATTCAATTTTGCATCAGTTATCACGCTCTGTTGCCCCCTGCTCAAACACTTAGAAACGGATTAGCTTTGCGCTCCGTGGATATTTAGCTTCTACTTGCCAATTTAATTAGGACTAACTAATTAATACTGCCTTAAAATTAATAGGGTACGGAGAACAGTTGGTTCTAGGTTCACGTTTGGTAAAAGCAGGTAATTACTATACAACTGTATTTTAGACGTGTTCGAATATCGATGTAAGACTTTATTGAATATTGATTTCAGATACTTTGGTATTTGTGTCTGGTTACATCGAATTTTCACGCGGGATGTAACTGTAACATTCATTTTATCAAAGATCAAAATTTGCTTTATGTCAAACCGTTGGACATGCTCCCATATTCCAAAAGTTTGAACTCACAATAAATTATATCGCATATGACTGAATATCTTGATGGACTTTTCATACAAATATGCTACTTTGTTCTTTATAAGGAATAATAAAACTTTTTCTTTCTTCTATTTCTTCGATATTTCTATATACTTGTTATACATAAGAAAAATATTGACTAATAGTAGTCTAAAAAGCTTATTTTAATTCCATTCATATATGCATAATTCATTAAAAAATAAATATGTACAGAAATTATTTAAAAGGATTTTATATACTTGGTTATAATTCTTCCATTCATTTAATACCAAATTATTTGTTACTCGAAAAAATGTTTCGAATAAAACTTGCACTATACAAGCAATTAATTATTCTTATTTTCTAGGTTACTTTCTAGGTTTTTTAAATATTTATAAGAAATAAAATAATTATAGATTTTTTAAACAAAAATGTACATATTTTGTAAAGAATTCAGTCGACGTAAAAAATATAAAACTTCACAAAGATTGATATCTGAAATTTTCCGTCAAGAAATTACAAAACAGTTTGTGAAAACATTTCCAATGATTTCTTAAATGAGCAATCAATCTTTGCTTTTAATTATTTTACTTTTTCAGTTCGTTTAGTATTTGGAATATACCATTAATTGTAACGTTGGCTTAAAAATGAGAATGAGAAATGAGAACAAATAATGAGAATGAATACGATTGGTTACAAGATTAAAGCATGTACATATGTATACGTAAAGCATATTAATTTCTGAATAGTCGTCGATGTCAGATTGTATTGACAAGCAAAAATAAAAACAATGGATATTTCATATGATGCCTATTTTGTGCTCACGTACACAAAATTTAACACAATCATCAATCAGTTTGTGCCAATGATCATAGCAGTCGAGGCCCATATAAAATCAATCAATCAATCAATCAGTTGCAAAAATAATAATAGAAATAAAAAGAAAAAAATACAGAATAAGAATGAAAAGATAAGAAATTATGTTAAATGTAAAAAGTAAAAATGAACATTACTTTACATGATAATCATAGTGATAAAAATGCATTCGATAATTAGCAAATAACACTGAATTTCATCAAGACTCGCAGTGCTAAGATAGATAATAAAGTCCTTTATTGGACTGTAAATTATTAATTTAATTATGAGGACCAATTCATTAATCATCAATTGGCCGGAATCATTCGCGATTCAATACTACAAACTTCAAAGATCAAGTCGTTCAATAAGTTATACAGTTTATGGCGCACCTCAAATGCCTGAAGATTAGTTACGCAATGCGCTGAGTGAACAAAGCTTTAAAGTACTTTAAGCTGTTTCTAGAAAACCGTTCTGAATGCTTGGAATTCAATCCAAGCTGATTGTGCCGGAGGGTGTCCTATTGGAGCTTACCGAAAGTCGAATCTACCGTTCTGATCACCAAAGCGCACCTATACGCAGCCGAATCCTGATCTTCATTGTCGCGCAGACGTACACTACTGAACTGCTATTGCATTTCACTTTTTGCAAATCCATTTCAAAACTAGATGATTATTAAATGAAGAGTACTAATCTCATTTTAAAACTAGGTGATTATAAAACGTAGTCGTCACCACTATATTTCGGCATTACTGATATTTTTTCGTTGATCATTAATTAATAGAAATAGTGTATGAATATGAGCTCTAATTACATATTTTGGTTTCGACTGCTTTGGCCTATTAGCTTATTAACTTTGACTATATTAATTATATTATATTTAGTTTTTATTCCGTCGAACTCTTCTTGCTTTTCTCGAAAACAACATGGCGGTTTCGTTCCAATGTTCGAGGGTGTGATTGGTTCTAAGTTGATAGATTGATAGATATGTTACAAGAGTTAAATTCATTGTTAATTTAATTTGTTGATCGTTAGGTTGTATTTGATTGGAATGTTATTTGTTACTCTGATGAAGCATTTATAGTTTTTTTTATATTTTCATACAGTATATAGTGTAAACTACCCAGGAATTGGTGCGTAGGAGGTCGATGCAGAGTAAAAGAAGCCATTCGCTCCGCCTATCTGCACTATGAGCACTTTCAGAGTGACATATCGGCAAATAAGAATAATAATTATTGTATCATGCTTTTCGCAATATTGTTTGAAGGTGGCACGATAGTTAATCCGAATGTGCCGGGTGAACTCGATTGTGTATAAGTTAGGTTAAAGAAAATTAACAATATAAGTAGAGTGCTGAATGAGTTTATTTAGCAATAGGTTTTTAGTAGGTTTAAAGTTAATTTGTCGAATGTTGGACTGAATTTGATATTTTTACATTTTGGTATGTGTGAAGTAAACAATGTTTCGGTGATGCAGTGCTGGTTGTACCAATCGCAATGTAAATAGTAGAGGGAGGAAATAGAAGATAGAGGGTGGAAGGCTGGACTAACGGTTTGGTTGGTCAGGTAATTTGAAAAAAAATTCTAATTTTTAGGGACAAATTTGCAGCATGACGGTTAAGTACGGTTAATATGGTTTGAAAAATATGGTGCCTCAAAACAGCTTGAGTTTTTCCCCGACGTCATGTATACCATAAACGGTTTAGGTTCTACCTGCACAAAACTACGACGCTACAATAATGACAATAACAATTGCATCACGTAATTCGCACTATCTTACTCACTCTAATTAGTGTGCATGACCGTTCGAGTCTATAGTTCCTACTACCGAAAATACGAGCCAGTCTAGGCGCCCATTTTTGTATTCTGACCAATTGGAACTGTAGCTGTTCCAAACACCTGGGTTAGCCTTCTATGCGCCGATTCCTGGGTCGTCTACAGTATGTAATTTTAAGCTACGGAGTGAGAGTTACAGCCAATCTGTAGTTAACTTTCGAATTAAAGGAAGAGAGGCTAGGCTAACGTCTCCTGTTGTAAGTCCGAGGATTTTGTTTCAAGGGATAAGTTTATAATACAATACTGTAATAAACATTAATCATGTCTAGATCATAAACGTAGTGCATTAAACCGATTTTTTCCGTCATAACACGCTACAGATACCTTATAATTATCTTAAATAATAATTTGTAATTTCATTCTTTTCCGTAACTGATTTTCTTGAAAATGTTTTCGTTATAAAGTGTTTCTTGAAAATACTTTCATCTAGTGTTACCGAACTAAACCCCCATAGCACATAGTGTAAAATTTTCTCATTTGATATTTTAACGCGTATTCTATGATTCAGTACCGTGATTTAATCTTACGAAACATTATCCTATGAATAATTATAATGAAATTTTCATTTCATTTATTGACACTGACCTTCAAATAAATTATTAATTTTATTAATTAATTATTAGGGCCACATTTCATTAATCGTCCACTACCCGGAATGACTAAATTCACTACTCACAACAAGGAACTTTGGAGACCAGGCCGCTATAATGAGTTTCGTCCCTCGCTATCTCATTAAACTAAATTAAGGGTGAGGCGGGCAGGGGCGAAAAACTGACGGCCGAAATAGTAATCTGATGGAATTAGAACTAGGATATGAAGCTAAGCTGAAGAGTACTGCTCGACGTTTCGAATTAAGCCGCTGCAGAAAGAACCTTGCGTACATCTCTCTTCGAAACAACGATTTTCAAAGGACAACCTGTTATACGACCTAACAACTTTCTTATTACATTATGAATATATTTGAAATATTATTTCAAATAATTTGATAACAAATGTGCCATTTGTATCTTAACAATATTCTTTGAGTAGAAAAATGTTCAATTATGAGTAATAGGTACAAGCATTCTTCTTATAAAATCAATGTAATTTTTTTGTTACATGCATCGACGAGGTACCAGATAAAAAAAAATAATAATGATGAATATGTTTTAAATTAAGTACTTTTGTAATTTTCTTAGAAGGGCAATAGAGTTCAAGTAAAAAGAACGATATTTACTTAGGACCCAGCGCAGTATATAATATCTGGTTATTAACTCCTTAACCTATAATTTTTTGTATACTTGCGTCATTCACAGCTAGTTAATTATTCCTGCAACGTGAAGACAACTAAAGAAAGTTAAAATGTTAGATACATTATATACTCATTGTCAGTGATTCTTGATTACGTAGATCAAAATCAAAATTGCACCAAAAATTCAATTGCAGTGAAAATATGAATCTAGTTTATTACATTTGAATTGCAGTGTGCGATACGTTATTGTAAGACAAGGGCTCTAATTAATCCGTGTCTTTTCTTAATAATTCAAAAACGAAGCTTCAAACCCCATTTTTGCAAAAGGAAATCTTATTCAGAATCACGTCAGCCCCCCCCCCATTTCAGGGACCTACACTAATTGTGAGACACCCTGTATAACGCCTAGAATTAGCAATATAAAGCTATCAAAACTCATATCCGATCAATGTTTTAAATTGGTATCTGAATATTTGAGATTTAATGTAACGTTTTGGTAGAGTGGAAATGCAGAAATCTTTTTGGTTAACGTTAAGCTAGTCCATTAATACCTACTACTCAAGCTCAATATAAGTTCTGCAGTTTCACTGAGCAACGCGGGCGTATTTATACCCTTCCAGTAGAGGGCCGCTACTACGCATGTAAATTATCAGTTACATGTAAAAAATTTGAGGAATATATTTATTCATATATTAATGTGTTTCTATTATAAATTATTTAATCACGTTGTAAATTCTAGATTAATTCATGAATCTACAAAATATAAATATGTATAACGATGCACACTAAAATGCAACATGGTGGAAAATACGCGAATATGAATGTTATGCCGCAACTCCTGTATTTTACGTTACAACTGAAATCGGGATTCTCTAATCTGATTGTAATTGATATGATGCTGCAAAATAGTGCTGATATTTATACGTAAAATGGTTTAAAATTATGCACTGTTATGAAATCCTTAAGGTGTCAAAAGACAGCTTATAGTAGAAATAAGTATACTATATGCGTATTTTTAGATCTAGGATGAACTGGAAGAAAATGATATCGCAGAATTAGTTTAGCAACTATTGTATGAAAAGTCAAAGAATTAATTGTGAAGAAATAATTCAACTTACAGAATAATTTTAAGTTAAAATTTGACGAGTGTCTTTTGAAACCTCTTGGTACAAATAGTACTAAAATGTATTTAAAGATAATAACATCATTGACACGTTAAAAGCAAACACTATTTTGATATTTAAATCTTTAACAAATGATGATAACTTATTGCAAGGAATGAATATTAATGTAGTTCAAATAACAGATGTTGTATTCAGCAATACGATCAATATTTCGGACATTTGTTATACCAATAAAGTGATTCTTAAAAAGTACTAATCTTATCCGTATTTATGAAACCATTCAAATAGTCAAGTCGACCACGCGGAAATGAGATAACAGTAACAACAGGAAACAAATCGTGACTTCATTTGTGTTTAATAATACAAACGCAAGCAGAGATAAAAATTTCATACCTCGAAATTTGCAGTTGATACGCCGGTAGGTGATAGATTTTCATATTCATTCCAAGAAAGAAGTCATACTACTTTTTATTTATATTTTACATGTAAAGTCACCGTATGACAGATTATTGTTGCATTTTGATAGCACAAAAAGAAATTGTGGCTAATATACATGTTTCTTTCAGAACCCACGTTTCCATATATCGATTGAAAAACTGTTTGTCGCTGCTAGGCGTTGCTATTGTCCCTAGATGAATGATCACTCTTACCAATATTTATAACACGACTTTCACACCACGATTTATATGTGTTTGTCTTTCAAAGTGATCTACGATTATTTCTTCTACCGCACATCTATTAAGTGGTATCTATTTTCGATATTTGAACTAATGACTGAAATAAGAAATCAACATTCTGGAAAGTAAACACGAGTCTAGAAAGTAAGATGTATGCAGAAACGAGTAATCGGAATTTTCATATTAACTGTTACCGATTAATTTTGTACTTGACAAAATTTCGTTAAAAAATTTTGAATCCATTTTCAGCAGAAATTGGTATTTTATTTTAGTTAAAGCTTCATGCACTCAAATTTCAGAATCTCGGATCTCGGGAGAAGAGCTAAAATATTGGAATTGCAGTGGCTTTGACTTATCGAGAATTTTCAATTAAACAATTTAAATTTATAAACGTTTCAACGCAAAGTATGAATAGTTAAATTTGTAAACAAAATTCTTACAACGAAGCGAAGAAAACTATTTTGTTGGATGACCTATCTTAAGCAAATAATAAGTCATAGCCAAAGACCATGACTCTCTCGATGCACAACAACAAAAACAGCGTACATCCACTATTAGTCAAAAGGGCTAAGGTCGTCCTCCCCCACTAGAGAGAGGATATATATATATATATTGTCACTGACCACGGGCAGTTTAGAAAGAGTTTAGAAAGAGAATCAGTTTTGCTACAAGTTAGCAAGGAGGTCGTTGTTTCTATTCTTCACACAATTTTCTGTTAAAGTTGAGTTCGGCGTAATCATAGAGGTTTTAAATCCAATAAACTTTTAGTATAGTAAAGTGGTTTTATTCCTCAACCCGGATTCCAACAATTTCATAAACAATGATATAGTCTCCGTATTAATTTACAACTAATCAAATGAACTATATTTATTTATAGTATATACATTAGAACCTCCAAATGGGAACATCTAAATATCTCCATTAGTATAATACGTTTATCGGTTGATTAGATTCTTATATGTATATCCAATAATGAGTTTATTTACTTCACAAAGAACAAACTTGATCGGAGGGACGCTTGATTGAGTTATCTTTGTTGAACAGAAATGGTTGATGCGACGTGAAAATATGGTAAGCTATTCGACAAGGTGGATAACTGTTTGCGAAAAATAACAGTTAAAAAAATGTCGTCGAATGTATAACGACCGAGTGAACGTGTACACCAAGTAAGCGGCCATAATTCAATGGCCAAGCCAAGATGAATGACTTGAAATAATACGATAGCGCGTTCATATTTTTTAATAAATACCTACACGTGTTTTCTTTACACGGCAAATGCAGGTAATTTTTCATAATTAATAAGTAACGCTGGTTAGCTTTCAACCACCTTCGTAGCTAATGACAAGTACTGGCTTCTAAGTTTTCTTGCTGACAGCACGTTGAAAATTCCTAAGTAGTGAACAGTTACAAATAAATATAAACTACATTCCATTCTTAAATACTTCTGGTTTACTTAACAAAATTTTATATTTTTAACTTTGTACTTTTTACTAAGCACTATTTTTCACTTTGTGTTTCTTAACTGCGTATTTTCTTTTTCTGTTAATAAAAATTTCATAAAATAAGAGAATGAAATTTATTACTTTAAAATCTACTATAGTTTTTTCCTCATAAATAGTGATTTTTGAGTTTTTAATTAATTTTTAAATTACCGTTATATTAATTACAATATTCGCGTATACAGGGTGTCTCACAATTAGTGTAGGTTCCTAAAATGGGGGGTAGTTGAAGTAATTCTGAATAAGATTTCATTTTGCAGAAATGGGGTTCAAAGCTTCGTTTTTGAATTATTAAGGAAAAACACGAACCAATCAGAGCGCGAGGATTACGCGCGCTCAGCCACTAAGCTCGAAGCTGTCGGTCTCGCGTATGCGCATGCGTAATCCTCGTGCTCTGATTGGTCCGTGTTTTTCCTTAATAATTCAAAAACGAAGCTTCAAACTCCATTTTTGCAAAGGGAAATCTTATTCAGAATCACATCAGCTATCTCTTACTTCAGGGACCTACACTAATTGTGAGACACCCTGTATAATCACTTATACATCAAGAAAGAAGAAATAGTTTTTGCTGAAATATAATATGAATTTCAATCATGATTTATTAATTCCCATCTTATGGAAAGAAGGTTTATATTTATGTTGCCCTCTCCATACGCCTGGAGGCACTATATACGAGGTGTGACACAAAAGTAACGAGACTAGGTCTGTAACTTGAAAAAACAATGGAATTAGCAGCAATTGTTTTTGTGGCATCATCCCACATACCTCCTCTATCCATGTTGCCAATTTCGATTGAATCGGTCATACCATTTGGAAATATTGCGTTATTTAGTGAACACGTGCAACTGCATTCTGCCGGAAAAATGTCTAACGTAAAAACCGAACAGCGAATAAACATCAAGTTTCTTGTAAAATTTGTTGAAATCTATTGTAACATGTGATGAGACATGTATTTTTACCTATGACTCACAAAGTAAGCGCCAGTCGATGCAATGGAAGTCTTCAGGATCCCCAAAATCCAAAAAAGAACGCATGTCAAAATCAAAATTCGACATTAATGGAATTGTAATGATTGAGTGGTTTCCCAGTGGTCAGACTGTTAACTAACACTATTACATTGAAATACTAAAAAGACTTCGTGAAAAAATTAGGAAAAAAAGGCCACAGTTGTGAAGCGATGGATGGCTGTTGCTCCGGGACAAAGCACCCGCTCACACGGCACTCTCTGTCAAGCAGTTTCTGACCAGCAAAATTATTATTGTGATAGGAAATCCTCCTTATTCGCCTGATTTTGCTTCATGCGACTTTTTTTTATTTCCTAAAGTTAAATTTTGCTTAAAGGGAATCCATTTCACCTCAGTTGAAGAGGTTCAGTCAAAAACGGAGAATCGTCCGAAAGGACTTCCAAAAACCTCGTTCCAGAATTGTTACCAGCAATAGCAGCGCCGAATGCATAAGTGTGTGAATGCTGAGGGGGACTACTTTGAAGGTGATAATGTCACGGAGAACTGATTCTGCAGGTACAATGATTTAGTGGACTAGTCTCGTTACTTTTGTGTCACACCTCGTATATGTACATGTATGTATAAAACTTTATATCAGACTTTATTTAGAATTAATCTGACTTTTTATTAAGTTATTTGAAAATCAACTAATTACGTTTTATAAATTTGCTAATAATGTAAGAAACTTTTAGATATTAAAAGTGTGAATATGCAATAAATTTTATTAATAAAAAAAAAGTGGGGCTATTCTTAAACATCCCCCCCACGCCCGATCTTGATCAAACTTGACACATTAATCGGGGGATGGGTGTTGAATATGATGATGCAATACCAATCTGCGGAAACACCCCCTAGCGGAGATATGAAAAATCGAAAACTGCCATTGCCGGTCTCACGCAATGCCTATATAGTACTGTATCAATGCTGTCCCCATCACGATCGAATATTCCATACCTCGAGAATCTTCATCAGCCCTTAAATCTCTAACATCTAAGGGTGAATATCGGTTTCATGCTGTTCCTGGCTCGTAACGCCGTCACTTGCTTACACAATTGCTCCTCACTCGCTCACTCACTTTCTCATAGCCTCATCATTCACCTACTAGCATTCATTCTGTTCACTTCATCATACAATGGTTAGGTTAGGTTAGGTTAGGTTAAGTTCTTCAATGTTAAATGATTTCATCAGTCTCTTTTTGCGATTCCTGGAAGATCATCTCGCTGATCGAGCTGCAAGGCCATTCCGAGCAAAAGAAACTACTTTTCTTGAAAAATCCCCCTCAACTCGGGGCCCAATGTGCCCTTTCCCCATCAAAAGACTAGTCCAAAGCATAGAAATGGTTTCTTCAATATCTTCGCTCTAGTGCGTTTCCGCAGATTGGTATTGCATCATCATATCCAATACTCCCCCCACTACTGATCTGTGAAGTTTCATCAAGATCGGGCGTGGGGGGGATGTTTAAGTCTTACCAAAAGTGGGAATTTAGAAAAAAGAATATTCTCTTCAAAATATCGTCAAATTTTAAGTAATAATTTAGAGGATAAGTTGCAGAAGTACATTCTGCTTCCTTAAAAAATTTCTCATGACTTTACTTTCGGAAATACACACATAAGAATAATTATTAAAAGATACAGTAAGGTATTTTGCACGCGTATTAATGTGCCCAAGAAGAAATTTCAATTTGCCTTAGGCTGGGGTACATGTATTTTTTTCACATTTCAATTTACAATACACATAGAAGATGATTCAAAATATATTTCTGACTATTTCTTATTAAATGATTAACTGAAACTAAAATTGCAAAAATTGAAAACTATAAAATGTATAAACTTGCTTCGATCTTTCTTATTTCAAGTACCTAAATTACTACTTATTTATAATAATGTGTCCTAACAGAGTTATAGAAGGAAAGTTAAATACTCGTACTTTTTTCATACTTGTTACATCTCTGAATTTATATTTAAGAATCTTAAATAAAGATAATTTTCACATTTCTCGTATAAACAAACTAACACAATTATTTGCAAATTAAAATTTACAATAAACATAAAATATGTAAATTTCATATTCAAATTTAAAAATAAATAACCACTTGATGCCATGTCAAATCTGTAGGGCAAATATTCATACATTGTGAAGCTGGAATTATTACCGAACGGCAATTTTGACAATGGCCGCTGGTAAGTAGGAGGGTTCTCATACACCGGCAACTTCACTAGCAATTTCCTACGGCATTTTTCTTTAACGCAGTCCTTTAATTTGTGCAACACCAATGTATTATAAACCACGCTTAGAGTGCTATGTACAATGTTGTTATTTTATAAAACTATTTTCGGCCATGTCATTATCAAGCCGCCCATATATTTGCGTTTATTTAATCGGTAAACATTCGGAGTCAATTTTTCAGTGTGTTATTTTTTGTTCATGTTATCAACTAATTTAATACATTATCATATTACACTAACATACTTTATTTCATAAAGGATGTATCAAATCGATGTTTTTGGACGGCAGCTATTTCTTGTATTTCAATTTCAATTTGTTTGTCATGAAATAACGAAATATTTCATTACGAAATTTTTCTTTAAAAGAATAACGCAACCCTTGCAAAGGATGCAAATATCTCAATGGATTATTAAATTATAGTACTGTACATGCAGTGATAATGTTCTTACCCACTTAACAACAGAGTTAAATTTCTACTTATTTCACTTACATTTAATCTTCCTAATTGCCAATCTTTTCATGATTCAAATTTACAATTCCCAGAACATCTATCACACAACTTTGTAATATTCGCAGTCACATTTTGCGATTACTAACGATTGTACATGTAATTTCAGATACTGGGAACCCCTCATCTCACTTAAGAACCACGTCGGCCACTCAACTACTCCAGCGACTGTAATAGGCAATTAATTATTGACTATAACAATCAATAACAGTAAAGTCAAACTATGATTTTGCCATTAGTTCTGAATAACCTTGACAAATTCATGGGTTTATGATGTAGCGGTCATTATCGTGATTGACCCTGAATTATGCAGACTGTGCAGTTCAAGAAAATCTACAGTTTTTTTGACACTTTTAGAAATTGCACCAAAAATGATCAAATAAAAATTATTCGGTCTCTTTGTATCTACATACTGCAATAAAATTCAGAAGTATCATTTTTAAATAAGAAGGTTAAAGTCACATAGAGATGTTTTAATGATACGATACATTTGTATTTTTGGTTCAACCAGGTTATAGCTGACGTTAAGATGATTTCAATGACCTACATCATATTCTTCACTCACATCGACCTACATCATTCTGATATCATATGATATGTCTATTCTTAAGTCTAGACTGGACGGTTATAACACATCTAGGCTGCAAAATAAATAAAATCTTGTAATCTGCAGACTACATATATCATAGATTGCATGATTTATATATTCTTCGGAGACTTGAATATGTTATAAATGTAGAAACATTAATTTTAACTGATGTTTAATCAATTCAGAATGCTCAGTCTTCATGAAGACAAAAGAAATATACCGACAGGTCGAGTATAACCGCAGTATTCGTTATTACAGCGGAGTCTCGTTAATTGGAACGGAAGAAATTGTGGACAAGGCTATTTAAACTCCAACCCTTCCACTGCCAATGGAACTGGTTTCTCAAGCAGACACGACTCCGTGGATATCTCAGGGGACCTCCTGCGAAACGATAGTAGAGAAGTGTCACTAGGGAGTGCGAAAGTCCGTGTGAACCACAGACTTATATAGACATAATATAAAATACTACTTCGGAAATCCTTAAGATTAGAAGTGAAACTGTAGAAGTCTAGTATTGGTAAATCGGTTAGTTTTAGATATATACATTTGGTTCGTGTCAGTTAAAACTATTGTGTGGTTAGCGACAGAAGCGACAACGAGCATCATAGGCGTCTTGTTTTGTGTAAAATATATTAGAGGCTGTTAGTATTGGTATATATCTAGGCTACAGTTAAATAAGTTGGTAGCAATGTTAACATAGGCGGTCGTTTGTTTTTTTAGCCTTGCAGTTCGATTACCGGCAATGTACGTCGCAACGTGCACTTATGCGTCTTTCTATAAAATATATTTCTTATAATAACATCCTTTCGTTAAATAAGCTATGTTACGATGAAAGACCGAAATTGGAGAATGTCAACATTCACCGGTGAATGTCGACATATACCAAATACGTCGGTGAAAGACCAAATATTTTATTTAACCGACTTCGAAAAAGGAGGAGGTTACTCAATTCGAACAGTATATATTTTTTTTTTTCTATGTATGTTCGCCGATTACGCCTAGCTGGATGGACCGATCGGAATGAAACCTTTTGCATCTGGTAGATTCTGACTCCCCATTGGTACCATTATCAAAAAATTTTTCATTTTTTAATTGCAAAGTATTGTTATTGCAAAAAAACCGGCAACTTTTGAAATAAACTTTTCTCGATTTTAGTGCGCTTTTAATATCATATCACGAACATGATTCTGAACAATTTTGTTCATATACAAATTTCGCGGAAAGCTTTAGTTTTCGAAATATTAGCAAAAAATTGTTATTAACTTTTGAAATCAACTTCGAACGATTTTAATGTCCTTTTAATATGTTGTTAGGAGCGTGGTTCTGGACAACTTTTTCCTTTTGCATAATTGACGGAAAGCTTTTGTTTTCGAGATATTAGCGAAAAACTATTGTTATTAATATTAGTGGAACGCCCCGTGCTATGCGCGGGAAAGACAAGAAACGGCAATTACAATGCACTGTACCAAAATACTAACTAAGCTTTACCGCTCTGACACGCGACTTATACAGCAAGATAAATTCACGTTGACGTTGGTGTATTATTCCCATTGCTTGGTACAGCCTCCGTATCGTTCTAAAAATGCATCAATTTGATTTGTTAGAAAATTTGTTGCGTAGGATCTGCTATTATTTTACGGATACTTTGACCCTTGCGCAGTTCTAAACCGCAAGAGATACACATGCCCAGTAAATTTTTGCTAAGAAAGTTAACAAAGAACAAATGGATGAAGCACCCTCAATCATGATGTAATTAGTTTGTACTTGTCCCTGAAAGAGTGTCCCTTATTTTTTTTTCTATGCATGTTCGCCGGTTTTTCCCTAGGTGGGTGGTCCGATCGGAACAAAGCCTTTCGCATCTTGTAGAGTCTGACTCCCCACTGGTACCATTACCAAAAATTTTTTCATTTTTTAGTTGCAAAGAATTATTGTTGCAAACAAAATTGAAAAACGAATATCCATGTTGTCTTTTACTTAATTATGCTCATGGCATTTACGCAGACCAAAAAAAAGCCCGGAAGAACTGTCTCAAAGTATCCTACACAATTCTCCCCATTCCACTAAAAAGCGTGAAATAAAATAATTTTAAGAAAAAAAATACACCGACTTCGAAATGCACTAAAAAGTATAAAATAATTTCTATTTCCTAATGAAGTAATTTCTATTTCTTTGAATCATACAATTACGTCACAGATATGAATGAAACCTATTTACTCGTTAGGTAGTATATTAAATACATTTCAACCTTTTCGAAGGCGGCGCAAAAGTAAAAATACCTCAGTAAACGTTGCTGCCAATAACCAGTTGATTATGGTATGGCGTATTGGAAATTAATAAATCCTGAGAAAGAATACAAACCATTATAGATATATCTGGTAATATACGTAAATGTAACGACTGCATCTTCATTTCGCAAAGTTTCTGATATAAATGAAATTGAATGGACTTCGTTCGCATGTGGAAGCCATGGATCTAAGAACCTATAAACGGAGCCCACGACGCGGGAATTACCAAATTTGCGGCAGATGGGCTCTATCTTTATAGCATATGCGGCGATCGAGTCTTTTCATCGCATACTCTATGAATCTATCCCTTTCGGACTACCGCCGCATATACGTTCTGCGTAAATCATCAAATTGGCCGAAGAACTCATATATGCGTTTGGCGAAAACAATTGATTGAACCGAGAAATGCATATATGTGTCCCACGTAAATGCGTGGCTATGGCCGAGAAACTTAACTATGCGTTCCGCGAAAACAACTGATAGAGCCGAGAAACGCGTACATGTGTGCATGCACGTAAATCTGTGCATGTACACACAATATGTCCAGAATTTGACTAGGAATGCTATGAACGAAAACCGCGATTAAGCAGAAATATGCGCTGCAAATTTTTAATGACCATCACGGCAGGAGTTCGGCCCCACGGTACGGTTCACTTCGAACCGTCCCGTCCGCAAAGGGCTAGATAGACCATAGTTACATTCTATACGCATTAACACCTACTTCGCGGCATGCTGTCGAGTTATATGTATAGAAAAAGAAATAGCTATACAAGCATTGCCTATGTTCGGCTGTCCAAACGTTGACATGTTCAAGAAAATCTTTTATTTTTGCACCGCCTCCGAAAAGGTTGAAATGTATTTAATATACTACCTAACGAGTAAATAGGTTTCATTCGTATCTGTGACGTAATTGTATGATTCAAAGAAATAGAAATTACTTCATTAGAAAATAGAAATTATTTTATACTTTTTAGTGCATTTCGAAGTCGGTGTATTTTTTTTCTGAAAATTATTTTTGTTTAAATTTTTGCACTAAATATTGATCTATTTTTTTGCAACTTCGTGTACGTAAACTACAGACAAAAATAGAGGATACGTGTTTTTGGAATTTGTTGTTTGTTGCAATGTTTATTAGATATATAATTTAACATCACCTCCTGTGAAGAGGGGCAATCAGCATTTTTATTAAAAATATCATTATTTTTACAATCTTTTACATTATTTTAGCGATTTTATACCTCTTCATATGCAAAATCAGGTGTTGACGCTGCCCCAGCCCCCCTATAGTCCTGACCTGGCATCGGTAGACTTTTTTTTGTTCTCTCGGATCAAGACACCCCTGAAATGAACTCGTTTTTCGTCGATACAAGATATCCAAGCGGCCGTGACCGACCCCCTAAAAGAGGTTCCGGAAAACGCATTTCAGGATGCGCATCGTTCATGACAGGGTCGCTGGCAAAAATGTGTAGAAGCCCAAGGGCAGTATTTTGAAGAATTTTAAGTATTTGTAAGAATTGGTACAATAAATTCCTTTAAAAAAAATACTTCGCATTACTTATGGAACACACCATGTATATTATATAAACTATGTGATGTACGAAATTTTCAACGAATATTCATTTATTAAAATATATAAATATAACATTTTTTTTTATCCAATGATTTATCCATTTTTTATCCATTTACATACATACGTCCTTATCATAATAACCTTAGTCACCTTTCCCGATCACATTTTGAATATTTAGTTTAATTCTTTTTTGACATAATTAGTGTTTCGAAATTTCCTGCCCAAATAATACCATGAGTTTTCAATCGAGGGTAATTCTGGTGGTAGATTTAAAAAACGGGGACAATTATATAACAGATATTTTTGATTTATCCTGGTTATACGTTTTGGGTCATTACCTTGATAAAACTTAAATGTGTTTCCAATATTCATTGCAGTTATAATTTTTTTATATATGGCTTTAAAATATCTGAACAGTTCTTTTTATCCATAATTTCATTTACAAAAACCAATTCTAAAGACATCATTCTATACAGGAGATCGTATACAGGGTGTCCCATTGAATTTGATATTGTAAAAAATCTCAAAGACATGTGATTTATGAAAAACAAAGTATATTAAAGAAAAGTCGTGCATTTTTTCGCGTAATATTATATGTGAAGACACCTTCACATTAAAAAATCAGTAATGCCATTTGACTCCCCACTCGAAATACTAAAGAACACTTGTCAGTTGGTTTTTTTTAAATCACACGTCTTCGAGATTTTTTACAATGTAAATTTAAATGG
This sequence comes from Megachile rotundata, assembly GCF_050947335.1. Classification (NCBI taxonomy): domain Eukaryota; kingdom Metazoa; phylum Arthropoda; class Insecta; order Hymenoptera; family Megachilidae; genus Megachile; species Megachile rotundata. The sequence continues at coordinate 3,987,899 of NC_134995.1, forward strand.
GACATCCTGTTCATGTATAATCGAGGTAAATCGTAAGAAGAAGTTAGCATTTGCTAAACATTTTATTACATAGTGGAATGATTTTTTTTCTATAAATGTCCATCTTTATAAACATCCATCTACTCTTTAAAATGTTGTTATATACATATAGGTATAAATGTTGATATATGTATATACATATAATACACTTACGAAGTACTGATATTACCATTTTCTACAAGACAACCCAAAATTTGTTTTTCACAATTAACTATTGTTTTTAACAATATCCGATGCTAAGTGGTTTCACGAAATAGACGTTTGTTCAAAAAAAGTAGTAGATAATACACTACTTAACATAGAAATTGTTAATCTTGACAAATAAATTTTGAACTACGTTGCAGGAAACGGTGGAATCAATACTCGAAGAATGTCAGCAATAGTGAATACTGGACATACGACAATGCGGGGAGTTTTATGAGGATCTAAAGCTTTATCCGTAAACAATGATCAGCATGCACAAGCATTGAAGGAAGATGATTTTCTTCCGAGAAATCTCTACTGTATACGTTTGCTACAGATATCTGTTGCAGACCCACATTTCCCATCCGTTATTTTATTTACTGACGTAGATGCATTCACTTGAGAACAGGTAATGAATTTCCACGATATTCTGTTGAAGAAACCGCACATGTTTATTCAAGACACTAACAATAAATTAGTGCAATTGTATAAGTAGAAATCATAAATTACCAAATCTCATGTAAATTTTTTAGAAAATCATTGGTTGAAAGCACTGGGAGAAGATTCACTTAATATTATGAATTGAATTGTTTATGCATGACAGTGTACAAGTTTATTTTAGACAGTTTATTTAGCCACGTAGATCGATCGCACAGATAAATGATTTCCTCAAAAATAGATAAATTGTACAAGACCTGTTACTCATTTTATTCGTTTGCTGGATTTAAAGCAGTTAGATTTTTAATTTTAAGGTCTTTTGTAAGTGCATTCAATATTCGTTAAAGTTTGCACAATTCCGAATACATGTAGCTTTCCCAGAGAAAATACAGTAAACATGGAAGAAGAAAATAGCTTTCCCTTGATTTTTAGGAATTTATGTATTTCAATATGTATGCTCGGATTGAGAATTTGGAGCATAAGCATTTTGGGGCTTTAGGACTTCGGAATTTAAAGATTTGTTAGTTAAGGAATTTGGGAGCTTAAAAATTTAGGGATTTAGAGATTTGTGGGTTTAGGAATTTAAGGATTTAGGAATCTGTGGATTTAGGATTTTGGGAGTGCAACAATTTGAAAACATAGGAATTTGGAAGTATAAGTATTTGGGGATTTAGGGATATAAAAATATATGGATTTGACGTTCCAGATATTTGAGGATACAGGGACTTGAGGATTAAAAATATAACACAAAATGTGAATGTATCAATCAGAAATATCGACTAGTAATAATGAAACGAAATATTCGAAATATTTCTTCTGTTTTTAACCTTAGGTTGGCCTGAAAGCTGTCATATGGTACAAGTTAAACTTGTTCTGATACACGGCTGTATATGATATAAAAAAATACATAGTATTCTATTCTAAAAGCTCATCACTTTTATTTCTCAGACAATAATGCATGTACAAAAAACTAGTATATATGTTCTCGTGTTTAGGTCCACTACTAAGTTTTAGAATATGTACATGTATAGTCCCATAGCGGGGGATCAGACCTTCGGTTAGTTTCTTTGCCTGTAGCAGCAGTAACACCCAAAGAGTCGTTGCATTCTATCGAGTATTTTAGATTATTGATTTACATTTGATTGCCAGAAACCTTAATTTTAGTAATAGAGTCCGTTATTTCCAGTTTCTATTCATTTCGAGGTACACCTTGGTTTTATTACTTGCTATGGTCATTTCTTGCGAAAAACCAAAGCTCATCATACGTCACTTAAGCTTCCATTTCCATTCTATTTTGCATTGCCAATAAAAATTAAGAATTGTTTCCCTCACCCTTATTCTGTAAAAACTGTACGCGTATACCGCGCTTTTATGTTCGTAAGAAATATACATTCGACTTTTAGCATTAGCAACAGCAACAACTCGTATTAGTTTTGTATAGTCTTCAAGTTTGGAGTGGTCCTTCGAGTAAAGAAATAGTCATAGATAATATAATAAAAAAAATTTAATCGGCACACCACGTGCAATATACAACAAGGCTTGAATGAATTTATTTTCAACCACGATCGTTAACACCTCGTGATGCCAGTAATGTGTATAAAAATTTCTTACCGTTGCGTTGAATAGTAAATCTTTGAACAACCTGTACATCACGTTGCGTCGGTTGCATATACGATTAAAAGTTGTATACACAAATACGGTCATAAAGTTTCATAAATAATTTGTGTATCCATAAAAATTACAATTATTTAAATACTCACGAGATCTGCAATCAGATTTTCGTTCTATTACTGTACAAAAGTTAAATATTATAATCGTTTTATTCATCATGTAAATTGGTTCGCATAAAGAAATGTTTAAATTGCGTGTTACCTGAAGGAGAGAACGTTAATCAAAGCAAAGACTCATTATAAAATTTTTTATTACAAGTAATGAATCGTCAGCGCAAAATAAAAAACTGGGGTTCATGGAAATTTATGAAAAACCAGGTTTCGTGGAAATATCGCGTCAAAAACGTATATTTTTGATCGAGCAAGAGTTTCGCAAAGGACGTAAATAAATCCTTCAATATTTTTTACTTTCAATTAATCAGAAATTCGAAACAGTCCTAAAACACTTCCGGTGTTCACTTAACCAGTTAATTTCGGCGAGTATACACGTAAATTCGGAACTTTATTTCAATGCGGTTGACATGTATACTAGTTGTGCAAGATTAAAAAATTACCATTTGTTATAAAATCTAGAAACTTCAATGAAAAGTAATAAAAGTATCATTTGGCAATATTTTCCCTTTAGGTTACCAATAAAACTGCAATGTATTTTACATGTATAAAATAGAGGTTTAGTTATTTTTCATTGTTACGTTGGATATTTTCGGTACAACATATTACTTTTTGTAAACTGAGTTGATTATTGGGTATTCCCCAAATTGTTCTGCATACTTTACTGTGTATACATATCGAACATTCTCCGATAACGTAATTGGAACTCGCTTCCTCTCGCTGGGGGGCTCTCCCCAACCCTCTTCCATTAGCCATTTTTCAGCACGTTTAACCATTTTTCTGGGGCTGTTGGTCCATTTTAAGAAAGTTTGATTTTATGACACAAAAGTTGTATCTAGCACGGTTTGGTCTATAAATTTGTATACGAGTAGTCGGGATAAAATTTTACAGTTTTTTGATCTATTAACTATGAGGACCCTTAGAAATGTTGCATAATTTGTCCAATTTGTCAATTTCATTACAATATTTATGTTTTAACAATTTTATAAACTTACGTCATCGCAATTAAAGATTTTAATGACAGTAATCTTTTCATCAACAAATTCTTCTCTTTTTATCGAGTAAAAGTGTACTCGTCATTGCTTGGTTTTAATAATCCATCCCGAGAGGAATGTTCAAAATTAAATTTCGCAGTTAATTGGTTAATTTGTCTCCTTGTGAGTTTTTTATTTTTCTTGAATAAAAGAAGTAACGAAAGGAAAGAACTGTACTTTAAAGGTGACGGTTTTAAATTTTAATCCTTCTAATAAAATTTAAGTGGTATATTCTCGATACTTTATTTTTATACTCTGTACAATCACTGGTGCTCTGTTTCAGTACAAGGCATTACGCGTGTTCAGCCACTAGGCTCAAAGCTGTCGCTCTCGCGTCTGCGCATGTGTAATTCTTGAACTCTGATTGGTCCGTGTTTTTCCTTAATAATTCAAAAACGAAGCTTCAAAGCCCATTTTTGCAAAGGGAAATCTTATTCAGAATCACTTCAGTTACGCCCCGTTTCAGGGACCTGCACTAGTTGTGAGACAACCTGTATGAATAGAATCTTTTATAATTACAACAAAATGTTCATGAAATGCCATAGAAGTTGAAGTTGCTAATAGAATTATAATTATTATAATATAATACTAATTATAATAATATAATTACATATTACTAAATATTAAATTTAATAGTATAATTATAAAACAATAATTGTTACATAATTTGTATATAATTACAAACAAATGAATGCATACTTATACGAAGTTCTGTCTGTTCTACTAATTACTGTTCATTTTGTTATAATATTAACATATTGTAATTTAAAATAATTACGTAAAACGTCGTAGAAGCTTACAAACACTAAATGCAAATACATTTCTTTTATAACAGTGCTCATTAACTGTTTACGCATATGATGTATTCTTGTATATGGCACCAGTTCATCATACAATATAATGGCGATCAATCAAAGCGGATAAACATTGATTAATTACAGGTATAATACAATTTGTATATTGAAGGCAGCCTATATTGACCCAATGCAGCGTTTTTATAATTATTCGCAGTTTTCATTTTCGGTTATACTCGTGGCTTCTAGGAAAGAGTTTTCGAAGTTTTTAAAATGGCGGCTCAGATGTTCTCGACTGTCTTGATTTCCCTAATTCGTAAGATGCCCGTTCAGAGGGCACTCGATTTGTAACGCGACAGGTATCAGCCCAGTTAACAGGACAAGCAGTTAACAGAACAATTATATTTATGAACTTGTAAAATATATTCATCTTTTACTTTTCTCTTCGACTTTATTCCTTCATGAATTTTATGTGTCTCCCTTCGAACAATATTACAGTTATAAAGTAAAACTTGAAACTTCATTTCATTATATTCTTCATTCTCATCTATAGATTACATCATAAATTTTCATGAAGATGAATTAACAGTTCACGAGAACAGTTATTTATAATAATTTTGCAAATATTACTTAAATTGGTAAAAATGCAGAACAGTAAACTCCATCCTAATTATTTTGGCCTTGACGTATGTTGTCAGGGACTTGAGTAACATATCCAAACTTTTCACTGTCTGGCGTTATTCTTTAAAATATTATAAACTAAAAGTTATAGATTTTATTCAAAATTCTGTAAGATTAGATAAAGAGTTCCAGCCCTTTGTACGTTTCTGTACCTCGCTTAAATTCTTCGTTTATCTGGTCTTAAATTTTTCTGTATTTTACTTACACTGTTTTGTTAATAATTTTTAACAAGCAATGAGCGACGATTAAATAATTTAAAAAAAATACTCATGAACTTAGCAACATATGTCAAGGTCAAGGTCGTTGTAGCAGGGTCCTTTATTTAACATTATCCTTAAATTAATTCATTCTTATAGAAACTACTTACATGTACAGACAAATTCAACATTTAAAATTTACAAAATTAAAGTTCTATTTTGCAACGAATATTTTTCGATGTACATATTTCACTTCGTTAATACGAGCATTCACTTTTTGATAATAAAAACAGCATGTATCGAATACCTTCAAGTGCGATATGTCATATTAAAGTGACATCAAAATGGTGGATTACTTGGTTGGCATTCTTAAGCTGTTGGACGAAGAAAAAGTGCTTACAGAACTGATTAAATCCCAACGATGCGGTATGAATGTCAAGTGAACATTCAATTTAATCTCTAGTATAGCAGAATACATTATTTTGTGCATGTTTCTACTGCCACGCGATTCGCTTATTAGCCGTCAAAAGATTAGAAGTCGGACAGTTTCAATTACTTATGTTTTGAATACAAAGCTTTATCCTATAAAGTGTTAAGGTGAGTTTTGCTCATTTTGTCAGTGAGAATTTATCATTTTCACAGTACATATTATTTATGCGCACTTCATACTATACGGGTGAACAAAATTGTGAGGTACCTTACAAATTGCTAATTTAAGAAATTAATATTGCATTTGTTTTAAAAATATAAATTTTTCGTGCTTTATTAATATTATAAATGAAGAATCACAAGTTTTAATATGAACAAAAATAGTATAATTTCTCTTGAACTTACAATTAGTTAGAAAGTATTTAAAATAGAGAAATTGGTATAATTAAACAAAATGAAGAAATCTATTTTAATGTTAATAATAGATCAATTCTCCTTTACTTTGAAGCAGACAGTTTCCTTTTGGTAAAGATTTTGATAGTATTTCTTGATCCAAATCTATTCGTGCATTCTTTGATGTAGGTTCTCTTCATATATGTATTTCAAATTTATACACGCAATCGTTGCTTTTAATCGTAAAATATTATTATACACGTGGCAAAAAATACAATATTAAACATATAAAAAATTATATAAGAATCTACCAAATTACATAATTAAAATAGTTCGAGACACAGAAAGAATGACCCATTACTGATACAAAAAAAGATTTAATAATTTCAAATGATGGTATAAATCGTTTTGGATTTTATTTTGGTTTGCTTCTTTATTGCCATATAATTTAGTTGAAGTGAAAGTGTATTACTTTCACGTTGTTAAAATATTACTGTAGTTTATGAAGATGATAGTTAAAAATGTGTATGGTTCTACATGATAAGTGTAATATTAAATACTTACTTTAATCATTTTCAGGGTGTAACTTTGTCTCAGTTTAATAAACATCCACGAAAATATCTTGATTTAAGATGGTTTAGATTAGTAATGAGCAGATTTCGTGACTACTAAAAAAATCAAGGATATCACAATGTATTGTACAGTGTATTATAAATGTACAAGGACATTTACAGTGATGAAATATCGAAGATTTCAAGTTTTTTATTTTCAAATTTAAAAGTTGGAAAATATGAACTGGTTCACGTATCTTTTTCCAGCAATACCAAATATTTATGTAACTATAGTGCATAAAATTCATTAGTAATAGCCTGATAACTCTTCAGTATAATGGTATTTCGAACTAAAAGTATACGTTATTACAATACCACATAAAAATTATACGAAGAAAACATATGGAAAAAACATATGTTCGTTTGGCTAGTCATATTGTTGATTTTCGTCAATTTCACAAAGCATTTTTGGCCTGTACACTAGGGTGGCCCTTAGCTATAGAGCTCGATTTTTTTTTTCGAATTTTTCATTGTCTCACCTCCCAAAATTTTGACACTTGATGAAAAAATGATAATGTCAAAGTTTCAGCATGATTGGATAACAGGAACCCGTGCCGCAATCGAGTTGAAGTTTTGAATCTTGTACAATTTCAGGTTATCGTCGAATATGTTAGTGACCTTTTATTGTAAAAGTATCAGTGAATATTTTATAATGAAATTATAATTTTTTACACGTGTAATATTAGCATTTACATACAATTACAACACATACATATTTACATATTTACATACAATACATTTACATACAAATGTAACGTATCTTTTAAGTTACCAGAGAATGTGACGGTTGGGCAACTGGAAGCTATATATAATTTGTACAAAAATTGATGAATTTTCCAGTAATCTCGATTGTATTAGCACTTATAAACGAATTTTTTTTAAATACTTATAAGCAAAATATTCTTTAATGGAATTTCAGTTATGTCTTATAAATTAGTCCATTATTAAATTGTACGTAGCCTTTAATATATATTCTGTGTTAATATAGATTTGCTTACGTTAGGATAAAAGTTTTTCTAATTTTCAATTACTTGTAAAATGTATTGTTTTTCTTCTTCATTTTTGGCCAACAAATTATTATATTCAGATATAAGTTGAACACCACGTACAGCGGTATCGTTTACCACTTTTAAATGTCTTGCAATTTTCAAACCTTTTTGATATGAAATATCAGTTTTCTATAAAGAAGAACCTTTTTCTAAGAAATCTGTAGGTATATTGTACCTGTTCAGCCATTTTTTGGGTTCAGTAGAAATGAAGCTATCAATATTCATATTTACATAAGTTTGTACGTTTTCCAGAAGTATTACAAGTTTCTTTACTGAATGTTCCGTATTATCATTTTTTACAGTCTTAGTCATTTTTCTTTTTGTGTTCAATGGTATTATTTCATCGAAAAAGAATAATGCCACGTTCTCAGATACAAGATACCATAAATGGTTAGAAAATTTGCGTATTCCTATTCTAGTAATATTATTATCAATTGTAGAATACAAGTATAGATTTTGTAGGAATTTTAGATCTTGTAATGGCGCTCTTACGGGAATTAGTGTATTAATCCAGGCTTGAATGTATAAATTAGCGAAAAGAATACATATATCACTTATCCCTATGATTTCGTTACTATCCAATAAAAATTCTTGTCGGAATAAATAAATTTTTAGTACGTAAATTGCTTTAGCCATCCGCCTAGCATTATGAAACGCTCCAAGAACATGAAAAGTATTTCCTCGTGGAAGAGATCCACTAAGAAAAATTATCATCAACTCCAAAAGTTCTTTGTAATTATCTCTCGGCTGATTTTGTCGTAAATGGTACAAGCAAAAATTTATTTTTTCTTCTACTTCCTGGAGCTTTCCATAAACATAAGAATCTTGTATACCTGCTTTAAAATTTGATAAATTAATCTTAGGCCAAGCTTTTTGAAATTTTTTAAAAAGCGGTACTTCTTACCTGATCAAGGGATCAGGTAAAACTCGGTAATATTCACCACTGTCGGGAATCTTTTTGTATATCTATCATGCAGAACACCTACTATACATTTTTTTAATACCGAAATATTTGTTTCATTTTACATAACATCTGTAATTGCTGACTGAATAGGAGATTAGTCCTCGTATTCGAGATGACCGCTTCAGCAACTACAGAATGAGATTCATACTAACATTTGCGGTAACATTCAGTAATTTTTAGTATATTTTTGAAAATCATACACCAACACTAAAATTATATGTATAAAAAATTATATTTTCATTATAAAATATTCACTGATACTTTTAAAATAAAAGGTCACTAACATATTCGACGCTAACCTGAAATCGTGCAAATTTTCAAAACTTCAACTCGATTGCGGCACGGGTTCCTGTTACCTAATCATGCTGAAACTTTGACATTATCATTTTTTCATCAAGTGTCAAAATTTTATGGGGTGAGACCAAAAAAAATCGGAAGTCGAATAATAAGGGCCACCCTAGTACACACGTCACAAAATTTATGAACGGGTCACGAAAAAACTTTAACCTAGAAAATATGGTGATTCTTTGAATAATATCGAGACTACAAGTATGTTCTAATTAACAAGGTACTTTTAACTGAAATCCTATGAGTCTTACATAATCTAAAACTGCTTTCGATGTTTACGTTTTAATTGAAACTTACAAACAAGAAGAATGCCTTTTTTGCATTTTACATACTAGGACATCGTATTTCTTATGTGATCTGCGGTGAGGTTGAAATAATATAAATTGTCCACTGTGAGTTCAAAAAAAATTGTGAATCAGTTTTAAAAATCGGTATAAATTGTTTTAAAATAAAGTTTTAAAATTCAGTTTTAAAAATTAATTTTACAATTGTTTACGTTATAAACATTAGACCAATGTCTTATGAAAATAGTAACATCTTTTTAGATTCAGATTGTTCCATTAAATCTCCAATTTTGCATTTTGAAAAACTAGAGTTAAGTTTATTTTTAACAATCCATAATATGTCTGACTGCGCTATTTAAAATTATGACAATTATGAACGTTCGTATATTAAAGCATAAATGGTGACACATTAATGAATTCTGATCTTATGCTACAAATTATTCATCTCAAAAATGACCTGTCACTACAATTGAATATTGTTTCTGTCGGCCATATTTCTGAATTTAGTAATTTAAATATTTGGAAGTTAGTAATTTAAATGTTTTGCGTTGAGAAGTTAACTATCTGCTCCAGACTGTTTTGCTCATCGAAGCAGCAATGATAGAAATAGTAGCGTAACTGAAGAAAATCGCTCGCCTGAATCTCATTCTTCCTCTTTACCTTTTACTTACTTTGTTAAATGGATTGCTTTTTCGTTTAAATTAGTGGCGATATAAGATTGTCGTTTTATACAGCCACGAATGAAATCGCTGCTACAAAAAGTAAATTGTAAAATATATCTAAGGAAACACAGCACATAGCAAAATTGCTCCTTCATGCATTCACCCTCCGTGAAAAAAAACGATAAATCTTCTTTTGATATATGTAGATACTCATAAACAAGGTACACCAGAAAATATTTTAAATTATGACATTTTTTAAATTTTCGTTTTGTGAATGAGATATAAATTTTGTTGTAAAACAATATATTTGTCTCGATGTGTACCACGCACAATCGACATTAAAGCAAATCTTGAATAATGCTGAAATAGATTACTATAGCAACTTTTTAAAATTTCATGAATCATTCGTCGTTTTGATATGAAGTTGCTATAGTAACCCATTTTATTAATAAAGTTCATATTGTACAATTTTAAAGTTAGATTAGAAGTTTACAGAATTTAGAAAGTTGACAGAACTTTAAAGAAAATAGAAGTTTAAGTAGATTTTTAAAATATTCTACAAAAATATTCTTAGAAATATTTATAAAACAGTATTCAAATACAAACGTTAAAAATACTTAACAACCAGTGAAACATTGAAAATTGTTTTTGGTAAAATATCTCAATATTGAATTTAAAAATCTTACACTGATATTTTAATATTATTCTTTGTAATATATTTTTTGAGGAATCTATGTCCACAAATTTATGGAATTCCACTGAAAAAGAAACATGAATTCTTATATCCTTGACACGTCTATTTACAATATTTACAAAATTATTATTTACGTCATACGAGAAATTGTACAGGACAGCTCAGAGTAAAAGTATTACATTTACACACATCGACTCCTAGTTTTATAAAAGTTTAATTACTATAAGAAATGTGACCGTATAATAATATACTTCAATCAGAAAATATGTGACAATCGGGACTTACATCGACCAGTCAGACTAGCAGTACTTCCTTCAATCTTCTTTTGTGATGTTGAGAATCATAAAACTACTTCGCTCCCAGTACAGAACAATATCTCTTTATATCTCTTGAGCAAACAATAATTTGGAGAGATAACTGCAATTTAAAGACCAAAGTATAGAAAGAGTTCATGAGGCATTTCCCAGACAAGAATACCAATTCCTGCGACATCAAATATTCTTCTTGCGCTGATTCCAGGATTTTCTTCTTCAATCCCTAAATTACGATTTTTCGTATTGGGCGTTGATACAGATCTGGGTCTGTCAGAATTTCGATGGCAAGTTTAAATGAACTCGATTCACAAAGTCCTTGGTGAAATTTTTGAAACAGCGTGTGAGAGGAACTCTTCGATCAGGAAACTTTTGCATGTAAAGACGCGGCGCAGTTGAAGCACTTCCATTAGCACGACCATACATAAAATGCATATCTGTTATTTCTTTTTTAGAGTGATATGCTGATGATTTCAGTATACCTTGCAGCTGTGTCATACTAACAATCGCCAATACACAATTGACGGATTCTTGATAAAAATCTACTATCGGTATTTGAATGGAGATATTTAGAACGTGGTTTATTGACACTGAAGTAAATGTATACGATGGAAGTACGTCAGTTATGATGCTAGCAAACAAAAGTGTTTATATGACAGAATCGATTGACTTTTCGACCTATATTTATGAAGGTTTTCTTACTTAGTGTGTTCTGTGTATCATATAAATGTTGATAATAGTACTACTCAAAGAAATAATAGCACTACAAAAGTAGTACTACTCACAACATAGGAAATTCGTTATTTTGTAATCGACATGTTTCCGACATCCAAGCAATTGAAAATTGGAAAATCGATATCCGGTGTGCTCATTTCGAGTAGTTAGTATTCGAGCAAGTAGTCAATACCATGTTGTCCTGGATCGGTATTTAAATAGAGAGGCGCGTGAAAAAAACGAGGGTGCACGCATACTTGCAATTAGTTCTTTCATGCTACAGAGCGATCACTGACTTCAATCCTTTTTTCGAACTCTGAAAATAGAAACGTCCTCATCTTTTCACGCGGCTCTTTATCTAAATGCTGATCTAGGACAGCATGATATTGGCTACCTGCTCGGCCATCAGCTGTTTGAAATGCTCCCGTCAAAGGTTGATTTTCTAGTTTTCAATTTCTTATATTTCGAAAATGGAGGTCGTAAAATTGTAAAGAAACTTCTTATTCGTTTTCGTGTGGCATGTCTACAGTTATTCGGTAGCTACGCTATTTTTATGATATATTATACAAAATATTTTACAATTAGTGCTGTTTGATGAAACGATGAAACAAGAAATGACAAAATTGTCAAAAATCTTTTATCGCGTTTTATTATGCAAAAAGTCATTGTGAAAATATCTATACAGCTATACATATTTTTGTTTTGATACAAATAAAAATAAGTACAGCATACATTTCTACAAGGTCACAAGGACAGTATTTTTTTGTATAATTAATAACTTTCCAGTATTTCTGCAAAGTATTTTTGTAATATAATTTTTCCTTCGATATACAGGGTGAATCACGAATCGTGACCAATGGAAACTACTTTGTTATTAGCAGTCCGATCGATGAAACAATACTATGTCCCGACATTCACCGAATTCCTCTTGAAATCCTCTAACTGATAATCATACAAAAATTATATGTTTATTTGTAATAAATTCAAAATGACTTTGAAAAAACATGAAAAAAAGGAGTTAAAAAATAATTTTTCACAGTCACGTTAAAGCTCTCTTAAAACCATGTAAAAGCTGATAAAAACATTTTCGATCGGACTGTCAATAACAAAGTAATTTCCACTGATCATAATTCGTGATTCATCCTATATATCGTATATAAATAAATATCTTCCATATTAATAAAAGGACGGATACGTTTAACATTTTGACTGTCACGTCACCTACGTATGGATAACACTTAATCTTCCATACGAATGTATCATCTATATTATAAGAATTTGTCCACTAACCTAATTGGAAATTTTTGTATTAATTAGTTGAAACTATGGACGATAAATGTAATTAAATAATGTGGGAATAGTTGGTAAGATTTGTTAGAAACAAAAATACTATCTAATATAATTTTCGACTGCTTCTGTGTGTCAGGCAACGTGTTAATACGATTAAGAGGTTGGTGACTCACTCCATGATAGCCATATTGAATAACTAAGTAGTTAAATTATAAATAAGGGTGTACGTATAATTAACTGTTTGATGAATAGTCTTTCAAAAACTTGTCTGTGTATTCTTAATTTCAGCTACTCATGGAATAGCTACGATAAGTTGCATAGAGCTTCAAAGAGCACACATGGATTTGTTGTAGTCCATACAGCAGCTTCACAGGCACACAAACATCTAGCCGAATTATTGACTAAAGCAGTCATAACTACTAATTGGGTCATGTCATATAAGAGAAAAGAAGGTGGAAATAACAGGAATTACATGTAATCTTTGCACCTGTGTATAATACGCATGTTCATACGGTACAACAGTTCATACTGCTGTGGGTAGTAAAGGACTTAACAAAAGTTCGTATAACTCATTCATTATTTTCTCGTTATTTTTTAATACTAGATGCAACAAATATACTTATGAAATAATTGTGCAGTTCTCTAGATTGAGTGCATGTAGAAAGCACATGTGCTTCGATTGCATCTTAATTTTCAAAAAGATATTTCCGTTACCCTATTTTCTTAATAATTTGAAAGGAAAATATATAATTTTAGTATTTAAACAAATGTCACTTTTCAATTGTGTTACGTTCCGAACAGGAATCTTTTTCAAAATTTCCTTTGTAGTTTTGACCGACCGGATGTGTATCGATAATGCGTATTGCATTCTGGGAATACCCTGATCGAACGCAGTAACGGTCTTTCAATGTTTATTAGATAGACTATCTTTTGGCGACTAAACTAAGATTGTTAATATAACACATTCCTTCCTTGAAATCAACGTGGTCCCACGGCCAAAATCTTAGATCATTTCATTTCTCCGAACCGCCGAATATAAACGGAAGTCACACTCGTGTGGTCCGATAACGCCAAGCGTTCTAGAATATTCCTCAAGGGCCCACGACGCAATATAAAATTGTAATAGAAATTGTCTTTGCAACACTACAAAATTATATAAATTACTCATAGTATTTCTTTATACCGTTATTATGAATACGCACACGTCAATCAGTTCCACAATAGTTACAGTACCGAGCGCGATTTAACTTTAATAATTGTAAAACGAAATAGATAATGTTTTATTCTAAATCTTTATAATGTATACAGATTAACATTTTATATTGTATTGGTTATGCATGTAAAATTATTCAATAGCTAATTGACAATCCATAGCTCAAGAGTAAAGGAAAGAACTATATAGAAAGAGAGAAAGATAAGAGCTGGACAAGGGAGGAATTCATGCACCCACCATCACCACCTAATTAACGAATCACGGTTTCTTACCCATTGGCCTCGCAGCCTAATTCCTTAGGCGCATATCAATGCAACATAAATAATTTCGGACTAGGCCCACTCTGGTCTTCTCCGAGAGGTGCAAGTTGCGACACTCTTCGGTGTATAATCGCGAGGTGCGTGTCGAGGGTCCGTGAAGTGGTTTAGAGACGAGTTTGTTCTTGAATTTGTTAAAGTGCAAAATTCAGACAAAGACTCTATCTTCACGTAAAGCTTTCGCGTTAAATAATCACGTTAATTATCACATTAAATTTTCAATTCAATTAATTATTCTATTTTTCTATTTAATTATATTCAATTCTATTCTTTTAATTTTTAAAGTATAATTTTATTTTATAGTTTAATTGAATTTCACAATTGGCCAGTTCAAAATTCTCATTGGTGGAGCGCTTTCATGTGTGTGTGTTCTTCCCAGGAACCAGGCGCAGCCGTTATTTCACATTTTGCAAGAGGTTGATTAATTCTAAATTCATACAAGTACAGACATTTTGGTGAGTTGTTTCCTTTATTCTTCCAGCTATTTTATGAATTTTTCGGCAAGTAAATCAGTAGTTAATTATTTAACTTTGGGCTTTCCCTCACTGAATTATAATTTTATTTTGTATTTGAGTAATTGTTTCTCCTTCAAATCTTCGAATTGCGCGTCTCGGATATTTACAATATTTCTATTCAGTTCATTGTGATTCACATTATATTACATACGCTACCATTCTAACTATTCCATGTTTTATTATACAAAATATAATCTTTGAATATTTTAATTAGTTTGAATTACATTTCTTTAATTGCCTCCGTCATATCCTATAATCATTGCGATCTTGTGAAAGGGCCCGTATGGGACTAGCGTATCTCCGGATCCACAAAACATTAAGTCCCGTTAACAATTAATATTGTTGGGGCAAACAAATCTTCGAGGCTTTATACGCGCGCTTCCCGCACGTAACAATTGCAATAATAATGAATTTGAAACATTTGATCAAATATCAGTCCTTATTACATTACAAATATTTGAATATGTTCAAACACTTATCGAAGTTGCAGATACACTAACATGTTTAAAAATATCTTCTGAACGTTTTCAAAAATTATATTCGGAACTACAAATACATTAGGAATCGTTTTATATAAGAATTTATTTGTTTATTCTTGCGTAGTAGAGTGTACTTTATTGACGATGAAAACAAATTGCAGATCGTCATTTCGTGATAAATCCATGAAAGTAGGCCATTTGTACAAGTTACATATCTCACGAAAAATTTGGATGTAACATTTGTTATTATTAAGCAGCTCTCTGTAATTCATTGAAAGTATGGGTCACTGATTACTACGGATTTCTATTTCGTTGCCAGGGTTAACCGGATTTTCAACCAGGTTAAGAACCAGTTAGAATCTTTACTCGAAGCGTACACTCAAGCGTTCAGCAAGCGGATGACAAGCAAACGTTCCGTACAGCGAACGAATTCACAGCGAACCACAAAGTAAAAATGTGTCAAAGCTTATAAGTTTTCCTCAGGTTTTTTCAAGTTTATGTTTCAAGTATTCCAGCATTTAAATGAAAAAACTTCTGAGTGCTAAAGTAAGTAGTATCAATTCGGGCAAGCACAGAGGAATCTCGATTATCTGAAATAAAGTGGATCAAGCCTACTTCGGATAATTAAGAACTCGGATAATACGGAAAAACTTTACACCAGATTGTGAAGTGGTTTATTTTGAAAATAAAAAGTCGGACACATTTAATAACAGAAAACTTTCATTAATATTCTTGATGTAAAATGATTGATTATTAATTGTAGACAACAATAATGGATTTTGAAACATGAAATTTTGAAAGTGGTTCAAGTCTATTCTTGGTAAGAAAAACATATTATTCATTTAATGATTGCTGTTATTTTAATAAGAATTCTAAATTTAACTCTCCTAAATAGACTTCTGGAGTGCGATCTATTCTATTTTTAATTACCAGTCCATTTTTAATTTCACAGAAACGCCAGATCTTAAATGTCTCAATTTCAGCATAAATAGATTCAGACTACTTTCAAAATAAACGGTTGACATGTACCTTTTGTCAATGTTCGTAATATAAAATTATCAATCATTAGATAACCCTCTTACTGCGCATTGTGCAGCGTAATCGATAAAACAATTTTCTGATAACCCGCCAGTTCGTATTAAGGACATTTATGAAAAGTTTATGTAATTATTCTCAGCACACTCTAAGCTTCAAATCGATATATCATAAGTGCTGTTTTGTAGTACTTTCATATCAATGAACTGCATCAGACTGTTAATGCTTCGAAATCATTTCATGTGCAATAATCTAACAACTTCTCATTTCGCATCTAGTATTATTTTCTAAATAATTCACAGTTTCTTTCGCAGTTAATTGTGAAACCGAAATAGTGTTATTTCCATTGATTAGTCACAATCACAGCCGTAAACTTATACAATTACGGAAACTTCAGGAATGAGGTTGTCATTTTACTGAAAAGAGATACGAGGTGTGACACAAAAGTAACGAGACTAGTCCACTAAATCATTGTACCTGCAGAATCAGTTCTCCGTGACATTATCACCTTCAAAGTAGTCCCCTTCAGCATTCACACACTTATGCATTCGGCGCTGCTATTGCTGGTAACAATTCTGGAACGAGGTTTTTGGAAGTCCTTTCGGACGATTCTCCGTTTTTGCCTGAACCTCTTCAACTGAGGTGAAATGGATTCCCTTTAAGCAAAATTTAACTTTAGGAAATAAAAAAAAGTCGCATGAAGCCAAATCAGGCGAATAAGGAGGATTCCCTATCACAATAATAATTTTGCTGGTCAGAAACTGCTTGACAGAGAGTGCCGTGTGAGCGGGTGCTTTGTCCCGGAGCAACAGCCATCCATCGCTTCACAACTGTGGCCTTTTTTTCCTAATTTTTTCACGAAGTCTTTTTAGTATTTCAATGTAATAGTGTTAGTTAACAGTTTGACCACTGGGAAACCACTCAATCATTACAATTCCATTAATGTCGAATTTTGATTTTGACATGCGTTCTTTTTTGGATTTTGGGGATCCTGAAGACTTCCATTGCATCGACTGGCGCTTACTTTGTGAGTCATAGGTAAAAATACATGTCTCATCACATGTTACAATAGATTTCAACAAATTTTACAAGAAACTTGATGTTTATTCGCTGTTCGGTTTTTACGTTAGTCATTTTTCCGGCAGAATGCAGTTGCACGTGTTCACTAAATAACGCAATATTTCCAAATGGTATGACCGATTCAATCGAAATTGGCAACATGGATAGAGGAGGTATGTGGGATGATGCCACAAAAACAATTGCTGCTAATTCCATTGTTTTTTCAAGTTACAGACCTAGTCTCGTTACTTTTGTGTCACACCTCGTATGTTTCATGAAGTGATCAGCAACAGTGTGTTATAATAATGGTTAAATAACTTGAAACGTCGGCGTTGCTAAAAAAAATGGTTGAGACAAAAGTTGTAGGAAATTTCCCTGGCTATCCAACCGCGATCTCGTCCGTGACCTTGACCTTGACCTTCAAGATCATTTCGAGGTAAAGTCCATTTTTTTAAATGGCAAGCCCCAATTTTGACACCAGAAATGAAAAGGACGGACAATTTTACGTCTAGATACGATCCTGACCATTCAAAAAATTTGACCTTCATTAGCTATATATCACACCACCTTGCCTTAGTTGACTAGGATGAACGCAAATCTCAGTTTCTTTACATTACCTTACCTTAACTGGCTGGTATGAATGCAAGTTTTATTTTATCGAATTCTTTAAAAAAATTAGTTCTTAATATGATCTTACAGATCAAGATATTACCATGAGACAGCCAGGGCAATTTCCTACAACGTTTTGCTGAAACATTTTTCTTTGAGCGACGCGACGTCTACTTTTCAAGATCTCCAGCCGGTTACAGTTCGACCTTTACTTCATCTTCCGAGGTGAAATTTTTAGAATGGTTAAGATCGTATCTAGACGTAAAATTGTCCGCCCTTTTCATTTCCGGTGTCAAAATTGGAGGTTGCCATTTAAAAAAATGGAATATACCTTGAAATGATCTTGAAGGTCGTGGTCGAGGTCACGGACGAGCTCGCGGTTGAATAGCCAGGGAAATTTCCTACAACTTTTGACACAACCATTCTTTTGAGCAATGCCTACGTTTCAAGTTATTTAACCGGTCCAGGACTTTCTCAAGACCCTGTATGTATACGTTTATGTCAACAATAAATATACAAAGTAAAATTCCGACTATTCTTAAATTTTGTCATAATACCAACGTGACCTAAAATTTTACAATATACTTTTAATCATCTTTCTTATATTATAAGGTCATATGAGTTCTTCAGAATGCTGAAAAAAAAAGAAGAAGGAAAAAATTGAATATAAAAGGATGTTTGTGCAGTAAAAATTCTTTAAAACATGCACTTAGTTATTATGTTGCCAGTAAAAAGTTTCATGTGGTATAATTAATTCAGGTCAAAAAAGTTAATTATTATTGTTCAAACGAATTATTATAAGTAAAATAAGATCATTCCACAAAATATTACGATCTTGCGTTCTATACTAAATGACGAAAGTAAATAAATTAATATATATTTAATATTTGGGACAGTAATAATTAATAATTGCTTTCAAGACATGTCATGAATATTGTTCAATTACTGGACCATATGAACATTTTCAAATTTTAATTAATTTAAAACTTCTTCGTTCATAAATGAGGATTTTTAATATTTTATCTGAAAATAGACATTTTATACATTTAGTAAAACGTATTTAGTTATAATTTTACATTACCTAAATATAACAGAAATTGCTATTATCTTAACTGTTTCCTTAGTCGTTTCACCACTATGACATTTCGCTTAGCGATCCTCAAGGGAGTGATAGTAAAATGTTCCTCAGTACTGATCTAAACTGAATGTGATTTCAGGAGACAGTAAAATTCATATTTATATGTTTAAAGACATATTTTTACTACGATAATAAGACAAATATATTTATAGATTTAATTTGAACCACTAAAGTTTCTTTTGTGACGGAATCAATTTATTTATTACAAGGACCGAAAAGTATTCAAAATTTCTTCGATGACTTCAAAGTTTTTCTATAAAAAATCGAAGGACTTTTTTAAAAAGGGAATCGAACAGTTACGCTGGCAAAAAGCGTTAGAAAATGATGGATATTATTTTGTTGATTAGAATTTAAAATTTCTTTAATAAATAAATGTTTTTCAAAAGCAAATAAAATTTCGATTACTTTTCGGTACCCCTAATAGATTACTGTTAATTCAACTTTTATAATCTTAATTCTAATATTTGTATGAGGACGAATTTTCATTATAAAGTAACCGAATAAATATTCTTATTGTTATAACATGAAATAATAAAATTTGTTCCGTTATAGAACCTATTAGTACTGTTGGAAATCGGTCAATGACGGCGAATATACAATTTAAATAGAGCGCCAGGTTCTTTTGTTTTTCTAGATTACTAGCTTTCTTTTACCGTGTTTATGTTACCTATTGTGTTCACCTGCGGTCTATATGAAGAGTGTTATGAAGTAAAGAGCATGTGTTTTCTTTCTTATTATATAATTTTTATTTCCATATTATTATTTTTCAATTATTCAATAAAGTGAGTGTTGGCCAACCATATTACACATGTTTTATTTAGTGTGTCCATAAATAAAATCACAACAAGTACTATTTTTTGACGAAACTACGATTTTCTGTTATTTAACACTATTCCTACCGACACTTCACGTATACCTATTCCTACCGCGACCGGTCAAATGACCGGTCTTTAGCACAACTTATATTTTTTAAACATACACTTCTATGTCGTATTTCCAACGTTATGTATTTCTCATGTGCTATATTCAATTAATGATAATTCGAGTGCAAAACGCGGTTAAATTTAAATCCAGTTTTTCAGAAAAATATTGTTTTTTTTTATATGAAAGTAACTTTATTGTGGCTACATACCATAGCATATAGCACTAGAGTGTCTATCTTGTTAAAAACGAGTTTATTCTTTGCGCAGTCTGTATACGTACCTACTACACATTTTGTAATAAGAAATAAATTTTTCTTTCCAATATTTATTTCAATCTTTTTCTCTAACCAAGGTTTAATCTTTACCTTTACTAAACATAAATTAAAACAGCAATAATTTTTCTATATGTTAGAATAAATTAAAAGAATTGATACTATAACCGAATAAGTTTCAATATTTTGCATTAAATCGATAGAAATATTTGTTTTGTTATTTTGTTATGCAAATTTTGCATACAAACAGATTTCATTTTACCACCGCCTGAGGTGATCTTTTTTCTTCTAAACGGGTGATCTCTCTTCATTTTTCGTCCCATTCCGAAGTGTATAGCAACAACCTATCAGAAACGCACACATGGTTTCCTATCACTCCCTGGAGGATCAATAAAAGTCAATAGTGATCCCCTAATCAGAGTCAAATAAATAGTCCTCAAAGTTAGGTCGATGTGGCTATTTTTCAGCACAATCCACATCAAGGTGTTTTATTTGATACGAACATTACATGTTAACTAAAAGATACAAATACCAAAAAACTTTTAGCTAAAATTAGCTTTAGATTAGTTAAAATTAGATTAGCTTTTAGCTTCAAATAATGAAGATTGTTTTAATTTTTATATATTATACATTGTTGTTTTATCACGAAAAAACATTACTTAATCTTCATCTGTTTTTACAAATTTTTTATTATAAATTAGAACAAATAGGTATACAATTTCATTTTATAAAAACAGTAAAAGATTTTTCTAAATATGTTCTGTGAGTGATATTTATTGTTCCACTTATGTATGTGTATGTGTTCGGTATGTGATTCAATTGTAACAATACATTAAATGTTACGTTATTATCATAAAATAATGTATTATCACTAAAACTTATTATTCGTATAACTTATATGCTTCAATTCCAAATATTTCATGCTTTATTTTCTGTTGCGTTAGAAATTAATTCATACATTTATTTCGTTTTTTTTTTTATAAATTAATTTCTGTTTACTAGAAACTGGTAGTAGTAATTAAAGTATATACTGTCATTTCATGGATCTGATCAAAATGCCGAGAAGTTAAAAAATCGTTAGTGACCCATTAAGGATCGCGTTCATAACCGGAAACTGTTTTCATCTGACTTTTAAAACATTCGTTACAAAAATTTTTAATTGCATAAATATGGTATTCAAAGAGATCAAAATGTAACTTTTATATCGCAGCACTGCAATCGTGATGGTTAAATGGAGAAACTTTTGCGTTACGGTAAGATTACTACTCCCACCACGAGAATTTTCAAACCAGTGCGTACAGTCAAGAGCAAATCAGGTTTCTCTGAGGAAAATGTGCTAACCAAATATAAAGAGAACTTTCACTTGTTCATTTCTAGGAACTTTTGAGGACTTCAAAGTTATTGATACGATTAATTTTAATAATATCAACAAAAATTTTAATAATGTCAAATATTTGACATTAAGTGGCAGAAAAAGTAGTGAACTTAATCAGAAGTGACTTTGGCAACCTTATGGTGGTTGTTTCGCATTTGTTTCTTTGCAACAATTGTGTGCGTTTACATTAGCATTTGTTTCATACTTGTACCTTCCAAAATTTGATTTTATTAAACATACGTTATTTATTGTTGTCCAAAAGTAGCTGACTACCCTGCGGGGAAGTCTACTGATGAGTACTGTACTCGTAAAATCTTCATTTTTGCAATCATCGAGGTGCATAGTCGAATTTATGAAATCGACTCGTCGAACGTCGAACCATGCATGTATATGCGATGTACGAGAGAGACGAGCCGATTTCGTAAATTAGACTATGAGGCCCGATGATGGCAAAAATAAAGTTTTTACGAGTACAGCACTCATTTACAGTTTCGATTTAAACGGTTATTTGAGGAACCTATCATTAATATAAATTAGGTGTTAGGTGTATTTAAAGAAAGAGAATATAGGAAATTATTGCTTCTTCATGTCAAATTCTTGCTACAATTGAGACCCCGAAAGTCATTTTGAACTTGACTCATCACATTAGACCTTACAACTTTAACTGCCACTTCACCTACATATGAGTGACACCGAAACATTCGAATAAATTTGTCACTTATATTATGAACCTTTTTAGTAACAACATTTGCGAAATACAATTGTCATTCACTTATTTTTCTTTTATTTTGTAATATGTTTCCTCTTGAATTTTCGAAATATCATTTTTACTATTCTTTTATAATTACAAATATGCTTATTTATGAACTATCGAATTTTACATACATATGCTCTTCATCAATTTAAGTATTTCACAAATCTCTGATTATATTTGAAAATGATTTTTATTAGTACCAATTTACTATATTTAATTGGTCTCAAATTAGAAATTAATTCCTTGATAATATATATTTATGCCACCAATTAAGAAGAACCTAATTGTTTTGTTTGTATACGCTGTGCTCAAAATCGAAAAAAGAACAGATACACTTACGAATACAAAAACGTCTTATAGCATAACATAATTTCGACTGTTGGAATGTTACGTACTTATTTTCTATTACAACAGCAACTGAATGGATACTTTTACTATACATATAACTCTCTTTTAATATTAAAATAAATACATCCACATCATAATTTAACTTCTTTATTTTATGTTTTTTAAAACTTTGACTGCCATTGCAGCCATACATGGACGATATCTAAATTGTTATATAAATCTGACATCTATATTATTAAAAATTTATTCACTTATCTAATTGAAAATACCCGAATTAACTACTTTAACACCGAACCTACTGGCATATAATGTGTACTTAATTTGAAATTAAAAATGAAGTTAAAAAATAAATAAACAAACAACGAAACATAAATTAGTACACATCTTGATGAAAATCAATGCTGATTTCAAGGAATGTACTTTAACAAAATGTGTATCTTATAAAAAAAAACTTGTGGAGCGGTCATTTAGCCGGTTTGGTAGTTTTAGTGTTAAACTAGGAAAATTAAAAATAATAAGATAATTTTAAATATTCGGTAAGATTTGTTAAAAATAAAAATGTTACTTAATGAAAAGAATGCGTGATTGTGAGTCGTAATTTCCGCGTTGGGGAAATGAGTTTAGAGGGCGACAAGATTTCCGCTCGTTTTTTGTATATCCCTCGTGACGTTAGAAATGCACAAGCCTCGTGTCAGCAAACAGAATCAAAGTGTATTCTGGATTTATTTTTGCTTCACTTAATAAAAGTATGTTTTTATTTTTCAAATATTAAACAGTTAAATATTTGTTTTGTTTTTTTTTGTATATTAGGAAACCCTAACCAAATGATGCAACACTTAATACAATTTTCGATGGAATATAGGAGGTTATTATATTTAAAATAACATAAAAACACAATAACTTTTAAACGACTAAATGAATTTATTGTTCAAGAAAAACGATTTGGAAGGACCTCTTTAAAATTTGTTAATAATACTTGATTTATGAATATTAAAAATGCAATTCTAAATAACCCATTATATTTTATACGTGTGAAAAATTATAATATCAGAGAAACAATAGTGAAGAAATATGTAGATTTGACTAAAATGCGAAGATCCGATCAAAATCGAGCGGTATCTTACAAGTAATCGATAAATGCACGAACTTGATTACCGACTTCTCAATACATTTATTTTTGCTAATTTCATTGAAATGAAAATTCAACAATTTTAATTCCTTCATTATGGTAGTCAACAGGTTATTGACATTTTCGCTATAAGTACAAAAAGAACAAACATCTAATTTTATTATTTTATTAAAAATTAACTTAAGATTTACAAAATAATTTATTCCCTATGAAATCAAGCTAATCAGCTTGAGTCAACCAATTGGATAAATGAGTAGTAGTTTAACCCTTCACCCTATGATTTTCTCGGCAATTGTTGCAGTTATAGCTAACTAATTACCACTGCAATGTTAAGATAAATGAAAGAAGTTGAAATGTCAACTACATTTCGCGTTTTGCAACCTTTCGCTTAGAGTGTAATCGGTTTTCAATTCTTGTGCAAATACGATTGAGGTTTGTCACATTTGCACTGTAATATGCATCACGAGTCTGACTCGATGTTATAAGTTAATGGGTTAATTCAAAAATATATACTAGATATCGTATGTACGTTGCAGAATTAAATAATCATAACATCATTACGATATACTATATTTATTTCTATAACGTTTGCACATTCTATATTTAATAAAACAGAAATACTGTCTAATTAAACTTGTACTGTTTTAGTGTGACAATCAGTGAACTATTGGAATCAACGCTTCACATAAAGAAGTTAATTTCTGGAAGACTGAGTTTGCTTCGCATATTTATTTAATAATTCAATTATACATCAATTTTAATAATTTTGTAAAAGTTATTGTATCGCGAACAGAACACTTGACTATGCAAATCAAACACATATATTTATGTGTATCTTTTTGTGAGTAAATTCCTTTAAAAGGATGACGCGGGCGACATCTGTTTGTGACGCGTACATACATTGACACGTTATATATTTTGAAGCACATTCTTCTCTCAAAATGCTTTTAATTCTGTAGATTTTCAAAATTATTTTTCATATGAAATATTATACACAAAAATTCTGCTCTATATTTTCGACTTATTTTTTACTAGGGATCATACCCTATTTCATTTTACCATTGTATCTGAAACACACTTGTTATACTTGGACCATAAGCGTGAATTTTAATTTATTTGAATTTAAATTTATACTGTAAATTCTACGGAATTCTTAATAATGCTGGTTAAAAAGAATTAATAATCGATAATCAGAATTACATTTTTAGACTAATTTATGATTTTTTAATAAGCCTCTTTGGGACTCGGGAGATAGTCCAGGCTCTCGCAGGGTTACAGGACATTTTTACAATTTGGTACACTCTGACACGGTCATGAACTCTTACGTTGACTGCCACACTAAAACAATTTTCAATTACATCCAGTAGTGTTTTAATTTTTAATTAATTTTTCCAAATATTTTCACAATATCTTGTTACATTTATTTTCCCTAGATTCATGTAATTAATGCGAGAATTTTCGATTAGGAAAGTGAATAAATTTTTAACAATATACATGTTAAATCAGTATAGATACTTAAGTGTCACTCATATATGGGTGATGTGGCAGTCAACGTGTTATGAGGGTCCTGACTTTTCATCGCTTGAAAACAGGAGTCACTATCCAAGCTTCTTACAATTAGTTAACACTACATGTAATAAAGTACAGAGCACTAACACTCAGTCTTCATTTTCAGACTATCCTACACATTAAATACATTTGTTGGTGCGTTCAAACTGGGAAATAGATATTAAATTCATTAAAACAATTGTGGAACCCCATTAACTATTATTACTTTTCGCTACTTTAAAAATTCCGAACGAAAAGTCATAATTTTCATCCAAAGTTAAATACAAATCTTCCTTTTTGCGTATATTAAATCTTTTGCTACTTTTCCTGAGAGAATACTGGAGTACGATGTTAACCAATACTTTGTAACATATTTTAAATTCAAAAGCAAAAGTTTGTTTGTGTAGAAAAATTTCGTGTAAAAGTTGAAATATATGACAAGTTATTGATTTTTTCGACGATGTATCTCTCGATACCTTTTTATTCAAAATGTTCCGAAGAATAGATCTGTGTAAAAACAAATATCTATGTAGTTTCATTTTCGATGTATATACATATATCTCATACTTTTATAGGAAATATTTTACTTTAGAATTTAAAATATTTCACGAACTGTTGATTTTTTTTACAATGTATCCTGACTTTTTTTGGATTCGATGTATGACAAAACTCATCGGTTTCCATTAAAAAAAAAGTACATACACCATTGCGCTCGCAAAATATGCAATCGTTGATCTATCGTTCACTTTGAAGCATTTCTCTTTTTCCTCAGATATTTTTTTCGAACTTTGATGATAAAATAAATGTTATTACAGCTGCGTGAATTACTTTGTATATATTTGATTAAATATGCGAGACTCTTATAAAAAATTCGAAAAATAATTTAATTTTTTATCTATTTTGTTGACTGAGAATAATACAAGTCGAAATAATGAAACAATTTGCAAATACACAAATGAACAGCAAGAGTAAAATGTAAAGCAGCAATTATGTACGTTAACAGAATTCAGGCGTTTATTTGGAAAGCGAGGCATAATCTATTTTTTATTATTGCAAGATATTTAAGGATCTGCATTTCAGTAAATTGAAACGCATTGGTAAGCACTAATAGACAAATTTAATGTATTTTTTGCTATTAAATAATGTATGTTTATTATCCAAAAATATGTGAAGTCCTGGTAATAAAAAATAAAGGTTTTAAAATAAAAATATTAAAATATTATTTTAAATATTTAAATATTACTAAAATATTATTTTAAAATATAAATATAATTAAAATAAAAATATAAATTAAAATATTATTTTAAATATTTAAATATTACAGTTGAAAGTATAACGTCACAGAAAATAATTCATTTTTAATAATAATTTCAATGAAATCATACGTTTCGGTTAACAATTTTCAATACTTTATATGTATATTTCGAATTTCATTCATTTAATATTTTAAAATATTTATGATGAACGGAAGGTACACATGACAAACAAATTTATCATGTTGTATTTGATCTTGTTTTCTCATATGATGAAGGTAATTTTATATTTCCGCAATTACTTGGTCTTCCTTGTTGCGGTAATAAATCGAGAATTTTAAATTCAGCATGGCGTTCTATCGAAGCTATGTATAACGGATAATAAAAATAAAATTCCTTGGAAAGAAGAATTTTATTAGAGTGACATTATTATCTAGAAAAGTATTAATTATGTTATTATTATCTACCACCTTCTCTTTCAGATGTATCCTAGTTATAATTTTCATTGAAATCATTCCGAGACATATTTTTTTATATGTGATATAACACAATTCGTAATTAATTTTCAAATAACAATGAAATTGTTAAGGGATTTTGTGCACCGATATAGAACCGTGTCGATTCTGTTCAGTATTCATTTGAGGGTTCAGAGTTAGAAAACGTTAACTCCAAAAACAATACGTTGGAGTCAGAGAATACTATATTTAACGTTTTTTGACCCTCAATAAATTTCATAAAATCAATAAATATCACAAGTTTGCTAAAATGTGTAATACAGATTTCCAAGATACAGTTAATCGTTATTACATATAAAAAGAAATTATTTTTTCATTTGAATTAAGCAAAAATAAGAAGATATTTATAATAATGACGTAATATAACAGTGTAACTGAGAAAAGCAACTTATAGAACTCTGAACGTATTGATAATTTCTTTATCATTTTTCAAATCATGCATTGAAACGACTAATTAATAGTTTAAATATGTTCCATCATGAAATATTCATACAGTAGATACTCAGCTATTGCCTTTTTAATTACACTGCGTTTCAACCAATCACAATTCAGTAAAAAAGAATTAACCCTTAACGATCACACTATATTTCATTTTAGACAAATTCTTTAATGTCCTAGTTGAAAAATGATTAATTAAATATGGACTGAACTTGTGTTTTCCACATATGTATTTAACTAATTGTTCGTTCACTTGGTATATAAACTAAATAAAAATATTAATATAAGATATTTTGCATATTTCAATTTATTACATTATAAATTGAACACTGTTTTGATTAAAAAATATTACCAAAATAATTAACACCAAAAACTGCTATCTTTGCATTTTCCAATTTAGAAATTAAAGTATTGTTATTATCGTGCTTTGTTAAATATCAAATGAAAGATGAGTTATGTTTTTCAGGTTTAGCTGCTTTTCAATTATGAATTAGTAACATTACGACAGTTCTTCTTCAGTAGTCCAGTATTATGTTTTTAAACTAATAATAAGAATGTATTTCTAAAAAATCGTGTACATCAAAATCATCATTAATAAAATTGTGTCTAAATTAAATTGTCTTCAGCTTCACTTTAATTAGAAAAATATACAAACTTTACTAGTACAAGTTTCATAACTAAAAGAATAAAAAATATAAATGTTCAATCCTTGCATTGATATCATCCGAATAATTATTTTTACCAATTTTATTTTATTATAACAACCATCACTTTAAAGTCCGTGCAAAAATGAAATCGTGAAAAGAACCGTGTAAATCGGAAAATAGGTTGTATCGCAAAATATACATACTTGACACAGTGATTATCATTTCAAATAATCCAACGACGAAAGAAAGACATATAATTCAAGTTTAGGCCAAGACTGCAATCACACTTGTTACATAGAACCAAGTGGTTAATTAAAGGTATGTGTTTCTGACAAACGTCATGACTAATTGCAGTTGACGTGACACAGAACGTTGATAATATTATTACCAACAAATCTATAACATGCACGTGTGCTCATTATTTTTTAATCTCTTCAGATGTCTTGTACAGTATACGCACATGTTAATTTTACTTCCACCATCACATACTTTGATCTTTTTACCCAATACATTCATAGTATAAAGGATTATCAAAAGAACAAAAAACTTAATGTTCATTCGACGGTTCATATAGATAAAGAAACATACATTGTTCCTGATGAAAGCATTATTCCAAAATTCGGTTACCCTCCCTTTCTCTGTACGGCAATTTTGGATAGCACACGAAATGCGACCAATTTCTCCGTTTCAGCAACGCGACGCGAATATCGACAGACGTATACGAAGTTAAGTATTTAAAACATTTATCTGGTGGTAGATGGGCTGTCACTTAGGAATTCCGTGACCTGGGAATTTCAGGACATGAAAATTTAGGGATATGGTTATTTGGGGATCTTGGAATTTGAGAAGCTATAGATGTGACAATTTAGAAACTTGGTGATTTAGAGGTTTGAAAATCTTGGAATTTGATAATCTAAGAATTTGGAAATATAGGGATTTGGAAAAGTAGGGATTTAGGAATATATGGATTTCGAAATGAAGATATTTGACAGTTCAGGAATATAAAGAACTTGAAATTTTAAATTTAGACTCGTGGAGCATGGGAATTTAGGAATGTGGAAACTTGGAGATGTAAAGACTTGGACATCAACAAACTTATCGACGTAAGGACTTGAAAATCTAGAAATATGGAAATATGAAGATTTGGAAATGTAAACAATCTAAGAATCTAAGAAATTAAGAATCCAGGCATTTCGGAATCAACAAATTTGGTAATCCGGGGATTTCGGAATATATGGATTTAAGTATACAAAAGTTTGTAAGTGCAAGGATTTCAAAATCTATATAGAATGTTAAAGACTTAGAAATCTAGGAACTAGGAGATATAATGACATGGGAATTTAACTACATGGAGATTTATAAGGTATTTGAAAATCTAAGGAATTTAGGGACATAGGGATAAAAATCTAAAAATTTAAAAATGTAAGGGTTTGAAAATGTAAATACACAGAAAATTAGGGATTTGGCAATCACAGATCTTCATGATACAACGAATTGGGCATATAACCATCTAGATAATAGAGAATGCAGAAATGAACCCAAGGAATGTGAACTCTTAGAAATTTAAAAATTATTGAAATTAAATTTTCAGTATTCAGAAATCTAAGTATTTAGGATTCTAGGGATTTAAGAAAGTAGCTATACAGATTTATGAATTTAGCTGCGGAAAGATTTGGAAATTCGGTTACAGATCAATTTCAGTGAATTTCTCCGCTGGAACAACGCTACGTTATACGAAGTTAAGTATCCAAAACGTTTATCTGGTGGTAGATGGGTTGTCAGCAGGTAGCAACGCATCGAAAGACTATACATACATACAGGTGATGATACGAGACGTCACGGGGCGATCGAGAATGGAAATACAAGATCCATCGAGTCGTGTCGAGTCGAAAGGGGGTTGAGACGACGCGGTGCATCGCGACGCGGCGCGTCGCGGCGCGGCGAGGCGTGGCGAGGAAGGGCGAGGGACATCGTGAAACGTGCCGGACGATTTGAGAGGGCCGGCCGGCTGACGCCGCGTCGACCAAGGGCTGAAATAGGGAGTGGGGCGCGAGAAGCGTCGCGACGCTTCTCGGTAGCGCCACGAACTAAAAGTCCGGGCGGTACGACGCGCCAGTATTCAGCCCGCGACCGTCGCGAGCGTACGTGTACTTTCGTTCGGCTTAGTTTCTACAGTGCGCTCCGTTTGCGCAGCTATTGCGCACGCACACACACGCACGCGGCACATCCGAGTTCGAATAAATAGTCTTGTCGAATCGTTCCGACGTCCGTCACGGGATTTTTCTTTTCGAGACACCGTTTAGCAACGCTGGAACGACGAACTTTTCAAAGGTTATTATTTGTGATGAAACGGATTTACATCTGACGTACCAAGTGTTGCGCTCCGATTTTAAACTAGTGTCAAATATTTTTCTTTTTCATCGTGCATCTATGTGATCTTTTCACGGAATAATACCAGAGTGAATTTTTTTATTTCAATTTTTATATTCAACACGCGGAGGAAATCTATCTGAAATCTTTTAACAATTTCTATAGTTTTCTGGATACATCGTTACAAGACGAAGGAACGATGATAAAATCAATTGATTCGTCTGTAGTAAATTTTTTATAAATTGTTGTTTGTAACCAGTAATCGGAATGAAGTTTATTAATATCTTTACTAAATCGCAGACGGGCGTCTCTTGTTTTCAATTTGGACTGTAGTCGAAGAATTCCCGCAATTTTTGATTCTGACATTTTTAGGCTTTACATATTTAGTATTTCTCGCTGCTCCGTTTCAAGAGTTCGAAACGCGTGTGGTATTTAATAAAATCTAACATTCTTTGGTCTTCGCTTCGGGGATGCGAGAGGATCACGGTGGTCAGTCTTGAATCCTCCGTTCGCAAAAATGTGCTCCGTGCTTGAAATATGGCCATAGTGATAGGTCGTCGTCTAACTGTATTTCACTGTGCAAACGTTCTCGGTTATACTCGCTGCTCATCTCTTCGACGATATAATCAATTTCCACCCTTACGTGTTGCTTTAACCAACCGCACCGTGAAACAATCGCGAACGCTGCAAATGCTTCCCCGCACACTTGTGAATTTTCATTTTCGTTTCTTTTATCGAAATCGAAGAGTATGGTACGTGACTTCGGGTTCGTTGCAGATACGCCCGTGCCGTGATCTCATCCTGGCAACGAATCTTATTCGACGTTGAACCGTCGCGTTGGGATTGGTAACAGGGTCGCCGCTGTGGCTTAACGAGTTCAACGAGTTTTTCTCGGTCGACCGTTCGGTAATTGGGGATCCAGTGGCACACAGAATTTCCACCGATACGATACCTTTATCGACGAATTAATCCGTATTGATTTGCCGCGGAAAAACGAAGAAAAAAGTTTGTTTTTTCGCCGTGCCAACCGATGACATAGACTGGCGCGTCCAAACACATCGAGAACTGATGGATTTCAATGAACCAAGAACGCTTTCGATTTTCATCGTCATACTAAACTCTTTGACGAGTGAAGTGATGCCCGACTTCGTTTTAACAGCATTTCTGATTCGAGTGAACCAAACGAGCACAAAGTGACAAGTTTCAAACATTTCGATGGTAGATTGAAATTTCTGCAGACTAGTGGATAAATAGCGTGATAAATAGCGCTCGTGTCTTAATTCATTATTTCTCGAACGGTGGTTCTGACGCTCCGAAGAGGATTATCGATACCTTGGGCGTGTTGGAATAGTGTTTCGCAGTTTAACTTCAGTTCTGGAGTACGTCTGTATTCATTGTCGAAGAAATACCGATTAAGTGTAGCAAGTTCAAGCGGTAGTGCTGTT
The DNA here is from genome assembly GCF_050947335.1 of Megachile rotundata. Taxonomy (NCBI): domain Eukaryota; kingdom Metazoa; phylum Arthropoda; class Insecta; order Hymenoptera; family Megachilidae; genus Megachile; species Megachile rotundata. Next base: position 4,020,177 of record NC_134995.1, read on the forward strand.
TATTTAAAATATTTTCTTGAAAATATTATTCCCGCACGCTTACGACTTTATGCCGCGTGTTGAAATGCTTACGATAAAAGTGTTTACCGTATCCATGTATGACGAGTTGTTACACTTCTAAGGCAGATACTGTTTGCCAAATAGTCCTAATGGCATTCCTATTACTCGTCCGATCGATTACTCGTTTCGTCGAGAGAACATGTTACTGTGGACATTAATTCACTTATAGCGTTTGGTAGTGGTTGCGATTCCTAATTTTTGGTAACCTTGGGAATATAAAAATTCCTCTAATTTGTTCAGCAATCAGCTTATGACACTTAAAGAAATCAGTAGTTTTTATCTGTGATTCTTACAGGAGTACAGTGATAGGTTTAATAGTCCAATAATAGTGCAATGTTCAATTTTATATTTTTAACATGTTATGTCAACATGTAAATACATGCTATGCCCTAAAAACAAATTTTTGTATTAGTCAGACTAACTTGTAATTTAAACCAGCTGTCATGTGAAGTTTTTAAAATTCTTTTCGTAATATTTCTCATTCTTTGCCTTGTAACAAATTGCAAGGACACGAGTATAGCTCTGCTTTTCCAGCAACAATAGTTGCAATTTCAAACAATTTTTCTTCCTAGACAACTGCAATGTGAAAACATTTAATATTTCTAGCATGAAAACTGCGAAAAATGCGAATAATGATTCACGAATTTACCAAGCACGATTCTCGAGCGTATTCTGGATTTTATGATGTCCAAATTACATTAATTGGAATGCGTACTTTTTGTCAGATTCGCTTTAATGAAACGTGTACTTGGTTCACAAACTGAGAAAATACTGAAATTTTCATCATTGTTCGAACGTTGTTGAGTTTTTACATAGTCAACAATTAGGCTGACAGGAAAATGGGTGACTGAAATTGTGGTAGCGTGTTCTATTCTTTTCAAGAATGGAAAAAGGTCGTGGTCCGGAAATTAGATGTAATCATTTTTTATTTATATCGAGATACTGTAGAAATACTTTAGAATTATTTAATGACATTGTTGACAGTAATTTAGCGCTGCAATTACTTGTGCTATCTTTGAATGGTATATAATTTTGATGCAAATCTCTTGTAATTCTGATTTGTATCAGAATAATTTATCCCACTATATTATTAACTTTTAATAGAATGAAAATTATCAGCAGTATTTGTAATTTTACGCCTTTGTAATTCTACTTATTGTTAAATCTAATACATGTAATATTTTTACTGCATATTACTATGAATTATGTCGAATTCGATCCATTTTTTAAATCTTAAAAGAATTATGTTTCATGTTAAGTTAAACCTATTTTGTTCATTTCTTTCTATGCAAGAGATGTTATTTTTGAGAAATATTTCAATGTTCCTTGACCTAAACTTTTTTGGTCACTATTTTCTTATCTGCATACAAACAACATATCATTAAAATCACTGATTACTATTCAGTACATTCTGAGCTATTGCGAATAAATATATTAGAAATTAAACTTTAAATAATTGTCCAGTGTAAATCCTGAATCGACCATTTTTCAATGCTTATGTGGTGTAATATCAAACTAATTACCTGTAACGATGATTCTATTTTGAATTTGTAATTCACGAGTTTCCTTCACTTTGGTTTCATAATGGTTTTTTATGGTCTTTAATTGATTGTCAACAGTTTAGGGCGGAGGTAATTCAGTACTTGTTGTTTACAAGCATAATTAAGCTTCCTTTGAACGTATAACATACAAAGTTTTTAAAAACCTTGTTACTTTTTTCGAAACATGCTGGGCTGTACAACATTTAAGGGTGGTTTATGATGCGATATAGCTCGATATTTTCAACGTGAACATTTTGTAACTTTCCACATTTTATAAGTATTACTTTTACAGTTAAATTTTTAAAAAATTAACTGTTTATCGCTTAATTATTAGTATGCGCTTATGCACATCTACATATGCGCCGTTTAATGCAACAGTAGTGACATTCAAATAAGTTGGTCATCACATATGTGATATCGAAGAATTTTAGGTCGAAAAACGTGTAGTTGAAGTTCTTTAAAGTAAAATGATGTTATATCTCCTTTATATAAGTCACTATAACGTAAAGCTATTGTGCCTTAAAATAATAAAGCTGTCGTCCTGCAAAGATCGTGATATACTTTATTCACTACTATTTCATTTTACACAACTTTTGCATCTAACATTTCTGTTGCAACTTAGATAATGTTCTATCTAGTAAACCTTGATTTATATTACTCTTGTACAAGGTAGAATTAAAGCTAAATTTTCTAACCGCGTTAAAGCAATCACTTCTACATTAAATCCAATAAAACTTATTATCAAATGTAATACCAATAGGATTATGACACAGTCCCAAATCAAATTTGGTCACTAATAACCTAAGAAGGTGCATGTGATCTTAAGCATTCAATTCAATATAATTCCAATAAAACTTTCACGAAACAAATTAGAATTTTTATTTGAAAATAAACAAGTGACTATATCCTGCATAATCCGAATTTATATTTACAAAAACGAATGATATTCGCGAAATTACTTGTTTCGAATCGCAACGTGTGATTAGGATGCAGTATTCATTCCATTATTTGTTAGAATACGGTACACAGTGGTGCACAGTGAAAAATGTGAAGTAAAAAGTTTTCAGTTTACGAGAGAAATCTGGAAGTTATACGAGTGCATAAAGGATTAAGCGATATCGATTCGACGAAAGAAAGTCAACGTGTCAAAATATCAACGGGATAATCACGTCCGATCATAAATTTTTCTCCAGGCTGTTTATAAACGTTCTGGAATAATAAGTTGTTAGAAACGGCGTTTCTCTCTACGTTAAATAACCTAGGTGAACGTTTCCTGCCACGCGACGAGTAAAGTCCCTCTGGGCTGCTAGCGTATTAGCAAATTCGATTCAGTGCGGTAACTTCCACCGGTGAAACACGGATTGGAGGGATAATGCGAACGACGGTGACGTCGACGTTTAATAAAGTTTTTCACACGCGGTAAAGTGGACCTGCGGCTGTGAGCTCCGGTGGATGACATTTTCTGGATCGACGACGGTGAAAATAAATAGTGTTTCCGTTTTGTGTTTCCACTTGACACTTCTATTTATCGTTTCCGAATGCTTGAGATGATTTGACTGCTGCAAAGCGTGTAACCTGCATCCAGTGACATTTTGCTGACCGGATACAAACGGATATGCGATCGTCGAAGATATAAATTACCATTTCCAGGGATGAGTTTTACGTATTGCTTCGTTTTTAAACGTCCCGTCACGAACGACATTGCACACATAATTCGGTCAGTGATTTCAGTGATGTGCGATACTTGGTAATTGGTTAAAATTGTATTCGTAGTACGTGAAAAAGTCGTGATTTCTGTCGAATGCCCGTTGCATGTACGGAGTCATATCTTGGTGACAATTTTCGCGGAGGACGGGTGGATATGAAAGTTCTGTTTCTTTTGCGAGCGAAACAAGTTGCTTTTTCGTCTCAAAGGTGTGGAAGTTTTCTTGAAAACCGGTAAATTCATTCATTTCTCTTTCGCAGCGAATCGAAACCCCTTCTATTCTCGTGCCAAGTTTTAAACTAGCAAAACTCAACTGGGTCTAAACGTGAGCAGGCGTACAAGTAAATTCGATTTAATAGCCTAACTTGAATCGTAGATCATGAATAAAGTGAAGTTTTTTCGATAAAAATGTTTTGAAGAGAAAAATCATTTTCGAGCGAGTGTGACTTCGCGCGGAGGAAAAAGTTCACATCTAACTTTGCGTATGTACCAAAACCGTTTAAATAATTTGTGAAATAGACCATATAATGATGTGTACAATTTTCGTGCAAGGATTTTAAAGTGCCGTGTTATTCAGTGGAACAAGTCATTCGAAAGGCAGCCACTAGTGATCTATATATACATGTGTGTACACACTTTCAAATCACTATTTACCTCCTTTTAGAATACGGATTATTTGTTCAATTAGGAACGATGAAAAATAAATAGCTCCGCTTTCTAATACATACGAACATGTAAATGTTGATACTGTTTTAGTAATGTCGATAACCATAACTGGAATAAGTGAGCTTAAGGGGATCTGTTGCCGCGAAGGGAAAAAGCTAACCATCCATAGAATGTTTTATCTTTCAAATCTTCACAGAATTTTATATGTATATAAACTCAATAAATTAAATAAATTTTTATAAATAGATTATTTTCGCTTGCATAACTTTTGTATTCGTATTGCACTTTTTATTAAAAAATTATTATAAAAAGAATGTTCAGAACTTTTTATTTCAACCTTTAGAAAAATATTATAGGCGGAAAGATAGTTTGCTGCAAAAGTAGACTTATGTATTACACACAAAATTGTTGTCATTATAATTCAAAATATATTGGTCAACTTTAGAAAATTTGTTTAATTCCAAGATTGCGTAACTGCTTCCTAAAATTTGGAGTTAGTTATTTCTTATTCCTGATAATTATAAAAAATGAAATTCTACACTCAGAGAAGATCCAGAAATGGATTTTGCATAGGAGTTTAATTTTAAAAGTATTTATTTAACAAATTCTATCTTGATTCCTTCAAATACTTATGAAAGAGTTATTTAAAATACATTCAACGTCCTATACAGATTGTTTGTCATTTCTGAATAAGTCTTAAAAATTGCAATATTAGGAAATCGTAATCTCATTTTTCCACCGGATTTCAATAAATATTTAAAATTTAAATTACACTGTTATCATAAACGATGAATTATTTTTATATTACTGTCATTTCGTAAAACTCAAACGAATATTGATTGGATTTATTTGATGTGAAGTTCGTTCCAGATACTTTCCTATACATAAATTTTAAATACGTAATCATGTTTACGATGTCTCAAAGCTTCGATTACTCGGCACGACAGGAAAATTATTATTAATAACTTTTCCTCCTTTCAACTTCTGTCAAAGTTTGCAGTTGCTGGAGAAAATTAGAGGACCAAAATACAATCTGCCCTACATTAGCAATTGTATTAAATAGTTAAAAAGAACGCATTGTCTGTGACACTGTTATTGACTTTCATAAACATTGCATTAAATATGTCTTCTTCTAATTACGTGTATGTGAACAATTTAATAAACGAATTTCATTACAACTTTATTATATTAATGTAAATTAAGTATTATTCGTATATGAAGTTAAATTGGTTATTAGTCGTATATGGAGTTAAATTAATTATTATTCGTATATAGATTATTATTTATATTCTTACCGGTGAAATGACATAAACAAGATAACTCACGACACAGTGCGACACAGATTATTGATTATTCTGCGGACAGATCATTCGGAGCCAGATACCGTGATTCATTCATTCGAGATCGTTCGACTAACATTTTTGTAATAATAACCAATAATATTGTAATAGTGCGGGCTAAGGAATAAAGTTTTTTTTTTAAACCTAAACTGAGCGATTTCGTGTGTGACAATATTAATCATTTATATTATTATTATATTATTTATATTATTATTTATATATACAGGGTGGCTAACCACTTTTTGCCATGTAGATTTGCGTCATTATTATTACTCATAGCAAACAATGCTGCAGATGAAGTTGAATGGTTTTAAGAGGAGCATATGCTGGTGGTTATTTTTTTGTAGGTAGACGTGTAAAGTACATTAGAAGGTTATTAATGATTTTTTAAATGGAATCATATATTTTTCACTGCATCAACTGACACTCCTTCATATTCTTTAAAAAAAAGTATTAATCTATTTATGTGAAAAAATCATTAGTTTAGGAAATATTTTAATTCAAACTTGTTTTTTTTTTTTGTTACGCAGTAACAATGAAATTTAGACTTTGTTACGTATCTAATACGGTGAATACGGCGATGTGGTGAATTATCACTTCATAATTAAGTATTCTAAAGAAGATAAGATAGATATGTTATCAGTTTATTTTGAAGCTGGGAAAAGTGTTACACACGCAGAAAGATTATACACTACGGATTGTTAGTAAGTCATTAATTACTCGATTCAGAAAGTGTTCTAATGTAAATAGTCGCCAGATTGAACCTTTTCTGTAAGTAGACATTAAAATTAAAATATCTCCTAAACTAATGATTTTTTCATATAAATAAATTAATACTTTTTTTGTAAAGAATATGAAGTATCAGCTGATGCAATAAAAAATATATGATTCCATTTAAAAAAACATTAACGACTTTCATATGTCCTTTACGCGTCCATCTACAAAAAAAATATACCACCAGCATATGCCCTTCTCAAAACAATAATAACTCAAATCTAGATGGCAAAATGTGGTGAGCCACCCTGTATACGTAATATACACATCTGCTTAGTATAGTTTTTAAATTACGATCTTTGCAAAAAACTATTGTATAAAAGAAATGCACAGTTTCACGGGAGACATACGGTTAACTTTCCAGCTGAAATCGTTTCGAAGATTTAAACGAAAACTTTAATTCTGTAAGTGGCACGCCAATTTTTTATGTCAAAACTTGAGAGAATAGGAAATTTTCAATACAACATTCATTGACCGTCGCCCAACATTTAACGGTATATCTTTCGCATTCAAATTTTGTATTGTTTAACATAGCCTGAAATGTATTATCACCGTATGACATTTTCACGAATGGATTGCTGCGTTTGTAAAATACAAATGCACGGTTTTATTGTGAAATTTCGTGTTTATTTTTTCTCTCTTCTTTTATATAGATCAATTCCTCGAAATATTGTAAAATAATGTTATGACAACTTTGCTCTGTGTAAATGTACGACAAATTATTGAAGTTTTTGAAATTGCTTTTTAATAGGTTTTTAATACTGAATATTCCAAAGAATCAATTTGTGTCAAAATATGTAAAGATTCGTTAAAAAATGAACATTTGTATTTTTCTAGAGATTTTCCAAGTGTTAGAATGGAGCTATAGTGTAACAGTATAATTATTAGGATCACTTCGTATTATTAAATAAACAATGCATAAATAACGGCTAAAATTATGTATAGGTTTTCATTTATATGAAGCAACAGAAAAAGAAATTATTAACCGAAATTTATCAATGATAAAGTAATTATGGAGTGACCCATCATTAATGATACAATCAAGAAGGTAACCAGTCCATATAAAAAAATAAACAAAAAATGTGTAATAAGATTTTGCTCTACACGATTTTTTTTCTCGATAAAATTGAATTTCAAGATTTTTTAAAGTATTCTGTCAAAAATATTATTCATGGTACAAAGCAACACTTCCTAATTGTTTAATAATTATTTAATAATTACTTTAATAATAAATTGTTTAATAATTAGTTGTAAATTAATAAACGTATTGTAATTATTGATGTTAATAGACTGTTATTCATCATTACTCTTCATTATATATTAATATATACTATGATGAATTTATACAATTGACAAATATACAAAGAGGAAACAACATTATAAATACAATGTATCTACGATATTTATGTCGTATATTTATAATTGCATTTATTCATTTATAACATTTATTAACTGTTTTCTTCTTATAAACAATTCTTCAAATTCAAAAATTCAAATTCATTCAAATTCATTCAAATTCATTCAAATTCAAACTCAGAAATGTTTATTTTCAATTTTCTCAAAAATGGAGTTAGACATGAACAAAATTTTATTACAAATATTTTTACTAACTTTTGCATATAAAATCATTCATTTGTTTGTTGTGGGGATATTCTGTGTGAACCATATTGAATATTGCTAAAGTATTTGTACTTTCTAATAACTAAGGTTACCCTGAAATTTTTTAGTGAGATTAAATAACTTGTTTTTCATCAATTCCTGTTGAATATTAAAACAGACTCCACATATACTGTTTATTTTACCGTAGTTTATAATTAGGTATAAGTACTTATTTAACACTATTCCTACCGCGACCGGTCAAATGACCGTTTTCAAAATTTCAATTAGAATTTCCTGTATTGAACGTAATTGAAACGCCTTTAAACTTTATGACTTTTCCTGAAACATGCATATAATACTTTTTTCAATATTTATTTCGTTTTTTATTGTTTATTTTTTGAGAAAAATTAGTAGTCTGTCTTACCTACCGCGACCGGTCAAATGACCGTTTTCAAAATTTCAATTAGAATTTCCTGTATTGAACGTAATTGAAACGCCTTTAAACTTTATGACTTTTCCTGAAACATGCATATAATACTTTTTTCAATATTTATTTCGTTTTTTATTGTTTATTTTTTGAGAAAAATTAGTAGTCTGTCTTACCTACCACGACCGGTCATTTGACCGGTAGAACGATTTATACCTTTTTGTAACAGTATTTTCGTTACAAACGAAAGGTAATGCAGTTTTAGCATGATATAATCCAAAAAGTGCCTTCCAGGAACTGCTTTACGGCCCTTCCAAATGTATATAGTTTTTGCTCGGCTATCGGTCTCGCGGTATTTATTTGCCTGATTGGTATTCGACGCAGTCAAGAACTTAAAATTTTCTAACACTGTCTCATTTACTATGATTATAAAATAAATAAAATTTTAGCCGAAGGGGACGGCCAAACGTTTTTTGATGAATTGAAATCAATAAACTCTTGCGACGCGAACATAGAACATCAGTACGTCAAAGTCACAAGAAGTATATTCAGCAGTTTTTTATTATTTTGTATTTCTATTCTATTATTATTCTACCTGTATTTTATGTTGTTATAAGTGTTGTTTTATGTGTTATAAGTGTCATTTCCAAAAAACTAGACAAAATCATCAGTACTTCGCCGTAAGTTTCACATTTTATCTTTTATTCGTTTGTTTATGTATTTGGATTTACATTTATACATTTTAGTTTTTATTTTGAATAAAATTTATTTTCAGTTGAATATTCATTTGCCAAATGTCAAGTTTGAAGAGTGTAAATTCATTATTAGAAAAAATAAATGATATTGATGAAGAATGTACCGAAAATAATCAGGAAATTTTTGATATTGAAAATGACAGTGCAGAAAAACGTAAAACATGTCAAATTAGATATTGCAAAGATAATAAAACCAATAAAATTGGTCTGCAATGTAAAAAGTATGTATGTGGAAAATTGTACAATCGAGAGGCCTATTTGTAAAAAATGTGGTGAAAACGAATAAAGTACATAGTATATACTTCTAAATAAAAGAAACTATATTTTTATATTATTAAATTGGCTATTATTTTCATCCTATATTAAAAAATATAAGTTGTGCTAAAGACCGGTCATTTGACCGGTCGCGGTAGGAATGGGTATACGTGAAGTGTCGGTAGGAATAGTGTTAATCAAAATTATCTTTCACTTGTGAGTCTGATACGAATTTTTTTATGACATTAACGTCGTGTTTATTGAATAATTACTGCAATTTTTTGAATATTTATTTTCACATGACAGTATTTATTAATTTATCGATGAATGGTGTAAAATTTATGCGAGTAAATGACGGTCACATTACTGTATGTTCAGGTTTAATATCAATGGAATAAAAAGAGTACATAACCATATTTAAACTTTATAATATAAGAAGATAATAAAAAATATAATTAACACGGACTAATATAATAATATGAAAGAAAAACTATTTAAGCTACTAACGCACATCTTCGCTCTCTAACGGTCGCAACGGAAGTGGAAGGAACGATAGAAAAGTACAACCAAAAATCGGCACGAGTCGAACTTATGAAAGTAAAAATCCCTATATTCGTTCTGTTGCCAATCTAACGTCTAAATGGGGCGAACAACTCTCTTTACCGTATAATTAATATAAACATAAATTGCATAAAAAAATTGCATAAATATAAACAATAGATCGCGCATAGTAACAAATGATTCATCTTCTATTTAATGTTTCGGCTTTATTTTTGGCCCCTTTTAAAAATTAACGAGATTTACATCTTACAAATAATCGTAATTCTTTAAATGTTTTCAAAATAGAATCAACTCGTTACATAACAAATGTATCGTCTGTTTTTTTTTTTGTGCGAAAATCGCCACCCATATTCATATTAATTAACATTATCGAGCAATTGTTTGTTAAATTTCAACATTGGTTTGTTTCAAATAACATCTATAATATTTACTTATATAATGAGAGCAATTAATATTGTGTTTCATGCATATTTATTATACGCATAAATTATTCTGTAAATTTCCTTTTCAATAACTGGCTCTTCATTGCGGTATACAATTAATAAGAATTTATGTACTATACTTTCTCTATTTTATGAATGAATAAATCATGATAATCAATCTTGAGAAAGATACGAAATGGATGTTTGTGATATATTAATTCATTAGCAAAGTATGCAACAAAATGTCATTCAAATATAATATTAAAATATTTTTTATATTGAAAATCATATTGGATTTTTTTACAATATAGAACGTTTTATCTTAAAAATACAAAGTTTACATCGAACATTTTAATACTAATACCATAAATGCATAAAAGAAGTAAAGAAACATTTCTCAAAATAATTTTGCTTACGACATTGAAGGAAGGATTTATTAAAAAAGAATTTATTTTTCGACGACACAAAGATACATATCTTTTAACCAGTTAACTGTGGCGATCTTTTTGCAAATCGCGCACGAGTGTGTGTCGCGATAATCAAGCGATGACGAATTAGCTCTTAAGAATTCATGAATCTATCTCAAATCATTTACACTTTTTATTTGTTTATTTTATTTCGTGTTGACTTCTAAACATTTTAGACATATTATAATTTACGAATATATTTTTTTCGCCAAAATTACAATTTAAATATCAAAATTGTAACATAATTTTACGCATGACGGATGTAGTCGTCATGACACAAAATTCTGCCACATCTCTATGACGGATATAGTCGTTGAACAACCTTAACTGGTTAATTATCTACTAGTTTACAAAATAGCTACTTTGAAATCATTCCAAAGAATTAGAATTTCACACTAAGCTTTTTTCATCAATTTTTTTATTAATATATTAAACTTCATTGATATTGCTCATTGATGTCAAACTGTAGATAAATATAGTTGTTTTTACAACTATGCCCTAGATTTGTGCTCTGCATATCACTCACTACTCTTCTGAAATTTTCCTGCAATTGTTTTATCTTATATAACTAAAAATTCTTATCTCTTTTATAATCAATAATTTTGCAAAAACTTATCTTTTTACAATTTTAAAAAAATATAACACATTTCTATGTGGATTGAAATAAATAATAATAAGAGTTAATAAATTATATTAAACTATGGTCGTTGAAGAACACAGTATTATGTTCATATATTTCGTTACTCTGAAAAACATTTGTACGTTCCTTGACGGATGAACTTCATTGTTTTCTTCATTATTCTGAGCAATTGGATTTTTTTCAAAACGACGAAAACACGTTATTTAATAAACTAATTCCACTAGTTGTGAAAAACAACTTACAAGTAAACCTACCCAAGTGTCACTCTCCGATTTTCATGAAATTTGGATATGTTATAGTACATGGAAAATTAGGGGACACGTATTTTTTTTTAGCTGCGGTAAAACATATTTAGGGTATGAAACAACCCTCCAAAGTGTGAGGGTAAAATGGAAAAATTGGGATATTTTCGAGATCAGTGAAGCAATTTTGATGATTTTTGGTATGAAAGTATCTTTCGATAGAAGACAAAAATTGGCCTAGGTATGTTGAAAGGGGAGTGAAAATTAGGGGGTGAAATACCCTAAAGCGACCAATTTCTTGCTGTAAAAAAATCGGTTTTGATCTGATCGAAATAAAATCTATTAAAACTTCAAGAGGAAAGTTAATTAGGGAACACGTATTTTTTTTTTTTTGTTACATAAATATTTGGGACGTAAATAACTCCTAAATTACCGCGCTCGTTTGGCACTACGCATGAAACACCTTGCAAAACTGTATCTCTTAACTGTTCGATCTTTTTAATATATCGGTTTTTTACGTTACTGAATGGAAATCTGAAATCAAAATTCAATATAACGGATCCATTATGGCGGACGAAAACTTGAAAACCTACTTAAATAGACTGTATCTGTAACATGCGATTTTCAAAATATAATACAATTTCTGACATTCATTGTTAGGTGTGTAAGGCGAATCAAGCGTGTTAAGAACATATTGTATATTGTTTATAACAAAATTGTTTGAACAATATAGCTTAAAAATGAAATTTTTTAAAATCTGATGACAGCATTCATTGTATGCAAAAAATGTCTATGGAAACATCGATCACATATTTTATTAATTCCTTTGTTCAAACAATTTTGTTATAAACAATATACAATATGTTCTTAACACGCTTGATTCGCCTTACACACCTAACAATGAATGTCAGAAATTGTATTATATTTTGAAAATCGCATGTTACAGATACAGTCTATTTAAGTAGGTTTTCGAGTTTTCGTCCGCCATAATGGATCCGTTATAATGAATTTTGATTTCAGATTTCCATTCAGTAACGTAAAAAACCGATATATTAAAAAGATCGAACAGTTAAGAGATACAGTTTTGCAAGGTGTTTCATGCGTAGTGCCAAACGAGCGCGGTAATTTAGGAGTTATTTACGTCCCAAATATTTATGTAACAAAAAAAAAAAAAAATACGTGTTCCCTAATTAACTTTCCTCTTGAAGTTTTAATAGATTTTATTTCGATCAGATCAAAACCGATTTTTTTACAGCAAGAAATTGGTCGCTTTAGGGTATTTCACCCCCTAATTTTCACTCCCCTTTCAACATACCTAGGCCAATTTTTGTCTTCTATCGAAAGATACTTTCATACCAAAAATCATCAAAATTGCTTCACTGATCTCGAAAATATCCCAATTTTTCCATTTTACCCTCACACTTTGGGGGGTTGTTTCATACCCTAAATATGTTTTACCGCAGCTAAAAAAAAATACGTGTCCCCTAATTTTCCATGTACTATAACATATCCAAATTTCATGAAAATCGGAGAGTGACACTTGGGTAGGTTTACTTGTTAGATCTTTTCGTCCAATTTTAGAAACCTATTATATACTAAACAGCACAAAAATACCTTTTATACTGACTGATTTTCGTTCGTTCCTTGTTGGGTAATAGTAGAGTACCTTCTCGTGATAAATTAATAGGTGTAAATCCAATGCTCATTTATCGAGCGTGTAATTAAGGAATGGTTACTGTAGGACGTACTTCTGAACTAACCAAAATTGACCACTTTTAATCTACCTTTAAAATATAAAATATATTTCAGAATATACTTTTAAAACGTCTACAAAAGATTGAATTAGCGTCTTATTTTTCTTTCGAACGTTTCTCGATACACTAATAAGTGTATCGCTGATATTCATTTTACAAGACGTGATTTTTAATTAGTTTTCTGTATAAAAAATAATAAATTTCAATCCAATAATAATAATTCCTCATAGCAGTCAAAAAGTGTATTAAAAAGCAAAAAATTAAAATGTAATTGAAATATTTTCAAAGTGAAATGCATTTTGTTTATATATTAGATTAATCTATCGTCAATCTATTAGCATATTAATTGAGTTAATTATTCAGCGTAATTTAATGGAACTGACTATTTTATTATAAAAAAGAGTTTATATTCATAAAGTAAATCCTTTTCAAATATTCTATTGTATACAGTACAAGCTGTTTATGGTACACTTTCCGTTTATTGGATTAAAATCTTATAAAGTGCTCTTACAAAATTTCTGGATAATATCAGAGGAATTAAAATGATCTTTATAATGGATTGAAATACGTAGAACATTATGCATTTATTTGCAGCAGATTGTTAATTTATTGAAATAAAAAAAAATATGTGGAGTACTTATAGTATTTACATCTAATTAATTGCAAAATTCTACTTTTTATATTTTTATACAATGAAAAAATACAGATAAATTATTAATTATGATTAATTAGATAGTTATTTGTATTTTCTGATTCCATTTAATAATTTATAAAATTGAGATACGAGTGCAAAATGTGTTCTTCTATAATTACAAACTACTTTTAAAATCTCTTCAAAAATTTTTTAATTTAATATGAATAAAAATGTTTCATAAGTTCATGTTTTATTTTTGTATAAAAATAATTTAATATAGTTTCATCATATAATAGCATGTTTCAAATGCGTCACCCATGTAAATATGATTTTCAATATTATCAGTAAATTGTTCTACATAACATAATTATTTGTTTGTAAAAATATGATTTCGAGTGTTAGTTTAAAAAATATTTACAACACTCATAATCACATTATAAAAACAATCAAATCTCTAAACAGGTATTTCTTTTGTTATTAAAATACAATTATAAATTTGATAGTTTTTATAAATAACTTTATTAGTGTTTATAATATGTACAGCAATTTTTTTATTAAATTTGATGCAACTGTTTCGAAAAAAAAACAGTGTTTTTATTTTATTTTCCCTCTCTATAACTCCTACAAGAATGCGATTTCATTATCAATATTTAGTACTAATATTTAGAACTTCGATATTCAATTAATAACAAATAAACAGAAAATAAAACTACTTTTCCTATTCAAAGGAATTGCTTGTCATTTCAAGCTTATACATTTTAAATTGTTATTTAATATTTTGAGTGTTTTTCTAAAATAATGGAAAGCCTTTTCAATCAGTAATTTTATTTTCGACAAACCTAGTTAAGAATTAAACACTTTTTAAAAATTGCTTATAATCTATAAGGTAAAATAGTTTCGAATAAAATAAACGACAGATCTACTTAAATGGTCGAAAGGATCTTCTTCAGAAATTAGATCATGATCAGTTTCATAAAAATGACAAATATACTTTCTATTCTGAGAAACTCCTTTATTGCGAAGAAGAAATTAGCGAAATAATTACAACGTAGAAAAAATAATTATTTCTTCAGATTATCATTCAAACATTTTTGAAAAGAAAGAAGATTAGAACAGATTTATTTGGTTCGATCATATTGGAACATTGTTAATATCAGAAAGCAGTGTAATATTTAAATTACCTAAGCAAGTGATTATACGTTAACAAATTTTTTGAATTACTATTTAAACATCCTCTTTACGCTTACTAAATTTTATGAAATTACATTGAAGATTATTAAGTTACTTTCTGAAAATGATCTATCCCATAGAAAGGTTAAAACGCCGTTAAAATTATACTTTGTTCCGAAATTGCCAACTTCACTCTCATACCTAGCTAATAGCACTTTAAACTATAGAAATAAGTACGTATATTTCAATGAAATTGAGTATTTCGATCGTTTATGTAAGATATTCACAAATAAATGCAAACTTGTGCAAGGCCGCCGGCGATGCCGTTGAAGTCTCACAAAAAACGAAACGATGCAGTAAATGTCCTTTAAAGTCGAGTACGAAGTTAGTTGGCAAGGAAGAGCACTGCGAAGGTTCATGCAATTAATCACTTAGCGGTTTTATTCAATTATGGCTTGCTGTAGCCCAGAGTGCCAGTGGAACGCGAATAGTAGGAGGATTTAGGGTGGCTGGCGACAATGGCGTAGGTCGAAAGGAAAGTTGGAGGCGAAGGAGAAAGCAATGAAAACCCTGCTAGAGTGGTATTTGATTTGTAAGTGACGGCTAAACGCAACGCTGGAGTTACTCTGCAAGGTTGCTTAAAAGAGATACGTGGTCCACGTTCATTAATCATCGACGATAAAGTCCGTTAAAAGGTCGGTCCACCTTTTCGATATACTGCTAACGTATTCGCAAAACATACGCGATATCGAGAAAAAAGGTCGCAAGAAAGCGAAGGGAAGTATAAAATGTGGAAGGCGCAAAAAATGGAAGGTATTTATCCAAGCTTGCTCGAATGATTTCAAGTTTGCTCATAATATTAGATAAACTGCGTCTTGTTGGCTCGTGCTTAGCACGCATCATGTGCCAAGAAAATTTCTGTTTCTATAGATCGTGCTTTTCAACTCGTTGTTCTTTCGATGCTTAGGGAACTTTTCAAGCCAGAGTTTTGGCAAGTTCGTAGGAACGGAAAGATCGCAGCCAGAGATCTCGGTACCGCGATGTGTCCAAGTTTTCTAACTCTATTGAGTTTGCTTACCTGGCTAACTTTTCTTCACGATCGTTCCTTCCTCCCCGTTCTTGTTTTCTATCTTTCATCGATACTTCTTTTCCTACGATTCGAAGAATCTCTGCCAACGGACCGCAGGTGACAGCTATTGAGGTTCCATTCTCTCGAGACTTAGAACAACTTTTGAAATCGACACGATTCTTCTTAGCCACGAAAGTAAAGGAATAATGTGGAAACATGTCTTTTAGATTACTGAATTTTCAGCAGAATCGTATTAATATATTAACATATATCACTATTCGTTTTTTTAAGTATGCAAACTGTTCGACGCTTTTCTCCTTTAGACTCTTACTCATTAGGTTTAACGTCGGCAATTACCTGACGCTTATTATTAAATCGGTAAACTAGTTGTTTATTTCTATAATATGCAGACTGGTGGTTGACCGTAATGACAGTAGAGGCGGATTCGGATAGAGACGTAAATATAAATATTTTACAGGGAAATGATGAAATTAGGGATTTGATCAAATGCTTAAAGTATATGATTAACTCATGGAAGATGTTAAAATAACTCTCCTATTCTTTCACTTTCAGATGTATATCACCCCACACAGTTGTTATTTTAACATCTTCCATAAATTGATCATATACCTTAGGGATTTGATTAAATCCCTATTTTAATCAGCTTCCTCCAACACACACAACATTCAGAAATTTCTTAATTATAATTGATCATTCTTGTATTTTTTACCTTGTTTAATGTTCCGTAAGGCGATTAACTTCTTCACTAGCAAAATTATAGCTCTACATATGTACATATGATTGCCAAAAAATTTTCTGAAGCCTAGTAATAGATTCCTTTTAATAATATACGAATTTGTTAATTTTTGAAGAGGATTTAAAACAAAATCAGAACATTAAGAGATATTTTGTTTCTTACGATTTCCAAAAGCCTGGTATTTATATTTGTGTTACATGTAAGTTCATATTGAGCTAACGTCCGTTATATCCACGCACGCAGGTAATATGTATTATCGCTAAATTATTAAATACTAAATGAAAACAACAAATACATATTTTATATGGTGATTCAATAAATACTTGTTACGTATTCATATGATATTAAGGGAAAGTCGGTAACGTTAGATGAATATTCCGCGAATTTGCAGTAATAAAACAGAAGAGTACACTTTAAATTTGAACAAATATAGTTAGAAAGATCTGATAGTCAATATTATGTCATAACTTAAATTTACAAGGAACTGTTAGAAATATGAAAATTTTGAAGCTTTATTTATGATATGTAAATAGATTTTGTTAGGTATTGAAAATAAGTGCATCGTTTAATTTCTGTATTTCTATTTTAAGTAAAGAAAATTTTATATTGCTTTCAGAGTTGTAGTACAATATAAAAATTTTACTGAAATAACATAAAGTAAGAACTGATAAAATAGATTCATAAACGTTGAACATAGTTAATTAAATTTTGACAGTAAATTTTCAAAATGGTTGAAGTCAATTTCAAATTTAATAACATCCTATGTCCTTGCACTGGTTACATTGTTCTAAGTGTAATGTGAAAGTAAATTGCAAAGTCAAATTTGTTTTTCCACGCGTGACAAAAACATTTTATTAAATAAAAAATGAAATATTGGGTTCCTATTAAATCTCCTATACAATACATCTACTGTTATTAAAGTAATATATTTTAGCTTAGAATTTATAATCTATAATGTTAGATATGATGCGTTAAAAATTGTACATTATAGTGAGATTGTATTAAACTTACCATGAAAATAAACATATGCTTGCACAAGACTACATTTGTATTTTAACACATTTCTCGTTCGTATTACGAACATTCGTGTTGCTGTAACAATACATACGCGACTAAGGTACGCGTAATAAAGCTCAAAATATATTAACTGACGCAAAACTCCCAACTTTCTTCTATACCAAAACCGTATACGTCATTGCCACATGAGTTACAAGCAAAACATTTGTATTCATTATCCATAGAAATTTGCTGACTTTGAATTTCAGTGTTTTGAAAATTTAGAGATCCGAGAATTTAAAACTTGGGAAATCTGAGGATTCGGATGTTTAGGCATTTAAGGATTTAAAAATTATAAAATTCTAGAAATTTAAAGAAAAGGTTAGAGGATTATAAAGTCAGAAATTTAACAATCTTGGAAATTTTTTAAGTTGAGACTTTAAAATTGAAGAATTCGGAAATATGGGAATTTGACAATTTATGGGTTTGGATACACAAGGATTTATAGATTTTTTTTTTTAAATAGTGGTTTATAGTCGCATCAACTACCCAGATTATTAGCGAATGTTGACCAGTTTACGGAGATAAGGTTATGGTCGGAAGTGGATGGTTTGACATAACATTTTCATAGTTGGGTGAGGATTCCTATAGTTTTACAAAATTTTAGTAATGTGTTCTGATACGCTGTTGATGTGGTTGCTTCAGTGAGGTTGTTCTCGATGTTTAATCTTCTTCTGGCGTGGATATATTTTCTGCATTTCAATATTATGTGCCTGATGGTTATGGTTGTATTGCATATATCGCACCTTCTGGGGGAACCGTTTTCGAGTATGTATGAGTGAGTCAATTTGGTGTGTTCGGTCCTAATTCGGGTTACTGTTACTTGATTTCTTCTATTGTGTTTAGTTTTTAAATCGTAGAATTTGTCGAGTTGTTGATAGGCTGAGCTGGCTTTGTATTTTCTCCATGTAGAGTCTCATGACTGTTTTAGTAGTGTGATTTATAGATTTTTTTTTTTTTTTTATGTAGTGGTTTAAAGTCGCATCAACTGCCAAGGTTATTAGCGACTGTTGACCAGTTTAAGAGGATAGGGTTATGATCGGAAGTGGATGATCTGACATCACTTTTTTACAGTTGGCTGAGGATTCCTATAGTTTTGCAGAATTTTAATAATGAATCTTGGTATGATGTTGATGTGGCTACTTCAGTGAGGTTGGTCGTGATGTTCAGTCTTCTTCTGGCGTCGTTATATTTCTTGCATTCCAAGATTATGTGTCTGATCGTTATATTTGTATCGCATGTATCGCACTTTCTGGGGGGAACGTTTTCTAGTATATACGAATGGGTTAATTTGGTATGTTCGGTCCTAATTCGAGTTATTGCCACTTGGTATCTTCTGTTGTGTCTAGGGTTAGTTTTTAGGTCATAGAATTTGTTGAGCTGTTGATGGACTGCGCTGGCTTTATATTTTTTCCATGTAGAGTTCCATAATTGTTCCAGTAGTGTCGCGACATGCCTGTTGATATCCGCAGAGGTGTTTAATGTCGGTTGGTTTTCAGTGATTGTAGTCGTTGCGATTTTTGCCTGAAGGTCTGCCATAGTGTTTCCATAGATATCCATGTGGGAAAGAACCCATGCTATGATTATAGTTTTGTTGTCTTTGATTAGTTTATTGTATTTTTCTTGAATTTCCAAATGCATTTCAGTGGCGTATCTTAAGTCTTGGGTTTTCCGGATGGTGGAGAGGGAGTCAGAAAAGATAATGAATTTGGACCAGGAAGATCTGTTGATAAGGTTGAGTGCTGATAGGATGGCGTATGTTTCGGCTGTATAGATACTATTGTAGGGTTGTAGACCATAACTGCATGTTTCCTCCTGGGTGAAAACGGCGGCTCCGGTTCCGTGATTTATAGATTTGGAACCTTGTGAATTTTGAAATTTCGACTTTTAAAGATTTGGAAATTTACAGATTTGAAGGTCAAGAAATTTTTTTAATTTAGAATTTGTAAATCTGGGAATTTAAGGAATTGACAATTTAGGAATTATGGGAATTTGAGAATTTGACGATTAAGGACGATTTGGAAATCACGAATTGAAGACTAGGAAATTTAAGGATTTGTTTTTCGAATATTTAGGAATTTAACAACTTAAAAATTTAGAAGTTGAAGAATTTGGACATGTGAACATTTATATACTGAGGAATCCGAATAAGTAAAAGTTTAAAAATTGAAGAATTTACATTAGCGAAAGTTTGAAAATAAAAGAGATTGAATAAGTGAAGATTTAAAAATAAAAGGGATTGAATAAGTAAAAATTTGAAAATGGAAGAATTTGAATAAGTAAAAGTTTGAAAACGTAAGAATTTGAATACGTAAATGTTTGAAAACGGAAGAATTTGAATAAGTAAAAGTCTGAAAATGGAAAAATTTGAATAAGTAAAAATGTGAAAATATAAGCATCTGAATGTGTGAAAATTTGGCAATTAAAGAATTTGACTATGTGAAAATTTAAAAGATTCAGCATTGGCACTTTCGAATTATATTGTTATTCATTTTCAAGTTAAATTTAACATTTAATAATCGAAACAGAGACGTGCTGATCGAAATGATATTACGAATTCCATATTATGGCGAAATTGTATCAATTCTTAAAAATTTCATAAAAATTTAGTTTTAAGTATTTTTTAATATGATATACCTGTAAGTAAAAATGTATGCAATATTATTTTTGTTACAGGATGCTGAAGAAATTCCAGGGTCAATGTTTACATCAAGGATCGTTCAGTGAGAATAATCGAGACACGTGACTATTAAAAAGTGGTGTTCCCGTGAAAAATCACAGTGAGGAACACAGAAAATTGGCAGGTAGTGACGTGGTTATCATGCAAAAAGTGTACGACGGCTGATATGAACGAATACAGTATCTTTCGTGACGTTAAACGATCGAGTTACGGCCTGGTCGAAACAAATCCCGTCGATTAACCGGCACGCGATTCGCCGGAAACGCGATTAAAACACAGTGCTTCTTTTTTTTTCGTGGTATACAGAAAACCGACAGGTTCGTGCGATCGCGTGAAAAGTGAAACGAAGCTGGATACGGAAAAAGGAGGAAACGAACCGGCAAGTAGCAAGGAAAGTGGGAAGGAAAAATGTGGTGTCACGTCCTCACCGTCATCGTCGCTTTGTTCACTGTCGTCTGCGCTCAAGGTTAGTTTCATCTTTGTTGGTACATCCTGAATTTTTACCTTTCTACTTTCAACTCGTAAATCACATGTTAATTTGCGTGTGTTCCCGCTCTGAACCCATACACCTTTTACCCAGATCCGTATTCGGCGTGAACGGTTCACGCAAGCAGCTCGTCTTCCTCGTTTTTATCGAATTTCCCGTTACCGGGAAGCGTCGAGCAGAATTTCGAAGCTACTTCGCCCCCGCTTTCGTATGCACGTATTTCGCGTGCACGAGAAGACTGCGTTTCACACATTTCATGCCCGGGACGAAAAGTTAAAAGCAGTGTCTCGAAGCGATGGAATTCGAAGCCGCGTATCGACGCTCGCGCTGGAAGCTCATCGATGAAGAATTTGCGAACTTCGATCGACGCGTTTCGATATACCCTTTGAGAAAGTTATCGTCGAAGCTTCGTTTGCGCGATCGGCTGAACAAGTTCCAGGGAATTTCGATGTTCGTGACGGGTTATTATGCCGCAATGAATAGAATGATTTCCGGTACGGGGCTCGTTGCGCGATAAAACACCCTTGCCAATGTAAGATGATAAACGGGAAAATAAACTATGCCGCTTTTCGAATTTTCCTCTTTAATTGAATTCGAGAGATTCCATCCGGCGAAAATGCAAATTACCTACTGTATTTCCCGAGAAGATTCTATTACCCGTGCACTTGTTTCCCTTGATCTATGTTTGCTTTAACGAAAAGTTATGTCGGCAACGCGATTACGCCACCACCGCTATATTTTATGTTTCTGATCCACGGGTTCATATTGAATTTTACACCGATGCATACTTTTGCCACCAAATAAATGACTCATACATTTAATTATTGCTTTTCGTTCATAACCGATACGGGGGAAATATTTTCAACTCTTCGTTACTGGATTTTTTCGATTTTATAGATTAATACATTGTTGAACTCTCAAGTATAATATTAATGAGAAAATTGTACATAGATAAATATTTTGTATTTAAAACAATTGTTTTATTTATATTTTGTTATTTAGAAAGATATATTTTGCATTTGTAGTATTTTGAGAAGAAAAAAGTTGTAATTATTAGAAGTGAGAATTTCAATAGCTTTGTTAAGTGTGGACATTGCCGTTCATTTATATTTCACAAATACGATAATTTTGTAAAAATTTTTGTTGTATATTTACATCGCTTTGTAACGAAGGGTTAATGTAACAAAAATAAATATTTATTTACATTAAAAATATTTATGATACTATTAATTACATTACTGCCATTATATTATTTTACTACTTTTTTTACATTCGACCCTTACCGTATAATGTGTTATAAGTGTCACAAACCAAATTTTCTAAGTATTCATTTCTAAGTATTTATTTAATAACTATATTAATAAAAATAAATTTGCAAACTATAATAATGTATATGAGTTAAAAAATGCTATTGTCATTAAATAAAATAAACGATTTCTTGATGAATAAACTATAATTTTTATTTAGAAATAATTCTTTTAACACTAGGTTTACAGGTAAAAATTACGCATATTTTTCTTATTTTAAATTATAGAAATTATTAAGACGCTTTTATACAAATATTTGTTAACTGTTCTCGAGATAAAGAATAAACGTATAAATTAATTTATATTACATCATTTATTCATTGCTGTATTTTATTTATAATTTAAAAGTAACTGTTCCAACGTTGTAATTCATAAATCTAGTGTTAGAGGTATAATTCATTCTATAAGTCTATTCATCAAAGTGATATATTATATTGTTTATATTGGAAATTGAACGAACAGTCAATTGTAATAATTTCATCAAATATACTATAAAATGTATTTATTTACGAAAAAAATATAACGATATTACTTTCGTACTTCGTGTGGTACGATAAGGTTTCGCTTAAAATCATCACTAAATCTAGTTAGAGTAAAACTGTTACAATTTCTTGCGCCGGGTATATTTTGTCAGAAGTCAAAAATGATTCGATAGTGCGATATATTCTCTTAACAATAGTTCGCTTGTGCATAGGGATTTAGAGGAGTTCAGTGGTTTCGCTGGTATCAGGTGACACACATCTATTGTTGCATGGCGATCATTTATCATGTTCCGACGATGCACTTCCTAAAAGCAACAGCAATATTATTTTCCCGAAGTCACGTTCTCTTGTACTCTTTTTTTCCGCCCGACAAAAAGAAACTAACGAAGTTTTTGTACCACTTAACGTGACGAGCAATATTGCGAGAAATTCCCTTCGGTCTTTTTCTCATTCCTTTTCCGTTCCACGGACGAGAATTTAGTGCTCTAGTTAAAGTGAAGAGACAGAAATAATTAACGATACGAATATTCCTTCAATGATAGTGGCTCTCCTTCAAATACGTGTGCCAGTTTTCCTTCGCTTCTTTTTTCTTACATTTCTTCCGCCAAATGAGAATGGTTTCCGACATCTGTGCGGAAGTAATGAAAGGTTTCTTGGCTTTTTGTAAACTACTAGTCCGTTTATACCGAATGCACCTGCACTAGTTCGTAGCTAGCTAATATTTATATTTTTCAACGTCTCACTTTTCTCAGGTGCACAATTTAGAGATGTCTTCGTGCTTTCAAAGATGCTTTTAAATCTCACCTGATGCATTAAAAGACGATGGATATGTTATGTTTGAGAAACTTTTATTTTTGTATTTCTATGTATGTATCATCTTTGGTTAAGGAAAAGATTTTGATTCGCTTTGATTTCGGGTTTCGAGTGAAAGAAAATTTCATCAATTTTCATCTGGATAATTGGCAATACGTTGCAAAAGTAACGTTCGAAATAGTTATGTTGCGAGTTGGTAGTTATTCCTGCGCGAATCCGTAGAGGTATTGATATATTTCCACCTGATAACTGTAATTTCTCAGATTTGCGGTACGTAGCTTAAGATTTGATTATCCCAAAATCAGTGGTACTCGAGTAAACTCCCAAGTGGCAAGAAACTTCCGGAATTTCGCTCGACTTGCCGAGGACACGATTCGAATATATGAAATTTTCGCCGCTGATTAGTATATTAATGGCTTAAACTTTGATTTCTGAAGTTGATGAAGCATTCATTCATATGTAACCGCAAAAATGTTTAATGATTTACCGATAATTAATGTTTAATCATCTGCAAGGAAACTGTAATTTTATTTTATTAATAAGATGCACCTTTACCGAGTTTTCCGCCATTTCGTTTTGTTTAACGTTTCCTAAAATCGTGGTTTTAATAAATAATGAACCACGCAGGATTGTATTACTGCATATTTTATTATATAATTACATGAAAATGAAATAACGATACAGTAAAAAGAAATGAATATTAAATTCCCTTTATAATAATAAAGAGATATGAACTCGACATAACGAAACAGCGAAAAGAAATAAAATCATATTTTATTCAATTATTCATAAATATTGAGTATACTTTATTGGCGTGAATCGATTCCGTTCACATTTTCGTTTAATTCTAGAATATGTTTTTGTTCGTTATATTTTAAATATCAGAATAACTTTTCTCCAATATTTTTTGAGAATTTAGTATATCTATAATTCTGAAATATGTTTTTTCTCGTTTTATTTTAAATATCAGAATAACTTTTTTCTAATATTTTTGGAAAATTTAGCATAATATCTATAATTCTGAAACATGTTTTTTCTCGTTATATTTTAAATATTAGAACCATTTTGTACAATATTTTTAAACAATTTTGTATGACATTTATTGTATAATACGATACCTTTTTGAGAGTCACAGGTGCTTATATTTTAGTACATTTTATGAAACTGAGAAGTGTATGTTTACGATCTATTCTATAATTTTGTGCACACATTTCCGCAGTGAAGGAGGTGATCCAAATAGTTTCTGAATATTGAGCACCTAGAGGTAGTTTCCTGTCTAAAAGCATGTTTAAAGTAGGACGTTTAACTCTATATCCAAAAACATTTTCCGCGTTATCTCGCGTGGTAAAATATTCAAACAAATTATTTACGACATACGAATTATTGTAAGTCTTGTAATAAAATATGTATTTGGATATACACACCTTCATTTTATCAACTGCATCTAGCAGAAATGAATATTTATTGAAATTGGAGATTTGTAGATATGTTAGTCTTGGAATTACAATAATCTGCAAAATTTAGTTGAATTTTTTAGTTTGAAAATGTGAAATTTGAGAATTAAAGAATTCGGACATTTAGGAATTTGAAAATTAAAAAATTTAAACATTTGAAAATATGAAAATTTGATTATTTGAAAGTTTTTAAGTTTAAGAATTGGACAGTTTGAGAATGTTATACAAGATTTGAAGTTTGTGAATTTTAGAATGTGAAAATTAGAGCATTTGAGAATTTAAGAACGTATAAGATTTTCAGTTTGAGAATTTAAAACTTTGGGAATTTGAGAATTTAAGAATTTAAAAATTTGGGAATTTGAGAATTTGAGAATTTAAGAATTTAAAAATTTTGGAATTTGGAAATTTAAAAAAAATGAAAATTTAGATATGAAGTTTCAGACTTTCAAATGTTATGTTGCAAAAATTGATTATATATGAGTGCCTTCGTCACTCTCATATGTAAGCAAAAAATATACATATTTATATAATGAAAATCACCGAAAAGCGGGATTGTTTAAAATGTTTAAAATAATTTCAATAAAAATGACAAATTTCAAATATAAACTTTAAATTTCTAAGATAAATACTTAATCGTATAGTTAAATCTACATTTTTGTTAAGTATTTCGTGCACTAGTATATCTTAAATTAAGGAAACATTATAATTTGATGAGCACAGTACTGTGGATTCAAAAAAGTAAACAAAATTACTTTGTATATACTCCACGTTTAAGTTTGTATCTTGACTTAACACAATTTGTGTAAAGTAATATCATCAAATTTTTTCGGTTAAATTAAAGGACTTTACTCTAAAACAAATTAACTGTTCGATGTAATTAATATAATTGATAAAACGAACATTCAAGAACATTCATACAAATTAAATGTATGAACATAGAAGCTCAGTTGTAAAGAGATAAAATCTGAAAATAGTGTATAATGTAACATCGCGTGACGATAATTCATTGAATGACAATATTCGATGAGACAGAAGTAATTAATTAAATGTAGTCCATAAATAACTGAAAGAAAAGTGATCTGTCACGTTTAGTATTTAGAGGTATCAAATTATGTATCATTCGATACTGTTCGTGTCGACTGTACTATTTAATTCATTTATACACCGATTGGCTTGCACAATCTATAGAGTAATTGATATTTCTTTTTATTTGTGTATAGTTTTTTAACATCAGAAAATAAAAATATTATTGAATAACAGTTTTCTTGTAGTAATTTAATTTTCAGCAGCCAAACAAGCGATAAAAACTCATGAAAGATTTAACTGCAACAAGAAACGATTATTGCTTAGCTCTTTCAGTTTTCGTTTTTCAGCATGACCGCATCTAAGGTTTTCCAAGCCCCGAGCACATAATTGAAAATCATAGTAGTTTTTATGTAAATAAAAACAAGGGTAGTATTTACTTAAAGAATTTCTTATGTTACCATACTTACATATTATTTTTGTTCAAAATTTAATGTGCTATAAAAAAATTAGTAGATATCTTATTTTAAGAACAAAAAAATTGGTTTCTAATCTCGGACTATAAACTCAGTGATAATATCATTGACGTACAAATAATTCTTAACATCTTATTTATGTGATAAACAAAATAATTTAAGTAACGTGAAGTGAAGTAAGTTCGTAAACGGGGCAAGTGCGTATACAGGCTATTTTTATTATAATATGAGCGAAATTTCTCCATTTAGCATGTTTGTTTCCTTGTTTTGTTTCACTATATCCCCTTTTATATTTCAGCTAAGACTACTTGTTTGCAGTATAGAGTACTTGCATAATACAGTAAAAAGCATTCTATAGCAGATTTGTTAATAATTCTGCTCTTGCCCCATTGCACATGAAATAAAGTTTCAAAGTATTTAATTTCAAATTACGCTCTTACCCCATTTTCAGGGAAGGTGTAGAGTACTTGACATTTTAAACAATTTCCTATCAAAATCAAAATGCACAAGGAAAATTAAGGTCCTAGTTAATATTAATTAAATAGTAGTAATTGTGCAAAGCGTTCGATATCGACAGCGTTAAATATTTACATAGCAGGCTGAAAATACTTATGTTTAAATATCAACTTTACAAAAGCCAGTCTGTACTTATCCCACTTCACCTTAAATAAAATTTGCTTTCTCATACTGAAAAGACAGTATAGCTTACCATAACAAGAAACAACAAATTTATTGATTTAATTCTGGTTAAATGTAGCGAGTAGTAATGGATAGAACCCTGTGGTATCTGAATATTAATAAGCGCTACTGTACCTGTTTTGACTAGTTGCAAACACGACTCTGTTTATCAGCTTTTTCAGAGTATTACAATATCATGTAAGTAGCTTGTCAAATTGTGCACTCCCTAGGAACGGAAGTAATCGGATGTACTTATATACGAACGTGAATTCCCCTTCAATTCGCGTTTCTATGCAAAATTTCTCGTGTTACCTTAGCAAACAACGATCCAAAGTTTTTATAAAGTAAAAGAGAGCTTTTATGCAAACGCGTGTTCGATCCGTATTCAAAATACACCTGCCTTGGTTAAACTCACTATTTCTGTTCTCTATAACAAAGACGTATTTGAATGTTCATAGAAACTGCTTTATTACTTCGATTAATACTCAAAGTTCGAAACGAGTTAGTAGAAGTGAATCGTTCTTTTTAGTTTCATATTACTGTTCATTAACTCATTAATGTTTATATTCGTGTTTGCTAATTCATCAATCTGCATATTGATATTTATTTGCATATTGCATATTTATATTTGTACTAATTTTTCTTTTATCAATTGTTTATTTATATTACTACTTTATTTTTAATTTTATATGAAGTGTATATTATTTA
Source organism: Megachile rotundata (assembly GCF_050947335.1). Classification (NCBI taxonomy): domain Eukaryota; kingdom Metazoa; phylum Arthropoda; class Insecta; order Hymenoptera; family Megachilidae; genus Megachile; species Megachile rotundata. The sequence continues at coordinate 4,048,179 of NC_134995.1, forward strand.
CCTGTACTTGCTAAGAAAATGTAAGGAAAAGGAAAGTTTAATAAGAGGTGGTAATTCGTTTTAATTGAAAATTAGTATACTTTGTGTTTATAAAATAATTTTAAGAAAAAAAATACGCCGACTTCGAAATGCACTAAAAAGTATAAAATAATTTCTATTTCCTACTATACTGATCGAATTGAGTAACCTCCTCCTTTTTCGAAGTCGGTTAAAAAGTGATACTTCGATTCATGAAATGTTGCTTCGGATTACTTCTTAAAATATTCCCCAGCTTGCGGTTCACAATAACACATTGCACTTCGTTTCGTTGTTTTACAATTTACTTTCATTCGCGTGCTTATGCAGCAGCAAACTGTTGCATATAATAAAGGAGGTGCGTAATTCAGTAAAATTTGTGGAAAGCAAAACAATGCTTTACTCGGTACGTACTTCTCGTGTTTTTCCTGTGTTGTAGTGTTCCTGTTGTATCCGGGAAGCTAAATAGACTGAATTTCCATCAGCGCAGATGAATATTAACGATGTTTATTCTCAAAAAGTGTGTTCTGTTGTTACGGCAAACTTAGAAAGTAATAAGTATTTGGATTAACTCCTTCGTGAATAACAAATGTGCCCCATTTTTTTATCTCCAAACTTTATTAACATACTTCACTTGTAAAAGTAAAGAATGAATTCTATTACGACATTGTTTTTGAACGCTATTAAATAGTTTAAAAAAGTACGAACTGATGGTCTGTTTTGTTGTTGGCACGTACTGAGTGTTTCTGTTTTGTACGTATAATTTAACTAGCACATTATAACAAAATTAAGAAAAAATGTTTATATTACTGTTTATATGAATATAAGTTCTTGAATGTACTAAAAAAAGTTATTGCGCTATTACATATATTAGTGAAAGTTTTAAATTCGAAATATTAAATTCCCGAAATCTACAATTTCTAAGTCCCTTAATTCAAAAATTTTCGAACCGCCAAATTCGAAACTCCCAATCTGAAATCCCCTTCTACAATTAACATAAATCAGCAATACATATTTAGAACTTTCAACTATTGACAATATATCGATTTTCTGAGATTCTGTTATAATATGTAGTTTTAAAATGTAAAAATTTAACTAGTTACATTCTGATGCATGATTTTACAATGGAAGGGACAAATTACTTTGTTGTTGCTTATGTACCTTTTTTAACGATTTGTTGCATTCGCATTTCCAGTGATTCGCACCACTTCTGTCACTTACAAAAGCATGTCACTTACAAATGAGTGCATTTCTCCACCAGCGAGTGCATACGACAGTTTATTTATTTTAAGAAAGCTTGTAATATTATTTGTAGCACTTTACATGTCTTAAATTTCTCCGTAATATGTAAAGTTGATAAATGAAATAAAAACAAAATTTAGCAGTCGTTAAAACTAAAATTGTACACAGTCTTTGAATGTTTCTAAATCTCATTTTGGCAACAGTGTTTTTCAGTAAAACGAAAACTTGATGCATACAGCTCACGTTATGAAACGATAGTTACTATATAACATCTCATCCTTATTAGTAACACCTTCGTTGAATCCTAACGTCAACCCCATTGAATATGTATGGGCAAAAACGGAAAAGGGAATTAAGAAGGTATGAAATTTCAAAGGAAGAGAGAAACCTTAAAATAGGAGCTCTGATACCTTGAAGCAATATACACACAAAATATTCCTGCACTCAGATTACTTATGATATATATCGATTAATAAATATTGTCACAGATAAATGGGAGCCTATAAAACATTATTTAGATTAATTAATTATAACGATTATTTCTGCAATGTTATATTGTAAAAATTATCTTAAACGTGATAGGATGTTATACACTCTAATGTAATTAAATCGATTTAATTATGTATGACTAATTGACTTTGAAAGAAAAAGATCGTGATAATTATGCAGAATAAATGATTCACCTCCCACTTCGATGACCTTGAAATATATTGTCAAAGTCATAATTCTCAACAACTTTTTCCCATACGTGTAGATATTCAAAAAAACATGTAACCATAGGTTTATATAATTTTGTAAGTATAAAAAACTGAGAAAGTTAGATTATATAAGAATATGATAATATTCTGTAGTAGTAATATGAGAAAATTGTCAAGAAATATGTTTTAAACAAAATATTTCAATGCCATCGAAATCGGAGATAGCTCTTTTATAACACTTTGTCCAAAATTTCCATCCAAGATTCATTATTGATCGAAAGATTCGTTCCGAATGGAAGTTGACCGTTTCATGAAAGAATGAATTTTACAGTCGTTTCGTTAGTCAGTGTTTGTGCGATTCTAGGTCGACTTGTCTGCTCTCGTGCAAATCGTTTCTATATTTTGTGTACATTTCCATGTTTCACGCTGTTCGCATTTATACGTTGTTCTCGAGTCAAGGACTTTGTCACGCCTATTCTTCGATTTGTTTTTACTCCAGCGGAGATACGACCCCAGGTTGTTGCGCGTCGCGAGACCCTTAGTGCAATCGAATTGAGGTCGCACGCGTGCACGCGTGCACGAGTACGTACGACACACGGTTGCACATGGATTTACATGCACGCACACTGTGGTCACAAGGATCAAGGCGTGGCCGACGAATTACGTGTCCGTGGCTTCTGGCGTTACAAACCTTTTGCTTTTTTTGCGTGCACCCCCTCATTTCTTTCGTGCATGCACCCCAACGGATCGTACGGTTTACAGTTCCCATACGGCCATAGATGGCGCTCAGGTTTGTGTATGTAGAGCCTGGTTTTATACGAGTTGACGAGTGCTTTCCAACGCTTCCTCATCCCGACGACAAAACTTTGAACAATGCTAGAATATATGGGATTGGATTCTGTTTCGTCGAGAATATTCAATTTCAGCCACGTTCGGCACGATGGAATAGAAGAATATTGATTTAAAGTACACCGCAATAAGTTGTTTTATTAAATTCTTAATTTATGATTGTCTACGGAACCGTGTCAATCTAACAAAATATTGCGGTAACGTGAAGATAATTGAGGAACAAATCCATATTTTGTTATGGCGAGATGTTTAAGAGTTTAAACTTCCATCAATTAAGAAATATTGGATTAATGGAAAAATGTTTTGTATTCTGTCATGTATTTGTATTTTGTGATGCTAGTATTTTGGTGGTTGATAACGTTTATTATCAATAGTGTTGAAAGTCTTGGTTAAAAAAAATAAAGCTTTTATTATACCTAAAGGAAGTTGCTTCACTTTCAAGCTTTAATTATTGTAATCATTAAACAAATGAATAATATTTCAATTACTCAGTTGTCTTTCTTCTAAATTTTTGTAATAATTTTGGTTCCATAATTAATAATATTGTCTTCATATTCAGATTCTGACTTCAATATTTGTTTTTGATTTTCAATTCTAATGGGTCTTATTTCTATAAACTTTGTAGTAATAATAAAATTTCTTGGAAATGAGAATCATTCCAGCGTTATTACTCAGAAAAGTATGTTTATTTGGCTATTATTACCTACCAGCTTCACTTTCAGATGCATCACAGTTATAATTTTCGTTGAAATCATTTTGAGCCACATTATTTTTAATGAAATAAACCGCAATTCATAATTAATTTTAAATAACAATGAAATTGTTAAGGAGCTTTGTGCATTGGTACTGAAACAAGAACCGTGTTGACTTTGCTATGTCTTATTAAAAACTGAAGTAGAAATTATTAATAATAAAAATTAGCAATGATACTGAGGTTTCTATACCACCACTACTATAAAGTTTGTCAATTTTCACGTTATTGTCAATATTACTCAAATTTACAGAAGTTTAATTGTTCTGAAATATATTCAGTTAAAAATAATTTCAATTAAGGTGGACTTGCACCACTTTCAAAAATTCATCGCCTAAATGTTAGGAAATTTGAATTATTTTTACTATAGATTGCTTGTAGATGTAAATGTCATATTACATTTTATCTATTCCTATCATTATCCTTAGAAAATGGAAACTTTTTCCACTTTTAACAAAAATGGATTAATTGAAGGTTGAAATTTTAGGTATATATTGGATTTGGCGGTCATGAATTGTACAAATTTATTATATTATATTTGTTCATACACTTAAAATTCACTTGAGGTGCAAATATGATGTGGATTTGTCATATTTGAACTGTAACATGCATCACGAATATTTACTCGATGCAATGAACTAAGAAGTGAAATATTACACAAGATTCTTATCATCCATATAGGGTTGTCGATTCGGTGTTACAATCAAGAAAGGGGTAAATCTATTTGCATAAATGAGCTCAAAATGTGGAATAACATTTTCTTACATGCAGCTTCATTTTCGAGAAAATTAAATTTGAAAATTTGCAATCATTTAATGATTATAAATGTATCAACTTTTTCATTAATTTGATAATTAATGGCAACCATTTAGAACATTATTGATGTACTACTGTTTAACGTAGATAATTTAGTCGACGATGAGAAAATATGTAAACAACAATACATGGTATAAATTGTAAACATAAACACATGTAAATGATATTAATAATTACATTTACTAATTGTTTACTAACTCATTCAATAATAATAATTACATTTATTGATTGTAAAGCTAACAAATAATTTGTTGAAATTGCTATTTCTACGTTATGAAATCTTTTATTAAACTTCACAAAAATGTTCTTTACAATTACATTATTTTAAATTTGCAAGAGAACTATATGACTTTCTGAAAGCATGTATGTTATTAGTAAAACTCGAGGAGGAATAATAAAAATTTTGAAAAACGTACATTTTGTAGCAGTATTTACAATCAATTCTATTTCGAAGATTGAAAAAATAATTTGTATCTAACGAATCAAGATAGAATATGAAACTTGGTGGTATCGAAATAAAATTGCTGGAATACAGTTTGTGATTTACATAGAAAATTTTATAGCCACAATTTGCAATTGGAGTCCATTATTTTGTTCATGCAAATTATAGAAAGCGGTATCCACGTAAGTAATTGAATCCCAAAATTTGTTTAAATCTGAAATGTGTGTTCTTCTCAAAATTGAGTTTCTCAAAAACTGTAGGTACAAGACAAAGATTTTTTGAGATTCGTTATTGGTGCTTAAACCCCAAATAAGAGAAACACATAATGCTGATAGGAACATCAATCACTGGTTATATTCTGTAATTAAAAAAATGGGTAGTTATAGATACATTTGTAATATTGGAATAAATTTTGTTTTCATCCGTAGTACCACCATAATTTAGTTATTTAACTAAAATTTTTCTACATGTACAATTCAAGTGCAGTCAACAATAAATTAATTAAAGCGAGGTCGTCGTAATAAATTGTTTTCATATGTAAAGTTGTGCAATTTTGTATTTTAGGAGTCTGTATTAGATAATTTGGGTATTTCGAAACTTAGGAAGTCAGAATTAAAATATTTTAGAGCTTCGGAATTTCGCAATTTAATAATTTTGGAATTATGGAAATTTAATGATTCGATAATTTAAAAATTTTGAATTGGGAATATTTTGGAGATTTAGAAATTCATAATGTAGTCACTTATTTCGAAATTCCCTAACTTGAAATTTGGAAATTTGAAAATATGGGAGAAATTGAAAGTATAAGAATTTGCGAATGGACATTCAAGTTTTAGAATTTTGAAACTTGAGAATTTTATAACGAAAAAATGGTGAAATTTTGAAATTTTCAGATTCGAGCTGAGAATCGTTGAATAAAAGCTGCTAAAATGCTTTCGAAATTCCCAAATGGGGAATTCCGCACGGAGTAAAATCTCAGTTGTGAAATTCTCCGCACAGTTTGCGTCGGTTCTGAACCATAGCACTCTGCGAATTAAATACAAATGAATTCGGATTTGCAATATCACGTCAGAATTTGCATGTACATATTTTTACCAGACTATGTATCAATACTAGAATGACCAGACCAGTTAAATGACCGATTCATAAGTTTCATATTTTAAAAGAATCTTCTATTTTCAGTCTATTACTTTCGTTAAGGATGTTTTATATTAAAAACAAACTAATTTATGGAAATCGAGCATAAAAAATTAGGTACCCCATTAAAAAAAACAAAAGTAAATATCTTCTCTACTCCGCCAAATATAAGAACATCGTTTATATTGCATTATACAGTTTCTTAAGTCCTCTAACTTTTATGCGTAATATTTTTTCGTATTGTTTGAAATAACCAAAATATGTAAGTAGAGAGTTTGTGAGACACACTACATACATACTGGAAATACTGTATTTTGGATCAATTTGAATTATATATAATTTTTAAGCAAATCATCCTTCCCGATCTCAGATCTTTAAACGTGATAAATATGAACGAAAATATAACTGGATTCGGTTATATGAATTTGATTTTATTATATGTTTTCTGTTGATTATACCCGCCGACACATTGCATATTACATGATATGTATAGTCGCATGCAACGTAGGTTTTCATCAGTTAGGGGACAGAATCTCACTTGCTTTCGGTCTCAGGAGAAAGCTACCCTCTTGTCTTTGTACTTACAACCCCCGAATGGCGGAGTCGGGTCAATTGTGACTCAGCCCTACAAAATGTATACAACAATGCGTTAGCTTTAAGGTTAGGCACTCAAATTTGCAAATGAAACGTGTTTCATATAGCAGAATTGTACATAATTAAATTATATAAATTAAATGTATTAATTTACTTGTTATGTCAATTTTTGATGTAACATGTTCTCATCTGTTATAATCAACTACTAACACAGTTAATATTATTTGATTACTAGCAATTTATTTACGATGTAAGCAATTAGTATATTACAGTCTTTGCATTCCTCTTGCGGCTTTATCCAGCCTTCTAGCAAATGTGCATGACTCTTCTTCGTTACTAACAATTACGATTTACGTATGTGTGTGATGGTACATAATAAATGATGCGCAAAAATATGAAACACAGTTATGTGCTAAAAGCAATTATTTTGAAGCACTTGTTTTCCTGTCTGGTCACAATAAATGATCATTTGTTAAACAATGGTCGAAAGGTTTTTTATTAACATTTTGATATTCCAAGAAACTACTATATTTTTATGATTTTCATATAATAGATAGCAAAATTTCTTAGTTGTTTCAAAACCAGTGAAATACGAGTTAATGGTATTTTGAAGATTAAGGTCTTTTTAAAAATCTTAGGTACTCTTTCACAAAATTTTAATAAAAGTTATAAATATTGAAACGGATCATATAACAGTCATATTAATTGTAAATTATAATTATAATATATTTCAAGTGGTATTTGCTACCAGATACCGGCGTATTACTCCGTCTTTTGTACACTTCGCTCCTAACGTTAGAAACAGTCGACAGTGCTCGTATTTTTGAAAATGAACGGCACATTCACTAGTCGAAGTGCCCCTGTCAATGTCTAGTACGAGATTGTGAGCAGAAACTGATATTTTTGTTTCGATGCTTTTAACGTTTGTGCCATTTTATTTTGCAAACAAGTTGTGCGTATCGCGTTCAGGTCCGAACTGAAATGCAACGCAGTCAGTGTATACCGGCAGTGTTTACTGAGACTGGTATATATCGTTATATCATATTTTTTGTTTGATTTTTTAGAATACACATACCAATATACATTAGTGGTATTGTTATATCTTTTTGTGTTTTAATTAGAATAAGTGTGTCTAACATGGAATGAAACCTAATACCACTCTGTAATATTTCAAATAAGTAGCAAAATCTGTCAGTGACAGCGTAGAATATTTTGTTACAAACGAAATTTAATCATATTTGCGCTTTAGTTGAATTATTGTTGAACGCTAAGTATTGTTGTATATCATAAAACTTGAAAGATTCTAAATGACAAGTTAAATGATTGAATTTTTGGGGTAGATAAGATATAGAATATTGCTTTTGCATGAGTGTGTCACCGAATGTAAAATATTGTTAGGTTTCGTGTCGTTTAAAAATTTTTTAAAGGCTGGATAAATAACGAAATTTTTTGGAGAAAGTAAATTATAAAATACTACCCTTGCATGATTTACCATTAAACGTTTTTGTCTTTGAGTGTTCACAAGCTATGTACTATTTTTATTTTCTTCTTAGTGTAATATTATATATATATTATATATATATCAATCATCTGTCATAATATATATATGATATATATATAATATATATATAATATTACACTAAGAAACATGTTCCAAGAATTAACAAGAAACATGTTCCATATTTCGTATGCATATTTCGATAAATATTATATATATATATACGAAATATGGAACATGTTTCTTGTTAATACTTTCTTTTATTATACGTTGTATTATTCTTCCTGTAGTATATTATAATGATAATAATTGAAAAGGCCCGAACAATACATGTGAACAATGTACTCAACATATGAAAACTAAACAAAATAGTATTCTATAAAATAAATTTAAAAATATTGAGACATTTATTTTTTAATATTTTACATTTAAATAAATATTCCTTCCCTATAACAAAACTGAAGTTTTACAGCTTTTTTCACAATTTTCCTATTCCGCTTTTTACTGGTTTATATTTCTCACCATAATTCCAGAATACTTGAATTTATATTTAATCATTAATATAGAAATCTCCATTAATTTATGTTTTAATGTCAGTTGAAGGGAAAATATGTTTCCATTTCTTAGAAGTTGTGAAAATTACGTGTTTCATATTAGATGCATTTCGTTTGTGCAAGCACGAGGCTAGATACGTTTATTTGTAATTATCCAATGATTGTGAGCTCGTAGAGAAATTATTTTCCGTATCAGTTAATCAATTTCCAGAGGCAACACGCCGTAAACCAACAGACTGTTTGATGATTTCATTGCTAGGGAAGTGTCTGCTGATCGATAAAACGCATTTAATTATTTTGAATGACGTGTGGCGATCTGCATCGATTGCTGTATGTCCTTATAGTCAGCTGGCATTGAGCTGGTGTGTTTCCGCAGTTAGATAATATCACCCCTCTGAATGTAGTAATAAATGGGGCGTCAATAAACCTTTGGGTCGCGTGTCCCTCCTGCTCCAGTAATATACGCTTGTTACTCAGAGGATACCGCAAGCCAAATATGTTTCAAAATAATCAAATTTTAGCTTCGGTTTTTCTTTAACCCCTTCCCGTGCTTTGACGAGTCTCACTCGTGACGCACTCACAACTCAAATGTGATAAACCTTACTCAAATTTTGAATACTCTTCAACTTGAAGTTTAGATCCAACTATAATTTGCGTTGCCAAGGATCCCTAAATATAAAATACTTAGAACATTTTAATTTTCTTTGTCCGTTTTAATGTTATAGTCCTGAATGGTTAATCTTGACTGACGCATCTCATAAATAAATGGCACGGGAAGGGATTAATAATATTTGTACCAAGAGGTGTCAAGAAACACCTTTCAAATTTTAACTCAAAATTATTCTCTAACAATAAGTTGCATCATTTCTCAACAATTAGTTTTGTCACTTTTCATATAATATTTGTTATTTTCTTCCAGGTCATCGTAGATCTAAAAATGTGTATATGATATATCTATTTCTACCACGAGGTGTCGTTTGACACCTGACGGATTTCATGCCAGTGTCTAATTTTAAACCATGTAAACACATTAAATTTCTTCTGGAACTTAAAAAACAATTAAAATAATTAATTATTATTTTTATACACTAATTGACACAGCCACCTACTATATAAATCCATAAATTATTCCTATACATAAGTTATTTAATATAAACGACGCCGGTAATAATTATTGATAATCTGAAAATTCATTTTTTATCACTTCATAGATTAACTATTTTTATTCGGTTATCCTGTAAAATTATATCTAAACGTTCTAGCTTATTTATAATGTGAGCGTTTGAAATATCTTCTCTGTTTGATCGAGGACGCAATATGTTTTACAGTGATAGCATACAATTTGTATGCTATCAGTGGATGTTATTTAGTTAATACCTGACACTTTAGAAGCACTAGAGTTTAAATTTCATGCTAAGAGGAGATTTGTAAACTTAAATGCGACTATTGCATTTCGCGAATCTTAACGCGGTTTATATTACCCATATAGCATTGCATGACACATGACACGTTTCGTATTACACACAAAGAATGTTAACTAATCGGCCCTACCCCACTGATTTTGATGAAACTGAAATATGATGCAGTACTTGAAAAAAAAATGTTCCATACATATCCTTTTTAGCGACAAAGATTTATATCCGTACCTATATGTAGTTGGGACGAAGTTCGGGGCGAAAAGCGTATCTGATGATATATCTCTAAAACTATTCGTGATAGAGGAACATTGTAAACTGACAAATTGTGTGCTCTTAAATTATGAATTGATTTACGTTATTTGTTTTCCGAAAAGTTAATTTGTGTGAAGAATCCGTGACAAATTACCATGCTATAAATTTCTCTTGGTAAATGGTAATCGTTTTTCATGGAAATATACGTACTTAATTGTAGGTTAGGATAAAAAATAAAATTTACAATTGTTTCTATGCTATAAAGTTTATTATCTTCCAAAATATACTTGTCTTTCGTACTTTAGACTGCAATAAAAGGACTACAAATTTTTACATTCTAAATAATTACATTATGCATTGTACTACATGTACTATTGTACTGTACCTACTGTAAACTAACTGTAATGTACTTTATGACTGCTGGCTAAATCTTATATGATTTAAGGCAATAATAAATAAACAAACATAATTACATTATACTAATATGATGAAATTAAGAAAGAAACAATACACGTATCGCAATTTTATTAAAATATTAATTATGCTGATTTAACAATACAAATGTGAACGTTGACAATGTTCTTATGCAATAATATTTTACACTGAATACGTAAAAAGAACAAATATTAGACAGAAGTTATACTTGTTCATAACAATAACAATTTTTTTATAATATAATTGTGATGCTAATAATTCTATAATATAATAATAATGATAATAATTGTACAGGATTACAATTAAATGAATTAAAGGATTACAATATAATAGTATAATTGTACAGGATTTTGTGGGCGTAAATAATTTTAATACAAAATTGCAAAAATATAACCAATTGTATTTTGCAGAAGTATAAGAAACGCAAGCGTCTTATGTTTTTGCTCGGTCGTTGGGGAGAGAATGAATACCTGTTCCGCGCTCGCGGATCCGACGGAGCGGTAACGCAATACCGATTGTTGACGAACGCTACCGATAACGTCCGAAAATGCTTCGCCCTTCATAGACGCGGAATCTCGCTACTTACGAGTATTTCTATCGAATTTTCTTATAAATTCGAATAATCACTCATTAAAAAGTCAACTCTGCCGGTTTCGCCGGTAGCTTAGCGGCCCCGGGTCGACTTCGTCTTCCCGTGCACGCGTGGACCTTCATAGCGGTAGATGCCTACCCAATTGAGGTCTATAGCGGCCGAAAGATTTTCATCTTTCCGAGCACGCGGGGAGCTTGACGGCCACAGAAAACCCTTTAGTTTTCCACGCACGCTGGGCTACACCGTTGAGAGTTGACACAATTAGACTTTTCCGATTTTAATGACAACATATGCCCTTTATAGCTAATATTTCCGCGTCTATGATTACAATGTTGCGAATCGGTGCATCAATCGCTTATAAAATAAATATATAAGAACTGAAATGAATACGCTTCTTCGCTTAGCGTTAAAGAAACTTAACATTAACAAACATTGGATATTAAACATCATAAATAAATTTTCCATTACAATACAGTAAATAAACTTAAACTAAATCTATACTAAACAATAATATAACAATAATAATGCTACCAATAATAACAGTAAGTTCATAACGATAATTTGTACGTTCATCTGTTAATTTACGTATACGTTTTAATTACGTAAATGTATATTACTTTCCATGAAAGGAATCTGATATTTCAGGATCTTCATTCTATCAAATAGTTATTAATATTAAATCAAAACTGTCATGATGTGTTGAATTAGTTTTGATTGCTCTATCATATTATGTTCAGGTGAATGTTATGAAACTACTGCAATAAGTTGCAGTTATACGACGTTACAACGTTCATTACATTATCATTAACTTTTGACAGAGTTTGGTGTGCAGCGGAATAAAATAATCACACGTTTTGAACACAATTAATTAAATATATTGAAAATGTAATTATACAGAGTGAAATTCACGAGCGCGTCTACGCTCAACAAGGACATTTTGCGAACTGCGAAAAACGTACAAAATGCAAAAGAAAAGAAACAACACAAAAATGCGCACTCTTTCCACAGATTGGAGAACACATATAGATCTCATTCTAACAACTTTATTAAACAAACCTTTCAAAAATTACTTCATTAACATTCATCTGAACGAAGTTATTATGTAACTTTATTCGTACATTTAAAAGTAGGACAAATTGAACCCTTATTGTACTGTACGAAGGTGAAACGATCAATGTTCTCCACCAAGCGCGGCCTCTGAAGGACCTCATAGTTTTTTATTGTTAATTTAATTTGTTTTTCCTTTTTATTGTTTTCTGCAATAACCATATTTTTATTCGAGTTGATGCAAGTAGTATAAAAAGTTAACAGTTTTATTTATTTAAAGAATGTTTTATTACGTGTAATACTTTGGACAATAAGCTGCAATAATTAACAGAGCGTATACCAATTCAAAACTATGTTATATCGTAAGAAATAAAAGTGTTATATCTGTGAAATTGTAGAAATTTTAAAAATGAAGATAAACTATATATTACTGTGGTGCCGAATTATCTGAACACTCAGTGTGCAGCGTTACCGATGTACGTTCGACTGCGCGCGATCTGCGTGCACGCATGTTACCATGAGAACCGCGATCGGCATTTGTTTGCTTCTTCGCGGCAAAAAGCGTAGATTGCGTACCACGACGGCGTCATAAAAAGATCGCGTAGCATCGGCTCTCGTTCGGTAATCCCGCGGATACTCCTTATTACGTTATATACTATATTCTTTTATTAAATCTTTTCCTTTTTAACACAATCCATCTAATTTCATTTTTATCCTACATTACTTGTTTTAGTATAATCAAAATTTATTTAATGAGTATAGCACATATTTAAGTAGAGGTTTTAGAATTAAAGAAAAAGGAAAATTTTCTGAATCTTAGTTTCATTGTCAGTTTCTAAATTTGCAAAAATTTGAACTCCTAAACTTTTATATTATCAAATATTAAAATTTCAGCATTCTAAAACTTTAAAATTCCCAAGTTCTCATATTTTTAAATTTCTAAAAATCTGAACTTTCGAATATTTGAATTTCCAAATTTCTATTTTCTCTAATTTCCAAATTTCTAAATTTATATATTTTCGAATTCTTAAATTTAAGAGTTCCCAGATTCTCGACATTCACAAATCTCTTTTTCAAAATCTCAAGCTTTAATTTCTGAATTCTTGATTTTTCAAATTTGTAAATTTCTAAATTTCCAAACTTAAAAATGTCTAAATCACAAAATTTAAAAAATTCCATATTTTCAATATACAATTTTCTGCATTGCTACATTGATTCTACATTTTTAAATTCCAAATTCCTACATTTTTGTACCCATTTTTAAATCCATTTTCATTTATCGAAGTTAATGTAACTATACACACAAAAATCCCTGGAAATATATTTTTCGTTGTTCTCAAACAATGTAAACAAAATATACACCGTGATTTCATAGTAATTTTAGTTTGCTAACATGTAATAGCCACTTTCAATAATTTAAATGTTTTTTATTTTCCAGCTTTCTTTTATATTTTCCTAACCGTAAAATTAGGGTAAAAATTATTTCCAACAGTATTACTACCATAAAATTTCTTTCCAGAACATGTAACGTTTTCTTAAAATTTCCTACAATATGTTACTCAATAATAAAAATGTGCAGTTTTAAACTTTTTTGAATTTTATAAAAAATAAAAATACTTTAATACTAAAGTTACAAGCGCTCACATTTTTATAATTGATTACAACCTATATTAAGAATAATAATGATAATAATCCTAATAATGATATAATAGTAACAAATAATATTTCAATAATTAATTTGAACTACATTCTTTACATGCCAGTTATTGATACAAGTGCACAATTAAAATAGCTGGAATATTATTTGCATAACAGAGTGATTTTCTAAATCAATAATTGTAACAGTGTATCGAAGAAGTTGGAAATAAAACACTAATTAAATGTTTAACGTATAACCATGACTGCTTTACGATCTGTGAAAAGGTGCAACATGCTCTTACGTAATGCGGCCTGGAAGTGATAGTAGGATTTGAAGATTTATAAAAGAGTTTACCTAATTTATTGCGCCATGCATTGATATCGTCCAATCCTGGCTTACTTTCGTCTCCAGTTACAGTAACATTTAATCCCCGTTGCTCATTAGATTCGCGTTATCGAATCGCTCGGTAGCGTGCAACGTTTATTTGCAGGAAGATATTAGCACGAGATTATCACTTGAAATTATAACTACGCTTCGGCTCGTTTTTTTACCTTCACGATATTTTTCTTCTGCTTCAACGATCGGATCTAACAAATCCCTTCAGTTTAAAAGCTTCCCCATAATATATGGGAAAAACTTTTTAGTCATACCGTCGCGTAATTTAACAAGCAAACAATAAATATAGAAAAAGCTCATCGTGATTTATTTCTAAAGGAATTTATTGTGGAAACAAACCATCAATTCATAGTTCTTGCTGCCAATCAAACGTCATTATTTTCCAGTTGCATGAAAAAGATATTAATAAAGTTCCGATAAATGCTCAGATAGCTTTAATGATTTTAATAAATTCAGCAAGTTATCACGATTTATCGTGATAGACAATTTTATAAAAATATCAGCATGTTGATAAAATATTTTTGTTAATTTCCTGTTTTTATGAATCAAAAGTATATTTAAATCGTACGTTTATTAAGAAGTTTATTGCGAAATTTTTTTACATTATAAAGTAATCTTTAAACATGTTAATAATTAAAGGTTATTTGCAGAATTTGTTAACTACTACAGATGTTATTTTAACGAGAGTTGTATCATACCGAAAAATTTAATAGTATGATTTCAACAAAATTATAATATCATGATATTCATCGAGATAAAGAACTGTGCACTAATTGCATTCTAATTTAAGTTTCACCATTTGCTTATTAATTTCGAATTTCAAAATAAGCCTGCGTTATTCGCTTGTAGGTTTAACGTAAAACAATTGAATCGCGAATTTATCGCAAAACATAAAGTTGTAAGAGATAATGAAAATGGTATATTCGGATTTCATTTTTAATAAACACGTTGCGATGATGAATCATTTCATTGCGTGCGCTCTCTCGAGGAAAACGTGTACAATAAATATTTTTTTCGACCGACCCGAATTAAAGTACATTCCCTCCGCTCGCAGTTAGAGCAGACCACTAGCCGAAACACGCACGCGACCCCGTTGTGGTTACTAAGGTTAATTGTGTCGATTCGATATACGTAGCTTCGATGTGCCATGAATTTCAACTGCCATATGTTACTTGTGTTATCGCGATTACCAGGATAATCTTCGAATCGATTTCTAACAATTTGTAACCACCGATAAATATCATATTTATCCACTTAATAAGTAATCGGATTCGGTGTCGTAAACCTAGTACTGGTATATATCACCTTTTCGTTATCGCAAAGTTAATTCGCAGTTAATTAAGCATCGATTCGAAACTGTGGTTTGACATTGTCTTCAACTTCTTTACATAACCTTATAGTATTCAACAAATGTAGAATGTTATTGGTTTCTGAGTTGAAGTTAGGTAATTTTGGAGTACATAGCTTACTTCCATTTGGTGATTAAGTGAATTTTATTATTACGTACATGTGTTCTTTCCGAATCGCGTCCATTAAAAAAGCTATTATTTTGACAAATTATCAAACATAAATATTCACAATTGAAGTGCAAATTCAATGTCATTCAACCGTCCTTTCATACAGTCTTTTATAGGACGGTATCCATTTTTTGAGTATGTGTACTCTTGCTAGATAACATTTGTCATATTTCATTTATTTAAAGTATAATCAAAATGTAATTCAAATTCAAAATAAATTATATGCACTTACCTGTGAATTCTTTGTTGTGACTACTCTTAAGTAATCTTCTGCACTGTGTACTGTGTAACTTTTAAAACAGTGTAAATTTCACCAGTAATATTAACATGTGCCTTTCTAACTGATAGTTATAGTGAACGTCTTCACGATTGCCATTATAAGTCGTTTCTGTTATTGTCGACGATCAAACTTTATGACTGTTTATTTTTTTGACAATATTGCATTCTCTTTTACCAAATTTCGAATTGTAGATCTTTAAAATTATGTCAAAATATGAATTGATTTGTAGCTTGATGTGTAGCTTAACTAGTACTATTCATATTTCATGTGCTTAAATAAATGTACCTGAACAATAATTAGAGAACGAGATTTTGTGACTCTAAACAAGTATTTAGACATATTAAAGCAAAATTTATTAAAAAGTGCAACGAATATGGATATACGTAATAGCTTTAAGTTCTACCAGGATAACGATCTGAAACACAAATCGAGAATAGTTCAGGAATATTTATTATATACTTGTCCGAAAGTGCTCCATCCTCCACCACAATCACCGGATGTAAGTCCAATTGAAAATCTATAGGACTTATTGGGTTGTAATGTTAAGACCACCCCTATAAAAACAAAAGACGAATTAAAAATACGACTGACGGAAGAGTGGAAACGCATTACTCAAAATTATTTAAATAAAATAATTTCAAACATGCCAACACGTCTGCAACACGTCATTAAACAAAAGGGATATCCCACAAAATATTAAATTAATATTAAAATTATAATTTCGTTGTTACATACACTCTAAATAAGAAAAAACTTTATGTAATATTAAGTGTTCGAATATTTTTTCGACACCAATATTGGGTCTAATTTCGTTTATGATTTATTATATCGAAAACAATAAAAAATAAAGTATTTAATTTTACATATTTGTAAACTAGAATATGCGCTTTAAGTCGTTACAGACCAGAAAAAATCGATAATCACATTTAAGTACAGGAAGCTTTAATTTCCCAAATACCATAGTGTCCGAATATAAAATCGAGTAACTGTATTTTGTCTATATTCCTTGATTACTATCTGATTCGAATAGAAGCTAAAAATATATGGTACGTCTGAATTCCGTTCGACTGCACAAGTTTTCTGTTTCTTATATCTAAACGAGCTTGTGAAGTTTAAAAAAGTTAGTAAGTTACTTTGTTTGAAGATATATACGTACTTTTATACTTTCTTCTTTTGTTATACTCATATTTGTTAATATTCAGGATTATTGTATTATATATTACAACTACATATAACTTGTAAACATTTAATATTGGTGATAGTTAAATGTCAATGTTAAATGCCAATGTTAAATATCAATGTTAAATGCTAATGTTAAATGTCCATATTAAATGTCAATGTGAAATGTCCATGTGGAATGTCAACGTGAATGTTAATTTTAAATGTCAATGTTAAATGTCAATGTTACATGTCAATGTCAATGTCAATGTTAAATGTTAATGTGAAATGTCAATGTGAAATGTCAATGTGAAATGTCAATGTGAAATGTCAATGTGAAATGTCAATGTGAAATGTCAATGTGAAATGTCAATGTGAAATGTCAATGTGAAATGTCAATGTGAAATGTCAATGTGAAATGTCAATGTGAAATGTCAATGTGAACTATTAATGTTAAATGACAATGTGAAATGTCAACGTGAATGTTAATATTAAATGTTCATTGATCCCTCAATTGGTAATATTATCCATACTAAGCTATCAAGGCACGTTTGAAATAAAGTATCAAATTATTATTTAAAATAATCAATTATTTAAAAATATTTTAATATTTTTATTTTATTTATTTCAAATAACACACTCAAATGAATTTTATTTAATTTTTCATAAAAATTGTTATTTATTTCAGCCACTCAAATAAATTACCAATTAATTTGATATAGGCAATTACTGAACTATATCCATTACAAAATAATACATGGGAATTTTATGAACCGCGTTTATAAATATAGGAATTTATTTAACTGCATTTGCTTTCAAATTATCCTCGTTTCAACCATATCGCCAGAAGGGTATTCATATTGTGATAAATCTATCGTCGTAGTAAGTGAAAACATTCAATCTACAGAAGCAACTTTGATACGTTTACTATTCAATAATATGAGTCTCAAACTTGTATGAGAAAACAGTATGGAAATTTGTATTTTTGATATAGTCGATGATGTTAACATTTCCATTAATGTGATATAATCGCAAAATATATCACCAGAGTGATCATCATATGTCATTAGAATAATTTGAATAAATATTGATCGAATTAAAAAGAAACAGAATGTTATTTCCAACGAAATCCAAATATTACAAGATTTTAAGATATTGTTCTTAAAAGAACAATTGTCTCATTTGTCTCTTAAGATAAATTAAAACACAATTATTTAAAGTCATGCATACCCTAATAAAATAATATGCTACCTTATACATAAAGGTAGTATGTTAAATTATTTTTTAAAAAGTTTATTTCGATAATGTTTAAGGTTGGTACTATTCTGTTTTATCTAAATATTTTCAAATCATAATAAATAATTAACTTGTTTAATGACGAGATGACTACGGTATCAACGGAAAAAGATACCCGAAAAAGTTGCCAGAGAATCAAATAACATGAAGTGTAAAAATGGGTGAGATGAAAATTGCTTAGCTCGAATATCGCAAGGAGTATAAATATAGGAAAAGTCAGGCGGTACGTAGAACCTATTGGGGCGCAGAGGGCATCCATTACATGGACAAAGAACAATGGGCTAGATTAAAGTGTGATAATGCGGAATAGATTGGAAAAAAGGGTTGAAAGATGCAAAATGTAAATCACGCGGGGAAGAGAATGAATTCATATATGATAATTCTGGAAAATGAAGAAAGGAAATGAAAGCTTAAGCGAAATGAGTGAAGAATATCTGGAGTCTGTTTAACAATGAAAGTAGCAAAACCTGCAATAGCTTATTAATAAAAAAAGATTACAAAATCTTTTGTTTCGCAAAGGAAGATAATGGCAAGCAGTATTACATATGTTAGGTCTGTAATAACTACTTATCTTTTACAGTTGTACTGCTCACTTTAATACTTATTTTTATTCGTATCCGCTGGGAAATCAGCTTACCATTGCAGCAGAAGTTTTTATGTTTCAAAATAAAAATACACTTATGTGAGACCTTATTGCACCATTTATTTATAAATCTTATTGAAGGAAACGTTTCATTTATTGTAAGTTTAATTAATAATACCATACACGAAAAATAATATCAAATACTGATATTTTATTAATTTCCGATCGCTGTGTGTTAAGGTATGAAGCAACAAAACGATTAAATGTCCTAAGTTCATAATACGAATGCAGTTATTTGCTCGTTTGCTTTATTGAATTCCGCAATTAAGATATAAGACTTTAATTGCTTCAATTCAATAACAGCGAACATATAATCTCGTAAACGCGACCAAAGACACCATCCTTTGACCAGCGATGTACACTCCCGCTCAAAAGTCAGGAAGGACTTAATCGTTTAATTGTATAATACGAAATATTTAAATTACATTGTTTTATTGTAATTTATACATTATACATTATACATTATACATTGTACATTGTACATTGTACATTGTACGTTGTACATTATACATTAAATATTATACATTATACATTACATATATACGGATATATTCACACATGTATTTAAAAAGTGATATAATTCAAAAAAGCATATTTTCTGGGAGAAGAGAAAAACTTTCTTTCTACACAATTTGAAAAAAAAAAACTATTAAGCTAATATCAAATAAATAAACCTAACAATATATTCATAATAATGTGATAATTTTTTGAATCACAGATTTGATTAAAAAATACATATTTCAAACTATACCAAATCAATGAGTGTAAACTCATCATTAAAGCAACAAACCATAAGTTTCATAAGTTTCTTATTTCAAGTTACAAAGTTTGCTCAGGGTACTCTTGAAATCTGTGTTCATTCCTATCGAGATAAAAAATGTATATGTCAATTGATATTTTATCGTTCGGTAAATTTATTGTTCATTTAACGTGCGACGTTACTGCAGATTGTATTCTTTCAACAAGAATTAAAAAACTTAAAAATTGTAATAAACTTTATTTGTTTAATTAATGCTTTAAAAATTTATAGTTTTTATTGAAATTTTTTTCAATAGTTCTTTTTTCAATAGTAATATCAACTAAATGTTGATCGATTTTTTTACAACTTTGTGTATGTAAACTATGGACTAAAATAGAGGATACGTGTTTTTGGAATTTGTTGTTTGTAGCAATGTTTATTAGATATACAATTTGAAATCACCTCCTGTAAAGAGGAGCAATCAATATTTTTATTAAAAATATCATAATTTCAGCAATCTTTTACAGTATTCTGCACATTATATACCTCTTCATGTGCCGTTAATTGACTTCTCAATAATTATTGTAAGCATCGCAGGTATGGGCGTGACACGGTTCTAATCACCGCCGCAAGGAATATATGCCTTTATGACCAAATCTTTCTTAATTGCTAGCTAAAATTGACTATTGCAAGAGTATAATAATAACATTGTACTGTTTCGTTCTATTAGTGCGATGGATGAAAGAAGCTGAGAAACTTTGACATGAGTTGAAGAACCTAAGGAAAGAATTAAAAGACTCAAAGGCTAAAGGATTCGCTGGCGTCTAAACACTTGTATATGAGTGCAAGCTGCATACGAATACAAGTGTGCTAGTGACGGGTCAACAATGTGTTAAAATGCTGGTCTTTGTATTCTCTTTTATGTTAAGGTCAAAAGTGATTTGTTGCATAACAAAGAGCGGGTGATAACACAGTGAAAAGATGGAAGCACGAAGTTGCGATAGGTACCAAAGGGACTAAGGACCCAGGAAAATACCCGAAGTGCGCCTGTTCTCGTAAATAGGTAGGGTGCGCGATTCCCTATTGTGCACTCGGGTCAAGTTGATGAATATTGCAGGAATTTAGTTGGCAGCCGAGCTAACGGAACTCGTAATTGAGTTTGACCGTCAATACAGCATGGATCACTCGCTTCGCTATTACAGTATTGATATGAAATTTGAAGGAATTGGATCGAAGAGAAACGCTGAACAATTAACAGCTCTGAGAAGAAATTTTGAAAGAAATGAAATTGATATTTCGTTTGACGGACAGGACACGACTCTATCTATGCAGTTATAGATTTGTCGATGTTCAATGTTAACGTCAAAACATTTGTCTATTATAAGAAATATTTATTACTTTAGTTACTTGTTATTTGTACGAAACTTTGTTATTTATCCGAGATTCGTTATTTTTTATTTGAACTTTTCTTTAGGTAAACAAATATTATTCGTGTTACACAACTGTGGTTTATTCTTGCGTAGTGTAAATAGTGACTATCGATCATATAACTTGTTTTTGAAATATATATTTTTTACGTAGCTTTTTAATATGTCTGTGTATTTAGGTATAATATAATATAATAATTATTGTACCGATGAAACAATGTTTGTTCACTATGAATTATTAATAACTAAAATTATTTATTTTCAACAAAATTTCCACATTACAAGTCTACGTAAGTGTTTTTTCTTCGACTGTACCAAAGAACTTCACATGAGTATTGATTAAAAGTTTTCTATAATTAATCTTTATTTCTGCATTGAGTAGATAAAAATAAATGGTCACTTTAATCTAGCTACGTGATAAAATAAATTATTGAAACGATTAAAAATTAATTTTTTAACACAATGTTTCGATTTGTTATTGGAAATTGTACGTAGTTTTAATTAGCGGTATTCAAGATTATTCCACAGCTTCCGTTTTTTAATTATCCACCTGAATTAAATCCTTATTACCGATTCGTGTAACAGCGAACGTGTTAATAACTGTAGACTGTTCTACAATTACATCTGAAAATTCCACAATTAGTTCTGTAAATTTGAATTCCATGGAATAACCACCCATTGTACATTTACACTTAAGCTGATTATTATAAACAGCGAAAATGTTGCAAAGCTAATCTTACAGTAATTAACTTGTGCATCTTTTAATATATTTCTGCATGACACGGCAGCCTACAACGCAATTATACAACGTTCACAATAGTCTAGCGTTACATGCTCAGATTTCATATTAACAGGACACTCAATGGAAAAAAATTATCCTAAGTGCACGTTTCTTAATTGCTTTGGATAATCGAAATGCTACCGCAATAGTACTCGAAAATTAAACGTTTAATTAAAGCTAGCTGTTTCGTTTAAAGGTTACGCGACGGTAATTAGGGTGCTTAATTTCAAGTCTGTTTAATGTTATTTATGTCCCTTACAATTTTTCTTATTTCCTTTTTTTCTTTTTATCATGTACCTAATTTTTTCTGTGTTTGTGAAAACAAATCATAAAATACCTCCAGAGGTATTGCTATTTCTCTTGGTATCGAATGGTATTTTATTAATATTGATGGGCATGTGTTATATCATACCGTACCCATTGCAAAAATAAAAAGGCTCAAATAAACCATTGCGTTTTAATTTAAAAAAAAAACTAAAAAATTTGTATTGACACATACGTCGATTGTATCTACAAACAGTTTATATTTCAAAGACAGGAGCGTGCAAAATAAATATAGCCAATCTTATTATTTGGTTACCGACGCACATTGGTTGTGCAATTGTGATCAATCAGTCTGTCACTCGACGAAATTGTTACCGCGGGATGTCGAATGAATTACAACGCAACCCATGCTTTCTAGTACAACCCGATGTTTTCAGCCGAAACAATCTTTCGGGTAATAACATTTTCAATACATGTCTCATATAAGTCACAATTCATTGGAAAACTGTGCGGAATAATATTTTGAATTTATGAGACTTTGATATTTTATATAATGTTACATAAGTCAAAGCTTTAGACTCAGACAACATTAATTCCAAAAACATAATTTTACAGAGGCGAAAATGCTATGTCTGGTTAGCGTTTTCTGACTTCCTATAAATTTCACAAAATTAATTATCTGTAAAAATTTTTAAACTGTTCATTTTTTTATAATAACATCTTTGTGGCCGAAAATGAATTTTTGTTAATGTTGTCTGACTCTTAACCGTCGAAATATACAGGGTGCTCCAGTAATATGTATACGTCTTCTTGTTTAATAATGAATTTAATCTGTACGATTTTTGATATTGCACTGAGTTTGTTGATATTGCACAACATTTGCTTTATCTTGTGAAATTACTTTTTTGAATTTCTTAAATTATTAAAAAATTTGCTATAAATAGCTCTTTCGTTACTCCATGTACATTTTCCACTCTATTGGTAAGTACATAGTGATTGAGATGGTCAATCTACTGCACGATGCCTTCTTTCGTTATTCAATTTGCGTACTCCCGCCTTCGCTGTTTTGAATTATTATCTTCTTGAGGCACCCATTTATCATGATCTCTTTTGCACCATTTATTATCACCTGCCAGGACATCCTCCTGACATAATTTCAGCATTCTCTGTACATTTAAATTTTCTGTAAATACGGTGCACCAAATCTACGTTAATTGAAGCAACCATAAACGTTTAACAATAGGTTGGACAAGTGGATTTCCACTCGTAGTCCAGACTTTTCGTGTAGGAAGCAATACTCGAAACGAGCACTCGTCACTAAAAACAACTTTGTTCCGATTGTGGTTAATATTTTCAGGGGTCCTCATAAAACAGTTTTCAGCATACTTTCGGGAACGTAAAGGATTTTATATAGTTTTCTCTTGCAAACAACGTGACGTTCTGTTGTTATACTAATGCTGACGATTCCTTTTTTTTTTAAACGAACTCTCTCTCGTCAAGATAAAGTAGGGTATTTCTTGTACAGCTGAATGGTCACTTTGTTTTCTTGATATAGTGCCCCTTTTTTAAGCCTCCATCAAGCAGACTACCAACAGTTTTTGTATCTCCAATCCTTTAATCCGTTGTTATATATACTGCTTTGACTTTTGCATATACAATCCTATTTGGTGGCCTGAAAAACATTTTAGATTCTGTTGAATTGTAGAATAAAAAATTTGTTTTTTATTGTTTTGCGTGTTAGGAATTAAGCGACTGTTATTTTAAAGGATTAAGATCAATTGGTTACAGGTTAAGGTACGTAGGTTAACAAAAATACTCATACTATTTTTCATGTTGTAAATATGCTTCTTCTTATTTTTAACAGTGGAAGAAGTAAAAATGTATTATACATTATTTTAACAGTTCTTTGTGATCTTTTTTAATAGATTTATGGTATTAGTTTCATGTTATAAGAAACCTCACATCCGCCATTATTGTTCTCTAGCGCCTTTAGTGCAAATTTTGCACAAACACGATATTGTGGACCTTTAAAAAAATCATTCTTTTATATTACAAAAACACTATGCCATAAATGTAAAATTCAAGACATCATTAGATTGTTCGATTACGAAGTAAATACATAAACAGTGATCAAGATTTTCACTTATTATTCAATACAAAACATGTAAATAGAAAGTAGATTAACAGCAATTGTAGAAAACAGTAATTAACACCAATTTTGCAAAAAAATAAGCTATAATGTATATATAACGTATACAAGATATATATATATATAACGTATAATAAATAAATTATAACGTATATATAATGTATAATAAATAAACTTTAACGCATGCATAATGTATAATAAATAATTTGTATTATACATCCCTATTGCTTAATATTTTATAGCATTTCCATTTCAATAACACTGATTTCACGAAAATCTCGTACTGTATTGATTTCTTTTCCGGATAATTTAGTAGCTTTGCGGCACTCATTTTTATCTTCTGGCTTCTTCTGTGTGCATTTGTGTCATACTGCTCATAAATTTTCTGTGGTACTTAAACCTGAACTGTTGGACATTTTATTATTTTAATCCGATTACTTTAGAAGTCATGCATTCTGCAAGTTGCGTTGTCATATTGAAACTGAAAGTCATCTGAATACAAACAATTTTGTACTTTCGGTGTTATGAACTTGTTCTAAGATATAAATATATAATTTGATAGCGACATTTCTCTATAATTTGCATAACTTTCTATCATAATTTCCTGTCAGCTGTTGTTGAATATGAATGTTCAAATCCTCTACGATTCGCTACACTTTCTGTTTAATTAAATCTCTTGCTTTTGTGATTAATCGAATAATTATCATAACTCAAAATGTTTGTAACTATTTTTTGAGTATTTTCTTTTTTCAGAAGTTTAATTATCTTTTCAAACTATTAGAAAAGTGTTGACGTGGTAGCATGTTATATAACTTCAAATCTGCTTGATTGCTTGCTAAAACTGATTTTGGAAGAGTTCGTTGATTTATTTCTTTATTACTATTTGTTTCGCTTATATGATAAATGAGAGAGACTTGAGAAAGTGGGAAGGTAATTAACGGCGACAAAGTATGTTTGATTATTCAATCTTTCACTTACTGAATAGTGGAAAAATTCAATAATACAATTCTGGATCATTTGTAAAGTAATTCAGTCGAAGACATAAAATGGAAAGCTAACAGGTTGCCCTTGTTCTATAGATAATTTATGAGTAATATGAAAAGAGAAATAAGAAATTGAAGGAAAAGTTTAATTCTGGGAATCAATTAGCATTATGGAAAGAAATTTTATTAAAAATATGAGAAAAATTCGTAAAAATAATAACAAAAAAATATTAGATAATATCAGCTATTTAAGTAATATATTTGGAAATTTATAATGCCAAGTAGCTTTTCCCACAGTTTCGCGTGAAAAAATAGATTTTCACAATGACATTTTTCATTTGTTTATTTACAGTTTACAGCACGTACTTTTACAATTAATTCTGTACAGTAATTAATTTTGTGCATTTTTACTTCTTTAACTTTTGGACTCTAATAATTTCAAAACGAGGTAAATGACATTTTATCATTGCTACGAGAGTGGTTAATGAAATTATTGAATTTATTAAATATTATGAAGCTCCATTTTGAAATTTATAAAATTAAAAAAGTTAAATATCAATAATTTGAATAAATTGCTAAATTAAAAAATAGAATCAAAAAATTTTATCGATGGGACAATTTTATTTAATTTTTATTTGAATTTTCAGAAATTGGGGCATTTAAAAATTTACATAAAATTTTACGAAAATTATGTAAAATTTTTAAAGTTGAAATAACTTATGACCCAATAAATACACGATTAATTTAATTTCAATTAGCCATTTTTTCTTTTCATATATTAGGAATTTCCTCAGTTATAGGTTTATTAAATTTTATTGTAACAATTTTGCTTATAAAACATTGTTCCATTTAACTATTTACAAACGCCTCGTTTTGTAAATTTATGTATAATTTGTTTTTTAAAAAAATATTTTTAAATAATTTAATAATTTGTTTTATTAAAAATTTCTTTCTCTAATAATCTTTTAATTAAAATCCTAAAATTAATTTTGAAATTCCCAAACTTTCAAATTGTCAAATTAACAAATATCCAAATCAGGAAATGTTCCAAATTCATAAATACTCATATTTTCAAATTTACTAATTCTCAAATTCTGAAGTTTCAAATTTCAAGATTATTAAATTACTAAATTACAAATTTCAATGTTTCCAAATTTCGACATTTCAACGTATGAAAATTTCCAATTTTCTTAATTTCAATTTTCCGAATCTTGAAATTCTCAAATTTTCCAATTTCCTAGTTCTAAAATTAATAATTATTATAGTATTGTGTGTGCGTTGTGAATATTCCACCGACCGGTAAACAAAAGAATTTCGGAAAACGACGTCACCGAACGTCGAATGGTCGAAGAGGAGAGTCGTTGTTCGCCCTGAGTGTCGTACGATCGGCAGAACACTTAGGTATTACGGAATAAAGTATCCTTATGTTAAGCAAATTACTGATCTTATTTATGCTCGAACCTGACCTGATCTACTACACTATCGAATTTTCAAAATCCGGAATTCCCAAACTTTTGGATTTTCAGATACTCGAATCTGTAAGGTCATATTTAAAAAAATATAAAATATCTAACTTTGAAAGGCTGTAAATTCTTAAATTAATGAATAAACCCCATAACTCATTCATCGTTGCCACAAATTTTATAATGCTTTATTTCTCGTATTAAAAAGGAATTTTATTTTCAACGTGTTTTATAAAATTGCATTTGGTCAAGAACTACTCCTTCATAAGATTGTCGTGTTATCTATGTATGTGTTTTACAAAACAGTAGAGGTGCCTCGTCTACACCGTTCTGTCACAGACTGTAAAATTCGTCGGGCATTTTCGGGATCCAGACACATTGTCGCAATAATCTTGCGTGGCAAATTCCGCAGTGCAGAATGTTAACCAACGAGCTTCCGCTTCGTCGGCACTCATTGCGCTCGGAAAAATTACACGAGTAAGTGGCAACCGTTTTATTACACGAGCGCGGCAATTCTGGCTGCTAAACTATTTTTCCACGCAACTGCATCACTGTGTCCTTCACGCTTTACGAGCGACTCCGACGTTATAGATCGCTTGGACATATTTCTGCTTCATGAAGAAATGTGCAGGTAGCGAAGAGACGTGCTCAACATAAGAGCAGCAACGGTTGTGTAATTGGTCTTGCATAGAACGATGTCGAGGTGGTAGTTTTACGTGTGCGTTGCTGTATTGCTTTTTGTATGTCGCACAGTATCGCGTAGATTGCTTCGAAACGGTTGCTTGTTTTATACAAACGTTATCGCGACATGTTAAGTCGCGTCTTCTGTATTGTAAGACGATGGTGAATACCCTGCGTATCAAACTAACTAATGAGATTTTTACATACGTTTTAGTTATATGAGATTTACATCTAAATCTAAATTACATTAAGCAATTAAGGGTTAATAGATTTGGTACAGATGCAAAGAGTAGGGAATTGTAATTAAATTAGATTTGTGTGCCAAAGTTTGTGAGAGAATTTTTATATGCAAATTTTATTTGAACGAGATTTTTGTAAGTAATTTGTAAGTAATTCAGGAGCTTCTGTTAGAACAATAACCTAAGAAGGTGCATGTGACCTTAAGCATTCAATTAAAAAAAAATTTTTAAAACAAAACTTTAATTTAATAAACTTTTATTTCTGAGTGTACATTAATTAGTTCTTTATATTAAAATTATATTGAATAATTCTATATAATTATTTAAATAATAAAAATATATTTATATTTAATAATCAATACTGTTTAAAACAGTAATTGAAATAATTAAAGTTTAATTTAGTATCAACAAAAACGGCTATACTGTGCTTAAAAAAAACTCATAATTTTTAAATTATTGTATGATGTTTAAATAAATAAACTTTTAGGCTTTTAAATAAATTAAATAATAATTAGCGAAATATGAAGATATTTTATCATAAAATTTCAGCAATAAACAAAATGCGAGAGTTTGACTTAAGTAATTAAGTTTTAAACTATTTTTTAAATTTCCAATATGTGCATCCATTTTTCCGATACATGAAAGTGCTTCGTTTAAAAATTTAAACGGTTAATTAAAGGCGATGCATCGTCTACATTTCATAAAATTACGTAATGGTTGGCCCGATATGCCGTTTCGATATTTTCTAACAGTTTATATAATCAGTATTAATTACGGTGCCGCATTTATAGAGCGTCTGAAATACTCTCAAATGAGTGTTCAAACCGTAGCATTGATATTGAATATTTTGCGTAATAAATAATTGAAAATTTTGCAATTACAAAAAGCTTTTATGCCCTGTAGATTCTTATTTTAAGAAATAAACTTCTAATATAAGGTAACTTCTAAAAGAAGTGCAGTGTTTTGAAAGCTTTAGACAGAACGAGTGATAATAAACATATGGGTAGGATAAATTAATTGAGGCACTTGAGGTAATGATTAGGGCGTCACCGAGTAACGTGTGGAACAAATGTGTGAGCTGATGACCGAGGGTAGTGGAGTTTCATAAAAACAGTTGTATCCAAAATAACTCTTTCCGGTGAAGCTGCATGTTAACGCCGTGGATAGCGGTAATATTCGTCTGTCATGGTACGTACACGTTTGGCCCTTGGTCTCCAACCTCATTAGAGATAAATAGGCCAATGATGAAACTACCCACGAAGTTACATCAAACCGTGACACGTTCCCTATACGGAGTAAGTTCGTGGACATCATTTACAGGTGCATATTAAATTTGGCAAATGTATCGACTGTGCTAATAAGAGAAAAATGTGCTTTATTAATTCATGGAATAATTCAACGTTAGAAGTCATTAGTTTCTGATTCCCGCTGTGTTGAAAACTATGATGATAAATTAGGATTATTAGGGTGGAATGGTAAAGCTTAATTTTTGTATGATGAAAGAAATTTTGAAATTACTGGGAAACTATTCATTATTAAAGATTTTTATTCCGACAATTATTTCCTTATGATTGTAGAGTAATGCCAAAATTTTAAACAATATTTTCTCTAATAATGGATTGGAACGTACGGTTTTGTAAGAAAGCTAGTGAGGGCTTTAGATTTATCTCTCTTAAATTCCTTTTATAGAGCTCTCTCGAAAATATCGTTTGCAATACATCGCTCGTCAATGTAAATGATTTAAAATAAAAAAAAATATATCTGCACATCCTTGTCTCAAATAATAATAACAAACGCCACCAGAAGCATATTGCACACAGCAGAAAAGTGTATTCTAATTAATGGAAGTCACATTAAACAAGAAATGTAAACATATTAATATGGAATATCAATAAGGAATAGTATTCTCTTGTTTTTGATCTTAGCTCGACCTGAGGACTATCGTATGATACATCGTGAAACTAGTTTAAATACACGCTTTCTTATGGTGTAAATAAATATATCGTGTTCCATTTAAGAAGCTGAAGATTACATTCATTTCTTGAGTCGTACTGCAAGTGTAAAAAATTGATGTATGTCGTCGTGTTGGTAGCAAAGTATATCAAAATTTTGTTCTTTTCCATTTTTTGAATACCTTACTACTTACACAAAAAGTACTGGATAGTAGATGTATAAACATCTCGTATGTATGTCCATAATCGATAGTACTTAAAATTCCGATAGCTAAAATCCCGATAGTTAAAATCGGGATCCCCATAGCTAAAATCTCGATAGGTAAAATCCCGATAGCTATAATTCCGAGTATATTAGTCGAACGAATTACAGGCGTTTTCAATGACGTGTATATTCGTCAAACGCAGTCAACAGGTTAGGTTAGATTACGTTAGTCGAGATTTTGGCTGCCGGGATTGTGGCTGTCGAGATAGTGACTGTCAGGATTTTGTAGTGAACCCGTCCATAATACACCGGTCGGCAAAATTGTTCAAAGTAAGAAATCAATAAAGCGAGTTTCAGTATGGACAAAGTAACACAGATATAATATTTTTTCCGTGATTAGTAAATGAACTGTTTAAGCGCTTCAATTAGGACAGATGTATATTATAAAATGCGGTACAAGAGGGTACAATTTAAGCGCTTCAATTAGGACAGATGTATATTATAAAATGCGGTACAAGAGGGTACAATTTAACTGCTTAAGAGATGTGTTATAAGGTTTATAGATTATTATTCAAATTATTAATGTAATTTATTTCTAAATGACTAACTTATAAGTTAATATTAAAAGTAAGTGCAGTAAATAACTAAATGATTGACAGATATTTTACAATAAACGGAGCAGATTAAATCCGTGGACAGTAATTTTTTGTACAAATTTTGATAATTATGGGAAAACAAATTATTGAACAC
Source organism: Megachile rotundata (assembly GCF_050947335.1). Lineage (NCBI taxonomy): Eukaryota > Metazoa > Arthropoda > Insecta > Hymenoptera > Megachilidae > Megachile > Megachile rotundata. The sequence continues at coordinate 4,079,081 of NC_134995.1, forward strand.
ATTAAAGTTAAAAAAAGAATGTTTTACAAAGGTATAAACAATTGAAAATAGAGAAATTGTAGAAATACTGTGGTTATCAAAACGATTCACCACAAAATAGTCAATTTGAAAACAAACGTCGAAAAGTAATGTTTGTAAACAAATAAGAATTTAATTTGAAATCAAAGGGTTCTGAAAGTTGTAATTTTTATTTTCACGATCTCAAACAAGAAGTTTATGAAACATGGATTGTCTTTAACATAATTTTTATTGTTTGATGATTTGGACAGTTGTTGATTATTATGATCAATATAAAATTCCAAAACTTTCTTAATTAATAATCATAAATATGTAGAACTCATTGCATGAAAAAATAAATGTGTCATAAAAGATATTGGAAATAATTTTATAAAAGTACTATTGAAAACTGAATTTTATTGAAAATTGTTGGGGAGATTTCGTTAGGACACAAAAATGGTCGTCGATTTTACATTGTGATTGAATTAAAACAAAAGCTTTCGCACGAATGGAAACTACCAAATAAAGAGAATATTTTAAAATTGTATAAATCTTTGCCAAAACGAATTATGGACATGACACAAAGTGGAAGAAATATAATAAAATATTAGATATTCAACATAACTAGTAAGTTTATGTGCATTTAATGTTTTTTTATACTTTGCTGTTACTCTGCTCTGTTATCTTTTTTCGATATTTACATTTTTTTAAGAATAATGAAGTTTGATATAAATATTTAATCCCAGCCTATACAAATTTATTAACTTTTCATTATATAATAATGCACTAATTATTAATTTAAAGAAGGATGTTTTTAGTTCCGAAAAGTAATGTTAACAGAGAAATAACAATAAACAAATATATTGTACTAAAAAAGTTTATTTAAAGATGATATAATTTTACATAAATTTGCTCAAAATGCCCAAGGAAGAGAAGAAGCAAGAAAATTACAGACAAAAATAGGTTTGTGCAACAGGAGAAGGGTATAAAACTTAATTAATTTATAACAAAAATTAATTTATGAAAAGAACCATTTGATTAAATGAATTACGCTCTCATTTCAGTAAAATAAAATGCTTCCATTGCAGAAAATTTTACCTTTTTAATTTTTGTCATTGAACGATGGAATTAATTAAGTTAATACATATTTAATATTTGATACTGGATTATGTGAATGTTTTCACATTTTAATTGCTTTAAAATTTTTTTAAATTTATTCGCAAATGGAATCTTACAATTAGTATTTTATCCGAAGTTAAAAATTTTACTCTTCTAGTGTAACTTCGTTATATTTTTGTAAGACAAATATCTTATCTGTGTGAAAATTTAGGTACCTTATTTCTAACAGAAATGTTTGCTTCTACTGTATACTAAAAATTGTTATAACCACATTTTAAAAGATAAGTGTCATTTTACTTTTGCATTTTATTGCACTTGCCACCAGTTTTTATATGAAAGGAACTTTCACTGAGATAATAGCCCCAGGTCTCAAAAAATTTTATCCGACCATGAGACCACCGTCAGAAATCTAACACAATCTTCTGATTGTGAGTGGCAGCTGGCTACTTTATTGGCTTCGCTAAGATTGATCGCCCGTGTTCATATCTTCCACTATTTCACTCATAGGATTTGAATGTCCTGATCTCGTTTGCACGGGTATCATTGTTTTATAATTTCTTGCACATTTTTGCCCGAAATGTTTCTTATATTAACAAATAATAAATAGTTTCCTGAGTAATATGTATGTATAGGATGAAGCAGTGTGTGCTGACGGCTTATGATAAGTAAATATGGATTCATTAGTGAACATAATTGCATCAAACAAAAGCAAATACGTTGCACTGCAAGTACTATTTTATGTTTAAGTAAGTGTTTATTTATAAGCAAGTAATTATTTTATATATAAGTAATTACTCATTTCTTCCAATGTAAATGCTAAACGATTACACTGATTGTAAGGTGATTAATTCAAGTGTTAAGAGTTGACTGTGGTGACCGAATACTTCAAGTATGATTTTTAGAACCTCTGGCGCAAAATTAATACTTGCCGGCAGTCCTTATTTTATGGTATGTTGATCAGGAGAGTTAAGGGTAGTTGATATTCAATTTAAAAAATGTGCAACTTCAGATTTCACTATGCAAGGATCCTGAATGTCAATAATATGTCATCATGATTTTTTTCACAAAATATTCTTTGTACACCAATCTACGATAGTACACTGCCCGATTTTGGAAAAATGGGCATTGCACGTTTCTACATATGGAAACTTGCATGTCTCCTTCCCGAGAAAACTCTCAAAAATCATATTCAAGGAATTCGGTCAGCACACTGGATCCTTAACACTAAAACTACCAAACCAGTCAAATGACGCTCCACAAGTTTCTTATTATAAGGCACACATTTTGTTAAAGTAAATTGTTAATGAAGTTCCAAGTGAAGTATCTATACCCAGTGTAGTATATGTTCCTCCGCACAGAAAACAAAATGGTGGACACTATACGACGAATCAAAATGTCGCTTTGCAAACGTTTATAATCTATCGCTGTGACTTTCTTTGTTATGTCGCCCTGTTCATTATCAAGTGTGCATAGTTTGATGACATAAACCCGTAACAGATTAATTCATTCAAACACATTAATACGTAGTTCATTGTAATACATGAATACTGTAAGAAAATGAATTGGAAGAGAATGAGTTGTTTGACACCATTTCTTCCAAGAAGTGTTAAAAGACACCTTTGAAATTTTAACTTAAAACTATTATCTAAGTTGAATCACACAATTAATTCTTGGACTATGCATACAATAGTTGTTAAATTAATTCAGCGATGTCATTTTTCCTCAGCTCAAAAATGTGCATATTACCTTAAGGATTTAATGGCACTGCCTAATTTTAATCCGTTTTACATATAAATATCAACACCATTTTGCAGCATCATATCAATTATAATCAGATTTGTTGAATAACTACTACAGGGTTGGCTTTCAAATATTTATTTAACAAAGAAAATGTTTAAAACTGTATTAATGGCTGCCGAACCTTTCTGGAAAAAAGACGCGACGCAGACTGAAAACCGCTCGAAGAGACGATACGACGATCGCTATTGTTCATTTGTTTGAAGACGGCAACTGTGCCGCATTTCACTTCTCTTTCGAGCGCGTAATACAAACAGATAAATATGATTTCAAAATACTGTTGATCATACAAAATCTAACAAGCTTAGAGATTGCTGAATGAAGCTAGAATTTACAACCCGATTAAATAATCTCTAATAAAAACACATCAATATTTCAATTAATATATTCCTCAAATTATCTACATTTAATTGATAATTTGAAATCTCAAATTTTTTACAATTATTTGCATTCAAACTAAAAGTTGTCAGAAGACACCATTTGGCCGAAATACATAGGTATACACAAAATTGTAGTAGAAATAATATTAATGGCGCTTGGTTACGCAAAAACGCGAAATTAAAGAATCGACAGTCGGTCGAAACACGTCGAGATTTGTACATCGTCGGTTAAATTTATTTTGCTTTAAATATATCTAAATAGTAATTTCACATTAAATACGAGCTTATAATTTATTTCTCATGAAATGAAAGAACTGTATAAGTCTAGCGTCGTAAAATTTCACAAGTAATTTATGTTTTCGTGAGAATTTAGACGCCTAGGAAATAAGTTTTGCGAAAAATCATGGATATTCTTACTGAGATATCGAACCAAAATTAATACAAAATTTAAACGGCAGTATAGATTGCATTATATGTAACCAAATTCACTTCACTAATAATTCAGATGGATTTTTCTGAAATAGAAATAGTCAACCTGTACCGAATGTATTTATAGATTTGAGAGTTCAATTTAGTTACAAACTGGAAATGTCAAATTTTGCGTTATGCAGTTTAGATTAAATTGTATTAAATATCTTAAATAATAGTAATACAGAAATTTCAAATTTCAACAAATTTCATCATGTCAAATTCTTTTTATTTCAATAATTTCTCTTAGATTTTCTCAATATGAAATATTTATATACAGAAATCTAGAAAGTGAAGAAACTCATTCGTTGAAAAGTATACGTGTCTCATAATAAAAAACAAGAAATATGTTACTTTAATTATACATACATGTAGAGAGTAATAATTAATAGAATACTATGGTGTCAGAATATTAGTAGGAATCCCCGTATGTAACTATCATATGCGTTTATTTTCAACCTTACGTTAGCATCCAGACCGTAATTATAACAATAACTTCTTGAAGAATGACCTCAAATTCAATTCAGCTACCAGGTTATGCTCTTCCAGGCGCAGTACTTAAATCGCCGGTCTCTTCCAACTTCTTGTTATGTTCTTGAAAGTTCGTAAATAAAACCTCTTCATAGTCCCTTCGTGTGGTTCCTGTAGAACCGTGTTTACTATGGTAATTAATGTTAATCGTTTGTACGTATAGTCACTACTCCCTTAGCGGTCACAGGCACATTCATTTTGTAGCGTGTATAGCCAGGACATTTCATGTTTATATTCTTACGTTCGACAGCTTTTTATCCAGAGAGTTAGTTTAATTATAACCACTCGGTATATTTAAATTCGAATATAGCATCCGTTATTGAAATTTGCGAGAAAGATTTGCAATTTGAAGTGGTTTAACCCCTTCGCTGCTGCATAATATTACTTCGGAGGTACCCGTCAGGCTGGAAGTAAATTAAAAAGAAATGCAATTATTCCTTCTAAAAAGATAGAGAAAAACATTCCAAAAGGGAAAACATGCACTCTTTGTGCATATATGAGTCTTGTGTTTTCAAGATTTCTTTAATATACAACTGCGATTAGATGATTACACTAATTAATTAAAATTTGAAATAAATCATGAATACGCGCACCCTTTGTATAGATACCATCACAGAAAGGAAAAAAAGGAAAATACAATATGAACGAAACAAAATGCAATAATAGCTGAACATAATTAATTTAACTAATTAATATCTCTTTTGACTAATTTTCTAATTCTCTGCAAGAATTAGAATTTTTATTTTCTGCAAGTTCTAATTTTCTGCAAATTTTTGTATTTCATTTTAAATAGTTTTTTATATACATATCATAGTAAAAATCGCAATTCAACATTTTGATATGAAACATAATCTTTTTCGCAAGTGTCGACGGTGGTATTTAATATAATTGATTGATTTTGTTTCAAAATGTCTATTGACTTTTGAAACGTTTGCTATCAGTTTTCATACATTTGAAAGTTGAAACCAGCTTCTCCTTCGTTTATATATTGTAAATTGATTTTCATTTAATTTTGCTTCAATAATTGTATTCGTTAAAATTTTAAAAAGTAATCTCGCAAATACATGAGACTTTGTAAACGAATTTCGATTTAAATTTTTCGTTGCTTAATTGTAAAACATTTCCAGTCTTGTTACTATTTCGCAATTAAAAATCAGAGAATGGATCTTTGATATTTTATGTGAGAATTAATAAATATTTATTGAAACGGAAGCAACGGGACTCAGAAAGAAATCAGTGAGAAAAAGAGGTGGAAAATGTTATTCAGGCACTGTCGATTGTATGTAAAGCACAGTTCAATTATTCGATGGTCCTTCGTTTCGTTAATCTTTTCCTTCTTGCATTCCCTCAGTTTCCACTTGGTTCATCTACTTGATGACAGTTCTCTTTCGTCTTTCTCGGTGCGGCAAAGATAAACCCAGTTCTATTCGTTGCCCTCGTGAGAAACTCTCCTTGCACTAAAGCTTCGACAACTTTTCGTTTCAGCATTGCAAATTGTTTGGTACGAATTCTGTTGGAGGCTACTTATGGAGTTCTACCCTTACCCCATCCTACACGCGGTTACTTCAACATCGGACTATCGTGTTTCAATTTATTCCTTTCTTCCTGACACAATCGTACCCGCTTTCACCACCCAAAGTTTCACTCCTTCGTTTTTCCACGTTGTCACGGTAACTCTCTTTGTGGCCGTGTGCTAAATGAAGAAATTACATGCTTCTGTCAACGATATCAGTGACAATTGAATACTGCGCTCAGATACAGAAACTACGAACGTGAGATAATGTAAGTATGAGATATCAAGGGTTTGATTTACACAGTACGTTGCATAAATACATTCCTTTTGTTTTTATTCTTTAATTACAAATTACTGCGTTTATAAAAAATGAATTTGGCGTATGTAACTGGTTTGCGTAAAAATTTCGGTCGTTTCATAAATATATGTTTAAGGAAACTTGTTTTATTATGTCTTATATAAAAGTACGAAACTTAATTGTTCTTAACTTGTCGTGTTCTTTTCGCCATTGATTATATGGAAAATTTGATTTGTCATACTATCAATCATATTTTGTTCAATTTTTTTCCCGCACATCATGTCAGTTATTGTAAGTTTGAATTTATATTTAAATTTGTACGACTATTTGAAGAAGTCCATACCAATATTTTCGCATTTTCTATGAGTTAACGTCGGGGTAAGCCAATTTAATAACGAAATGTTATTTTAGGCAAGCCAACTTAATGTACGTGCAGATGTATAAACCGGTGCATTATCCTGCATGCAAATTAAATTTTTGATGTGATATTCCATCGAATATGACTTTAAATAACATTATATGACATAACAATAATACCACAAGTATCTACTGTTCTCTGTAAATTCAGTTTGCTAAAACTTTGTCACAAATAAACATAGATACATTTACCAAAACATAGACTTTACCAAAGCACAGATACATGTACTTTGATTTATCATAGTTCAAAGTAAAATCCGTTTAATTATCTCCATAAACTTGAAAGATTGTAGCTAACATTTCTTTGGTTAAAATAAATCGATATATCTGTAACAAAAATTTGTTCAGTAATATAGTATATGCAAACAGTAAAGTTTTTCTTTGAAAATAGCTAGCAAAGTGACCATCCAGGTTTTATGGTTCTAGCGTTCGTTGCAGAGCTCAGGAGCTTGATTCCACTTTAAAATATCTTCCTTCGAGGGTGTAACAGTAACCGGTCAACGTCCTTTAGAAAGGTAACGCAAGGAGTTCCAAATAAAAACAAAGTGAAAAATCAGAACAACATTGCTCTATCTTCGTTGAATCTGGGCCAAAGTGAAATAGAACAATGTCAATAAATAATGTTTTTGCAAACAGCTCCTTTGAATACTTTTATAATTAAAGAGTACGATGCGACTTCTAACTTTTGACTTTAAATGAACTTCTTTGCTTCGTTTAAGTCAACTTTCTCACTAAATCAAGTTCATGCTATAGTGTGCGGTTGACGTTTCTTATTCAGAATAAACGTTTTATTGATCCGTGCAATAAAAACCATCTGATTTAAGATTTTCTGTGTCTAGTAATTATTCGCTTGAAATAACCTATTGAACAGTTATTCTATATTTTTTCTATATCTATTAATTAACCATTATTTGATGGATCACTTCATCCTTGACCGACTCTTAAGTTTTGCTACAATGTATTCTTTTAACCTACTTTTTGCAATGACGTGTAATCAATACCATTTTTTGCTACCTCATACGGGCGCTTAATCCGTATATTTCTTTTTTATTCAAAATGAGATTAAGGAGTGAAGCTTCCACTTTGTTGAGCTAAAAGCGGTAATTAATTTGTGAAGTTATTGTGCAGAAATTGTTGAAGAGATTAATTTAAAATTTGGTAGATTAGTTTATATTTTATTTAGTTATTGTTCCTACATTTTTTTATTACAGAAATGATAGTGTTGATAGTGCTGATTAGAGTAATTATATTAAGTATTCTATTTACTCAAAAGTATTTAAATTTACGTTCGAAGTATATAATATGTTTTGAAGTATTTTAATTTGTTGTAAAAGTAAATAATATATTATAAAGGCATCGGCAACGTTTTTTGGCTGAGGGTCACAATCAACCAAGAGTCAGAGATATTTTTATATTAAAACGGTTTCTCTGCGAATGATTAGATAAGTTTTATTGAGAATATAATTACAATATACTTTTAAACTTCAAACATAAACATTCAAAATTATAATTTTAATTGTTATAAAAGCAAATATATTGAGTTTGTTTATGTATTCTCAATGTGTCTCATGTGTATGTCTTGTAATTTATTTTGATATATTTAATACTTAATTTGAGGAACTCAAGTAAGACACTTGAAATTATTAAATGGGTCACCCGGTAACTACTGGGTCACAGGTTGCCGACGCCTGCTTTAAAATATTTAAATTCACTGCAAGAGCAAATAATATTATTTAAAGTACTTAAGTATGCTCTAACAGCAAATAAATTTCGTATTTAAATTTGCTGTAATTGCAAATAATGTACTCTAAAGTATTTAAATTTTCTGTAAAAGCAAATTATATTCAAATATACTCTAAGAACTGTATCAAACATTGAAGTTTTTAATTAAAATATTTCACGACTAAAAAACAAGTTTATCCTGTGAATAAAGTTAAAAAACAAAATGCAATAATTCATGATATCTTTTTTTTGAGTAGTTAACTTTAATATTCAACGTAGCATAATATGTACTAAGATACTAAAAGCTTTTACATCAATTTCTTGTTGAAACCGTTTAATGTGATATTTTTAATTCCTGCACTGAACTCAGGTGATCTATGCATTGATTGGCACTTTAAATTAGAATTCTACGTGAAAGGGAGATTTATCCAACGAGTTTGTATTTTACATGAAAAAAATATTTTGTAAAAGTAACAAGAAATGGTAGCATAGTAGAATTTATTTATTTATTTATTTTCACATTTGATATAGTGATTGAAACCGTGTATATTAATCATATTGTGTTAATTTAGTCAAGTAAAAACATAATAATCTTATATTAATTTAGCAGAGTAAAGTCTTAATAAATGCTAAAAACACAATTATTTTTATCAGTTTTAGAAATTGAAAAAAAAAATTAAACGTGTTTAAAAAAAAAAATAAAATCTGTAGCTTTTTAAATCTTTACTATAATCAGATGTGCGAATGATTAATATAGTGCCGGAATTAATACTATACACGTATAATAAGTTGACAAGCGAACTAATAAAAAGCGCATTGCTACCTATTACTAATTTACAAAATACGTATAGTATAACTTAGCTCATATGCTTTATTTAAATCGTTTATATTACAGGAATGACAATCATAACTACTGCGTCTGTAACTATACTCTTTAGTTAAAGTTAAGAAATATGATGTTAAATTATTTCATTTTATTGAGATTTTCGGTTGCCTTTAATACCAGAAGTATCTGAATGATCAGTGTCCCCTTCAGAAAGTACCATTTATTATAATACTATAATTACTGAACTGGCTGATCGCATGACAGCCGCACAATGGCTGAAATAATGCTACGGGCGGTTAGAAGTACTATGGCGAATAAGTATGATCCGTATTACTGTTCTGTGATACGAAACCATCCTGTCAAATTGACGAGGTATGCCTTTGGATCCTTGGTTACCTGCACTGAAACCTTTGAGTTTATACTTGCGGTCACTGTGGTGTACCTCTATTAGAATAGGAAGTTCCATTCCTGACATGTATCGTCATAAGTTGTGGTTGATCAATTCACGTACCAGTTTTTGCAGTTACATATGATATCAAAGCTCGTATTCTTAATGGGTTCGCCTTGTGCTGGACTCTTAAGATAGCTCTGAATTAAATAAAAGTAATATTTTGGTCTCGGTATACTGTTCCATTTATGAGTTAACAATATCAAAAATCTAAGCGAAGGAATAACCAACGTTATCAGAATAGTTAACTTAAATCTTGGTACACGATTTTGACAGGTTGAGTGGTACCCTGTAGCAAACACAGTAAAACTTATTGCCTTAACTCGATACGATTTCAGTATAATTTGCAGTAATTACAAATATAATGAACGTTCGGAAATGGCGGTACAAGCCTCATGTGCTCAATTTTGGCAGATTGAACACCGAATCTAGTCCTTGTTATTTTCCAAACAAATTCTTGAAGATTTCTGGTTTATCTCTCATGGTTTCAGTGTACTTACTATTCTTAACTTTTAATTCTAACTGTTCTTACTGTTTATATTACTTAGGTTCATCATTAAACCATTGAAAGCAGAATGATAAACAGTAATACAAGTTGCAACATACATATGTCACGGGACATGATGAAAATAGGGATGTGATCAATCCTTAAGATATATGATCATTTCACGGAAAATGTTAAAACAACAACTATGTGGCACGATTTCTCTGAAGAAAGTGATTTCATCAAATTCGGTCAGAGTTTGATTTTCAAGTACCTATCGTAGGCAAATGAGTTCAAAAAAATCGAATCAGGAAAGTGGTAGATATAGCTAATGTCTAGTATCAGGTACTGTCAACAATAGATCTTCCTTACCAAAATTAAAAAGAAGCATTTTGCAAGAAACCGAATACGTGTCAAACTTTAGAAAGCATTGTTACAAGTTATCCGTAATACCACTCGCAAGCGGTGGTTTTTCTGAAGAGCGATGTCGATCCACATTCTAGTCGAAGAAATGGAGCGCATTGAGATTGCTCGTTATTTGCGGAAATCCACGAAAAATAGAGACAACCGGTACTGAAAATAGGACCCAGAAACTTCACGTTCGTTACGTTATCCATTCCAGGTTATCGTAGGTCCGCTGACATCGTAACTTTTACGATTCCTCTTATTATTGGATCTGGAGGCACGGTTCTTACGAGTATAACGATTTTTATTTAAAAAGACAGTTAATCCAGGTCGGTTAGTAGTGGAAGGGGAAGCTATTTTCATTCTACTTTTGGGAAACTGGGAAAACTTAGGAATCGGAAAACTTTCGACGCTGGAAGGGAAATTATGTTCGAGCGTTAGTGGGGATGGATTTCAGGAAGCGAAAGAGAAAGAGGCACTGAACAACTATGCTATTTTATGTATAGCCGATTGTAATAGTAGAAAATGATGTTGATAATAGTATGATAAATAAAGTCGATTATAATAACAGGAAAGATGATATTTATAATAATATTCTAGTAATAAGCAATAAGCAGTAGTGGCTCATATCTAAAATTAATGAGGGCGCTGATCCAGAAAATATGCTTGCCTTTATTATAAATTGTGTAAAAGGAAACAAACATGCATCTGAAGGAAATTCATTCAAAAACTTGCTAAAATTTTAGAATTTTAAAGGAACAAAATTAAACATTTTCTACTTAATATGATGTCAAGCGTAATTTGATGTCAATCATGTCAAGTGAAAATAGAAGGAGCCGCAGTTCCACTGGTAGTAGTAATAATTACACACACCTAATGATGCTAACCGAATAAAATAAGTTACTATGTGTAATTAACCCATTTTAAACTCACTTTTTACAATTTATTTTGAATAATACATCTAATGAAGAACCTTATGTTACACTTATTACTTTATCATGATTACTATGGGCTCTAATTCTGACGTTGAATGTGCTTTATAATTACATGAAATGTAATCAGCTTTATGGAGTAAATTTTTTAATAAACTGCTTCTGAATAAAATATACGAGACCATAAACATTCGATTTATCATGCAAGGTATTCACTTTTGAAAGCATTTCATGCAGAAGGGAATTGTATCGTTCCATTAAAGCAAATATGCAATTGCACTTTGTGGGTGCGTTATTGCGCTTTCAGAAAAAGTACGATCATAGCAAGTTATACCTCGTTAAGCCATTCACCTTTTTTTTCAGTAGTGTTCCTTTTTATGGACGCAAAAAAGGTACGATCCGTTTCAATTGTGTAGCTTTGCCTCGGATATTTGCGCCGTAAAAATTTTGTACTTTGTTGGAGTCAAAATTCATATTTTCATTCTGTTCGTTTTAATGACGTGACTTTATAAATTTGAAGTCTGTATTAGCTTTGGCAAACAATTAAAATTTATATTCGTTTAAGTAGAAAGCTAGAATTTTAAATAATTTAAGAAACGATTTTATGAGAGCAGTTAAATTCTTTTGCAAATGATATTAATGTATTCGGAATACTTACCGTTTTGAAATTTTAAGGATATATTGTGGTACCAGTTACGTGAAAATGACGATTGTGTGTATTAAACGTAATACAATAAATTTATATTTTAACGATGTTCAAGTATGTCATCTTTTTGTTATACTTGATTTTAGCCTAGAGATTCTCTAAAGTTAGGATAACTTTGATCCAGTTAGCGTAACTTTGTCCCAATTCAGAAATTGGCCATTTTCGATTTTTTTTCTCTACAAATTAAATTAACTGATCAGCAAATTAAATTGACAAATATTACCTACCTTTTCAATTCCTAACAATTTCTTTAACAGCAAAGTTAAAAATAATCATTTTCTTCTGAAAATGACAATTAAAAATAAATATTGCCTTAACATTTGGCTAACTAGGTAAAAATTATCTGAACACATGGTATGTAATGTACAAGTATGTACTATTAGATATAAAAAAATATGATGCAAATTTTTAATCTTACAGCATTTTCCTCTAAATAAATTTTCCTAATAAAATATTTGTTAATCACTATTATTGATCAGTATTTGTAAAAAATAAAATGTGTGTTATTAAAGTGAATATAATTTCAATTTCCAAATTGAAATAATCTTGGGTCGAGTTATTAAATAGACCCTATTACTTCTAACCAAATTATTTATTTTTCAATTATGACTCGTTGCTGCAACCCCAACGTATTTATTAAAAACGTAATATTTTTGTGGTCATATCGCTGCATGTTGAAATGGATTATTGAGCAAAGACTTGCTAGAAAGTTTCTGCAAATGTTGCTCTGGTGGCGAGTGTGGGAAGTGCCATCATAAGTCTGCATAAGCGGATATGTCACTTGCGACTCCCTGCAATAACTGAAAAAAGGAGATTGCGACAGATGACTGAATTAGCAAACTGTGGTGTATCTTGATGTTCATAACTGTTCAATTATAGCTGGTATAATTTTTATTAATCACTTCCTTGTTAAAATCATATAACAACATTGTCTCTATTGTATTCGAGTTTTTAGAGTGGACGTGATGGATGTACGCATATGTCAAAAGAAAACGCGAATATGCATGAAACCACGGAGCGGTTTATTAGGTAACTTTTAATTAAGGGCATCCAATAGTTGCGGAAGCTTGTGGAAAGGGGAGCGATGGACGCACGAGCAAAAACATAGTATCGGATCTTGAAGCACGCTTGGAGAGTTTCACGATTAATCAGCCATTTCTCTAACAACTTTTTGACGACAACCACATGGTTTTTCAAAGTGGAAACAATTTTAATTTACTAACTTCGATTTAACATTTGATTCAATTAATTTGCACATACCTAGCAAGTTTGAGTAGTAAAAAATCGAGATAAATCGCGTTAAAGTTAAATGGATCACGATTCCTGGTAAAATGACTATCCTGATTGTTTCATAACGTTGCTGTATTTGCTGTTACTGTGTTATACTGTTTAATAACACGTATTTTGTAAATATCTCTTTATGAAATTTTATTAGAAGGATAATAATTTTTTAACAGAAGTATAATTGTGAGAAATATAATCACTTGATTTAAATGTCAATGAAAAATTATTACGACCGGTTCTTGAAAATGATCAAAACATAACATGACCATAGACTTCAAAAGTACTACATAGAATATTAAATAGCTATGTATATATCAAAAGATATAATAGTAATTCTATTATCATCGAAAAGAATGATTACAGCAATTAAATAGAATATAAATTTATCAAACATTAAACGTTCGATTTTCTGTTTGAATATATTCTCACATCTTTTAACAGCATATCTGCGGTTATAAAATTTTTATATCCGCATATTTGCAAGAAAAAACAAATAAATTTAAATATTTCAAAACTAATTAAATTTAATTTAAAAACATATTTATAAACACATGTACACATTATTTCCTATATTTTTGTATTTCATTCAGAATTTTCAGCTTTACTACTTTTCTGTCTCAGGATTTCATAATTCATAAAAAAGTAATTTCGTTGATCATTTTTAGATAGAATTAATTTCGAGGTCAACGCATAAAAACAACCTGTGTCCTCTTTAAAAATTCATAAAGTCGTAAAAAAATAATCTGAATAACATGAGCGAAGTTAGAAAATTGCTTACGTGGATATGAATCGCTTTTGCTGTTGACGTTTATAAACAAACTTTAATTTCTATTTTATAGAACACGAAGAAAAACTTTATTAATTCATTCGTGTCATTCTATTACACCAGTCTTTTTGCGGACTTTAGCAAGTAATTGACGATTTTGAGAAATTTTTTTTATAGAAAGAAATAGATAAGTCACTTGAAAATTATGATTATTTGTGTACAAGAGTACTGAAGATTATTTTTTTACTGGTCCATCATTTTTTCAATTACAGTATGGATTTTTGTTAGCATAGGTGATTTTATCAAGATTGTTCGTCAGAAACACAAAAATCAAGATTATTGATTATTATGATTATCGCTATTCTTTTTAGTTAAAAACATAATACAAAAACACTTATAAAATCTGTAAAGTTGATTAGGAACAACATCATTGCGTCTATATATCATAACAATAATAAATACAAATTTATTAGTATTCATTTGTTTTTCGTTATTGACTATTTGTTTTTCACAATTCTTCTTTTTGAGTCGCAATTTTATTGTATTTCCACTGCAGTGAAATCCCTCACACGTCTCTATATTTCAACTAGCTTTCATTTAAACTCTACCCTGCATTTGAACCACTTCCTTTGAAACAAGATATAAAATAAAACGGAAGAAATTTTGATTCTAAAATATTAAAAGGAAGGAATTAAAATGTTAAAAACTAAAAATTCGTAATCTGAGAACACAATATAAAATAACAATTGTCATAAAATATTTGTAAATTTTTTGCCACGTTCAATATGTTAAAAATGCTATGTATTTAAAACAAAAAATATATGGAATAAAGAACAAGATTTACGTGAATCTGAAAATGGAGTTGTTACTTTAAAACAGAATTGTAAAGAGTTTGACGGATTTAAAAATTAGGGTAAAGCAACGGAGTCACAGAACATTTAAAAACTGTATATAAAAAAAGAATTTAAAAAAGTTTGTGCAAAATACTACATAATATAAATTAAACAGAGATTGGAAGCGAAAATACATGCAACACCGACATAATTTAACGTGTTGGTCAAATTACGGTCTAAATGCGACAAATATGAATTGCACTTGTTGCACTGTACATAATAATCTCTGCCGTTACGCACGAACTCAACTTTATGTCAGTGGTTAAGAACAGTGACGGAATCATAAATTTTATCTGATTGAAATTCTTAAGTAGTTTAATTAGTTCGCTTTTTTCCTGTATTTGATTATAAAAATGTTGCTATATTTTGAAGAACAGAGAATTTAAAAGAGCTGAAAATTTCATAATGTGTGTTGATTAATCGAACAACGCGTTTGCGGTTTAATCACTTTTTTATTTTCAGTTACTTGTTCGGATAATAGGTCAAGTGTTACCATTTTAATTCCGCAAATAAACTTTTATATTTAGAATTACTTTTTACCTTAGAATAAGAATAATTTGAATTTCAGTGCGGCATTAGTAAAATTTTTCTTTAGGTAGATATAAAATTATCTTTAAAAGTTCTAACGTAGTCTCCGATATCCTTTATCGATGTCAGAAGCAAAACTAAAAGGTATTAAAATAAATGTTCTGAAGCTTTAAAAAAAATAGATGTAGTAAATTTTATTAATATATTTAATGAAAGACGGAATACATAATTGATAATCGTTAAGAACGAATAAATATGAGTAGTAGTAACCAAGACAAGCAATATGGCGTCCATTGTGGTTCATGCGCGGGAGATTTGAAACGAGTGGTATGTCATTTACATACTTACGTCAAACAATACAGCAATAACCGCGATATTATGTTACGGAACATTATTCCTTATACTGAGATGTTCTGAAAGTATAATCTAGTCTCTTTAACACTAAAACTGTCAGATAAGTTAAATAATCCTTTTACAGTTTCCTTATTTCAAGATGCAAAATTTGTTAAAGTGGTTTTTTGAAATTCCTATTGATTTACAACAAGATCAGGAATTAATATAAATGTTAAATTATTTATTTATGCATATCAAATACTGATTTGTATATAAATTTGCACTTTATCATTTGTTTATTTATTTTTCAGCTTCATTTTTAATTTCAAATTGTGCATTATACACCAGCAAGTGTCAATTGAAACAAGATTCAAATATTTGTCAAAATGAGTGCTATCCATTGCAATAGTTTATACTGCAAACTATATATTTTTAATAGCATTTGTAACTAAAAAGTTTTCAGTGATTTATACCTGCGTAACTATTACAATAAGAATTAAATATCAAAATTATTTTAAATTGCTGTGTGATATTCAACTTTATACTGTGTCAAGATTTATATCTCATGTAATACTTACCTTGTTGAAATTTCTATTCTATTCACTAATATATGATGTGAGAGTATTACAAACTGCACTTGTGAAGTCTTGGTTCCATTTTAACTTCGTGCCAGTTTCGTTAACGTGTATTTTACTATGCTGAACTTTCGTCTTGATATACAGGAACAACGAAACAATATAGCCTAAAAATAACACTCGCTATCTTGTCAAATCTGCCATCTTTCTTTCATATCCCTATTTAGTTCTCTCATAACCTCGGCTTTCATTTTCGTGGAAGAAACGATCAATAATTGAATAATTGATTGGTGCATTTGGTTCATACAATTTTGGATAACTAGCTGAATAGCCCATCATGTAACTATGGAATCTACAATACGGATGCTTGCATTCCCATATCATATAACATGAAATTATTTGAGGTAAATACCCAAGTGAACAAACAATTATGTAAGCAGTTCAGGTAACTACAATTTACATTATATTTAGATAATGCAAAATTATAATCAGGTACATTTATCCGCAAGGATAAAATTTCCATTTTCAGTTAAAATAATAAAAACATTTATGATAGAAAAAGTTTTAAATTAATTAAAATCTGAAAATCTTCATAGGAGTCAGTAATCATACCAAATATTGAATATGTGTTCATGTAATTATATTTATCACTTAATAACGGTAATTTTTATTTTGTGAATTAATTTTGATTTGATTTTGAGTGAATTCCTGAATTAATTTTGACATATAGAACTTTTCACTGATAACTTGTAACGAAGTTTTTATTTTACCAACTTGTATTGTTTCACAAATATCTTCATGTAAGTAATCGTTTTCTTTTTCTTTTCCTTCAAAATTCAGAAGGATTTATATGATTTTAAAATTTGAAAAAAATGATTAACAATAAGTTGAATAAAAATGAAATTAAAGTAAAATGAAATTAAAGTTTTAGGTTATGTTGATACTGTGATAAGTTCATGAATAATCAATATTATATTTTTGTATAGTTATTAGCATAAATGTATACAGCAGAATGTAGAATGCAGAACACACTGATTTTAATAGGATAAATATCAATAATGTAATAAATTCATGAAGTTCATTTGTTTAATTCCTCTCACGTGAAATCACGTCCGCGTCGATTTTTTAATGGCTGGCCAATGTCATGTCACGTAGCACTGAAAAAAATACTTAATTTCAATATTTAAACAAAATTAATAAAGAACAAGATTAATTTGAATTCTCCATTATTTTATAAAACTAAAACATATTCACTGTTTACAAAATGATATAACATTAATTAATTGGAACTTTAAGAAAAGTTTGTTTGCGTTTGCTTAAGTCATTACGAAACGAGTTTATGGACATTGAATTTTGAAATATTTTGCAATAATATTTTTGCGTATATACGTTTTGAATTATAGAAACATATAATTATGTATAAAACCAACACACTTTTCTATTAGATTCTGATTAGTTTAAACGTTCAAAAGAAACAGAAATTAGTAACAAAATTCAGCTATCGATTACCGGAATTCGTTTGAGCAATTATCCACTGTCCTATACAAAGTAGATACTAAGTAAGAACGATCTGATACTGTTAGCAGCATTTCTAGTGTGTGCATGTTTACGTTTGTAGTCTTCCTCTTGTGGGATTACTTTGTGACCATACGTCAGCTGATCACTGACAAGTCAATTGTCAGTTGCCTAAAGCTGCGTACACACCGAACGAGGGAGCAAGTGCAAATATGCAATCTTTGTGCATGATTGCTTGTTGTGTACGTAAAAGTGAACGAGTAAGTGTTTGCTCACGCGCTTTGCAGTCTGGTGATAGAACGGGACATCAAGGAACGAACATGTTCTTGCTCGTTTAATGCGAATGTGAAGAAGCGTGTACCACTTTGATGTATGTGCGGCTTAATCAAAACATCTCAAACAACGGACATGTAAATCTTTATTGCCCATGCCGTGAAATAAAGTACATTAGAGATAAAGTACATATCAGGAAATAAAGTTTTTTTTATTTATAAAGTTCTTTTTATGACATATCGTTTTTAGATCGCCCTATATTCTGTGTTTCTTGGAAAAAAATTATTTTTATATGTAATGATTTTATATGTAACAGCTTCAATTACACGATGTTTAATTGTAAACAGTGAAAACGAGAGTTCTACTTTTAATTTTGGTAGAATATTGCAGAACTTCCTTTCTTGAAGAAAAGATAATCAGATTTTAAAACAAAGTTTTGCCATTTTCACTTGTTTCAAAAAGACTGTATTTTAACTTTGTAATTATGTTACTTTTTGTATGGTAAATCTTTTGTGTTCAATAGGAAATTAGATTTTATAATGTTTTCAATAAATAATTGATACATCATCGGTTGGCGGTCAGTTTGTAACGCACAATTTAAACTAAATTAAAATATTCATACGAAACTATAATTAATTTATTTCATTATATACAGATGCCATGTATCGTATATTCTTTTCTACTTTTATGTATGTACAGTCACACTATAACATTCTATCACGTTCTTTTCCCTCATTTTTTATTTCGACGTTACAAACTAAATACTGTATTTTATTAACGATAATTACAAAATAAATATATGTACATATTGTAATCAATATATAATGAATTATTCAAGGAATATGTATAAAAACAACTTGATTTCACTACTGTATTTATATACAGTATCGACAAGTCTTACGATACCTTTCCCCGATAAGACTTATATCCACCCACATAATTTTATGAAAAGAACAATCGACCAGCGATTGGATCAGACCACCGAGGAAGTATCTATAAAGTTTTTTACGATTAATTCTACCGTGGCATCCGCTTCCCACTCATGTACATAAATGTTTCGATACAGGTGTACCCTCTTGAAATTCGACGAAGAGCACCTTCATACAGTAAACACAAGGCCGTATATAATGATGCATGTTCCTGGTAAATAAGGCACTTCAAAGAATAAAATAGCAATATTGTTCAATATTCTTACATTGCAAATAAATAATACTGTGTTATGCAAAGTTTTTACTTAGAAACAAATCAGTTTTAATTTATATGTAGTTAGTTTCAATTCAGATTCGTTTCCTAATAGCCTTTTCTCATGGATTATCAATAGAAACATATCAAAAGGCTGCTATAAGTTAGAATATATGTCAGTAATGCGTAGTTGAATTTTTAAATTAAACTAACAGATTTTCGAATCAAGCCTTCAAATTTTAAAATTTCCAAGTTTTTAAAACGCCAGGTTTAAATATTCCTAAAATTTTTAATGAATGAAAATCAATATTTTGGGATCTTAAATTAGCAAATATTTAAGTTTACAAATTTTTAAATCTTAAAATTCCAAATTCTTAAATTTTTTAATTTTTATATTTGTAAACTTTCAAATTTCAAAGTTGGCAAGACTAAAAGTTGGGGAATATATGAATTTGGGGATATAGGAATTGGGGAATTTAGGAATTTGAGTATGTAGGAATTTGGCAATGTGAGAATTTGAGGATATAGGAATTTGAGAATTTAGGATTTTAGGTATCTAGGAATTTGAGATGTGAGAATTTGAGGATATAGGAATTTGGGAATTTACGAATTTACGAATTTTCAAACTTCGGTGTTTCAAATTTACCAAACAGTGATTGCCATGTGTTCAAAGTTATGAATTTACTCGCGTTCCAGATTGATAGAGGTGGCCAAATATCTGTAACACATAGGCGATTAATAGCGCAGTTTCAGGCCTGCGT
Organism: Megachile rotundata; assembly: GCF_050947335.1. Taxonomy (NCBI): domain Eukaryota; kingdom Metazoa; phylum Arthropoda; class Insecta; order Hymenoptera; family Megachilidae; genus Megachile; species Megachile rotundata. The sequence goes on from NC_134995.1 coordinate 4,099,234, forward strand.
AAATCTTTACGTTCTCTCTATTAGTGCGTAATAATACGCATATAATCCTCGCGTTTAACGATATGAATACCATTTAGGTTAAGTTCACATATTTGGATTCATCATTATTCATGTCAATTCTTACAAGGAAAAAAAGGTTAAAGTAATTTCAAGTAATAATATAACAAAATAATAATCAATAACTGAAAATTGAAATACGATGCATTTATGTAATATTAATTTATGTAATTGTTAATTTATTAAAATTAAAGAAAAATGTGGTTAACATAATTTTAATATAAAATATAAATCTGTACATAAATCCTGTTCGTTGTACTATTATGTACAAGTTTCCGAAAAAATGATATACGTACCATCTCTAACGTGATAATTACAAAAATTATGAAGTTTGAGAATGAGGAGACGTTTCTTTTGAAAGTGGCCTAAGTCTATTGTTCAAATTGAGATATATAAGAATTTGCGTTTCAATGAAATTAGAAATATACGTACAGGATATAAATGTACCACACTTGTAAAGTATGTATAACAAGGGATATTACCCAATCGACACACGTATAAATCAGTATTAGCCATAAAAAAACGCTGATTGCCCCTTTTCGCAGGAGGTGATTTCAAATTATATACATATCTAATAAACATTGCTACAAACAATAAATTCCAAAAACACGTTTAAACAAATAAAGTTTTTGGCGGTTCAGGTAGCTATGTAGGGAGCTAGGAAAAGTAAAGGAGAGGGAGAACGTTTCGTCTGGGACCTGCTAGTGGACTCATCAGTAAGGCGTTCTAGCAGGCCCTTGCCTTCGACGCGGGGATGTAAGGAAGGGATGGACGGGAACTATATTGTATATGCGAATAGCAAGGCTCTTTGGGTACTAGCGAGAGAGTCTAGGTCTCGATTCTATGCGCCGTCTAGTGGCGATGAGCGTGGAAGTGAAACCGCCAAAAGTTTATTAAAATTTTTTTACGCACAAAAATTTCCTGTTTAAAGGCCAACAATTTAAACAAGAGCTTGCAATTATCTCCTTCAATTCCGGAGATATTCCCAAAAGTATGATTTCAGCCCTTAACTTTGAAAGCTATTTTCACCCCTTCAATGTGAACGATGACCAATAAAAAAAAATACGTGTCAAATATTTTTTTGCGTTCTATATCATATTCAAAGCCTATAAAAATCGGCGTGTCGATTGGGTAATGTCCCTTGTAAGAGAATTAAATTTATAATTCCTTTCAAATGATAGCAATTTTTAAGTGAATAATATGTGTCTTCTTACCAAGAATAGACTTGAGCCACTTTCAAAATTAACAGCTAGATTTGTCATAAAATTTGAAACAGCCTAAGTCCATTAAATATAATATAAAATTCGTTAAATCGAAAAAAAAAAAACGATTATCAATTTGTTTTATATTTAGTTGCAACACCTGAAAAACACCATTTATGCAATTCAGGATATCTAACTATATAAATTATATTTACATTTTCATTTACATTTTGAGTATGCGGGAAGGATTTGAAGAAGCCATGATTCTTTGGAGGTGTACATCGTATTAATACTAATTAATTATTATATTATATTAACTAATTAATAATTTATCGTAGTTACCATCGTCACTGCCTTCAGACATTTTAAAATTCGCCGTTTCTGACATTATCAATAATAGGTTGGACTTCACTGATTTTCAAAGTCTGTTTTTCTACTATCAAAAAACTGCCAAAATTTATATGTCCAACACTCTCATACATGTACATTTTGAACATATGTAAATGTAAAATGTTTTTTATAACAGTTAACAGCGAGTGTTACTACAATTATCAGTAAAAAATTGACAATTAGGCTACTTACAAAATAAATGGCTCATATATTGGGTACCACGCAATTTCTGTTTATTGTCCAAATTCATTCCAAATGATTAAAATGAATCGTTAAAGACTCAGCTACTTTTCGATTTTATTTTGTAAATTGCGATCTGTAGGAGACTGGAAAAAAGTTATCAGACAAAAGTTACTTCCCATAATTAGATATATCAAAAGATAAAAAGAATATACATATGTAAGAATATTAATAATTCTTGTTTAATTTGTTCCCTCACGTGAATTAATTAGGTAAATAATTATGAAATCACATGTTAATAAAGCATTCATCGAAATTGAACGATTTCTATACCTTATTATCACGTGTGTAATCCGTATGACGAGTAATGTTCTTCTACATTTATTAGGAAATAACATGTGCACAATTATGGGAATATTTCATTGTTATGTTTGACAGAAATCTGGTGCATCGTATAAATTACAGATGATTATATCTACCAATTTTCGTGGTCAAATGCGTGTAAGTTACATTAATATATCCTTTGTTTAATTACTAATTAATTTCTGTTATATTTTGTGTATATAATGTATTGGCTTTTATAAAGAAAAATAACTTCATCGCTACATGCGAAAGTACGCATTTAGTTTAAAGGACGCGGATTATCGGTGGTACATAGGGCCGTTAAAAAGATCTGAGTTTTTTCGGGTAATTTTATGTTAGGGATTTCAATTTTTCTCGGAATTCCCACTTTCTTTCAAGGTTTTGGCGCGCTTTTAGGTGTGCTAGTGTCATGCCCTGATAAGAGATTCGTCACCGCCAGCTTACTTTTAGTCACCGCTGAGTCTTAAGAAATCGTGGAGTCTTCTCCTTCCGTTGACTCATCACCAACCCTGGGGCCCGATTAGGCCCCTCCACCTGAAAACTAGATGTATATAAGACCCCGTTCATTCTATTTGTAATTACTGTAAATTACACTTAAATTGTATCGAGTTAAGGTAATAAGTTTCACTGTGTCTGGCACCACTCAATCACCTCTCAAAATCACATGCCAAAGTTTAACGTTTAAGTTAATTATTCTGATAATGTTAATTTGCTTATTAGCTAACTTATAAATAAAGTAGAGAAAAAACAGTAAAATAATTATCCTTTTCTCTTTATATAAGAAAAAGACGTCGCACACTAGGGGAGCTCCCCCTATCGTTTGAATAGCGACAACGTATGTGGGTATATTGAGCGGTCGAATAATTATAGCCAAGAAATTTCTTTCAAAAAAATATTAAAAATGTAGAAAATATAAAAAAAGTATGGAAATATAAAAAGACACAACTTTAATTAGTATAAGAGTTTGTTCATACGTGATGTATTGGTAAGTTAAAATATATGACAAATCTTTGAGTAATATGTTAACACATTAGTCTCATTTCTAAAAGACAGTGAATATAAGTTTATGTTAAATATTTTGTTCTGCATCTTAGTGGACGGAAACCTTAATTTGATTTAAACGACGTTATTCTCGGTAGATGTTGGATTTTTATGTATTTAAATAAATACATTATTAAATAAAAAAGACGGAGTGGTGAAATATTAAATGATTGTATTTTCTTGTGTAATATTTTATTCGACTTGTGCTTAAATGTTTGATACTTACTCTTAATTGCATGTATTATTGTTAAAAAATAATACATTGTAACAAAATTACAACATATTATAATATAGAATAAGTTATAATATTATTATGCAATAAATATATGTGTTCCTTTCATAGATTAAAGTTACAAAATATTAAATTTTTTGTTCGAGTATAACAATTTAGACATCCTCCGTATATTTCGCACATGATGCATGTAGCCTTTTATACTTGAAAAATTATTTATGATTAGAACACACAGAACATGTATGTATAGAAAGCGTATGAATATTTGATGATTGCAAGCAATATAAAAAACTTAATAACGTGAATTGATTAACTATAAAATTAATCGACAAATTATGCACTTATCACAGATCAGCTATTCACAGATCAGTAAGAAGTATATATTTTTATAAAATCATAACAAAAAAAAAACTGTAACACAAAATATCAAGCAAACGAAATATATAAGTATACAGGGTGTTCAGCGATTTACTAGCCAGCGTTTTTCTCGTAAACGACTGGTACTAGAAAAAAATGAAAGAGGAAAAAGTGATAGTGTTTTTTATAATCAACATAATGGAGTATGTATTTTTTTTTGTGTTTGTACTATTTTTTAAGATATGAAGGTAACCTTCAGTTTTTTTAATGGAATGGTATATATTTTTTTATATCATATGAAAGAGCGTATCGAAACGAATTCAACGATGTATCATATCATGACCTTGAAACCCATTCAGAGTCAAGAACAAACGAAATATTTCAAATATTTCGTATTACTGTACTTACCGGTATTTCTTAGTGATATGTTTACATTTCGTGTTCAATGTGGTTCCATTATCATAACACCATTATCATGACCTAATCATAACATAAAACCACCAAAAGTGCTTTTTAGATAATGGCAACCACATTGAACACGAAATGTAAACATATCAGTAAGAAATACCGGTAAGTATAGTAATACGAAATATTTGAAATATTTCGTTTGCTTTTGACTCAGAATGGATTTCAAGGTCATGATATAATACATCGTTGAATTCGTTTCGATACGCTCTTTCATATGATATAAAAAAATATATACCATTCCATTAAAAAAACTGAAGGTTACCTTCATATCTTAAAAAATAGTATAAACACACAAAAAAATACATACTCCATTATGTTGATTATAAAAAACACTATCACTTTTTCCTCTTTCATTTTTTTCTAGTACCAGTCGTTTACGAGAAAAACGCTGGCTAGTAAATCGCTGAACACCCTGTATATGAAAAGTATATCGTTATTTGTAATTTAATCTCATTTAATTCATGCAAATGGAATATTAAATTAATGATATTATTGCTGCTGCAAAAGAAGATGAGGTATATACTTAATAATTAACGTATTTCATCTTAATTTTAATTTATAGATTTATCGTTCAAAATTAATTTCATAAATGAACCACCCGGAAAACGGAAAGTGATTCTTCTAATAAATTTATGATAGTGCGTAAAATAAGGGATCGTTGTCGTGAAAATAGCGATTAGCAGTAAAACAAGGTGTAATAAGAAAGCAACGTTTCGTGAATCAATACTGTTCCCTTTTCATTTAGAATTCTAAATTAACCTGATTGATATATATAACTTCGGAATTTAACTGTCTAATCGATGAACACTAATGATGAAGGAATTAACCAGTTAAGAGCGTTTGACGACTATATCCGTCATGGAGATGTGGCAGAATTTTGTGTCATGACGACTATATCCGTCATGCGAAAAAATTTTGTTACAAGTTCATATTTAAATTGTAATTTTGGCGAAAACTAAATTATATTCGTAAATTGTAATATGTTTAAAATGTTTAGAGGTCAACACGAAATGAAATAAACAAATAAAAAGTGTAAATGATTTCAGATGGATTCATAAATTCTTGAGAGCTAACTCGTCATCGCTTGATTATCGCGACACACACTGGTGCGCGCTTTGGAAAAAGATCGCCACCGTTAACTGGTTAAAATAGCAAGCTGTCTTTTTCAATTCTGAAACATACAATTTTTGTCTAATCCAGAGACGACTAGCAAGGAAGTCTTTCCGTATACTGTGATATACTGTAACCCAAATAAATCAGGATAGCCGCTGCCACACGATATGCTGCTTTAAAGCCGATTCGAACATGACCGTACGGTATCCGCAACGTAACCGTTCTGCGCACAGAACACACATTCTGCTTATTAGTTTACTGTTTTAGAAATGACTGAAAATTATTTTACAGACGAAGGAAACGAATTCAGAATATTGTTGGCAGTTTAAGATACCGTAGTATTCAAAAACCTATTTAATGTTATCTAATTTGTAACATTACACATAATAAGAAATCATAAGAAATCACAAATAATCTGTTAATCAATGACACTAATAAGTTTTAAGCATTTTTAATTAAGTCACTAAGTACTTTTGACATTAAATAATTTTGAGATTTTCGAATCTGTAGAGGAGTAACGTAGTAGCTTGTTAAAATTTATCAATCTGAATCATTTCAATTATAGTTAAAATATATGAAAACTTTTAGAGTGAATCACTTAATTATTTGTATATTAATTCTATAGTTTAGTGTCGACTTTACGAAAATTTCGAAAATACAAAATGTGATATTCATTTTTAGTTTCAACGCCATTTTACTCAATCATAATTCTGGAGACTAATATAATCTGGAATATTAAAAAAATACTAATGCTCTTATTTGATAACAACTGACGTCAGAAAAAGAGAAAAGTACATGCAATATTTCTTATGTGATACGTGGATACACCACGAATATGAGTTTCTTCCTGTTAAAAATAATCATCACGCGGCTCACGGGTTTTGAAAAGAGCGCGCAGGAGCGTGAGAGGTCGTCGCGAACATAGGCCGTGAAGTGGGCACACGTTGTCCGTGGCTCGCTCTCTTGTTTTGGCAGCTAGGTAAGCGTGCGGACGTCTTTATGATTAAATATAAAATAAAAATATATTTTGAGTTTAGTTGCGATTACCGATTAAAGTTATTGAATATTTTGTTATAGTTAAAGACCTTATTTTTATGTTTCAATAAAGTATTCTTTGAATTAAACTAGAATAAAAGCACATATCAATTCTTTCTGCGTACCCTCACGTAACCATAACCTCCGTACAAGATTTTAACACTTCCTTGGAGGAATCGCGATGATGAATGACAATTATTTATAACAAAAGTTTCTGTTATTCATTTGGTTGTTAAATGGGCGTTCGTTAAAACAAAAATATTGGCCTAATCGATATACAATAATCATGTTCACACTGTGTCCAACATAAAATGCTTACAAGTGATTGTTCCTATTATACGATTACTGTGTCTGCTCACGAGAGAGAATAATTTTGTATGTATTTGTGTTTTCAATTTTGTAAAGCGAAAATAATTTAAAATTCCAAACTGTCCATATCGTAACAAAATTCCTAGTTACGATATTTCAGTTAAATCTTAATTTTATATAGTTTTTGTTCGTCAATTTTATTGAGAATTTAAAATGTGAGTATTTACATTTGAAATAATAATATTTATAAGTGTCTACATTTTAAATAAACATTTATAATAATTATTAAAAGTGTTCTTCGAAACATTTGATATTACAGTTTTATTTATTCCCATTCTTTATCATAATTTTCCTTTCGTCTACATTAAACTAGTTCTACAAATACGCTATTGTCTGTATACTTCTTCCACTATCTAGTTGTGTTTTTATGATTGTGATTTTGTAATGGTAACAATGCCGATTCTTCCGAATTCATGCCAGCACTCTTGTTATGACCGATGACAATATGTATTTTCACGGACACCGGTAACAATGAACAATGACTCGCTGTTTGTTTGACACATTTTCATGGTATGTATAACGCTGAATACTACACGAATGGAAAAATATACTAGCGGGTCTGCAGATCAGATGTTTTACGCGGATTCGAATGTGTATTTAAAACTTAAAGTGACTACTATAAACATGTAGGTAAGACAAGAAACGGATGCAGATATTGTAATTTAAACGATAAAGTGTGTCTGAAACTATCAAAAGCGATATCAAACACGAATATTTTATTTTTTATGTGGGGGTTTTACGTCGCATCAATGTCCAGTTCATTAGCAACGGCTTCTGTGTTGATTTTATATCTTTTGGAATAAATTGGTTTGTTTGAGAAAATCTATGGTGTTTCTTATGTATTTTTCTGACGTAAGGACGATATTTGGGTTAATTTCGAATTTCAATCGTTGGGTGCAATAATTTTGGCAAGAGTAGAGAAAGTGGTCTACTGTGAGCAGATCACAATACATGAGTGGGTCTATCTTTTTTATAAGAAACTCGTGCGTCATTCTGCAGTGGCCAGTTTTTAGGCGGGCAAGGACTACTATTTCCTTCCTGTTCATGTGATTTCGTGGGGTGTCGTGGAAAAAATTTGAAATATCTGTGAATTTTGGTTGGTTTGGAGTTCCATATGCTGTTCCATTCTTCCTGGATTTTCACTTTTTGATGGTGAATGATTTCCTGATGTGGGATAGGTGTTGACTGGTATTTAGTTTGCATAGTGGCTACTTCTTTGGCCCTGAAGTCTGCTTGTGAAACACGAATATTATTGATTTCACGAAAACCAATGTCAATGACAATCTAATATTGTCGTCAACGATGAATTATGCTTCTAATGTATTTCTGATCGATTCTATATGTCAAAAATGAGCAAAAACAATAGCAAAAAACGGTTTTTTATCGATTTGATCGACGTTGATGACGACAGGTTCCTCTTGCCACCAAAATACTTCACTTGAAGTTTCTTATTATTTCTTGCTATTATTTCATCTAAATGTAGAAATCTCACCCTTTTGAATAAACGTGTTTATTTATAATTTTTGTGTTATCTAAATGTAAAAGAAATTGCAATTATCTTAACAACTTTCTTAATCGTTTGAACAGTGGGACATTTATTTTACCATTGCTGTAAAATCTTTCATTCTTAAACATAATTACTGAATAATATAGGGATGAAATTATGAAGAAAAGATTCGAACGACTTCTTCAGTAATTTGATTTGAAATAAAAAAATAATTTTCATACAATATAAAAATGTAATATATTGATACCAATATTATTAATAATACATAATTTATTTGTTATACTAATGTCACAAATGAATTTAGAATAATAATTTTATAAATTAGAAAATAAAAAAGTGTATGTATATATATGTTACATGAAAATAGTGCATGTATGTATAAGTAAAGTTGTGCACATATGTATGTACAATTATAAATACATTATTCAATCTGCTACATTCACCTTGATTTTTTCTACCAGTTTGGTAAAATCTTATACGTTTCAGTTTTTTAGTAATTTGGAATGCCATCAATCATCGGTACAATTTAAGATATCATCAACTAATTACAGCATGAATTCCTAATGCTCACGTCGAATGTAAATTCATATTTCCGTGATTAGATGGCAAAGCTTGATATGTTTTAAGTGAGACATGCCACACTTTTCCATCTGATTGATCTTCCATTCCATGAAAAATGGTTTAGGATTTGTAATTTAATGTCTCGAACAATATGTTCGCCTAATTTGAATATTTCTGATTTAATTACAGAGCTCTATACAATATAGATCGTATTCACAATCTAAACAGTAGATGATTTCGGAAAAAAAATTAAAAGTAACTGTGTAAATATCGATATTGAATACTCAATGTAGTGGAAAATGTAAAGAAAGGTACAGAAACATATGTTGAATACAACAATAAAATGTTCTAACCGTAGGATCTTACCTTATGGCGTTTGTACGTTAATGACACAAGAAATCAATTTATACGAAAGAAATTTTATACAGTCAGATTATAACATTTTTTAGGTTGCTACTTTCAACTTAATTGTAAATGTAAACTGTTTTCGGCTTAATTCGAAATAAAATTGTGAGTATGTACAGGGCTATGTTTATGAGGGGTTGAAACCCTCATTCTGAAACCCTGAATTCAGATTATTTTAAATGTGGATATTCACGAATAAATACAGTTAACTAATAGTTAATAATTATAGTTAATTTATTTCTCAATGGAAAAAGTGTATAAGTTCTAAAACGTAACTCGTTTTCTCTCGCTGGGAGACTCCGCCCCTGAAACTTCTCTTAGGCGCCTTTCAGTACTTTTGATAATTATTCTAAGAATTTTTATCCATTTTAAGAAAATTTAATTCTCTGACAAAAGATTGTACTGACGCGGTTTGGCTTGTACTTATATTCCCAAATCTCTGCATCCCCAAATCCATACATTTTCAAATCATTTCATTTCCAAAACCCTATATTTCCAAATCCCTACATTCCCAAAACTGTACACCCCAAATGCCAAGATTCGTTGAATTACCAAGTTCCTAAATCGTTGAATTACCAAGTTCCTAAGTTATCAAATCGCCAAATCCCTACGTCATCAAATACACTTCCCTACCTCCAAATTCGGAAATTCTCAAAAGTCCCCAAAACAAAATGATTTCTGACCTTTCTACCTTTCTTTTTCCAATGAGAGACCTGGTACAGGCAAAGTAAGAAACGCAAAAATTACCTACTGGCAAGGCTATTGGCATATTGTATTGCCCTCTCACACGACAATCCGTGTTAATGAATGAGCGAATTAAATTTTAAAATATGTTGAAGTGTTTTAATGATTAGTCCCAAATGGGTACGGAAACTAATTGGAACACATTAACGGAAGAGATATGTATCAGCAACTCTGATACAAATTAGATTTATATTATTGCAATTACATATTATTCTAAATCGACGTCTATTTCGTATTTGCAGTATTTTTGTGTATTTTTACTCACGACGGTACAAAGAATGAATACGCGATAAAAGGTTGTTTGTGTGTGCATTTGACTGTTACTATTTTTTTGTGAAACGGTTGAATCCATTTTAAAACGGGGTTTTACTATCGTTCTATGGCACTTCAAAGCAAGTTCATTCAGTCAGTTCAGTTCATTCAGGTTCAGATTTTAAACTTTCCCGCCGGCGATTTGTCGAAACTTTTAATTTCATGTTATAGTGTACTGCATTTACGGATATTTAAGCATAAAATAAGACCAATTCGAGTATACTTAAAAGTGAAAAGACTCGTTACACTCAGTTAATCATTTTTTGAAAAAAAGAGATTAATTGCATAACCTGTTATATATTTTTACTGACTTTCTGATTTGACTTCTGACTTACTGACTTTTTTACTGATTATATTGTCTATATTTTATTTCACTGACTAAAAATTCTCCTTATCGAACTATGTAGTGATGCAGGTTATATTTATTGAAAAACGTTTTTCTTTTAATTACAGCTACTGCAGTTATAACAAGACTTAGTTACGTTGATTATATTTAAAAATAAAATAAACTAAATATCATAATAGAATTCAATTTATTGCACATATAGTTGCAACCATATTTTGTGAATTCCTGCTCTTCCTCCTTTATAATTTTCAAACGATAAACATGCAAGTCCCAGCGGCGTATTGTTTTCGTTCTCGGTTTACGGATGCTGTAACAGCAAGCAGTATTAGTCGAGTTCAGATTAGTGTTCAGTTAGTTTTGGACAAAATTTGGTTAATCTAATGCAGTGCCCTACAGCATGGAAAATTTGTTGTTTAAGAGGATCTATGCAGAGTTAATAACAAACATATTTGGGCATATAGAGGGTGTCCCAGTTTTTTCCAGCCAAACTTTGCCAGCGTGTTCTGCATGCAAAAGTAAGAAAAAATGTTATATGAACATTTGTAATGTCTCTGGAATGTAAGTTCAGATAGTTACAAGCGCTAGGAAGGTAAAGAGCGGCTTTTACCCACTGAACGACTCGGTTTCGCAAATAGAGATGGTGGGATTCGTGTAGTGTGCGGTTAAGGAGTGAGATCCACAGGTCAATATCTTTCAACAATTAGATTTATTCAATAAACGATAAGAAATGAAACTAACAAACAACAATAACAACAAAATAAAGAAATATATATAGATTATAAATGATTAATCAGAATAAAGAATTAAATAGCTTTTGAAATAATGATAACAATAGAAATAATAGAATTTGACAAATTAAACAAAATGTAATAGATAATCGTGAATTTAACGAAATGAAACTCGCTGGTTAATACTTTATATTGCATCGTATCTAAATCTGATCTCTGATAAAGCTAACTTTGCTTTTATAAAGGTAACTAAATTTGATATTCTTTATATGTTCGATTCTCGTGTTCGAAACTATCGCAATGACAAGATTTATCTTGATTTGCACGGTTGTGATTTATATAAATGCTCTTTGACGAAATTAATTAATATTAGCGCTTTGTAGACTACCGCTGCGAGGAATCCGACCTAAGTGTGATTCTCTAAGTGTACCTAAATACGCTTTCGCAAAATTAGACAGATTTTATCTATTATCTAACGCGGTGTAGTCGACTACGGAAATTACGCTAGAGTGAGAACAGCATTCTTTTATTAACTCAAATTACCAAAATTTATTTGTATCTAATGAATTATTTCTTCGGAACAGTTACTCTTTTTATTATCTGACTCGACAACTAATGGTTCATGACCCTTTTAGCCAAAACGAACACTGACAGCCGAAACCAGATCGCTTAATTGGGGAGCCTGCATTAGCTAGCTATTAGAACGACCCAACGATACCGGAATCAGGTGAACAGTATAAGTCTGACAGGGTAGCAAATCAATTGATTCTAACATAAAGCCGTGATTGCTGAACTGTCACCCAAAAAATACGGGCTTCAGAGACCAAGCCGCTCAAATGGGGAGCCTGCGTTAGCTAGCTACGAAACGACCCAGAGCGAGCTCCGAGAATCTGAAGGCGTGTTAGCAATCCGACGAAAAATCAAATTTGAGTAGCTGAGAGCTATCGTTTCGATATCTTAGCCTTTCTTGGCGCTAAGTATAGCTCTCTCCTAAAAGAGTTTCAGATACGAGATCGTTTGAATGGGGAGCCTGCGTTAGCTAGCTACTAGAACGACCCACGACCAAGTATCTAAATGGCGTATACCCGCTTGACCAATCAAGTATCAAGATTCGTTTCGGCTCTTGACAGCGAAAACTGTTCCGTTTATACTTACCAATGAGACTTGTGAATAGCTTGACTGCGAAAACTGTTCTGCTCGTAGACGGGTTTCGCTCGCCCTTTTATACTCGCAGGTTCGCCGAATTCCTGGAATTTCTGTGGCGTCAGAATATCTAAATTTTCATATAAATTCGTTATTATACATTAGTTATAAAATTGGATGATTTAATTATGTTTTAAATGTCGCTCTTTAATTTTTGGCTAACATTTCGACACTAAAATAATAGTATAATGGTATTTTTGCGAAAAATAGATTTTCTGTCCTTTTCTAATAAACTGCGTACAAGTTCTACGTGAGATGAATCTATTCCGATTTACAGCGTTTTAGTTGAAAGAAATAATTTTGGTTCCGGCCATGAATAGTTTAGTACTGGTTGATTTTACGTATATAAATTGATTTAGTTAATTAATTAATTTAATGTCTGATAATGCCGTAAATAGAAATAGTATCTCTATCCTTTTCTAGGATTAACGCTGATCTCAAGGATTTCGGGGCGAGCATCTCGGCACGTAGGCACATATCGTAACGGAAATTTCTCATACGAACTATTTATTAGAATAAAATAATACATAATCTTGTTTTAATCATTCCAACTTAATATTCAACTATTGGTATGAAAAATATTACCTACTCCAAATCTAAATCATGAGATAATTGTTATAAATGAATATATATATGTATATGTACAGTCTGTAATATAAGAGCGTGGACGCAATATCTTCGAATGTTTATACAAAACAAAATGACGACCGTTATAATGTGAACATTCATTGTCTTCCCTAATACGCAATTGTCACAAATCTTTTAGTTTCGTTCATATCGCTGAGAAATAGAGACGTTTGTAATATGAGTGCAGCGTATGCAAACGGTTTGAAGCGGTCTTTCTCTGTTCGCATCCGAAAGGACCAAAAATGAGCGTTCGAAGTGCAGCTAAATATCTGCATAAATCGCATAAATGTTCCTTTTGGGCTTGGTCTCCTATCAAGCATGCCTGGTCAGTTCGTGGTAATCCCGTAATCCAAAGAACTGTAAAACACCCATTAAAGGTGCATGTGTGGGGATGTTTCAATGCACGTGGTTTCGGGACATTGTGTGTTTTCACAGGCAATTTAAACGCACAAAGAATGACAAAATTATACCAGAGAGGACTATTGCCATCAACAAAACGGTGGTTTAATCAATCTGGTGATGGATGGCTTCTGCAAGAAGACAACGATCCAAAACATCGGAGCCGGGTGTGTACCGAATGAAAGGCGAAAAACAACATCACGGTGCTGCCTTGGCCTTCTCAGTCCCCTGATGCAAACCCAATCGAAAATGTTTGGGCTATTATGAAGCAGAAGCTTCAAGATAGCCGCAGTGTAACTTTGAAAGCATTAGTGGACCGAATTAGAAAAATATGGAGGTCGCTGCCTGTTTCGTATGCAGAAAAATTAGTCGAAAGCATGCCGAGACGTTGCGAAGCTATAATCGCAAATGGGGGAGACTGGACCCACTACTAAGTAAGAGCGTATTAATTTCTTACATATACTTTTGGTTTACATACAGTTTTTCGTAAAAAAAGGTTTTTTTTCCAGAAATATTGCGTCCACGCTTTTATGTTACAGACTGTATATACTGATTACTGACGGTCGAATCTAATAGAATCGTTAATAGATACCTAATGTACTGTCGATAATTGTCAGATACTGTCGATAAATGAATTATTCCAGTTGGTGAGTAATGTACAAAAAAAAAGGTTCCGTGGGACGTTACACATTTGCTTTTAAATGTATTATTAAGGAGTTATAACTAATAATACAAAATTATAATGAATTGGCATTTCGTCGACACAGTGTATAAACGTATTATGAATATCTCTATTTTTGTTAGTTGATATCCACATTTTTTATTAACGTTTTATTAACGAGTTAACATTTCAAAATGACGTCCTTTATTACGAATACGTGCGCTGTGTCGATGAAATGCTAGTTCATTATAATTTTGTATTATTCATTATAACTCCTTCATAAAACATTGAAAAGTATATGTTCATATAACATTTTTTTCTTACTTTTGCGCATAGAACACGTTGGCAAAGTTTGACTGCAAAAAACTGGGACACTCTGTATATTTAATCCATTAACATCCAAATATAGGAATTTTCAAAGATTTTTTCGCTCAAAGCATTCGAGATGTTTCCAAACAAAATGTTTCTTCTGTAAAATTTTGTGTTCGTTTAGAATTAGAGTTTTTTTTTTTCGAAAAACCATTTCCAAGATTGTTATGAACAATCTTAGGAAAAAAAAAGTTTTGTATGTATTGACAGATATCTTTTCAATCAACTATATCACATTAAAACTGTTTCAGCTCAATTTTTTGCGTTCATGGACACTGAACTTCAAAATGTACATGTACATTTTTCGAAATTCCAAATGGCTGCTCGAAGCTAATAATTTTATGCTATTTCTGATCATTTTAATTGAAACAGTGTTTCCGCAGAAGTTTGTACATAGGGGATTCTTGGGTCGTTAATAATTTAATTTTACAAATTCAAGTTGGCGAATCCAATATGTCTAATCATATTTCAGAAAATGACCATAAAATCAACTTGAAATACTTACAATGATTTGTCGGATCTCGAAATACAAGCCCAATGATATGACTTTTATTGCAATAAACTTTGCTACGTACATCATGAATCGGAAACTTTTCTTGTCGAATAAAAAAGTTTTGAAAAGCGATTTTCAGTTTTTCCGCACTACTCCATTTTTTCAAAATATGTAATAAACTGATCTCTCTAGCTTACTGAAAAATCAGAGTAAACTTCTTTTCCTTACATAAAATTTACTTTTGTAACAGAAATAGATGATTGACAGTCTATCAAACACGGTTCCCCAATTTTTTGTTATTGACAAAATATATCTGTTATGCTAAATATGTATTGACAAAAAGCAACTCAGCCCCAACGACTTTGACTTTGACAACAGGACATGTTCCTGAATAATTTTTCTCAATAATTTAATTCACTTAAGTCACTTAAGTGAAGAAACTTAAGTCACTTATTAGCTATTATAAGTTATTACTCATAAAAGATTTTCACATAATCAGACAACGAAAAATTTGGCAATTTTGACAGCGTGTGTATTTAGTATATTATAGAATTAGTTACAGGTATTAGTATATTGTACGTTTTACAATTGAGTATATTATACAATTTTTATAAATAGACATTTTGCAAAAAATTTTGCGCAGTCGAATTTTTTGCTGAAAAAATAGCAAACTTTTGTATTCGACATTTTTTCATATTACAAAAAGTTTTCAAGATATTCAGTAAAATATGTTCTCCATTCCCAACTTCGAGGATTGTTTTTATTCCCTGAATATGGACGATTGCCGATAGAAAAAATATGGCTCAAATATTCCTTTAAAAACTACGTGCTGTGTACGTTTCATCAAAATCGGTTATTAACGGTTGGGAAAACTCTCTCATCAGTAAAAAAATACAGCTTAATGATTATCGAAATCTTTATATTTACACTGAATCATTAATTCTTCATTGTTACTGGCGTCTGAAAAGGTTTTTATAATTTATTTCATAATTTTATTGTAACAGATTTCCGCGAATATTGAATTTATATAACGCATGAAGTAGAAAAGTTAGGTTATTAGTTTCCGATTAGATATTTTCAATAATATCGATTTTTGCTCATCTCTCGAGCTTTAGTGTTCGCTTTCCTCATACCAATATTTAATGTTTTACGATGACTAGCATATGACTACGGAATTCACTGCAATAAATTACAGCGTTAAGTAAAAATGATTTAAGGTAACCAGTTATAAGATAAAACTATAGAATAAAGTTTTTTTACGATCAGTTATAAGTTAAAATTTTAAATATTAATGTAATATAAGTAATAAATGTTTAAGTATTCTGATATTCGAACATTCGAATATTTAATTTTTTAACGCTTCAGTTCTAGTATTTAATTTACTAGTGTTTCAATTTTCAAATATGTCTGAATTCGAATTTGGGAATATTTCAATTTTTAGATAATTCAGTATTCGAATTTCAAGTCTTCAAATACTCAGATGTAAGAATTTCCATTTGACACTTACTTATATTTCCAAGTTTAAAATCACTTAACACTGCAAATATTCATATTCATATACATTAGTCTTCTAATGTAGAAATATGTTAATATTAACAGTACATATAATTCAAATTTCGCGCTTTTGAATGCTCAAATATTCGAATCTTACATCCTTAAATACACATATATTCGAATACCAAATAGTAGCCTATACAGATACTCAATTATTTCAATGTCGAATCTTGAAATATTTAAATCTGCGAATGTCAAATCTTTGAGTTGACTTGAATAAAAAATTCAACAAATTCAAAAGTCGAATTACAAACCAGATTGAAAATAACAGTGGCATTCTGTTTCTCCGAAATATTAAGAAAAAAATACTTTTTACATGTACAAATGGTTACATGAGTTTATTAAATAAAAAAAGCTTGCAACACGGTAATCAAATTATAACGTTTCCTACATTTTATATACAAATTTTTTAATTTTTATAAAATGTCCTTACATTAATGTGAGATGAAAGTGTGATAGCTTGTTGTTTATGTTATACATATTATCGAAGTGTTATAGTTAAAAAGAAATTGTTTATATATTTTCAACCTACAATAAATCATTCATGTTTCACTAAAATAAGCAGTATGATATATGAATTATTTTCCCCTGTATGCAATAAGGAGTGCAAAAGTACTGTATCCGAATGTTGAAATAATAAGTAGTTCATGTAACAATCACTCAATATATTTTTAACACTGTAACACGAAAGCTAATTAACAAAACAGTATAAAATGGTTCAGCGATTCCGCGAGTGTGTAATGACCGTACAAATCCACGACTATCTCGAGCGGCGCAAAGTCCAGAGTTTTTATTCTTTTGAAAAAGATAGAAGTAGGAAAGAAAAGAAGAGATTGTAACCTCGAAGGGATGGAATAGAAAGTCAACGGAAAGCGTAGGCTCGACAAGTCTGGCTATGCTGTCTAACATTGACTAGACTTGTATGAGACTCTGGGAAAACTGAAGATTGTAGAACATCCATGAAATGCTTATAAATATTTAGAAGTAAGAGAAAATTAGACAAGATTAGGAAAAGATAAACAGGTAGAAATGTCATGGCAGACACTACCACATACATAGGTAAGGACATGTCTTAATTACATTAGTGATTGGTACTAATAGTCATGTTGAATTTTTATGTTTTTTGCTTTACTTGTACTTATGTAATGAAGGTATGTAAAGATAAACCATTTTTTTCCAAAATCTCCAAATTCTTATATCTTCAAATCTCCAAATTCCAAATCATTATATTTTCAAATTTCCAGATTCTCAAATTTCTAAGTCCTGAAATTTCTATATTCCCAAATCGGTACATTTTCAAATCTTTATATTCCTAAACTCCTATATCCCCAAAACCCTACGTCCCCAGATTTCTACATTCCTAAACCTCAGCATCTCCAAATCCATATATTCCTGAATCAAAATCCCTAGAATCCTAAATTCCTGTATCCCTAATACATTTCATCCCCAAATTCCTACATTCCCAAAACTGTATACCCCAAATGCCAAGATTTTCAAATTTTCCGAAATCATCAAATTCTTAAACACACATATTGCTAAATTCCCAAATCGCTGGATTGCTAAGTCATCAAATCTCTAAACCGCCAAATCCCTACATCACCAAATACCTACACTTCCTCACCTCCAAATTCTGAAATTCTCAAAAGTCCCCAAAACAAAATTATTTCTGTCCTTTCTACCCTTCTTTTTCCAACAACAGACCTGGTACAGGCAAAGTAAGAAACGCAAAAATCCACTGGTAAGGCTACTAGCATATTGTGTTGTCCTCTCACGCGACAATTCGTGTCCAATAGAATTCGCGACAATCCGTGTCCTCTTTCGATAAATTTCTTTCGCATGATTACAATAAACTGATCAGACGCAGAGATAATCACCCTGTATTCAGAGAACATTTCTTCGCAAATGGAAGACCAAGGAGCATCTTTAGTTCGTTTCCTCTGTCCCGCACAGTTTTTAGCTCCACCCTCTTATTTTCTGTCCCCTATTTTTCTCGCTTGACAGCGTTCGCCAATGCACAGAGAAAAGTTAGGCAAAAATCGAAGGCTTTCGCGGGTAATTAAAGAACGGTGTAAGCAGTTGAGTGGCCTTTGTGGAAGGAAAACGAGAACGACGGAGGGCTGAACTTTCGCGGCAGTTCGCGTCGAGCAGAATCTATCATGTGCAGGGTACAGCGGCCTCAAGTATGCAACTAATTAAATTCCATGTGTATGTATGCCGTGTGTCGTACTTAGGTAAAACGTGTACCTGCGCGGTAGCTGCATGTACACTCTGCGAGAACTTGTTCGGAACAAGCGCCGCGAGTCATTCGTTTGCTCGACGACTAGCTTCGTCGTATTTCTCATACCTGTGAATCGTCTTGTCTCACCCTGTCTCGTCTTGTCTCTCCTTTTTCTTATATCGTCGCCGCTGACACAATTCGCCCTGCGCACCCAGGGCAACCAAGGACGTGTCGGAGGCGAAATACAAAGGAAACCTACTGTTGGCGCGAACGCGTCTATACAGTTTGAATCCTCAAGAGGAAAACTGCTTCTTGTTCTTTGCGATTCAACGTTCGTTCCAGATCCGCTCGAATTTCAAGTACTTGTACGTGCGGTGGTTACGTTGTTCTCGAGGTCTCCGCAATGAAACTTATCTAATAAAGTCGCCTCTATAGTTTAACGACCAAACTTTTCTGTCGATTTAACTTATTTATAGTCTGATTACATCGACATCGTTTGTAGATTAGTATTGTGCCGGCTGCACTTTAAATGACAGATATTCAAATAATCGAATGTACAGAGCGTGCGGGGTGTTATGGACCAGTACTTTTCTCATATATGGTAAAAATTTCAATGAAATGGAACAGGAAAATGTACTATACCATGCAACCTGTGTCAGCTTGTTGTGTTTATGCTCTCTTTTGAGAAAAGAAGATGATCTTCAGATTACGAAGTAGAATGTTATATGAAAACTAAAAACACTAGTTCATATAATTAGTATATAGTCTCGATGCAGTCTCGATACTTGAATTAGGAATCCCAAGATCTCGATCAAGAATTGATACAGTAAGCCTTATGATTTTAAATATTATAATTTAAAAATATTATTGTATTATAAATAAATGTCAAAAACGCAATATCAGAATCTAAAAGTACCGAATATAGCGATGTTTTAAAGTAACGTGCTAATAGCTTGGTTGAGCAACATAATGCATTCAAATTATAGTGTAACGTTTCGGCCTGTTCACGGTCCTTTTAATTATATGATCTTATGTGTAGAACGAACGAACAAGTAATTGTTTGAAAAAGAACATGAACAAGTGTTACCTTACCACTACCCGTAGTAATTAACCCTTTGACTTATAATACCGTATCACACTCGTGCTGCGCATTACACTTCAGATATAACAAATTACACTTTAGATACAACAAATCAAAATTATATTCGCAACAAGGAGTTTGGAGTTTAATATCAATTATAATTTACATAATCAAAAATCTATAAATTCAACATATAGGGTGGCTTACCACATTTTGCCATCTAGATTTGCGTCATTATTATTACTTATAGCAAACAATGTTTCAGATGAAGTTGAATGATTTTTAGAGGGGCATATGCTGGTGGTATATTTTCTCTGTAGGTGGATTTTTTCTCTTAAACTAATGATTTTTTCACATAAATAGATTAATACTTTTTTGTAAAGAATATGAAGGAGTATCAGCTGATGCAATAAAAAATATATGATTCCATTCAAAAAAACATTAATGACCTTCATATGTCCTTTACACGTCATCATCTGAAAAATTGTTTAGTATGAGTAATAATAATGACGCAAATCCAGATGGCAAAATGTGCTGAGCCACCCTGTATATCTATCAGTTCTATTTTCCTTATTTGTTTTAATATGACAGCAATAATTAGTTAGCTCTGATTTACACAACTGACAAAGAAATTACAGATTAAAGGGTTAATGACTGACTTAAGTTTTGACAGTGCCGATCATCGATTTACAATATATTTTTTTAAGGAATAGCTGAACTATTTTTTCGTTTTAATACAATTTTGTCACGATATAGAATTCGGAGAAATATTGAACACGATCGATACGAATTTCCTTTTTTATCGTTTACGAATCACATTGGACGAATACAAATATCCTTTGAAACGAAGCAAAAAATGTATTTGATTTTAAACATCAATAACTTGTGTAATCAGTTTTCCAAATAACTCGTTTAAAAAACATGTTATAAGTCAACATATCTTTCTCAAACTGTTTTGATAATGTGTTACTTCACTTTTGGGAATTTTTGTTTATTTCAATTTTGACTTTTACTAATAATTTGATTAAATGTATTATGAATCAGTATATTTTTTTAAATTTTGTTGTTAAGGTGTTAGTCAATTTTCATGAACTCTTGTATGTTCAAGCTATGTTTCTCTGTTATAAGTGCAAGTAACTCAGAATTTTTAATTTCACTCTTAAATTATAAAATTGAAATAAATTAAGTTATGGAGATTTATCATAAATTATGAAAAAAGTATGAAGACTCTTCTTGATATGACATTAATGAAACATAAAAGAAGAATTTCACTCGACGTAGGATACTCATAAATTAAAAAAAGTACCAACATGCAATAATTTGTAAGTAAAATATTCTACATTCGAAGTAGTACATTTATTTATATCTCACATGCAGTACAATAAGAGGACTGAAAATAAAAGGAAATGTAAGTTGTCACTGAAGAGTATATTTGTTTCTTCATTAGGTATTTAAGTAGACTACTTTAACTATATTGTATTCTTGAGCTTTCTATTTTCACTTTCACATATTATAACGAAGTTAGTAAAATATTCTAAACACTGATTTTATGGTACAGTATATTAAAACACTTGTAGTATCTAGTTTTACCTCACATCAAACATTAACAACGGATAGTAACTTTAATATTATTTACTTTGAAACATATTAATTATAAGTCCACTTTGTTGTCATAAAGTAGGTTTCAAAATACACAGTTTAGTTTTTATGCTTAACTATTATCAATACGAATACTATTTCATTTATACTAATTTAATGTTATTTTGCAGTTTCAATAAAAAATGTTTGAAAGTGCGAGATACTTAAAATTAAGACACAATAGTAGTAGTCATCTTTTTATAATAACGTTTTAACATTTATGTATTATATCCTAATTTAAATGTAAATAGTTATATTATGAACATGAGTTACATTATATTAGGTAGGCATCTCAATAAATTAGGTTAAGTAGGTACGTTATTTACTATTTAATTGATTAACCGTCTCATAGAAAGAGCTTTCAGCCACAAAAGTTTTTAACCTTCTATTCTTATTTTGGTGCTTCATTATGGTCAGATTATTATAATGTTTAGTAGTACCCGAATGTAACGCTGAGTAAATTAAGCTCTGAAAATATGTTTGTTTAATGCAGTGGTATATCGGGTAAAATACTCCTTGAAATGTTTATTTGATGTTACAATTAGTGCGGTAATTATGTTTAGTTATCATGCACTTGAAATGGTTAATATTCCTGTCATGATTCTAGTAATAAAATATTTTCGCATTACTTCGAAGAAATTGTGCCTTATCAAGAAGACAGTACTAGAAATAACTAATACAAGTTTGGGAATATAAAATATTCTTCATGACTATTTCCAGTGTTTTAGTAATTATTATTTTGAATAACAGCTACACCTATTATGTTCCAAATGTTTTCAGTAAATCTATTATTGAACATCTAATATTATATATTATTGTACAGTATGGCATTAAATGCATAAAAATTACAGTATAACATTAAGTAAACTCTATTTTACTTAAAAAAAAACAATATTTCAACTTCTAATTGCAACAATTTTTGCTTAGAGTATATTACTTATTGCCATTGTCTAGATGCATAGCTACAGCTTCATGTAGAGCATGCTATGCTCTTGGTTCAGCTTATTTGAAAAACTGCATGTATTCGTAATACGAACAAGATGTAACGTCACAAGATAATAATAATCTTTTGTGGGACGTGGAACGACATTTTTCGAAGTAATATACACATTCTTTATAGCTATAATATTATACAATATGAAATTATTAGACTTGGAATTTTTATAAGAATATACGTAAGTTTGAATGCATATTGAATTTATAGATCGACAATTTTTATTTAAAACGAAAATAAGACATAGATACTTGGAGTAATATTTTCACCCATTACGATATCGTTGTTTAAAACTGTGCAAACTATTGATTTTTTAAAAATAATAACGATTTCAAGTATCCAACGATTTTATTACTTTTTCATTACTAGTTTTTCAATTCTTTTTATTACAATTTCATTAGTAATTATAAATTATAGTATCATAACTAATCATAAACATAATAACAAATAATCATAAATAGTAACTAATAATAAATAATAAAAACTAATCAGAAATAATAAAAAAATCATAAATATAAATACTGTTTATAGATAATAAATGCTTACTACGACTTGCAACACTAATGTCAGTGTAGTTATTTTTGAGAGAGCTGTTTTCTATTCGTTTTAGCAACTAAACTTTTACTAATGCTATATATTATATTCCTTTTAATAAACAAAATTATAACGATTTCTATTATACAATAATGTAAAATAATATCAAATATAAAATTATCCGACTTCTAATCTTTTAGCAGTGACAAATGAGATTTTATCCACCCACTTGTATAATTTTCTGTTTTACACAATTTATCACCAGCATTAGTTAAAAAATTATAACTTTTTTACCAAAAAAGTTCACTGAGTTTATCTGGTAAAAGCCAGAGAATATTTTTACTACGGTATAGTTACGAATAAAAGTTTCCGTGCAGTACCGATTTTCATAGAGTTTGCACATAAACAAATTTTTTATGAAGATGTTATACTGCATATAGGTGAATTTTTACGTTAATGTTCTACGTCAGTGTACGTAGTGAGATTGTAACTCAAAACGAAAGACAAGAAATTATGCGAAATAAGGAATCAATATCATCACTCAGAAACTTTTATCTCTAACTGTAATTTAAGTGTGCAGAATACTATCAATTACAAAAAAAACTGACAAACTTTTGTAGGAAATATTGATTTTCCACTTTTTATTATGACTTGAAGGTACTTTTCACTATCTGAAAACCGAAATCGAAAGCCAAATCGAAAAGAAATTATACAACAACTTTCTTCTTGTCTGAAATGTCTAAAGGTCAACTTATATTAAAAATTTGAGCAAAAAATAATTTTGGAATAGATTCTTTGAAGCAAAGACAGTAGATACATATTTAAATCGCTAGTTTCTATTAGACTCAGACTTAATACTTCTTCGTCTCGATAATATTTTAACATTTATCTTTAAAATTAGGTAGATATTTAATTTAAATATCTACGATGTAGATATTTCATTTACACATCTGCGATATAGATATTTAATTTACATATCTACGATGTAGATATTGAATTTACATATTTATGATATAGATATTTAATCTAAACAGCATTATTATTAGATGG
The DNA here is from genome assembly GCF_050947335.1 of Megachile rotundata. Classification (NCBI taxonomy): domain Eukaryota; kingdom Metazoa; phylum Arthropoda; class Insecta; order Hymenoptera; family Megachilidae; genus Megachile; species Megachile rotundata. The sequence continues at coordinate 4,123,465 of NC_134995.1, forward strand.
AGGCGACAGACAGGAAGATGTACTATTCACAATATGTAAAACGTAGAATATTTGACAAAGAGTATTGGACATCGAACTAATGGATGAAGAAAAAAGCTTTTACTGTTTTTATTATCGTTTACACTAGCCAGCTCAAAAATGGTAAATGATGTTTACCATTCGGTCATATTCGTTTAACACTTTCACTACCAAGTGTTGCACATGTGTCATCCTAATGGTTACCCAGGCGTCAGTGTTACACATTTGTAGCAGTGGATAGCATATCTTGGTAGTATATGTCTAAATACATATATGACATGTGTGATCTTTTTTTTTTAAATAGTGATTTATAGTCGCATCAACTGCCCAGGTTATTAGCAATTACGGAGATAAGGTTATGGTCGGAAGTGAATGGTTTGACATAACTTTTTCATAGTTGGGTGAGGATCCTTATAGTTTTACAAAATTTTAGTAATGTATCTTGATACGCTGTTGATGTAGTTGCTTAAGTGGGGTTGTTCTTGATGTTTAATCTTCTTCTGGCGTGATTATATTTTCTGTATTCCAATATTATGTGTCTGATGCTTATGGTTGTGTTGCATATATCGCGCCTTTTGGGGGAACCGTTTTCGAGTATGTATGAGTGAGTCAATTTGGTGTGTTCGGTCCTAATTCGGGTTACTGCCACTTGATTTCTTCTATTGTGTCTAGGGTTAGTTTTTAAATCGTAGAATTCGTCGAGTTGTTGATGGGTTGAGCTGGCTTTGTATTTTCTCCATGTAGAGTCTCATGACTGTTTTAGTAGTGTCGCGATATGATTATTGATGTCCGCAAAGGTGTTTAATATCAGCTGGTTTTCTGTGACTGTAGTCGCTGCAATTTTTGCCTAAAGGTCGGCCATGGTGTTTCCGTAGATATCCATGCGGGAAGGAACCCACAATATGATTACAGTTTTGTTGTCTTTGATTAGTTTATCATATTTTTCCTGAATTTCTAAGTGGTGTGGATTTGATATATAAGTTGTGGAGAGCAATATTTTCCATAAATAACGTCAATGAACTTCTTTAACATGTTTCAACAGTTTCAAATATGTATCACATCAGAGAAAACATTCTATTGGATCATTATAAGACTTCACAGATAGGAAATGAAGTACATTATTTTTTTGATAAACAGGAATAATTTATTTTCGAAGTATAATTCCATATTATCACGCTGTTGCCATTTTGAAGGTAATTTGTCTACACCGCTCTTATAAAATTCTGGAGTACGGAAGTAAATGAAGTCTCAGAAGGAGTTTTCAACAGGCTGATGGGATATTAAATTTTTTCTCGTCAAAGAATTATCCAAATTTCGGAAGAAATAGCCAACGGTTACCAAATCCGGCAAATGTAGTGGATGACGAAGGGTTTCTAAATTCAACTCCTGTAGTTTTGCTACGGTGATTTGTGCGGTGTGCGGTCTCAACCAAAAACTAAACGTCCTAATATACCAAAGAATGTCGAACGGAATGTGTTTAACGTGTATCTCAATGAATTTGTTGCGCTATAAAGTAACAGATGTCTGATTGGTGAAACAAATTTATTTACAGATAAAGTAAATATTAATAGTAATAACACATATGAACATTAATAGTTATACACAGGTATAACTTATTATTTAACTAGTACTCAAATATTGTCTTTAACATTAATGCAAATCAATTTTAAATCATTGGGTTATTACCACACTGTGTCCTTGATTGTTACGATCGAAAGATTTAATACATTCAAATTCTATTACAACGGTATAAAATTACAGAAATTTATTTTTCCTTTTTATATTTATTTTCCGATTTTCGTGGTTTAATTCGCGAGGATTAGTAACGAAAGCTAATTAAGGGATTGAACAAACGATTAACGAGTTATCCATTTTTAAATGTGAAATCTCGCGTACAAATGCTGAACGATTTGAAGTAATCGCGATTTATTTGGCTAAAGGAAAATAACCGTTTATCGAATGCCAACTACGCATATTTCACACGATATATAACAATATATTACCGCTTCATTAATTCTGCTGCTAATTAAACTTTCGTTTTTAGAATAATTGCGGCGTATTTGCAATAAATAGTTGGAATAGCAGTTTCGAAAAGGAAACATTATTACAACCTGTTTGGTGTATTTATTTGGTGTATAAATGGTTTATAAATTATTTTATGGATTAATCGGTTTCACAAGCTACGTTTAATGCAAAATTAATCCTATCGACATTACGATTTCTGAATTGATGGCACACCAGTATTTCCATGCCTGTCCATTTATTGTTCGTCGATAATCCGCACCGTAAAAAGAGGCAGAGGAAAATACGATTTAATCCGTATTTATGTACTTTGAAAAAATTCTAATGCCAAAACGTAAATGTTTTATTTAAGCAAATGTTAAACCAATCGATAATTCGTGTAATATTGCGTATAGAATAGGATTTCAAAGCGCGATAGCACGAAAATTTACACACTCAATCATATCATGCGGAGTTCAATATTAATTTATATTTGACAATCACATTTCTACTTATATTATATTTCACAATATTTTACTCATATTTATTGTACATAATTCTAAACTTAATTCTTTTTTTCTTTTCAAAAATAGATAATTATTATTTATGTCTCTTTTCTACTTCTTTTTTTTTTAGAGTGAACTATCAATCCAACTTCTGAATAAATTTGAATTATTTTTTCAAAATTGAATATTTAAGAATAAAATTTATTAAAAATGACTGGATAAACGTATCATTGATATTTTTAATATTCAGTAGGTGCATTTTTTTTTAAGTAAACAAACTATCACTTTACAGCCTAGATTATATCCCAAAATAGTATTAGGTTCTTCTATTTCGCGTAGCACATATAATTTGCAGTTTTGGTGTTATAATAATAGTGTTTCGGGGCAAACTGTAGGTAGGTATGTAAAGTAAAGTGTGAAATATATTTTTACTCTTATTATTGATTTTAAAATAGTAGATTATCTCATAAAATTTAAAATAAAATTTATAATGTAAAAAGGAATTTATTACTAATTCTTTACATCTTTCATTACTAATTTATTACTATACAATAATTTTATAATTGTAATTTCTCATTTTATGTAAAAATGTCTTCTTTCTACTCCAAAATGTTATCAATGTAAAACAGAAATTAATTTATTTACTACTAATTTCACGTATACACGTATAAATAAATTAATGAAATTGTTAGACTCATACTATAAATATAAAATAATATAATTTTATTCTTTTAGGTAAAATCTTCGAGTAGAAAAACGTTACGTGAAATACTGGAAACATTTAAAGAATGAGTACATTTCATACATTTAAAAATAGCAACTTCTTGATAGCAAAGGAAATCAGAAGTTTCTTTAGAATTTCAATATGTCAAAAATTATATTGTTGCGTCGAGGAGTTAAGTTCGGAGTCGCCATAAATTTATTTGTCAACTCTGAGTAATATTTAAGAACAATAGTTTAATAAACAAGACAATCAGTATTCTGTACACCTTAAATGCGTCTTTACTCTTCAAGCTCTCGCGTTATTTTGATTCAAACATCGCGGTTGCTCTCGACGACCGGAAGTCTGACCACTCGAACACGCTCAGACCGCTTGAAGGCTTCCGCGGACAGCTTCAAATCATGGTCGAAATCTGTTTTCATAGAGGTGTTATAATATAATTTGGAGATATTATAATATAATTATAATATAATATATAATATAATTATACTATAATATCTTTAATATTTTATTATGTTATATTATCTATAATATTTCTATGTCTGCTTCACGTTACACCATTGTGACTCCCACTTCACGCCGCAACAATATTAATGGACAATATTAATAATCACTGTTTAGGCCCACTATGAACTGTAGCAGCAATAACACCCAAGGAGTCGTTGCATTCTATCGCGTCTTTTAGTTTATTGCTTTACATCTGATTGCCAGAAACCTTAATTTTAGTAATAGAGTCCGTTATTTCCAGTTTCTATTCATGTCGAGGTACTGCTTAGTTTCATTACTTGCTATGGCCATTTTTTGGGAAGAACCCAGGCTCATCATACATCACTCAAGCTTCCATTTCCATTCCATTTTGTATAACCAATAGAAATTAAGAATTGTTTCCCTAATCCTTATTCTGTAAAAACTGTACGCGTATTCCGCGCTTTCATGTTTGTAAGAAATATACATTCGACCTCTGTTAGCAACTGCAACAACTCGTATTAGTTTTATATAGTCTCCAAATTTAAAGCGATTCTTCGAGTAAGGAAATAGTCATAAATAGTATAATAAGAACAAATTTAGTCGCCACATCGCATGCAATATACAACAAGGTCGAACGAATTTATTTTCAACCACGAGCGTTAACAATCAGTAAACAGTAAATTGTTCAGTTTGTTGTCTATTCTAACGGAGAATTTATCAATATACATTAAATCTGTTGATGAAACATTTATCTCGTTATTTATGACAAAGTTTATATCTATGTATTTCTATTTTATTTAATTCATATCTCATCAATCATATCAGAATTTCCATAATTGTAAGTCGATTATTTGATATATAAAAATGTAACACTTACGTATTATTTTGATTACATGGCAACATCTGAACGAACAGATAAGCGTTAATTTTTTTTAAACTTGTTTAATAATTATAATCATTATAATAAACATGATTAAAAATTGTGCATATAAGGAGATAATGTCGTTCCCGAAAACGAGTGCTTTATAAATCCGCTAAAAATGTTCGTCGTAAAAAATGCGTCTAACGTAAGAATCTAATCTACTCATAAATAACTGGATAAGACTACGTTAAGAGACGCAAGCCGAGAATATTTTTCGAGTTCTGGTAAAGGCGAAAAATCGATGGATCAGCTAGGTAAAGCCACGCAGTTTAAATATGGTTATTAAAATACTTCAAAAATTTGTGGTATTTTTCATGCATGATTAACTGCAACCTTCAGCATATTTGTAAATATAATGAAAAGTTATGTTATTCTCTTTTTACAAATTTTTTCTCATTTATTTACCAAATCCATAATTAAACGTTGGTTTTCCACAAAAATTTTCTTGATTGCTGATTCGTGATGCAACGATATTTAAAAAGTTTATCATGTAAAGATGGCAAGTGAAATAACTTCACAGATGATACTCCATCTTTCTTGCAAACTGCCATGTTTGTAATATTATCTGTTTGTTTTTTTTCCCAAATTCATGCAATATGCAGTAAATAACGTTGTCTGTATACGTTACTATAATTTATTTAAACAAGTATATCATGAATAACGTTTTTTGTCAACATAAACTTTTAGAAGGATTTACTATTTACCCATATTATGAAATAGAGTAACAAACTGTACATTCAATTAATAACGAAAAGTGATTTACCCTTATACTCACTCAACGTCAGTATCGTTGAAAATATAATATTTATGAATGTTTGAGACTATTTTCAGTATAAATACAGCGCACTATCATTAACTTCAATATTAGGCATTATTCAAGCTGAACTTTATTTGAATGAAAATAATGAGTAAACAATTGATTATTGATTGCTTCCTTAGTGTTCAAATTGTTTTTTTATTTTAGTTAACAGTGTCAATATTAGAATTCTGTAGGAATGAGTTAACCCTCTTCACATCTTTGGACATATACAGGATGTCTCACAATTAGAATAGTTTATCCATCGTTATTATATTAGAAAATTAGTGAAAAGTGGTAAAAAAATATTACAGTGAAAAGTGATAATAAAAAATGATAGTAAAGTGTAGACTATTCCGGGTTAAGAGGTGGGAAAAATAAATCAATGGCCGACCACAATTTAAAATAACATCACACGGAGGAGGTTTAATGTTTCCAATCACAATTCTCAATGAAGACTCTCTCGCATCCCCTTGTACACGGTGTTTTATCATTTCCTCAAGACTCCAAGAAGGGTGTAAACACGGGGTGGGGAAAGTGTGACGTTCTACGAAATTGGAAATTCCCACTTTCCCCTGCAGCGGTCATCCGGCCCAAAATCGTTGACCGGTGACCCATCCGTCCCTCGATTTACAAATTACCGTAGTAGTAATAAACCCAAAGATCGCCTCGACTTTTTAAATTACACGTACCGAAAAAAAGAAATATTACTACGCCAACCCTGGGCTCAATGTGCCTACCAAATGTTAAACCGGACAAGTAACGGTTCCTTGGACTTTATTACTGCTATGTCAAAGCTTCAATATTACAAAACATCCTAAAAATCTAACATTATGTCTACAAAAGTGAAGTTGCGTATTATTTTTATGAACAGTTACGATCGATAGGACGATCTAGTTACGATGATCCATTTTCAATCAAGCAGGATTATTTTTAAACAATTGGTAAATCTTATTTTAATGGTTTATAAGTTTAATGTAAATCTAGAGTTACAGAAATTTAATTTACTCGACTTCTAATTACTCATAACTAATTCTGTTCTTTACTCATGACAAACAAATAAGTGAACATTATTTGTAACTGTGCTGTTCATTATTTAACTGAGATTTGACGTAAGGGCTTCTTATTAAATGTTTACACTGTCCCGGCGCATAGGTACTTGATCATGATCGCTCTCAGCTGCTAGGCTCGAACCTTTTGCTCTCGCTTCTGGGCGCGCGTAATCGCGCTTTGATTGGTCCGTGTTTTTTGCTTAATAATTCAAAAACGAAGCTTTAAACCCTGTTTTTGCAAAGGGAAATCTTATTTGGAATCGCGTCAGCCCCCCCCCCCCCCCCCCCCCCCCCATTTCTAGGACCTACACTAATTGTGAGACACCCTGTGTATGGAGAGCTAGTTCACATTCTATATAAAGCTATATTGAAATTGTTACAAAAATAAATGTGCAATCATTCCGAAATTTGTTAACCAGAAAATAAGTCCCAACTGTCATAAAGGAAGTAGAAGGACATAAGAAAATTTCACTTTTATAGTTATAACATTATGTCATATACGGGAATTTATCTCAGGTCATGCAAATTATTACTAAATACGTCGATAACGATGTATACATAGCATAGTTTGTTGCTATCGTGATAATAAATTGTGAGGGTGATGAGCGATGAAGGGACATGCGAGCGATTAATTTAGGCTCGAGTATCGAAAGCGTGTGAGATTAAATTTGGTGAACGAGGCCTACTCAAAAGACTAGTTTACAACTCTCCAACCACATTATCTGAGTTGAAAAGAGTTGCAGATATTTGGGATATCGTATATCATTCTAATTTGAACTGGCCTTTTGATTTTATGGGAAACTTGAAAAATGCTGAAAAATTTATAGTGAATCCTAATTCGATGGCCAGGGACTGCAAGTCGTAATTTTTCGACTGCTGGTGGATAAAAATAATTGTTAGGTCTAAAAATATATTTATAACGCTAATTGTAGTAGTATTTAAACTTTAAATTGATGTATATACGTAAGTATTAATTTATGCTATTTATGAGTTATCCGAAGTCGAATTTTTCATACAGTCAAATATCAGACCTTCGATATTTCGAAATTCAACATTTCATATGCAAGAACTTAATAATTGTAGCGTGCCGAATGTGTCGCTACTACGTCACGATAAAAAATTTGGTTAAAAAATTACCGCAACGCGATTTGCTTCTAACAATTAATGTTACAAACAATGTTTCAAAGTTCCCGACTGTTGGAGGTTTGTAATGTTCGCAACGACTGCAAAGCGAATAGGTGAGATGTTTCTTTCAATAATGCGTGAGTGAATCTGACGACTCGCTGTCGTCTTGACTCCGACGTCGACGATAGAGTCAGAGGTCGTACGCTGATTGGCTTTTCGCCTTTTTTAAGAAATTCCAATCAGCGTGTCCTTTGGGATTGGGCCCACCCTTCATAGCTCCCTTAGAGCGTCTTCGTCTAGGAAGGGTGGGGAATCCGGTGAGTTGGCGGAAGGACCCCGAACGTCCGGCAATGCCGCGATTTTTTCTTCTAGGTACATTTGGCAACCATAAGTTTCCGTTAGGTCCGTGCGTGACCGTTTCTAAAGTACCCTTCGAAAAAAACCGTGTTTATGATCGGAAAGTGACCGTTGAGGATGAAGCGAAAATTAACTCTAAATTTATGGCAAGACATGTAGTAAAATTAACAACTAGAAAAAACCCGAAATATTCTAACTCAAAAACGGCTGCCTAACGGACCGATCATAAATAAACTTTCGAAATCCTCACCCAGATGTACCGTCGTACGGAACAATAATTCTGCGATGCTTTTTGTTGGTTATGGATGTTGCGATTATATAATAGCTTGTTAATAAATATACAATTATACATTAATTTTGCAAATAAATAGAATCATATATGTTTCCAATAGTATTAATTTCCGTGAGTGCATTCGTTGAAATGACTGTTAATTACAAAATGGAACACATTTGTATTCGCAACGCATTGCATATTTAAACCACTATTTCTTTAATAAAATCGCAGTTCCTGATGAATCTTCAATTGATCTTTCGTATTAACTAGTTAAAAAATGTCGAAAAATTTCAACTATCCTTGTCAAAATTTTGATTTTTATGGTAGATACGAAAACTAACCACTTATAGGTATTTAACAGATATTTTTTTATGTAACATAAAGAATAATTCATCAAAATAATGAATATTTCGTGTAAAATTGAAAGTTTTTGATATTTTATGCTGGAAGTAAGATTTTTAAAATTCCAGATTTAATTTTCGGAAACCAATTCATAAACGAACAGTTTTGAAAGTTTCGTGTTGAAAAGTACTAGAAGTCTTTTTCCTGTCTGATCAATATGAACGAGATCCATCTGGTTCATCCAAATTAAACTTTTTCCTATCACTCCAAATATCTTCAAAAACATAAAGCAGAGTAAAAATTTAATTTCTAGTATCAGGAATTGGATTTTTTTAATTACTTGAAGATCAAAATGTTACACGAAATATTAACACATTCGATATCCACGCTCAAAAATTTGTTTAATATGAATCACTTTCTTGTGTTATAAAGTAACACACGATGAATTGAAATAATTAATAAATAATTATTGAAATAAAATGGTATTATACCACTGTAAATTGGTTTATATTAAACTATTTTTAACATTATAGAACAGAGTCTGATTTTTTGTAATTAATCGTTATTTACCTTGTTTTTTTTCTAAATTTGAATATAATATTGTTCGAATCGTTACTTATGTTTCAGTTCATATGGACTGAAATATCAGAACATAACCTTCAAAATGAAATACCACATATTTACTCTAAAAACCTAATTTTACTTCATAAAATTTCTACAAGCTCTTTTATAGCTTTTACATGCAACAATAAATAATTAGATAACATATATATAATTTAAAAGATAATCACTTATGTAAATCCATATTAATAAACATCCATGTTAAAATTTCTTCCTATATTAATCCAATATAATTGCTTTATAAACGTCGTTTATTTCCACTGAATTAACTTGCAAGTATTAATTACCCAAAAAGATTATAAACCTTTATTAAATAATTAAAAATTTGTAAATATTAGTATCGTTTGAAATGGGCTGCAGACATTAATGAAAACGTAAACCTAACCTCACTGAAGCATTAACGAATACGTAATGTTTATATTTGTAACAATTAGAAAATGTATATGAAACAATCGTTATATGCATGAATGTATTTTACATAATTAAACTGAGGTGCAGATAGAAAGGAAAAAATAATGGTTGCTACATGCAGTAATTGCATCAAGTCACGATTGCCACATTAAACTTTTAGTTCAAATAATAGCAATTAACATTTCTAAATTAACTAGTGTACTTTATAGAGTATATTGCCGTATCAATTGGATGAAGTCCTATATGGTAATATTTGCAACAAAGCTTACATTGCTACGATAGGATCCTATTTATCTGACCCAGTATGAACAGGAAGAGGAGGAGGAAGAACGGGAACAAGATAGTTCGAATAACTGGATCATTTAGATAATAAGAGTCCACTAATTTTCCCCTCTATTACTGCTTTGTGATTCATATAAGAGCTAATATTTGGGTAAATTGAAGTTCAGCATACCAGTGTGTATGTTCCGTTACTATTCCCTTTTTAATACAATTTTTATTTGTCCGTAACAACTGTAATTATAAGAATTCTTGTCCATTTAATAGATGCTCAAGCATAATTTCATTAATTATGTAGCAGGGATACACGCAAATCTACCCTATTAAATATTAGGTATAATGTTGGTTCAGTTCTGTAAAATGCTCATTTTCCCATTTAGTGTGCTGCGGTTTTCGTCGTTTTATCTACTTCCATGATTGTAATAGCAAATGGTAGATTGAGTCAGTTTGTATGAAAGATTCACCTCACGAGCACGGAATTTTCTGTGTTCAAAGCCGCTTCAAAATGTTTGTGCTGAAAATCGTAATTCATGTTTACCCTTCGGGTTTCAGCTGGGTGAAGCTTTGTGAGGAACCGGGAAATTTTTATACCCTTCGCATGTAGTATTGCAAGCGAATGCTGTATAAATAATTTGGAAAAATTGAAATTTACAGTTAAAATTTTGAGGATGAACCGTAAGAAGCGACCAAGTTTCAGAGATAACGAATTAATGACACTTTTGAGAAATATTCAGTAATATTAGGGGAAAGCGGAGACAAAATGGCGTGATGAAAGTAACACGCTTTTTACGTCCTAAAGATGTATCGTTAAATTATAATAAAATAATAATAATTGTAATAGGTAAGTTATATAAATAAAAATCCATCGTGCTATTGTTTAATTTTTGAGAAACTAGTTTCATTGTTGGAACTGAATATTTATTGTGATAATTTTTAAGAACAAATTTTTATCTTTAAAAGAAAATTTGATACGAATTGATTATTTTAAGCTATTGAATATTGACTAGTTTTGCAAATGAATATTCAATTAAAAAATTGTACTTTTTCAAGATAATGTAGGGTCACGTATTGTAAAACAAATTGCAAATGTTACGAAAGTTATGTAACTCTAATTCAACCTCAACATTTCACAATTCAGTTAAAACTTTTGATTTTTAAAAAATTATGATAGAAGTAAAAGTTTTTAAAATAATGACGATGTAAAAATGGCTGTGACGTACTTTCTCGTTCGCATAGACGTGTAATTCCTGACAAGTTTGTGTTACAAGCTTGTCAGGAAATAATTATTGAAAGTCTGTATAGAAAGAAAACTAGATTTCTAATAACATTTCTTTTAATTTAACAATTGTTGGACGTTCGTAAAATTACTGCCTTAATAACACCCTATATACATTCCAGATATACATTAAAAGCAATACAAAAATTATGCAATCTATTTATCATCATTATAAAGTATTTTTTACGTAAGACTGATTCAATCAAATAATCAATTTTTCAAGCCTTTTAAAGAGTAATGAAATCAGCTTCTTACGAAACATTCATTATGAGACTTTTCTAATTATAAACGTTCAAATATAAAATGACTTTCTCCCTCATTTAGATCAATTGTAGAGATTAATTGAAGGTTGACCCTATCCACTCCTCCCTACTATACCAGGTCGAAGTGAATAAACTTAAGTACAGTCACGTATACAACGGTGAGCCATAAAATTATAATGAAGCTGAAAAGTTCCTATTAGCTACTGACTTTGTATTCAACGAAGTTGCAACAAGTGGTTTACGCAGGAAAACTTATGGAAAGAAAATATTTGAAAACTTTTATTATCAAAAAATTAAAAAAAATTTGAAATAAAAATGCCAAAGTATAGTTTTGAATTGGGGTATCTAGCAGATATATAGTACAAGTTTCGAGGTAAGTTATAATAAAAATAATAATACATAACAATAATAAAAAATGTACCAATTTTTACATAAATTTGTTACAAGTCACAATAATATGTAATATGTCACTATAAAAATTTAGTCACAGTTACCAAATGGCAGTAACTTTGTTAATTACTATCAAACTTTGCAGTAATAACAATGTAAGGGTTAGTTTATGGTACATGCTCAAAGAAAATTTTAGAGATAGTAGAGGAATGCAAACATCTTCGTCCATATGAACGTCATATAATATTTCATTCATTATTTAATTATAAGTTTCTTAACTACAGATTTTTAAGATATTTAATTATCTAATTACTAAGTATTTAGTTATTTAATCATATGTAAAGTGTTCTCTTCCTTATTTAATTATATTATTGCAATTACATAATTACATATTACTGAAACAATTTGACAAGTAAAATAATTCTTTCATTATTTAATTATCTTTCACCCCTAAAAATTCACATTTCTTCAATTGTGCCACAGCTGCAGTAAAACGGTGATACAGTCTACGTGTGTGGCAAGTTGCATTATCTAGATTTAGATAAGAATAATATATGAGATTAGCATAACGTTAAATTCCCTTAACGACACATTTCTTAGGACGTATCCGCGTGATCAAGCGGTGCATGATTCAAATTAATTGGTAAATTTGCAGCAAACTGAATGTTTCCAAAGCAAGTACACGAGATAAGATATATCAGTTGTGGACATCCGAGAAAATTTTTTACGTTTACAGATTGAAATACGTACCTCATAGAAATCTATTCGGAAAATAAAATGCACTGAGGAAATTGAACACGTAATACCCTTTTACAGCTTCCTATCACATCGTTCAGATCGCTTCCCCTAAATCCTACCATTTTTAATTTAAGATCAATGCTTACCATCGGAACTTGTACCAAATTGGATTTTCCACTCGGCTTTTATCCGACCGATCATATAATAAGCACCGCTAATAGATGCAATTTTGATTTTCAGACGCAAAAAGCATATTACGTCAATTATTATATACTACATTATGTTATTACATGTTATACGCTTTCTTATAAAAATTTTAGCTCGGAATTAACAATTAGTTATCGAATTTAATCTTATTTCATTTTAAAATTAATTATTAAAATACTATCATACAAACTTGTAATAAAATGAAGGAAATATAATACAGAAATGTTAATTAATATTATAAGCATTTATTTTATAAAAAAAATAAGAAATGAATATTATAGAATACGTAAGAAACCACCTTAGGAAAAATGTATACTTTATTGTATACATAAATAAATTCACCATTAATACAGTTCCTCAACACTGACTGCCATTCACATATAGCGTCACTTAAATTTTCATATGAATCGCATATATTATTAAGAATTCGTTCATCTAGCAAAGATTCTCGTATTGAATACTTGAAATTGTGGATAATAAATATAACGAAATATTTATTTTGTCAGAAACAAAATAACTATCTAATAAAATTTTGAGTAAATTAATGTGTTAAGAAAAGTATGAATTGAAGTCGACATGTCAACGGCCATTTTGTTACTGAAATATCGATCGCTTAATCTGAATACGTTAAATATTAAATCTTAAGAAAACATCTTAAAAATATAAGACAAATATATTAACAGCTATTATACCTATTACGCCCTTTTCACATTTGAATTCGTTGCACCATAAAAAAAGGGCAAAATGCGAATGACCTCTTACTGTCTAGTAACGTTTGCTACATATGTGTACGGGTATTTACATGTGTTCTTTTACGAGAGCGTAGGCATCTGTGACCACGCAATTAGCTGTTCGTTCTGTCGTCAAAGGTTTAAATGGGGTGCCCCGGAAGTCGCACACTCAATTTTTAAACGCCTATATACCTCGAAAATGAAGCTCCAAGCTGTAAAATTCTTTTGACATGCAGAATTTGCAGTTTTCACTGTGAACATAGAAGAGATAAGCAATTCCTGGAATATCTAAGTACTTGAATAGTAGTTGTAATTAGGTTCCAACTTTGCGACTGTTACCCGACTATTACTTTACTTGAGGTATTTCAATATGAACTGCTACCAGAAACGTCTTTTCGTTCATTGCCTTCGCCGAAACCGTCTCAGTTAAAACACATTGTATTTAAAGCAGCTTATTAAGTTAATATACTATTTCTGGATTCTTTTGTTCGAAATATTCAGAGTTTGGTACCTAACATCACTGTCTTAAAATTAGCAGTGACATAGTTAAAACTCTTTAGCATATAATGTGTAATGGCAATAATTTTTAATCTGAAAATAAGAATAAAATTGTCGGGAATGGCTTTATTATTTACTGATCTATGGTAACATTCTGTTTTGTTTTGCTACTATAGCGAAATTTATAAAATCTTCTACATTCATAATATAGTCTCTGTAAATGCTAACTTTGTATTTGATTTGTTTTCAAAAAAAAAATCATTGGAAATAAAAAGACAGATATCATATTTAATAATTACTTTAGGAAGTAATACAGAGCTTATAACGTAGTTATTATTAATTAACTTTACTCGTATTCTGAGGTTATACGTAGAAAAATATAATACCGTGTCAAAAATTTTAAATTGTTTTAATTTGTTTTACGTGTAATTTAATATTATTGGACGATATTACAGGAAAATGGAATTTAAATAATTTCAACTTAAATTTCGTAAAGTATAATGTGCAAAGTTATAGTTAGAAAATGCAAAATCTCAATTACTATCATTAAAAGAAAGTAAATTGTAGTCGATGAATACTTCCGTAATAATTATATACTACGTACTTTAGGTTAAAATTCGTGATATAATGTACGACAAATTTTATACATATAAACGCAAGTATATAATATACGACACATTTTATGTAAAGTTGGCAGATTAGAAATTATTTCACTCTGCATTCTTTAAAAACTCACCCTAATTCAAACATTTACCGCATACATGCTTCTGACAATTTCATTATTATATTAATTATTGAAAATTTAAATTAATTAGTTTAGTTCTGTGAGTTGTGCTTTAAATGTTAAAATATTCTCGTTACTTATGGCACATGCAAGTACAAACCTAATTTATTACAAAAAGCGTAGTGATTCAGAAATCTTAAATTTTTGAACACTCTCTGCAATTTATTTAAAAATATTTTTCTGAAAAAATCGTGATTATAAAGAATTGTATCGAATTTAAATATGTAGCTTGTAATGATATACTTTTATTTTTAAGCAAAATACAGTAATAGAGTGTTACATAGTTCTTTCGTTTATAAAATAATTATGCTTTAAAACTAATAAAACGGTTTCTAATCAGAGATTTCCTGTTAAATATTAAAATTCATATGAAAACAAAGTTTATTAACTGAATTCTCGGACTGCGTTTAAAATATGTATATAGTTTACTCCGACGTTAATTTCATTCAATTATATTATACCAAGAATTCTGTTTATATGGGAAAAAATTTCCTTGGAACTATGCTGTTCGAATTAATGTTCTATGTCATTGTATTATCTTATTTTAAGCATTCAATTTTAAATATTTGATTATTTCGCAAATAAATTAATAGCAGTCTCTAAAACAATCGGAACGCGAATAATACATTCTATATGTATACATTTGAATTGCATTGTAATAATTTTTACATGTATATTAAATTTATTTCTTCTCGTGATGATTAAAGAAGTATCGAAAAATTTTATTTCGATTTGTTATTTTTGTAATGTCGTTATCCTCAAACTATAAACATTCTGAAAAATGTTATATCTTAATGAGAAAGCTTTCACGACATATATTTCTTGATTTTTGTTACATAATCAAATTTTTAATTTTGACAATTAAATAAAAATTTCACAATATGTACTACTTATTTTCATATTTCAACACCTATCATATTACTTATTTTTTTCACGTCAATTTTATTCAGTAGCTCTGTCCAATAAATAATCGCTATGATTTGTTTCAATTCTTTCACTGTTACAATGCTTATGGTGCCACAAATGTAATATAAAATATGTGTACCGCGGTTATTACGAGCTATTAATCATAGTTAATTAATACTTTGATACCTTATGGTAGGTTCTAAATTAATAATAAAGTATGTGTTTTGTTTGTTGGCATTTGATAAAGTGTTTCCGTGATTATGCAAATTCTTTAAACAGATATAAAGATACGAGAGCATGTTAGAAACTCAGTCATGTTTTCATGTATTATACAACGACGGTTGGATAATATTTAAATGAAAAACAAATTGTTTTACGTACTTTATATAGAGTGTTCCTTAATTGACAGTATAAACTACAAGAGACTGATTGTACGTTTAAAAATAAGTAACAATCGTAGCATAAGATTTGTTCAAATGCATTTTCATTTTTCAAAAAATTGCATTTAAAACTACTCAAAGTGTTTAAAGTGAAATTTGTTCACTAAACGAAAAATTATATTTTCAATAAGTTGTACATTGATTTAATAATTAATAGATGTTCAAAATTAATAATGATAATTGTACCGTTAAAATATATTGTCAATCATGTTGTTGTTGATATACGAATGTGTACATAGCGTAATTGATTTCGTTAGAATTCTGAATAATTGTATATACAAGTAACAATATTATACAAAATATTGTTACGATTGTAATAAGAAAATTTTTACAATTACTTCACCGAAATTTCGAAATTAATTTACTCCAAAGCAAAGACATTAATAAATTTAATTCTATATTTTTAAAAATTCAATTTTATATTTTAAAACATTTAAATTTACATTTTCGATTCATTTTTATGCGAACAATCATTCTTTTTTGCTTGTACCACCAATTGTGATGTACGCTGTATAAAATATTTTGTATAATTGCTGACTATTTTTTTGACTCCAAAAATTTACTATTTGGGTGCAATATCATATATTTTTTTTACAAGGTTTATAATTTTAGAAATACATGATAAATAATTTATCTTGTAAAATTCCGTAATTATCCTATACCTTAAAGAAATCATTGAGACTCAAACAACTTTAGCATCAGTGTTTCAATATTTTAACCAGAGCTATAACCATTTCAACAACCCACTATTTTCAATAAAATGAAATGAACAATTAATTACTAACACCGTTGTGATTACTGATGGATACATAACCTCACTGACAAAATACAAAATTTTCAATTTGGAAAGGTTACAAATTTTATATAGGTTCTAATATATGTATAATAAACTATATAATAAAATTTTCAGTCTTGTCCATGATGTTGAAATTTAAATTATTCTTCAAAATTGCAGTGTTCTATCAAAATAAAAACTTAAAAGCACAGTTCCGTTTCTAAACTTCTCTGGGTTTCTTGAAAAGTTCGCGTTGGACGCTATACCGAAGCTCCTTGAAGCGTAGCTCGATATTTTTTGGGTGCCCTAAAAATCGATAGGTACTTCATCATCAGAATTGGTGCAAGAGCGCTTTTCATAAATATCGTTATTGGCGCGCAGTAATTCGAATGTCGTACGCAGGAGCCGTACGTTTCTTCTCTGTACAGTCATTTCCGTTGCAGCGCCAGCTTCTTCTTTTCCTCTTTTCTCTCTTATTCGCTCGTTTGCTTCAGCAATCTTACTCTCTTCTGTTCGCTCACCTTTAGCCATCTCTTTCCTCTTATTCCATATCCTCCGCCCTTTCGTGCTCTTTCCTCGAGTTTCCGCCCTTTTCATTTCTTGTACCTTTTTTTCTTCTCGTCTTTCACGCGCTTCGAAAATTGCTGGGTCTTTTCGACGTATGCGCCCCCATTTTTCGACGACGATCGAACGAAACAAGCTTCGAAATATTACTGCTTCTCTGCACAATTTTGCTCCAGCCGAGATAAAATGTAGATACCATTTCCGTCTTACGTATGTAACTTCGAAATATCTTACTTTGGGCATTGTACCGGGTTAAATCGATGTCCATTTCCGGGACAGGGAGAAATTCATCGAGCTGCCGGATGAACTCGGAATACCTACGCGAATGACGCTTGTAAAAGAATGAAATCGTCGGTAATTTCGTTTATTTACCAGTTACGCGTGCTGCAAGGATTGATGTCGTTAATTTGTTCATTTCAGCGTTAACCATTTCAGAGACTCGTACGTTTCGTGTTTTTAATGGGAGCAATGCGTGACAATGCTTAAAACGTACAAAATTAATAACGTATGCAGATGGTGTGTTGCGAAATTAGAGCAAGCTTTATCACCAAAACGGGTTCACGTACGCGGAAAAAAGTTTTACGATTAAATCAATGTCTTGTTGCATTGATAACAATGCAAGCGTTAAATAATGTTTGGTATTTGTTTCGGAAGGCAAACAAAATTCCAAATGGATGTGAAATTTTGTAAAAGTATACAATAAGCATCGATTTCACTGTATTATAATATTTTACAAAATTTCATTAAACTTTTCAGTTGGTATTCAAAAAGTGGAAAATGGACGATAAAGATATCATTTTTATACAATTTGATTAATACGATTATGCTACGAATTTTTCTGTGCGTCTTAATAACTTTGATATTTAAAATTTTGGTAAAAGTAGTCTTATAATTTGAAAAGTTGGGAGAATTCGTGGGTATAAGTCCTTGAAATTGAAAGAATTTTGGGGTTTGGAAATTTTATTTTGGAACTTAGCATATTTGCGTATTTACAAAATTTGAATGTTTAGGAATTAGGGAAGTTAGAAACTGAAGAATTTAGGAATTTAGGAATTTAGGAATTCAGGAATCCAGTAATTCAGGAATTCAGGAATCCAGAAATTCAGGAACTTAGGAATTTAGGAATTTAGGAATTCAGAAAGTCAGGTATTCAGGAATTCGGGAATTCAGAAATTTAAGAATTTAGGAATTTAAATATATTAGAATTTAGGGAATTTGAATTGAGCAATTTGAAAATTTAACAGTTTCGAAATTTTGAGAAGTTTGCGAGTTTGAGAATTTTTAAATTTCAATATTTGAAATTTAGAAACTTGAAAGTTCAAAAACTTGATAATTTAGGAATTTTGTAATTCAAGAATTTCAGAATTCAGGAATAAGAATATTTGAACAATTTTGTTACAGAAAAATCATAAAAATTATTTAAATAAATATAAAAAATGATGATAAAGATTACTGCCTGTTTATTTTTCTATTTGTCGAAGTAATGTGTTAGGAATAATTTTGTAAGAATAAAATCCTGATGAAGCTTTTGTAGAAGTATCTATGTACGACTTTTCGTATTAACAGCTTTATTTCATTTTAATCATGGAATAAATTGCGTACATGGCACTTAACTTTTATAGTGGTTTTTTTACTACAAATTCTGGTTAGACTTTGGAATGTCCTACGCAAAGTGTGCTAAAGCTGGTTAGAATCTGCTCAACAGTGATGTAGTACTTTTTCAAATACAAAGCGTCATTAATCAATTTGAGAGCACGAAACATTCCATTTAAAGCCAATTTGAATTTTTGAAAAAAGTTAAACCCAGGTCACTCTGCTATCTGTAACAGAATCTTTAACGGAGCAATTTCTTCATAATCAGAATAATCTTTTGTGGTTACATTTTTGTCCTCAAATAATCCATATTTACGCGACAAATTAGTAGTTCTTATTTATTTAATATTTGTTATTGTCGTCAAATTTTTCATTAAACTCAAATCATGATTTTACATTTGTTACAAATATTTATAATTCCAATCTATTAGTATCGTAATAGTTTATCATTTTTTTAATCATCTTCCTAAACATTTGGTAAAATTTTTCGTAGTTGGACAAAATCATTATGTATAAATATCTAAGTAGATGAATTATGTACTTATAACTTAAATCATATACTTATACATATAAGATATGAATCATACGACAATGAAATTGTTAATTTGCTGTTGAAAACGTAACTTATTATTCATCTTTTGTTGAGTCAGGATATACAGTGTCTTTTATGAATATTAAAACTCAAGAGTTTTCTGTCCATTATTACTCTCTATATTTAAGCAGAATTAAATTAACAGATTTTTTGATTTTTATTGTAATAGACTATACTTTTTTTCAATGAGGGTGCATACCTTATTTATTTAAATATATTTTGTTTAATGTATACCAAACAATATGTTGAGAAATGTTTTAGTTGTTCGTCGCAAAAATATTCGTTCAATATTATTCACATAATGTAATTCTTAAATACACATGAACCTAAAAAGAACCCACAGATGGATCGAAACATTGTATTAAATATTAAAATGTAATTTAATTTTCTATCTATTTCAATTCAGCTAAAACCTGTCGAATTTATATCAATAATCAGATGTCTATCATTTTTCACATTTTAGTCATTAACTTTTATATCTTAAAATTTTTTGATATAATGTTTGATAAATTAAAGAGGTTAAAGAAATCGTATCACACAATAGTAAAATAGAGAAGTCCATAGAAAAGTCATCATTGATAATTCTGCAGTGTTTATTTAAAGTTGCAGATCATAAATTATATTTGCTGTAATTATTCTAGGTAACAATAGTCATAAAATTAAGCTGGTCTAATTCTTAACCAATAAAATTATACATATTATATGAAATGTTCGAAAGAAACTATGTATTTTTGAAAATATACAACATAAATCTTTTCTGGAGAATAATGTAGCGAATTTAAACAAATTATTTTCTTTACAATTAGAGAATTGTACCTTAAACTTCATGTCTTCCTGTTTGCTCTTTTGTTTATAAATTCTTTTATACATTCCTGAAAAATAGTTAGAAATCTGTACTAATGGTTTCCTGTTGACCGAGATATGAAGGAAAATTAATACTACCATCAGGGGTCGACATCAATATTGACTGTAAATTCAATGAAAGGGGGAAGTTCTGTAATAACAGACGAATAATTTATCTGTATTGATTAGGTTATGCGTCCTAAAAACATATTCATGGCGCAATTAAATTAATTACTGCAATTAAATATCATCTTTTGTTCATCAAATTCTGTAAAAATACAAAAACTGATTTACCTCTAAATTAGATAACGATTATTTTTAATATAATTACCATAGTAATTTTCGGAATACAAACTTTTAAAAGCTTTTATCCCTTTTTACCGTTAAATGTTTAATTAAGAATATTTCATACACAAATTTTATGTTTAAAATTTTTTATTATTACAGGAATACAAAAATTAATTTTTTTCATGATCATCTGCAGCACTCTTTTGTTTTAATTATTCTTCATACGAATATAACAAATATTCTAATATTGTAAGCATTAAGAAAATAAAAATCAAGTTCAATAATTATTTATTCTTCAGTTTTTAATTGATTAACATAAATACTCAATAAATTATTAAACATTATTACTTTAATACCTTTACAAACTATTTTAATACATATTATTTTTAAATTTCCTTATTTTTAATTGATAGTGAATATTGTATTGTCAAAGGAGTATCAAATTTATCACTTGTAATAATAAATGAATAAATCAATTTCTTTACAATAATAAGTGCAGAAATAAATTTATTTTGAATAATAAATAATAATAAAAATGTAGCACTTATACAAAGTAAATTTATAAAATTGCATATTCTAACAAATAGTAGAATTATAAATAAATTGTTGACTTCTTTTTAAATAACGAATGTTTATTTTTTTTAGTATACGCTGTTTCTGGTTATATATATGAAAGAAACCCTTTTTAAGAGACATCTCGTGGTGGGATGAGAACACTACAAATTCAGACCCACTCGCACATTAGTGTTGTTTGACTGGCGCCAATATTCAAATTTAGATTGGTATATTCCAACAGTAAGAATTTGTATACGTCTTCATGGCATTTTATGTTACGTTTCAAATAAAAACGTACGCGGAACGAAGTAAATATACAATTTTGTAGGTATAAAAATCGATTCATTAATAAATATCCTCTCTATGTATCGTCATATGTTTAAGTTTTTCATCTTTGATGATTTCTAACGCTTCGAAAAATATAGAAATATTTTCAAAATTTACGAAAATTCAAGTGAAAGTGTTAAAAGCTCAAAATTCTCAGTAAACATACAATTCTGTGGAGCACCATATAGAGTTGTAAAATGTGCAGCAAATATTTATATTTCTCCATTTTTTGACTGAATATGTAGTAGGAGAGTGGGAACAAAAGTAACAGTTTCTACATTTAGCCTATTTAACAATTACCTTAAACAGTACAGAAATCAAAATTATACCACAAGAAAATATATTCATCAGTCTATCATTTGACACAAAATCTTCTTCGTAATAGATATTCAAAGATGTCATTCTTCTGCAGTTAATGTCATGTTACTTCCCTAACCTATCAGGACAAAAGTAGCATTAATCATTTTGCAAAGAATTACATAAAATTCCGTTTCCTAATACAGAATAGGATTTTTACTATAAGAAACAGTAAAAAGAAATACTTAAGTAAACGTATCATATTTTAAGTAACGAGAAAAGCAATTGTTGATGACAGGAACGTGAAATATTTCATTTTAGTTGATAATTATCGGCATTTTTTAGTTTGTCGCGATTTGGTTTTGTATATATGAATAATTTGAGTTTTGAGGATGTTTGTAAGAAACGCAAGGGGGTTACGAGTGGAAATGTGAGGCATCAGAATTGTTAATTATTAATTGTTTATAATTTATTGTTATGTTATGGACTGGTAGGCGATCTCTTTGCGGCGCGGGGGCGCTTTATGTGTCCCTGTGGTCGACAAGCCGTGGCTAGGGGGGGGGGGCGTTCTGCGTCCCTCTGAGGCCTCCATGAAGCCCCGTGAGGGATGATGCTTTGCATCTCCTGTTGTGAGGGTCGACGGAATTACTTCGATAATTTTCCGAGACGTACAGGCTAACCTAAGAGCAATGCCACCAGGATTTCGAATCGTTCTCGGATCGATATCGTCCGTAGTGGGGGTAGGACCACGTGACTCAGCGGGGTCCGTGCCGCTACGGAACGAGTCGCGCTTATCATTCATTCGCTGGATAAACGCCTCGCTATTCGATCGTACTTACGCCCTTGCCTCGCCTCATTGAAACTATCTTTAAAATCATTTTCCAAGATTGATTTCTTTGTTAATTAGTTTGTTGTGATTTCACGTTCCTTATTTTTGTCAATTATTATTCATTTTCCAAATTAATTCGTATTATTTAACATATATTATTCGAGGTTGTTTATTGGTGTTCGTGTATTGATATATTATTGTACATATTATTCCTGTTGTTATTCTGTTTTGAATTGTATATTTGTGTTTGTGAATAAATATATTTTATTAATCCCAATTCGATTTGTTTTTCTGTTATTTCCCTTACGTTCTCAACAGCAATACATTTGAGTAACGAAAAATAGAACGCATAACTAGCTTCGAGCATTTCCTTGGCATTGTATGTGTGATTTATTTATCGATTTCCAATTACAGTTATGACATGTATAATACATCATCCTTGGTATAGTTTGTATAGTTTTTTCGTCCGCACAGTAACATGTCACTTTTGTCCTCAACCGCGTTTTCAGAGTCAGAAGTCTTCTAATCTAAAATCTATACATGATTTACACAAATTAACTGTTGGAATTTAGAAAGATATACAGGGTGGCACACCACATTTTGCCATCTAGATTTGCGTCATTATTATTACTTATAGCAAACAATGTTTCAGATAAAGTTGAATGGTTTCGAGGGGGCATATGCTGGTGGTATATTTTTTTTGTAGGTGGACGTGTAAAGGACATATGAAGGTCATTAATGTTTTAAAAAATCATTAGTTAAGGAGATATTTTAATTTGAATGTCTACTTACAGAAAACGTTCAATGTGGCGACTATTTGCATCAGAACACTTTCTGAATCGAGAAATTAATGACTTACTAACATTCCGTAGTGTATAATCTTCCTGCATGTGTAGTACTTTTCTCAGCTTCAAAATAAACTAATAACATTATCTTTTCTTCTTTAGAATACTTCATTATGAAGTGATAATTCACCGCATCGTCGTATTCACCGTATTAGAGATGTAACAGAGACTAAATTTCACTGTTACTGTGAAACAAAAAACAAAAAACAAAAACTCACAATTTGTTTGGTGACACGTGCCCCCTCAAAGCATATAGAAAAACATTTGCTATTCAGTTAGAGCAATTCATAATATTGACCAGAAAGTCACAATTTCCTAACAAGTTAGAATTAAAATATCTCCTAAACTAATGATTTTTTTTACATAAATAGATTAATTATTTTTTGTAAAGAATATGAAGGAGCATCAGCTGATGCAATAAAAAATATATGATTTCATTTAAAAAAATATTAATGACCTTCATATGTCCTTTACATGTCTGCCTACAAAAAAATATACCACCAGCATATGCCCGTCTCAAATCCATTCAACTTCATCTAAAACATTGTTTGCTATGAGTAATAATAATGACGTAAATTTAGATGGCAAAATGTGGTGAGCCACCTTGTATAAGAATGGTCCAAGAAGTGATTGGTTTAATATGAATAATTTATATGAATATTAAGGAGAAAGTCAAAATAATAGTTTATTTAGAAGATCTGAATTACCAATTTAGTTCAATCACCACATTCATGTTATGGCTCACAGAAAAGATTACATACAACTATGAAAATAAATTGAAATGCCACTATGAAAAATAAATGGAAAATGTTTGTGGAAGTGGAAAACGTATTTCTTTCATGACACCGTTATTTTTGTTCCACACTTTTATTCAGAAAATCATTATCTTCTAATATCACAGTGAACTGTAACTACAGTAGTTTTCTCTCATTTTCAATTTAACAAATTTTGAAACTTTGTTTAGTGTACATGTATGAAACTAATATTTTGAACTTGGTTTATTCACATTTATACATTTTTGTGAAATGCCAGAAAGAAATGCTGAAGAAGATTCCTAGTTGCCGCTACGTTTAAGTTAAATCAAAACTGAAATGTGTAGCAGTGCTTCTTACCTTTTCTCAGCATTTGTAGGAGCAAACGTTGGTACGCTTACGCGTTTGTAATTTAGTAAGACTGTTTGTATACAGCAAAGAACACGGAAATTTCAACAATCTCCTAAATCTTAAGAAAACGTACATAAACTGTGTGGAAATATAATTGTTAATTAAGCATATGTGTAAAAAATATGCAAAAAGTTACTTGGTGGGGCAATAGAATATAATTTTTTATTAGTTTCGTAGAAGCTGTTATAAATGAGTATAATCATACATACAGTCATAAGTTTGAATTTAGATAATACAAACATTCATCATAACTGTACGTATTTTTGTTTTCAAATATTTCTATACAACAGTCACAACTTTCGCATTTCACCGTTGCGTAAAAGCATAATCCTGTTTCCCAGAATCATTTGAATTCTTCACAGGTAAGGGTAAATGTACCCATTAACGACTACTTCTCCATTTGTCACTAACCGTTTCTTTCGTTTTACTAAAACTGACAAATAAAGCAGTTTGTTACCCAAGACTTTTAAACGTTTTAATTAAAAGTGTTTCATTCACTGTTCCAGAGATTGTTCACTTATGAACTTGTTAAATCCTGTGATAACCTCAGGAGCAATTGGAAAAAACTACCTACAGAAAATTACTGGAAAACAAATTATCAAAATAAATTGTTCATGAACAATTTTTTTGAACAATTTCTTCATATAATTGATTTTTAGTACAAACAGATATGCCATGGGTTTTTATAGAAAATTATGAAAAATACTTGACACGTGTCAAAATAATTTTTCTCTTTTAAATACGGTTTTACTCGAAAAAACACTATACTTTGTGTGACGTAAATCAACAACAAACGCGTAATAAATTAAAAATAATTGAATTTAAAGTGAATCATCAATTTCCGCTTATACTATTATGAAGTCATAACTATAATATTTATACAATTACAATTGTGATCAATAAAGAGAACATAACACCGAATGCAATTTTCGTTAATAATACTTTTAAAAAATATTAATAATTTTTTTTTTCATATTAATAATATTTTTAAAAAATATTATTAATATGAAATATTATTATTTTAAATATTATTTTTAAAAAATATTATTAACAATTTTTTCTAACATTTCATGATCAATACCTTCCGTAAAAATCTTTGTGTATCAGCAAATATATTTTTATATTGTTAGTTCTTAAGTTACATTCTTATATGCCTTAAAATTCCTAGTTAGATCATTCAGAAAAATTCAGCAATATTCATTTGATATTCATGTTTGATAAATAGCGTCGCAAGTAGAAGGAAATGCATGCGTTAAAATTAGATATCTTGTCCCATAAGCGTTGTCAACGATACCGTTTCCCCTTTTCACGGTGATACACTATTTCCCAGATGTTGGTGTATTTTTCTTTTATCAAGATAGTTCGACCCCTCGGTTGCCGGCGGCTTACCGATTTTCCGTTTGCTTCCTGCATCGAGGATAAGTTCCTGCTTGTATATGATCTCCCTTCGATAGATGGGACGGTGGAACCGTGATACAAAAAGGAGGGTGCATGCATACCAAGAATGCAGCTGGGATGTATACAGATTCGTGCGGAAAGCCGCGAGAACGGGTGAAAGCTTTCGGAGTGGGACGCGATGTTTGTCGTCAAAGACGAAATCTTCTCTTTCTCGAGCATTTTTCCTCTTCTTTCCTGATGTACGAGACGATTTATAAAGATACGGAGCGCAACAAAAGCATCGAGATTCTTCAGCTTTCGGAAAGGCAGAAAAATTTCACCGCGGAACATCGCGAACGTCGCGAATCGTTGCCCGACAATCTATCTGCTTCGAGTCATAGCTAAGCTTGCTTTTTCCTTCGCTGTTACCTCGGAATATCACACGACAGATGTGACAACGAGAACTTTACAACTGGCCGACTTCGATTTTAATGAGCTTTTACGCTTACAATGGACCATGCTGTTGAAACGTAGCTGTAGAATGTAATTAGAAAGAATATAGCCGAATGGGATGGTCAAATGTACTCTTAATCCAAAGGAAGCTTATACTACGTTCAAAGCGTCGAAAAGAAACATCTCACTCCATGTTTCAACCCTCTATCAACCGGTGGTGTAATAATAAGAAGAAATAAAAATTCCAATTTTGTTCTATGTTTTCTATTTAATTGCGCTTTTGTCAAAACCGTGAATTTTAAACACAAAATACACAAAATATCCAAAAATCTTTCCATCTCTAGTACCCTGCATAATTTCAACAATTTTTAATTTTATTGCGATATGTCGCACACGTGTGACGTGCAACACGTCGTAAGGAACGATCTATTTTCATATATGTGACGTGTCATAAAAGTCACTTTGATTATTTATTTAGACTATATGGTACTGTATATGTATAAACTTATATTACATTATAGAAAATTGAAAAAGTTGTGCATGTATATAGCCTGGGTAGTAGAACAATAAGTTCTAGCTACAATTTTGAAGATGTATGGTTTTCAAGATTTAGGTACTGTTATGATTTTATCATTTGTGAGTTAGTGTCCTATTATATCTATGTGACACATATACAATATGTGACAGATTGAATATGTCATTTTGATTTATCGCTAGAAAAAATATTTGACATATATTTCTTTTTATCGACGATCATCCAGCCTGTAGGGGAAAACACAGACCTCGAAATTGGGGTAGCAAACCATATTTTATCGAATCTTTCAGAAACTGTTTGTTGTAGAGTATAAGTTTATATAGACGATTTGTGTAATCTGAAATGATTAACTTGCTAACGTTACATAATTTACAAACAAATTTACTCAATCAGTAATATTTTACAAGTAACGTATTTATATACAAAATGTACCACATTATTTATCTTTTGGAATATTTCTATTATAAATAAAATTATTAGGGCTGAGTTCAGATTGCATAGGGCCTGGAAGTACACTGAAGAGGAAGCCCCCAGAACAATTTGTCAGTGGGGACTTGATTCTGTAATCGGGGTACTCCTAAAGCATGAGATCAATTTGACTATTGAGGCTGCAGACAATTTAGCTCTGAAAGTTCCCTAAAAATGTTTAGTATAAAAGTTACATAAAAAATGTTTCGTAAAAAAATTAAGGAAAATATTTAGTACAAAGATTGCGGAAAAATATTTCGGATAAGAATTGCGCAAAAATATTTCGTACAAAAATACCATATTTTTACGAGCAGTCAAAAAATAGTAAAAATAGGTTCATGTTCTTACAAAGTGATAAAATGACATACGAATATCAGCTTTGCTTTTATATGAAACTTCACATTTTTACGTCATTCGATTCTTTGAAACATTTTACATGAAAATGTACTAAAATATACATTGAAAAAAAAAATAGTTCGTCAAATATTTAAAATTTATAGGCAAAATGCTATTTGATATTGTATTTTTTTTATACAAATACTCTGAAGAATTGATTTGTATAAAAGTAATTGGGAAAACGATTTAAGGCATCGACTTGTGTTATATCATTGTACTGGAATACAGTTATTAACATGATATAGTGATCGCCATAAAAGTATGCAACTTTCATAGAAAATAATTGTACAAAATTTTGTTTCTACTTTAAGTAGAAACATCTTAGATAATAACAGTGGGCGGTACACTCTTTATAAATTACATATAGGCTGCGATAACCTGTATGACGTACATGTAAATAAGCTCTGGGTATCAAACCAGATGTGGGTAGATAATTAATCATGAGTTCGTACTGATACGTTCTGAAAAACTTTGTATTTTGGATACCCAATTCTATTTACAATTATCTATTTTTATTTAATAGATAAGTACAGTATGCATAAATAATTATAGCAAATTTAGTAACAATTTTAGTTTTAAAAAATGGATAGCTACAGAATAGAATTCGTTAAGAACTTGTTAAGATCTTGTCACAAATTTTATCAAGTTCTAATATTTATAATTGTATAATTATAAAAAATATGAAATATAATTTATAGTTATAAAATAGGACATAAGTTCAAAAGTTTTTATTTATTTCCTTAGAAAAATGCATATTTTAGAACAAAGTATCACCGTACATATATTGATGATAAGAAATGACTAAGGAATGATTAAAGGGGTTAGTAGAGAAAAACGCTCCCTACATAGATAACATCGTAATATAATGATCGATCAATATGCAAAAACTCATTAAAGCCTGAGCCAGTCAGTTGTGAAGTTCTCCTTACGAGTTAGCCATTACTAATCTATTACGTGCAAATTTATCTTTCCGCCGTCTCAAACGCTCTTCGTTCAACAATTACTTCGTATTATCGCCGGGATTTAACGGCACAGAATTTTTTTTATCGATTCTCGCGTTCCCGTTTGACAAGCAACGTGACTTGCTTTGTGATTAATCGATTGCCCCTTATGATTAATCGATTGTCCAGAGGACCATGTTGAACGGGCTAGATCAAAATTAAGGCGAAATTTAATTTAATTGCATTGATATAAATTACATCGTCAATATGCCAGTTACCTGTCCCAGTTGGTTTTATTAAATCAATAGTATTTAAACTTGCAATCTGACGTTGAATATTTCATGATTGATGCATGTAAATGCAACATAATTGCAAACTACTTTTTGCCATCATGTTACGTTGTATGCATTCTAATATCACTAACATACTTTGAAATTAAAAAGATGAAGAGTAAATAGAGATGGAACATAAATTAATACGTTAATTTTTCACATTGATAAAAATGAAGGCAGATTTCAAGAGCACGTTTATTCATTTTATGACTTCAAATTATAAACTTATAAATGTGTCTATATTTAGTGGTTTCAGTGTTAAATAATTATTTTGAAGCAATTACAAAATGTAGGTAACTATTTTTTTGCATTTTGTACATTAACATCAAGACACCTTTTTTGCATATTTACTTAACATGTCACGTCTTTCGTTAAAGAAATAGCACGCCTTTAATATCGAGTGTTTATTAGGCGCAGTTACCATAATACAAAACGAATGGCAAATCAATGTTTTCCAGAAAAGTTCGCGAGGATTAATAAAAATTTGAAATCCGCTGAATCGTGCAAAGCGTCTGAGATGTCAAAGTGGATCCTTGATTATGCCTAATTGACGGCGACGTCGGCTTTTGCTTAGGGAAGAAATGAAACATTTCTTATTCATTCAGGAAGTTTGGATGCTTCGTCCAAAGTGAGCCAGGGAGTAGGAAACTCGGTGTGTCAATAGGCACGTGCATTATTCACATAGTGAAATGAGAGTGCTTCGCCCTGGGAAAGCGAGTTCGATGCTTAGCATCGCTTACTTATAGCAAGATCGTTGCCACCACGTTTCCGAATACTCGAGACATCGTTTGAAGTTTCGCCCCACTCTGTGGTCACTGTTTAACGACTACGAAAACTGTCACAAATATTTAATAAGTACTGCTGCTGTTTGTTTGCGACTACCACATGTAGGAACGTTAATGATCAATTTACAAGTTGCCTTTAATTACTGTATACTTTGCCGTTGCAGTGTAAATATTGGACTCAATTACAGCAGTAACGTGAGTTTAAACTCTATGCACGACATATTTGCTTGAAATACTCTTTAATATCTTCCCTACTTTCGTATTACTTCGCGTCTCTGTTAATAGGTACATTGTTTGTTCATAAATATTATCTTTTACGCTAACTGTGCTAATTGTTTCATGCGGTATGGATACATCTGTATTGTTTGCTAAAATATTTTCGTTTTCTGCGTTTATTATGTAAGTTCTTTTGGGTAATGTCTACTATTATTCGGTATCAGGAATAGAGAAACTATGCTTATGAAGCGATTTAGTTGCTTGTAACACTGTGAAAAGTAAGCAGTAACTTTCGATCTCCAGAACGTTTTATTTGTGAAACAAATATACGTGCCATATGTAATTTGTCAGTATTTTTATAGTATATATTCATAATTTCATAACATATATTTTTAACGAAAACTCGAAAAAAGATATTGTAATAAAGTATACTTCAGTGTTTTTCGAAGACAACTATACATGATAACTATAAATATGTATATGACTTTCTTTGACTAACAATAGGAATAAGTATTACAAGAATTTGAAGGATCACGTATTTAAATTTCAAAGTTTCTAGACATAAAAACTTGAAAATTAATAAATTTCAAAATTCAAAAATTTCTAGATTTGACATTTTTGAATACAGTCTTAATTCTACAAACTTGAAATATTTTGAATAAAACATTTTAAATTATATTATTTTAAATTCCAATTTATAACATTTTAAACTTTAAATTTTAGACTTCAAACAATATTGTTTTAAATATTATATTATGATATCTTAAATCTACAATTTTAAATTTATTTAAAAATCAATAATTTTAATTTTAGATTTCAATTTATAATATTTAAAATTTTTATAGCTATAATATTTCAATTTAAAAATATTTAATTCCAAGTCATAACATTTTAAATTTCAAATATTTTAAATTTGTGGAATTTGAAATTGTTACATCTTTGAATCTTTGAAAAAATGTCGCACCTAGAAATTTAAATATTTTAAAATCTGCAAACTTTCAAGTTTTTAATTTCTGGAACTTTCAAATTTAAATGCTTATGATTTTTCACATTCTCATATTTGTCCTAGTTCTTAGTCAAAGAAAGTTTACCATGCACAAGAGTATGCATATTTTGAATTTAAAATACTTTAATTAAAAATTTTTAATTTTATGAACTCTAAAAACTTGCAAACTACAAATGTAAAAATTCCTAAATTTCTAATTCAATATCACTAATTTAAAATGTCTAATCTCAAATCTTGTGAAATTTTTCATATGACTAAAACTTAAAATTAATTTAATAATAAGTTAAAAATATTATATCACACATTTATACAGGGGTCTCACAATTAGTATAGGTCCCTGAAATGGGGGGTAGCTGACGTGATTCTGAATAAGATTTTCCTTTGCAAAAATAGGGTTTAAAGCTTCGTTTTTGAATTATTACGGAAAAACAGACCAATCAGAGCGCGAAAAGACAGCTTCGAGCCTATCAGCTGAGCGCGCGTAACCCTTGCTCTCTGATTGGTCTGTGTTTTTCCTTAATAATTCAAAAACAAAGCTTCAAACTCTATTTTTGCAAAGGGAAATCTTATTCAGAATCATATCAGCTACCCCTCATTTCAGGGACCTACACTAATTGTGAGGCACCCTGTATAATTATATTTATTTCCGTCCAACGTATTAGAATTCTATCTTCGGCAAAGCAGATGCTGTTTAAAAGCTATTTATCTAAAAATGATTAACGTCATTATATTATACTGTCTGTACCATGTAGAGAATATGCACAATTCTGTTTACAATCTGCCGATTATAATAGCTTAATCTGCTAAAATACGATCAACCAGCTGAAACATATTTTCAAAATTCGTATCATTGATTTCAAACTGAGATAATTAAATGAAAATGCTAATCCAGATTCAAATGCAATGTTCTGAAATGATTTTATTGTCTTGTATTATATTTATTTATATTTATTACTTTTAACATTTTATATACGATTCTACGTTTGTTTTATGTTTAAATTTTCATTTGTCTCTTTAGTTAATTCATGTTCTGATAAATACGTTACTTGCTGCACAGGTGTTCATAAATTAGTCAACAAAATGTTGCTGCCGAGTTGAACTATTATTTTCAAACTTCGCATATATATAATTTTTTTTTGTACATTAAGTCAGTTTCTTGTGAAAACTAATGGCAACATTATTTCTGAAACTCGTATACTTAGTTTATTTTATACATTACAATAATTTCGATCGCTCAGTTTTAGAAGTATTTAAAATATATAATTCTTAATTTTTTACTTCGAATGAAATATCAAATTTTGAAATTTTCTGAATTACATTGTATAAAGAGATATTACTTGGAAATGCAGATACGAAGTGATTATTTTATTTCTCTTTGCTACTATTCGTAACGATTATTAGTTAATCAGTTATCCTTTTTAGTCAAAGAAATTTCTACCAATTTTATTTAGTGTTTCAGTAAATACAACAATATTAATGAAATTCATAATTCATTTATTTATAATGAACATGATAATTTTTGTACAAAATTTTTAATATAAAGTATTATTAAATTATTGTTTATTAATTAATAAAAAATATTTTGTTATCTTTATCTTTCATATAGATTTGTTTTATTTAGATCAAGTAATATTTACTAAATAAACTTTTAATATATTCTCTAATGTATATTTAATGAGTCCTCTTAAACCGTAGCTAACAAAATTTATTTACGTCAAAGGAATATTATTAGTTAGAAATGGGGTGAAGTATTCGTTTTCAGTGGTTGTTAATTAACCAGACGTAATGTCAGTTGCAGTTTGATGCAAGTACCACTTTGGTTTTGTTTTAATTCCAATTTTGGTTACTTTCCGACTCTGCAGCTGGCGAAAACGAATAAAACGCCAGTACTTTTTTACGGGTCATTGCATCTTCTCAAAGCTTTATTGGTATCAGCGAAATTATTGAACAGTAACGATACGGTACAAAAAGAAGTTCTCAATATCGAATTAAGTAAAAAATTCACCGTTCGTTAAAATGTCTAGCCATTTCAAGCTACGAGTAAGGTAAATGGTTATTTAAAAAATTGCTATCTACTTTTTCAAGATCCACTGTTTCGAGGTGGTATCGAAATGGGAAACGAGTATTTGAAAAGTTAATATTGAATCGTCCTCTTACGTAATTTTATTCAATTAGTTTATAGTATCATTTAAATGATTAACAAGACAGTAAACATAATTCAATTCCTTTTTTACTCAGATAATTGAAAATTATGATATGTTTACTCGAAAGGGTAAAGTTTTTACTTTTAAATGAAATTTTAATAAAAAATAATAAAAATCTTAAAATAAAATAATGAGAAGTAATAATCTTCAGAGGAAATAATGAAGATTTATGAAAGTAAAAATGTTAAATTAATTAAAATCTGAAAATATTCATATTAACTAATAATTAAAC
Source organism: Megachile rotundata (assembly GCF_050947335.1). NCBI lineage: Eukaryota > Metazoa > Arthropoda > Insecta > Hymenoptera > Megachilidae > Megachile > Megachile rotundata. The sequence goes on from NC_134995.1 coordinate 4,157,207, forward strand.
TTATGGTATGTTCAAACCTTCGTTATTATTGTTTCAAATATGAAATAGTTTGTCTGACTTTGTCTTTGTGAAATCGAATTTGTATCCATAACGTTTATTGACTGGTCAATGCCATGCTGTCACATGCTAGGAAAAAAATACAATACTTAATTTAAATATTCAAACAAAATTAATAGCAAGTAAGATTAATTTGTATTCTCCTTTATTTAATAAACCAAACGAAACTTTAATATTAAAAAATTGCATAGAATTAATTAATTGGAATTATGTAAAAGGCTTGTTTGAGTCAACATCAAGTATAAGAACATTCAATTTTGAAATATTGTACAATAATATTTTTGCGCGATACAAGTATTGAATTATAGAAGTCTTAAAAATATATCTATGGAACGCTAATACATTCTGATTAATTTATATTTTGATTCATTTATACTATTATACAATATAGCTATTATATTTTGATTAATTTACACGTTCAAAATGAACAAAAACGTTATTATTAACAAAACCACCCAACTGTTAACTATCAGCATTTGTTTCAACGCTAGGCTAATTTACTTTAGATAAATTCCTGTTATTGTGTAGTGCTACTGTCATAACAAATAAAATTTCAAATTTATTGTTTGCGACATTTCGTAACTAGTAAAACAGAAGAAACTCACGTAAGCCAAGGATCTTTCTTGGAAATAGTTTCCTTCAGCTCAGATATTCAGGTTATTCGACAATATCCTGCAAACTCTGTTGAAATTTCGAGGTATCGACGATCGTTACTTCGACTTAACTAGCGCAAGTTTCGTTTCAACGTGGCAATGGTACTATAGAAAACTGTTGTAAGCTCCTAATAACAAGAAATAAGTGGTTGAACGCGCAGCGTAAAGAAATCTTCTATTAAACGAACTTTTTAAGAAAAATCAAAATGTGTTTTAGCTGCAATCTTAACCAATTCCATTTGTAATTTAAAAGGACATACGGTTTAAAAGCTGTGCTCATTGAAAGTTCTTACAACTTTTATGATCGTGTCCGTACTATCAATGTACAAAGTATTTATACATTTTCTAAAACCGAACAACCTTTTCCAAATTGCTCAAAGCGATTTCAGTATATTTCTGCAACCCTCGATTTTAACTATTCAAAATTCACATCTCCGTTAATTTATTTCAGTAAATTTTTTAACGTATGCAGTAGCGCAAAAACCATAATAATTTACGGTCTACGTTCAGAACATTTAACACGACTTGATATCATGTCAAAATGTGAAAACAACTTTTTTTATAGTAAGGTGAAGTGGGGTAAGTTCGTAAACGGAGCAAGTGCGTATAAAGGCTATTTTTATTACAATATGAGCGAAATTTCTCCATTTAGTATATTTGTTTCCTTCTTTTCTTCACTATATCCCTTTTTATATTTCAGCTAAGAGTATTTGTTTGCAGTATAGAGTACTTGCATAATACAGTAAAAAGTATTTTATAGCAGATTTCTTAATAATTCTGCTATTGCCCCATTGCATATGAAATAAAGTTTCAAAGTATTTAATTTCAAATTACGCTCTTACCCCATTTTCAGGGAAGGTGTAGAGTACTTGACATTTTAAACAATTTCCTATCAAAATCAAAATGTACAAGGAAAATTAAGGTCCTAGTTAATATTAATTAAATAGTAGTAATTGTGGAAAGCGTTCGATATCGACAACGTTAAATATTTACATAACAGACTGAAAGTACTTACGTTTAAATACTAACTTTACAAAAACCAGTCTGCACTTACCACACTTCACCTTAAGAATGTAGTAATAAATATAGTATGGCCATACGAGTCTTTTTGTCCTTAAACGTATACAACATGACTGAGAGGTGTTCAAAATAATATACTTTATTAATCGAAAAATATTTTATTTCATCAGAGTACTTGAATATTCTGTCATCCCCGAATAAATCACAGTTAAGTGTAAAAAGTATATTTTATTAATATATTATTCAACTTTGAAAATTCATTAACATATTTTTAGCTTCTGATAATAATACCCAGTAAATTTGCAAATATTTATCTTACAAAATGTTTATCTGAAATTTGAAATATACGAAATTGTACATATGGTATTCTGTGAACTATTCTATCTGTCAATATTTCATCTTTCATATTCCCTGATTGAAATATTACGTAATTATTTAAAACAGTTTTGAATTGAACATTTTTTAGCAAGGAGATCAAAAAATCTTTGAATTAGCTTCACGTTTCGTCCATGCCTTTTGCTGTCTTTCAAACGAATTTATTGAAACATATATCTAACCCAAGTCAGATATTTACATATTTAACCATTATTTATAACCTATAATTCAAAGTAAATGTTTAAATAAAGTCATTTTTAAGAAGAATCGAAAACATGACCAAAATATAAACTTAATTCAATGATTTATGCTGCGTTTGTTTAAAAACTGATCAGTCAACAGTTTCGTAACAAATTGATTAATGCAGTGAAAATTTACGTATATAGTTAGACACACATAGTATGCTGATTGTATATACGTAATCAAGCAAACATGAATATTAAGAATACAGATAACAATTTATACAGTCTTATCTGTTACTTTATTAATGTATCATTAATTCAACGTCACAAGCTTTTAACAGTTTTTTCCTTTTCTTCTTTCTTTAGATAATTTACGTACACACCGTAAATTAAATATAATTTCAAAGTATATTCACTGTTAGACGAAATGACATACTACTTTATTTTTTAAACATAACCAGAATGAAATTGTATATTTAAACATTTTTTCATATACTATACATTTTGCTATTGCTCCTCAGTTTAAATCTTTATATACAGGGTGTCCAAGTTAAGTTGACATTGTAAAAAATCTCAAAGACGTGTGATTTAAGAAAAATAGACATGTGACCTTTAATATTTTGAGTGGGGAGTCAAATGACATTACTCATTTTTTGATAGATGGGCGTCTTCAAGGTTATTTTAAGGTCATCTTGTTTCTTTTATTATAAACCCATATTTTTTATTTCGGAATATTCTATATGAAAAAATGCATAATTTTTGTTTGATAAGTTTGTTTGTAAGTTCAATATTAGATTTAGTACGCTACAATCTTCAAGTATCATTAGTATCTTAAGAATAATTGATGCGACGTTAGATGGAAACAAATATCAAGAGTCGGATCGCGAATTACCTGTATTACTCGAAGATCTAACCCTAGGAGGCAGGCAAAACATGTGGTTTCAACGCGATGGTTGTCCAGCTCATTATTCACGTCTTGCACAGCAAATACTATATCGGAATTTTACTGATCATTGGATAGGTCAGGGTGGTTAAGTTTTCTGGCCAGCGAAATCTCCTGATATAGCACCCGATCACTTCCTATGGGGTTATCTTAAGGAAAAGGTATACTTCGATTCATGTACCACACCAGAAAACATGAAAGACTGAAATATAACTACGTATCGTAGCATCACGGGAAGAACTTTATTATCTATTCATGAGTTTTTCACTAAATGAATTAATGTGTCTCAAGGGTGAGGGTAAAAATTTCGAAGATTTATTGTAATACTCTTACATGAAATAAAAAGCTTCCAAAAGAAAGTAACGTTGTCATTTTATTAGAAAAAATATTTTTGATATAAACATGAAAAATCAATTAGATATATTAAGAAATTTTGTTGCAAGTTCAATATTGAACAAAATGTATCAGACAAAAGTTATGCATTTTTTCAAAATGTATTAGACAAACGTCATGCAAAGTGTATCAGACAAAAGTCATGCATAAATATGGGTTCATGATAAAAAAAGACAAGATGACCTTGAAATATTTTCGAACACGCGTATACATTAAAAAATTAGTCATGCTATTTGACTCCTCTTTCGAAATTCTAAAAGATACATGTCAATTTAGTCTTCTTAAATCCCTTGTATAATAAAAAAATAATTTCTATAGAAGAGAAGTTTAAGGTAACAGACACGTTCCCGGTATGCGTAGAGATAAACTTGTAACACATTAGTTGTAATAAAAAGAAGGAACATAACAAGCTGTTGAAAAATTACTGCAAAATAAGATTTCATACGTTCGTTCTCCAGCGTTTCTTTTTGCTTTAACAGCAGCGCAAGTAACCGAGCAATTTAGCCAGGTATTCGAAGGGTTAAGAGGACTTAAAGAAGCAAAAACGAAAGAGCGCCGGAAGAAACGACAGAAAATGAAAAAATACCTTTCATTTATTCGGAAGACAAATGTAATTACGAGAGAAGAATTAATCATGATGAGAAAAAGGTGCAACGCTAAGTTCCATTGTTTTCTAGCGACGATCTTACTTAACTGTAATTTTTCTTTTATTAATGATGAAAAACGTTACGGTTCACGTGCCTTTGACAATTAAGTTAAAAGATGAATGTAGCTCGAAAATGTAGTTAGCTCAAAATAGTATATCTTTGTATCGTTTCCGTTCCACGAAGATTTACAAAAACCATTTACTTTGTACGAGCATTGAGGCAAGTCATTGCATTTAATATTCGAATCAAAGGGAAGCATAAAAGTAGTTGAAAGGTAAAGACAGAGATTGTTTTTCATTTCTAGTTTCTTTTCATCTTATTTATGAATCTTACAATTTATATTATGGCAGTGATGCGGTTCCGCGAAAATAGCGATTATTTGTACATTTATTTTGTATGCTTGCAAATTTTATAGTAACAAAAAGAAATTCAAATTCTAAATTTTTTATTTCAGACTGTTGTTCGGCTTCTAAGTCTACATATTAAATATCGTTGCAATATTTGCTTTTGACACTGAGAGCAACTGCAAATATAAATTAAAAATGCAGAAAATTGAAAAGCAACACAGATTAAAATATTATTGTGAAATATACCTTGTTAAAATTTAATAAGCAGCGCAATATATTGTAATGTGCAATGTGTACAGGGTATCTCACAATTAGTGTAGATCCCTGAAATGGGGAGTAATTGACGTGATTCTGAATAAGATTTCCCTTTGCAAAAATAGAGTTTGAAGCTTCGTTTTTGAACGAAAACCACAGACCAATCAGAGAGCAAGTATTACGCGCGCTCAGCTGATAGGCTGGAAGCTGTCGCTCTCGCGTCTACGCATGCGTAGTCTTCGTGATCTGATTGGTCCGTGTTTTTCCTTAATAATTCAGAAACGAAGCTTCTAACCCCATTTTTGCAAAAGGAAATCTTATTCAGAATCGCGTCAGGTACCCTCCATTTCCAGGACCCACACTAATTGTGGGACACCCTGTATAATGCGATATGATATATGCTTTTTTATACGCACTAATTGTAAGAGTATACAGTATGTCGATATTTTATTCATGCACTCTCTTGTTTTATGATAGCAATACATTTCTTGTTATTTAAAAATTAGCATACATATTACTGTTATGTAATTTCTTTCAATTAATTTCATTAGAAAATACTTATTGCTTATACGTTCCCCAAATTTTTTTTTATTTAAAAGAAGTCTTTACAGAATATTAAAACAAATTTACAAATACAAATTTACAAATATTAGAATTGCAGTTTCTTATTTTCTAATACTCTTGAAGTATGAATATTAGTTACAAGTCAATACTGTACTTGAAAATTCACATCCTATTTTTTATCATTTCTTATATGTGATTTACAACAATTATATACGTATATATAATACATGTATGTAATAGGTGGTGAATTTTTGAATGAATTAATACTATATTTTACTTTTTAATCTTATTTTAAGAAACATAGGTTATCCGCTCTTAAAATATTAAAGTTATATAGTATAATACAAATATTTTTCAGCATGCAGAAAAATCATTACAAATATATCATAGTACAGAGATTAGGTGCATACAAAGTGAAACAGAGCGTGGTTACAACAAATAACCTTGTAATTCTATCAGCAACCATGTAAATTATTTCCCTACAGACAAAACACCATCTTCATTAATTTGGAGCTTAAATTCAAACTCCGGTGTGGAAGGAAACATTGTCGACTTCGAAGATGCATACAATCTTCGAAGAACAGTACATCATGTTATTAAACTTTCTACAAGAAATTTTACTTTTACGGCAAATTTTGTATCAAAAATTTTGTTCACAATCTTTATATAGAAAAATAATATTTAATACTTAAAAAATTGATATTAAAAAATATTCTTATAAAAGTAATTTTATATATTTAAGAAGAATGTCATTACACAAATACTATTCAATATTTAAGAGAAATAGTATTCAAACGAAATGTTATTATAAAATGTTTTATACTTTTATTATCTAAAAAAATAATAATTTTGTATAGTTCTATAATAAAACACTTTGTTTTTAATTGCTCAAAATTAATTTAGCCGTAAATTTATTTTCTTCTTATCAATATAATTACTTTTTCACGTAATTATATACATGAACTAATATTGCAACATTAAACATTTTTCGTACTGAACACATATTGAAATATCTTCATAGTTAAAAATATTGAAACCAAAGTATTTAATATAAGTTTAATATGAGTAGAAGAATGATAAAACCTCTGCTATATTCGCTGTAAATGTTGTTCTGATTCATAACATAGGTACTTGAGCCTTGAATTAATAGCAAAGAGAAGTTGGAGAGAAACTTGAAAAGTAACGGACGTTTCTTTTTTTTGATCTGCTCTATCTCATTGTGCATTGGAGCCACAGGTGTTACACGCAACGTACATATTCTACTCATATTTAAATGAAATTATTCCAATGAAATATTTTCACGAAGGCAAACGTATCAGACAGGAAAATATAAAATTTTGTCTGTTTTTGATGTTTTTATAGAGGCATTAAATTTCTCTATACATTTTAATAGCCGTTATTTACATTGCATTGAACAAAATAGATGGATGCTGCATAGCATAGAGAATATGCAACGATTTATTTATCATACATGTATCGCGATTTTGAATGGATTACAATCGATATGAGAATACATTTGAATAGAACTTCTCCGTTCATGTCGATGTTTTAGAAAATATGTAATAAATGATAAAGTGGTAATTTTGATTGTAATTATGATAAGAGATAATCGCAAAGATTAATATTAACGATTTATAAAATATTGATACAAAATAGGGACAGATTATTATCTGTTACTCCAATTCGAATATAACAAAATAAAATCTGTAGCTGGTTGGTGAAAAGTTCTGTCAATCAAATAAGAAGAATACAAAAAGAATTTACTTGAAATTATAAAAGAATATTAAAACAAATTTACAAATATTAGAATTGCAGTTTTTCATTTTCTAAAAGAAAAAAGAATTTACTTGAAATTGTAGTCATTAAATTTTGAAAACATTTTGTTGTATGTCAGTATAATTGACATTCCTAAGCGTATTCATAAACTATGGAGGCTTGAACATGCGCAGAAATATAAAATAAACGTTATATTTTGTTTAAGACAGTAGGGATAAAGCATATAAAACAAAACTATAACGACAATGATACTAAGTATAATTAACAGTAATTGTAATGATATAAAGTATAACTCACTATAACTGTAATGAAGTATCAGAGAAAAATACTTTACTCTAACAATAAGTATAATGATATAATTAAAAACAAGAAAGCAGTCCACAAACTTATATGGTAACATTTTCCTCGAATTCTATAGTTTTCGGGAATTTTTTATACGAGAAAGCAATGCAGTTCATCAAATTTTAACTTAGGGAATAATTTTAGGTTAAATCATTTTTCCACAATTAATTTCTTGACTTTTCATACAGCAGTTATTAAATTAAATCAACAATATCATATTCTTATTTCTACAATGAGGTGTCTTTTGACAGCTCAAGGATTTCAGGACAATGCCTAATTTTAAACCATTTTGCAAATAAATATCAACATCATTTTGCAACATTATATCAATTATAATCAAATCTGTTGCATAACTACCACAGGGTTGGTTTTCGAATATTTGTTTAACAAAGAAAACGTTTAGAACTGTACTAATGGTTACCGAACCTTTCTGAAAAAAAGACGCGACGCAGACTGAAAACCCGTTCGAAGAGACGATACGACGATCGCTATTATCCATTTGTTTAAAGATGGCAACTATGCCGCATTTTACTCCTCTATCGAGCGCGTAATACAAACAAATAAATATGATTTCAAAATACTGTTGATCCTACCAAATCTAACAAGACTAGAGAATTGGTTGTAATAAAAATGTCGAGTTGTGGTATAGCTTTGATATTAGCTTAATTCCGCCCAGGTTGCATTTTAGTGTACACTGAGATATTTTGTAGAATGCTAAATTAAGCTAGAATTTATAACCTAATTAAATAATCTCTAATAAAAACACATCGATGCATCACTAAATATATTCCCTAAATTATCTACACTTAACTGATAATTTGAGATCTTAACAGTTTCGGCAATTATTTGCATTGAAACGAAAAGGTGTCAAAAGAGTTTTTGGTTGAAATTGGTAGAAATTGTAGTAGAAATAGTCTTAAAATAAGTAGACAGTAGTGAAAACAGCGTCTAAAGAATTTTAGAACCATCCCCACAAGACTCGTCATGATTAATGTAATTGAAAGTTCAGTTTGGTATGCTATTAATAAAATCCTGGAGCGTCCTAGAATCAACGATCACTATGCCTGCACTATTGATGATCTGACTTCATGTGGTGTTTGATATTGGCGCTGATTCACATAGATATCACCGCACAAGAATATCCCAGAAATTTTCCATCTGGTTGAAGTCCAATGAACGAGCCGGTCATTCCATCACCGTGACCTTATTGCGTTTGAACCATGCAAAAGTGCTCGTACTTTTACAGATATTTACGTCATTCCGTTGAAATGCAAAATATAAATGTCGAAATTTATGAAGATCAGGTATTAGATAGTTTGAGTGGTGTAGTGCTACCGCCTCTAAAATTCCGCTTAGGGAAGCAATTCTGAACCTTTTCGCAAATGCAAATCGCTAAAACCAAAATTCAGGAACTCCAATACCAGCAAGAAATATATGTCTGGTACGTAAAAATACGGGGTGGCTCACCACATTTTGCCATCTAGATTTACGTCATCGTTATTACTCATAGCAAACAATGTTTCAGATAAAGTTGAATGGTTTTGAGAGGGGCATATGCTGGTGGTATATTTTGTTTGTAGGTGGACATGTAAAGGACGTATGAGAGTCATTAATGTTTTTTTAAATGGAATTATATATTTTTTATTGCACAAGCTGATACTCCTTCATATTCTCTACAAAAAAGCATGAATCTATTTATGTGAAAAAATCAATGGTTTAAGAGATATTTTAGTTTTAATATCTACTTCCAGAAAAGGTTCAATGTGGCGACCATTTGCATCAAAACACTTTCTGAATCGAGAAATTAATGACTTAATAACATTCCATAGTGTATAACCTTTCTTCATGTGTAGCACTTTTCCCAGCCCCAAAATAAACTGATAACATGTCTATCTTTTCTTCTTTAGAATACTTCATTATGAAATGATAATTCACCCTATCGTCGTATTCGCCGTTTTAGAGACGTAACAGAGACTAAATTTCACTGTTACTGCGTAACAAAAAAAAGAACAAAAACTCACCAATTCATTTGGTGACACGTGACCTCTCAAAGCATGTAGAAGAATATTTGCTGTTCAGTTAGGGCAATTCATAATATTGATCAGAAAATCTCGATTTCGTAACAAGTTAGAATTAAAATATCTCCTAAACTAATGATTTTTTCACATAGATTGATTAATACTTTTTTGTAAAGAATATAAAGGTGATGCAATAAAAAATATATGATTCCATTTAAAAAAACATTAATGGCCTTCATATGTCCTTTACACGTCTACCTACAAAAAATATACCACCAGCATATGCCGCTCTCAAATCCATTCAACTTATGTCTGAAACATTGTTTGCTATTAGTAATAATAATGACGCAAATCTAGATGGCAAAATGTGGTATGCCACCCTGTATATCTGATATGTAAAAATATAAGATTATACTTAAGTGTATGTACTATTATCACATATCTTTGTTTTATTTCTAACAGATTTATTTAATTGGATAAAAAGAAATAAATTAGCAAATAAGACGGTTTTTGAAAACCCAGAAAGTTTTCAAAGTAATAAGAATATCGTCTTCGTTGTATTTAATTCGACACTCAGTTACAACAAAATTCCATTTATCTTGTTACAAATGTCTTAAAACATTAATCACATGATCAAGATGGGATTTTCAACGAATGTCATCGATGATTTACTTATCGAAGTCATGTAATATTCAAAGAATTTAAAATTGCAAGGAAAATTTATTTTTGTCAAAGTAAAGCTTACTAAAGTATTTTACTGCAACAGAGCTGATTTAAAGTATATTTCTTGTAAGATGGGTGATTTATTTCAGAACATTGCAGTGATCAAGTTTCCTCTTCAGCAACTTATTATGAATGAATATTGAATAGAGGCGAATTAATTTATAATTATCAAATTCAAATTTATTGACAATGCTGTAAGAATTATTGTATATAAAGTAAGAAAACGGTATTGTAACTTTAATGAGCGAACAACACTTTTATCTAACTTTCTGCTAAAGACGAGAAAAGTACAGAAGTTGTATTAGTAAATGGCTCACGAATTGAACGATGTTCGAAAGTTTCAGGCGGATGGAAATAGCCATTTTAGTACTCCAAAGAAATAAAATCCGCTTTTGAAACGCATTGTCACTTGCGATGAAAAATGGATTTTATACAACCAGAAACGATAAAGGCTTGGCACAGATAAACCAGCACAACATATCCTGCAACCACCGCATCACGTGAAAAAAATATTGGTGACAGTTTGATGGTCACCGGATTCATCCAGTATAGTTTCTTACAACCTCTAACAATGATAACAGTAGAAATTTATTGTAAAAGTATAGAAGAGATGCAGTTGAAGTGAATGGTAAATAATCTGCATTTCTAAATAAATGCTAATGAATCTCGCAGTAAAACTCAAGATCTCAAGTGTGGACAAATGATAATATATTTACAATTATTGAATTAGAATTTTTAATATTTCAAAGTTTATTGAATTAGAATATAAAATACTGTCATATCTCTGTATCAATCTAAGTAATTCTTATTTTAGGGATTAACAGCTTCCAGAAGATGAAAAACATTTAAAAAATTTTTGATAGAAAAAATAGATACCACGAAACGAAATATTTGTAATTTATTACAAAATATTAATAAATGAAAAAATTATCAACAACCTCAAGGTAGTATATTTTTTATAGACTTTATCTTTGACCTGTTTTATTTAAAATTGTACATTTACTTATATTTACTCGTATGTGAAATTAGAAAATTATCTGAAATTACGAAGTTACTAATATTTAGTTACATATAAAATTATAAATTTATTTAAAATTACAAATTTACTTACATACAATAAAATTAAACTGACTGGTATATAAAAAGTTATTTGATATTAAAATGACAGCTATTCGCATTTCCAGTATTAATTTGAACGTTACGAAAAAATATATGAGACGTCCCAAAATAAGGGTTGTTTAATGTAACTACTGAACAATAGCTAATAGCATTAAAATATTAAAAGACTTGGAAATTTTAATGATGTACAGCGATAATTTTATGAAAAGGATTATTATAAAAGATTAAAAATTTAATTACCCGAGTTTGGTAGAATTTTATTTAAATAAAAGGTAAAAAATATTTAAATTCTTTGTTATGTAGATATTAATCTCACGTCTGCATAAAAGCTTGTACTTCGAAATGAGAAACATAATTTCGTTTTTAATGCACTGTTAATGACTCTTATTGTTAGTGCATTTAATTAACTTCACATGTAATTAATTACATTCATTCATAACTTATTTAAGTACATCTGTAACTTTCTAGCAAAATGTTTGTAACTAACATTTATATAATAACATTAAATGATGGAAGTAAATTAATATATATTTAATATTTAGGGCAGGAATATATTCAAATTTTAATTGTGTAAAACCTTTTGTTTCTACAATCGTAAATTTTTATTATTTTATTTTAACGTAAAAAGTTGAACCATTTAGATAAACAAATTTAATTATTATTATATAGTGGTAGGAATATAAAAATATATTTATCTTAATACTGTTACTAGAAAACACTGATCAGCCAACACCATACATTGTATAAATGTAATAATAACAACAACAAAATGCTATAATTTTATTAATATTTCCTTTTCAACTTTTCAATTACACGTTGTCTGAATAACGTCATCATGTAATGAACTGAACGAAGATGATACGATTTATTGCACAAAATAAAAATAATTAAATAAATAATTCTTACAAAAACGAAATAATTACACTATGAATTGTTCTAAACTCATTGGATGATTTCAATTATTTTACGTTGTCTAAATAATAAAAAATTATAATAAAATTATCTGAAAAATTTCCTGAATCATTTGGTCACTGAGACATTTATCGTACTCTCTCTAAAGGTGAAGAAACATAATAGAACAAAAGACGTTATTCATAATCAGTATAGTTAGACAAACTTCAATGAACCGATTAAACAATCTAAATTTTGCGAGAAATTAGCAAGTTTAGCAATCCAGGTGAGTTTATACAGGTATGCAACGTTAGACACGCGTTAGCGCATAACGGATATTATACATCATATTTTTCGGAGGCGTTGACTAATTACCTCCCTGGGTAAAAGATATAATCAACCAGCTTCCGAGGTGGGCTGCGATCTTCAGGATTATATAACTTAGACGGTCACTTTGTTCCTTACTTGCAAGGGGAAGTATGAAGCTACGTCTACATTATATAGCAAAGTTATAAAAATCTAGCAGAAAAACAGAAAGAAAAACATTATATGATAGTATATTACCTAACATTTTTCGTACTATGTAGCAAGTTCGTGCTATCCGTCAAGTGTTGGTAAAGGTCAAAGAAATTAGGGTAATATTTATCAACCATCATATCTGAACTTTATTATTATTCGTACGGCGAATATATGGTCATTATGACCCAGATTTATACATAAAATGTAGATGAGTTATTCATAAAACTCATGCAAAATGTGAAATTATTGTAATAATATTCGGATGTATTATACGGTCAAGGACAAGTCCGGACTCCTTAAATACCTCCTAACTATTAATTTTTAAGCATTTGAAAATTTCAGGATGGGTTAGCGATTTGAGGATCTTGAAAATTCCAGACGAATTTGGAAGCTTTGGAATTTGGTCATTTGAAGATAGGGGAATTTAAGTATTCAATCGTCTAATGATTTGGGATTGTATTAGGTTATATGTATAGAGATATGAGAATTTAAGTACTCAATGCTATAGTGATTTTGGGAACATAGGAATTTGAGAACTTTATGATGTGTGCATCTGGAGATATAGGAATTAAAGTATTTGGTGGTATAGTGATTTTGGGAACATAGGAATTTGAGAACTTTGTGATGTGGGCATCTGGAGATATAGGAATTCAAGTATTTGGGTTTATTGACTTGGAGATTTATAGAGCTTGAGGACTGTAAAATTTGCGTATCTAGAGGTATGAAATCTAAGTATCTGGTGGTTTAGTAATTTGAGGACCTATGGAACTTGGGGTCTTTGAAGTTTAAACATCTAGAAATATTGGAATCCAAGTATTTGGTAGATTAATGATTTCTGGGCCCAGCAATTTGGAAACCCAGTAACCTGGGAACCCAGGAATTCGGGCTCCCTGTATGTATCAGAACAACTCAATTTTTCGACGGTGAATACGCACAGTTTATTTCAATTATTATATAACACACGTATTATAATTTAGTCTGCGAGTGACATCAATATTACAATCAAAGCCGAAATACTTGATCCCGCAACGAAAGTCTTTGCAAAATATAAAGTAAAGTCCGTAATGACAACAAGTATGTCCCGTAGTGACAAGTTATAAGTGAAGCCTCGTAACAACAAATATAAAGAATGAAACGCGTAGCAACAAATATAAGAGAATGAATCGAAGTGAAGTGCGGGCCCGGTGCCCTCGCCTATTTTATACGTTTCGCTCCCCTACGACGTCTCCTAGCAACCACCCGATTTCTTCGAAATCTGCCACGTGCCCTCCGTCGACCTTGGCTTCGCGGTCATCCCTCTACGACCGATCCTTGCGATGCCGCCCGCCCTTTGCGGCCGAGCCGCCGCGCCGCCACGCCGCGCGCCGATACCGATGTCGCGCCGGCACTTGCCGGTACCCGCCGTCAAACGGAGCGGTCCGCGCCTTTGTACTCGTTTCTCGAAAATTACGCATCAGGAGACGTCGCCGAGGAGTGCCTTTCTTTTCTGCCGAAGTGCGCACCTGGGTTCGCCGGCATTTCGCGGTGGATCAAATACTTATTAATTGGCATTTTTCTTGGAACTTCAGAGCATGTGCCACGTGCCACTTTTGCCACGTGCCATTGCCACGTGCACCACGCACGTGTACATTTCTTAGAAAAATTAATTATCTATCGTCTTCGACTGCGACCGATCCCGCAGACAGCTAGCCGGAGCGCAGGGCAAGCAAGCTCGCCCCCGCCCGGGTTCTCACCTCTCCCGAGCGGAGTGGCCCTCGGTGTTTTGGTGAGCACCACCACTCCCGGGCGGATTGGTTACCCCCGGTGCTACGATGGTGTTTTTCATGCCGAGACACTCATGGTGTTCGACGAATACGGCCACAGGTTTCCCCGTGCACGTAGGGCTTCGAGGCATGGAAACTCGCCATGCCTGCTGCTTTTGACCAGTCGTCCCCGAAAACCCCGCTAAATTCATTAAATCTTATGTTTATCTTTAAATTCTCATCCCATGCTCTGAAATGCCTCAATTGGCCAGTTCTATCCGTAACACTGTATTTGGAAACGTAGCAAATTGAGAACTTTCAAATTCGATAATGTACGGATATAACGGTCCATGTATTTGTAAACCTGGTAAGGATTTTTAAATTTGTGAGTATTGAGAATTCAATTGACAAAATTGAGAATTGAGAATTTTCAAATTTGAAGATTTGGAAATTTGTCAAATGTATTACATTTATTCAAGGGAAATCTATGATGCATCCAAGTGTATATTTACATGTATACATACATGTTTTCATTTCTTTTTTCGTGTTTTAATTTAAATGTTCATTCGAAGTATATAAATCTGTCTTTAAATTCCATGTAGGTAAGAATATTGCTGCTTCTTATTTTCTCTTTGTTATAATATGGTGTCAATCCCTAAACATCCAACGTTGGAGGACTAATATAAAAATGTGAAATATTTAAATGTTTCAATTGATGTGAAATTTATTACGAAATTTTGTGTGAATTCTTGTCATATTTTTTTTCATTACTGGCAAATGAACGATTTCGATAAAATGTCGGAACATTTTTTTCCAATCTATTGTATCTAACATATGATACTCGGCTATTGCCATATACGTATATGTATACATATAAAGCTTTTACTGTACTTTATAATAATGAAATAGTAGCTTTGCTTGTTAGCAAAGCTTATATATTTGTGTATTATGGAACAATTGCTTGGGAAGATATTCATCTGTTTTCATCTGAAGTCGGCACATCGATGATACGAATCAGCAATCAACTCTTGGATTGCATATTATGAGACACGGTAGCCTTTCCTAAGAGAAAGTGCGATGTGATAGTCGAAATGTCTCATCGTTCGCCTCAATATTCAAGAATTAGTCTATACATTGTATCAAGTTTACAGGAAACCATTATCCGACTTAGCTTTCATGTCAAAACAGATTGACCCATTTATAACGTTAATTAGTAAAATAGGTGGTACGCTTGATTGAACTCTTATGCACTATTTAGTTGCTACGTATTATGCTTAAACGACTTAAGTATAATGTGTGGTAATACCTTATACCTTAGTATAATGCGCAATAATTAGTAATGCGTACTTAAATATAGTATGCAACGACTTCAAAAGGGTATATTTTCTTTTCAGAGTGTTCAATGCTATTTAAAAAAGCAGTAACGCTAAAAAAAAAGTACAATCTTTAAAAAGTCAATAATTTGTGAATTGTTATATTAAAATTTTTGGTAATAAATATGTCGCCACTTAGTGTTCAACGTATTTTTAAATTCCATAAAATTATCAAATTATAAGTAATTGTTCATATTCAATTGTTGATACTGTATTAAATATTAATTATTACGTTTTTCAGTTTCAGCAGTGAGACTACATACAAAACACATTTTATGAAAAATAATTTTTAAAAATTTAAAAAAAAAACATTTTATGAAAAATAATTTTTAAAAATTTAAAAAAAAAAACACATTTTATGAAAAATAATTTTAAAAAATTCCTTTTGTAGCAATAAATTCGATATTTAATACTAACGAACCTTTATTTCGATCACGTTTCTATTAAGCTATCAAAGCTATTAACAGAAAGGTGTTGAAAACGGATTCGGATCACGTCTGTGTATGCATTTAAAAATTCAAATAAAGCAATCTATACATTCAGATAAATGAGAAAGATAAATAGAATGAACCTTTTAACGTTTACTGTTCTAATATTGTTTTTCGCTATAACATTTGTAACTAAGATACGCCAACACACGTATAAACGCTACAAACTGTATTCTTTTGACAATAGAAGACACCGTGTGCCACGGTAAGTCACATTCAAGCGTGTCGTTGAAGCCGTTAACATTCCATTAACTTGACCTTTCAACTCAATTGAATACAGAATGCAATTTCAACAGGTTCCGGATAAGTGCTGCAGATTAACACTACGTAGTTAAAGTCGTATTTAAGATGCAATTGGCGTTGAAACTTCAAATTAAAAAATCATTTGCATCTATACGGCACTTTAGATCGAGCTTTACCGTTTCCTCTGCCAGCGGTAGCGTGAAATGCATAAATGTAAATTAAAGTCTTCTCAGCTTCCTATTATAAAGGAGGACGGAGTAGGATGAACACTCTAAGCGAAAATAAGTACAACTTTTATATTCCTTCGCAAAAAATCACAGTTGCACGTTGCACGTTCTTAAAATTGAACAAATTTATAATATTACATCGGTCTTTTTTTAATAAATCTTTTTAACTAAGAACAAATTTTAAAAAATTAAATTACATTAAATTAAAAAAAAATTATAAAAAAATAATTTAAAAAATTAAGAAGATCTAATTCTTTTGCTTTGATACTTTTTAATGAGTTAGAAAATATTATTAAAATCTTTTACAGATTTCGGAAATATTTTGAACAATTTTCTTTTAATTCGAAAACATTTCTATTATTTTTTAATAATTAAGAAATTTAATATCTTTAATGATTAATACCTTAGAGTATTACATATCTGCAATACTTTCCGATAACGAAGAAAATTTTTTTAATAACGTTAAAATCTTTTAATAATTAAAATATGTGTTTATTGTTATTTTCCTATTTGAATTGCATAAATATGTCTTCTTTTGAAACTAAAAAATCATGAAACGAATAGATTTCAATTATAAGAACTAATGGCGAATTTAATATAATGAAATTTAATTTTTAAATTTATACGAATTTTTATACTGAAAATTGTGATAAAATTGTACTATTATTGACTCTCCTAGCAGAACAAAAAATATATTTTCTAACGTATTTTCTTATTTGTATTTTTTATACCAGCATCAAGTATCAAGTATCAGGTATCAGGTATCAGGTATCATGTATTAAGTATCAGGTATCAGGTATCAAGTATTAAGTATCAAGTTTCAAGTATCAAGTGTCACGTATCAAATGTCAAATTATTATATATGATAATATCAAATTGTAATATCAAAAAGATAACATTTCGACCTGGCTCTAGTTATAGTTATGTAGGTATAGTGCAACAATTTGGCGGTAAAATAATACTGTTCATATGAACAATTTACATGTTAAATGAATAATGAGAGGATGACTGAATTTCTGGATGAGTTCAATAAAAATGAAATGAGAAACTATTGAACAACAAAACTTCATCCTTCAAAAGATGTCACATCCTTTCAAATATTATATGATTTCACGTCTGAATTTAGTTCTTGAAATATTAGACGAGTTTTAATTTAAAATCGTCTGAAAGTATTGGATGATACGTCTGGAATCAACTCTTAAAATATTAAGTGATTTTTTTTTAATTGCATCTAGGTCTTTAAATATTAGACGATATTACGTCAAGGATCTCTTACTAGAATCGATACGTTGAAATGTGTTTCTTTTATAATTAAGATGGTCAATTATTTATTCAAACATAGCTGATATAATGATAAATGATTTATAGCTTCTAAAAGATAAAATAACAAAATGTAATATTTTTTCTGTTAAAAGTAACCTACAAATTAGTATACATACTTACGTCGTTAAATTTATTGCTTCTGTAATAAAATACAAAAAGTGTGTAACATACTTTAAAGAAATGTCGATGACTTTAATTTCTCTAAAAAATGATGACAAAAAAAGACAATTTCTCTATCAAGTTGTTTCGTTCTATCAAACTGTGCAACTTTTTAATTGAAACATATTAACATAATTTCATATTTGGGAATAAGTTAATGCAATAGATAATATTATTGTATTAATTTATTATATTTGTATACAAAAATTATTCGGTTTATAGTATTAATATATTGTTACTTTAACAATAATATATTATATTATTATAATACCATAACATCATTATTATATTACAGTGACTATATCATTGTATCAACGAATAATTATATCAACTTCTAAAATATTATTATGTTATAATAATACCGTAAACCAAACAATACATTAAGGTAATAATATATGGCAATTATCAGTATCGTATATGAATTGAAATGTATCATATACGTGTTCAAATTATTGATCACCCAGTGTATGTGTTGTTAAAAATTCACTACTGATTTATTATTTGTTCGCTCTCATTTATTCTTTTCCCAACATTCTTTGTTTCTCCAACCATTAGAATGGTGGAACGGTATATCTGAAGCTACATCAAGTACAACCAGCACAGTTAGATTTGTACGGGCTAATTGGATTGTGGGTCCACTTCAAAAATCCAACAGACAATCTAAACAAACCGAGCTATGCGATTCGAATTGGACGCGTGTATGAGAAAGCTGTGCAGTTGTTTGAGACTGCAGAACTAACCAGAGCGTGTGGAGGCATAACACTAATTCAGGAGTAGAGCAGTGTAAATCGGATTATGCTGTTCCATTACCTCCCTCTAGATACCTCGAGAGGGTACAAACTGAAATTGTAAATAATTAACGAATTTGGACTAGTTAAAGAACTGTTTATCCTCGGGAAAATTCTAAAGTTCAGCAAATGGAAATAGCGCTCTGCATATATTTTTTGTGAACTATACCGTGTAATCGATACTATTTTCAATAGTGTTAACAGTTGAATAATTAAAAGCAAATCTGGCCTATAGATGTATGGGTATGGAAATCTAGAGATGTGGCCATTCAGGTACTTTGTGATCCACATATATGGGAATATAAGTATATGACGATTTAGACATTTATGGACATAGAAATTTCTCGGTGAAGATATTTGGGGCGAAGGAATTTATACACAGGAATTTGGGGATCTCAAGATTTGTTCTAGGTATTTGGGGATTATAAAATTTGGAGATTTAGGGATTTGTAGATCCTAAGATTTGGAGATGTTAGGATTTGGGGACCGTGGATTATGGAAAAGTTGACTTTGGGGATCATTGGGACCTGAGATCGTTGAGATTTGGAGACATTGGGATTTGGTGTTGCTAAGATTTGACGACATTGGGATTTAGGAACGTTAGAGTATGGAGACATTGGGATTTTGGATCATTGGGATTCAGAGACGTTGGGATTTAGGAACGCTAGAATATGGGGATATTGGGATTTTGGATCGTTGGAATACGGAGACATTGAGACTTGGGAACGTTAGGATTTGGGGATATTGGGATTTGAAGTTGTTGAGATTGGAGATCGTTGGGATTTGTGGCCCGTGGGATTTGAAGACCTAGATATTTGAGACACAGAAATTTGGGAAATCTGAGACTTGCGAATTTTAAAACTAGGAGTCATTGGAATTTGTGGATCTAGGAATTAAAAGACTTTGGAATTTGGGGATCTAGAAATTTTAGGGATCGCTTTTGGGGATCTACGAATTTTGAGACTGTGGGATTTAGGGCTCTTGGGTTTGGGGACCGTGGAATTTGAGTCTTTAGAGATGTAGGACTTTTAATATTTCAGGATTTATGGAATTTGTAAATTTGTATACTTAGAAATTTGCAAAATTTGTATATTTAGGAGTCTGAGAATTTTTGGACCTGAGGATTTGAAAATTTGGAAATTTGCGAACTTAAAACTTTGGGACCTATAAACTTTAGTAGCTGTTAATTTGATGTACTCAAATGAATCCTACGTTGCACCCAAGTGTACATTTGAGTGCTTCAAAGTAGTGCAACTGTTAACGAAGAAATCAATGTGTGATAAGTAACAGCCTGCTAATTGTAAACAGTAAGTTCTAGT
This sequence comes from Megachile rotundata, assembly GCF_050947335.1. Taxonomy (NCBI): domain Eukaryota; kingdom Metazoa; phylum Arthropoda; class Insecta; order Hymenoptera; family Megachilidae; genus Megachile; species Megachile rotundata. The sequence goes on from NC_134995.1 coordinate 4,177,693, forward strand.
ATTATGTATCTAATTTCTGAATCCAGGTGAAATGTGAATAGTAGTTAATGATTCGTATTCTAATGATGAATTCAAATGTATTCACGCGAGACACGCGCCACAAAATATTGTCCATAACCGAGAAGAATGCACATGGGTGTGATTGGCCGCTACAATGATTATAACAGCAGATGGACTTTCGGCCAAATTGTATTATTGGTTGAAGCGGTCACAACTACTAATTGAATCACATGGCAGGAGAGCATTAAAGGTGGGAATTGGAGGAGCCGCATGCATTATTTCCAGCTCTGAATAGAACACCTATATATGGGAAATAATAGAATTAACGTAATTGTATAGGGGCCAGGTGAATCTGACATACCCTAAAGTAAGAATTCCACATGCAAAAGGTCTAGTTATACCAATATGTATATAAAATTTAGAGAATCATTATTAGAATATACAAATGTTGCCCAATTTATGATGTAGACACAGTGCTATAATACAGTTTCTTTTAACCCCATACATTACAATATCGTGTCACACTCGTAATACATAATTCACATGTGACGAGCTAAACTCATATTCTTCTTGTAAGTGAATTTTGGGTTCAATTCTATTTGCAGTCTTCAGAATCAAGAATCGTTGAATACAAAACCTAGCTTTTGAATTTTCCTTATTTGTTTTCGCATTGTAGCAATAATTACTGAATTGTAAATGACGCAACTTCTTAGAAAACTGTAGGTTAAGGCGTTAAGTAAACATAAACAAGTATACTGGTATGGTATGGGGCTGCATTTCTACTGCTGGAGTAGGAGAGCTGGTTTTTATTGAAGGTATTATGGACAAGAACAAATATTTAGACATATTAAAGCAAAATTTATTAAAAAGTGCAACGAATGTGGGTATATGCGACAGTTTTAAGTTCTACCAGGATAACGATCCGAAACACAAATCGAGAATAGTTCAGCAATATTTATTATATGCTTGTCCGAAAGTGCTCCATCCTCCACCACAATCACCGGATTTAAGTCCAATTGAAAATCTATGGGACTTATTGGATTGTAATGTTAAGACCACCACTGTAAACACAAAAGACGAATTAAAAATACGAGTGACGGAAGAGTGGAAACGCATTACTCAAAATTATTTAATTAAAATAATTTCAAGCATGCCAGCACTTCTGCAACATGTCATCAGACAAAAGGGATATCCCACAAAATATTAAATTAATATTAAAATTATAATTTTGTTGTTACATACACTCTAAGTAAGAAAAAACTTTATGTAATATTAAGTGTCCGAATATTTTTTCGACACCAACATCGGGTTTAATTTCGTTTATAATTTATTATGTGGAAAACAATCAAAAATAAATTATTTAATTTTACATATTTGTAAACTAGAATATGCGCTTTAACTCATTACGGACCAGAAAATTCGATAATCACATTGCAAGTAAGTACAGGAAGCTTTAATTTCGCAAATACCATAGTGTCCGAATATTAAATCGAGTAACTGTATTCGGTTTTTGCTTGACTTACAAGTCTTAACATTATTCAACCATATGATGTTAAATGCGCAAAATTTATGCTTAAATTATAAAAGATATAACGTTACATGTTTTTCAGAAACATTTAAGCAAAGGCTGTAGTTAAGTATAAAATAAATAATTATAATGCCTGTTACAGCGGTCCGTCATATTCTTCGTATTTTGATGTTCAGATTTTTGACATTGGAAATGCCTTTAGCCATTCAAAAAGATTACGAACTCACCCATAACAAGAATCAGTTCATGAAGCTACTAAATACTTGTCTTTTACGATCGTTCTAGCAACGATTGCCTCTAGAATTAGTGTTTCTTGATTCTTCAATTTCAGCATGGTTTGGTAGATTCAAAGGGCTTCGTAAAGCTATTACCTGTCACAGTCGATGCGTTGGAAATTTCCCGTACACTGCTCTTGTGGGTACTTACATTACCTAAGGGTGACCATTAATTTGTAAAAGGTTGCTTTGCTAATACGTCGGTTTACGATTTCAATCAATTAGAATTTTTTCAATCCTGTCAGTCCATTTTCACTGTGGTGATTTAAGAAAAATATGTTGCCCTAGCAGTAGATTTTCACATGCCTTCTTCAATAGTATTCAGTCTTCAATGACTAACTTTGTAATTAACTCATTGTTTTAATTATTAATAAAGTCATAACTTGTTTGTTGTGTAACTCATGCCAACCTTAATTAACACCTTCCGTCAGAATACTAATGATTCGTTCGTCATCATTGTTGACGTGCAAAGTAGGCAAACTCAAAAGATTTGCTTTCAAAATTCGCTATCTAATTTACTCACGGCTCAACAATGCCCTCGTTGCTGTATTATTTATTAACTGATTAAATAACGAAATGTTACTTTAGAAATCACAATATTTTAAGTTTACTCGAAATCTTGCTTTTTTAAAGAACGAGATTTTATGGCCCAAGGCATAAAACAAGGTTTTATAACCTTTTATTATTATTCATCGGATATTTATATAGTGACATGTATTTTTATATTGTATCTTTATATAATATTATGCATTTCTTCTATTAAAATATTGGTAAATATTCAGTTTCTAAATTAAATAAAAAAGTGACTGAAGAGAGACAAAAGCAGTATGTGCTTGACATACATTGCTTGTAAAATTAGTGTTAATGGTATTAATAATTTTACAACATTCTATTGTATTCTGTAATGTGGTAAACTAACACATTGTTTGTAAAACTGGTATTAACGGTATTAATCATTTTACAGCATTCTGATACATTCTGTAATGCGGTAAACTAATATTTACAAAAACGTGACGTTTTCGTAAACATGTAAATATTGCACAATTTTACTTTCTGATTCGAATAAAAATAAGGTAGATGCACCATTTGTAGCTATTAAGTATTTAATTTTGATAAATATTTAGAGTAAGCAAACCACTTTCGATTTCGATGATCTTAAAATATGTTGTCGAGGTGTGTTTTTCAAAATAATGGCAACTATGTATCCCTTGAATGAAAGTCTAAATGAATAATGACTAATATGTGCTTCATTTGACTGTTCTAAGTTCATAACTACATATACTATTCCTTCATTAATCCCCATATGTGTTTTTGAAAAAACTAAAAAAGTCCGTCCCAAAAGGGCTTATTAAGGTTATTGTCGTCGTGGGGCCAGGGGGTTTTGACAAAATATTTTAAGATGATCGAAAATCAGAGGTGACTCTCTTATTTTAAATATTTACCTTACTTTTTATATATTAAGTACTCTTAAATCAGTTGTTACATTCGTTCTTAAGTCATCGTTTACGAATAAAGCTACCTAAATATGAATTTGCAGGCTATATTATCCATTGATATTTATTTTCCCACTATTTTATAAAATAATCGTACATAAATGTACGAATCTTTCATTTAATTATACCTTTAATTACAATGTTTAACATATCACGTAAATAAATATTTATTATATTTATCAAGAACATGGGCGACATTTAATATATGATAATCTAATGTAACAAATATTTTTTATATTTACCTAAGCACTTCAATGATATAATCTAAAATAAATTTAATAATTAATTGTACCATCATTGACCACGTGACAACCACAAATAGCACATGATGTAACCAAATGTGGTCAGCTAGTATTTTGATTGATATTACATTGTATCATTATTAATAAAATTATTACACTGTATTTCCGAGTTTCCAAATTTCCAAAGTTCCAAATTTCCAAATTCTTAAATTTCATAATTTCCAATATTTAAAATGTCCAAATTTCACAATTCTAAAATTCCCATATTTTCAAACCCTTAAATTGCGTAATCCCAAAATTCTCAAATCCCCGACTTCCTTCATTTCTAAAAATACAAACTATTCAATTTCTAAGTTTTTCAATTTTTATATCCCTAAATTCGTGTAGTTTCAACCGCAAATATCCGAAGGTTTTAAAATAACCATATCCATAAATTGTTAAATAACATCATAACATCGCAATAAAAATAGATTATCGATTAATATTCTGAAATATGAAGTTTTTTGTTTCGGTATAATTTACTACACACTGTGGATAAAAGAATAAAAATATTGAACATGAAATATTAGAGTAGTTACGGTGGGAATACAGAGTGAATAATAAAAGCACCAAAATGTGTTCCTACTTTAGCAACCTTTAATTTTCCAGCTGATACTATACCCTAGCAGGATGTAGATGCTTATAATATCGATCGCATAGTTTCAAGGGGTTCGCATGTCACGTCCAGGTAAGTTGGCAATCTGCTTCAGAAAGACGAAGGAATAGTAGCTGGTCCCGGTTCTCGTACATCTCACTTGTAACGCTTTTCACCTCTCCCATTTCACCCCCTTTTCATCTGCTGCGAGAGTTTACGTACAAATACCGAGTCAACGATCGATTCAACGACACCGAGACTCATTCGTTTGCAGTTTCTGTCATTTCGAACGAGCCGGAGTTCGCACAAGATTTATAGGGTTGATTTTTACGCAAAATGAAACGGAAATCGATTCTCGTGTTTGCACTCTAACAAATCGATTCCCAAACTGCGATTCATTTTCCTCTGATCGAATTCCTGGATCTTACCCGAATAGACGGGGTAAAATTGAAGTGCTCTAGCTACTGTTATTTGTTATACGTAAATTGAACGATCCAAAATAATTCTTAGAAATGTAACTGCACCTGAACTTGGTGTACTTAAAAAAGAATTCTAGTGATGTTCTCACGTCATACTATGAAAAAAGAGCAGTAGCATTATCAGTTTCATTAAATTATCAATAAATTCCTTAAATTAAGATGTAATTCATGATACAATTTATGGTACAATTTATGAGATGATATAGTAAATAAATTAAATTATGAAATAAAAGTAAAATCGCCAAATTATGAAGTCGAGGTAACATCAAAATAAACCTAGAAAAATATGAAACGATTCAAAAACTGCAATGCAGTATTGGAATTTATATTTTATTCTAAACTTCTATCAATAACTTGAAGTTTCGCAGATTAATGTATGCATTGATAATGAGAATAAAATACAATATAAAAAGCTTGTAAAATAGTAATTTCATCACTTTAGTAATTTTAGCGTTGAACAGTTTCATTTTAAGGTATAAAAATTGTTAAGGTGATTTTCTTGAAATCTACATTAACTTCATTAAAATAAATAATTAGCCTAACAACTGATTTATATTTTATTTCTCAATTTCAAAGTAAGTGTATATTATGCACCAATCAATATAATGTTAACTATTTTTATGATCATCTTACGACAAAAATAAAAGCTTCAAAGCTGTTACGCATAAGTATAAAATTAAAATAAAAATTTTAAATATAAAATTAAATATTAAAATTAAAATTTTAAACATAAAATTAAAATTGTGAGCTTATGTGGAACAGTCGATTTGTTCCTCGTAAACCGTAGTTGGACAAAGTTTTATGAAAAATTCTAAAGGGCCCTAGAAAGATGTAATACTTGCAGAACATAGAATTCGTAATAGAGAACTGCACGTCGTTGCACGATATAAAAATGGGTGACCAGAAATCCTTTAAATCTGTGGTTTGGCACGAATTCAAGTTGCAGTTTAACTAATACATTCAAGAGAAAAATAGCAAATGGTGCAGTAAAAGTAATAAAATGCTGAATGCGAAATGTGCAAAAGATTTTAAATTTCAAACTGAATAGTTTACCGAAAACATGTTCAGAATTCGAAACTAACAATTCTGGCATAGTATTTACGTTCATCAGTGTGTAACACATTGGCAAAACAATTATTGCTATTATGTAACTGTAATTAATTACATACATATACAATATAACATGGTTCAATGAATTCTGTCTTCTCATTGTTTTAATACTTAACACGATTTTTATAGCATATAAAAATTTTATATTTTAACATATTTTATATTTTTTTAGTAAACTGTAAAAGTAATGAAAGAAAATTTCTTGTTTATTATAGAATGTTTTTGAATATTATCAATTTTTAATACATTTCGAATGTTTCAATTTATTAAAATATTTAATTAACAGTTTAATGTTGAGTAGTAAAAAAAAATTAACAGTTTACCAAATATACAATTATAATGTAACAGTGTCATAATGGAATAAAATATTTTGTTGAGAAAACGTTACTGAAAATGGGTTATCAATAAATATTTATACAAAACAATGTAAAAAGCAGAGAGCAAATTCCCATTTCAACTTTACTTTCTCAATTAATTTGCTTTGTTTACTTTCATTGTATAAAATCCATTAGTTTTAACCCACACTGTTCATACGAATTTAAAAAATATATTTTTGTTCTTACAATAAGCAGAATTTGACTTTTTAAGCCTCTAGATGATCTTTAAGTTTATCTCTTCAAATGCATCACAACAATATAGGTTGATCTCTAATATAATTAAATGCAAAATATATAAATTTGTGCATTAAGTAAACTGTTCATATATTTCAGTTTAAGACTACAATATGAGACTATTTAAAAAAAGAATAATACATAATTTTTAAAAAATGAGAACTAATTATTGTAAGCTAAACAAAATTTTAAACAAAAATTTTTGTCGGAGCAATTACTAACTATGTGTACACATTTATTATTATACTTACTTGATTTTTTATAAATAGAATTTTGCCAGAAACTACATGAAAGCATGAAACAACGAGTCTGTATGTGAACATTGGTGGTTAGTTAAAGAGTAAGTTAAACTGCATCACGTTCAACGAACTCATTTACAATTTAAATTTGAATTTTTGCCACTGTACGACCCTTAATGAGATGCTGGTGAAAGTTGGTGGCTAATTGGTTGGCTTATATTTTTGTAAGTGTGCTTAACTAAGTAAAAAAGCGATAGGAAAATTTTATAAGTTTAAAAGTTGAATACTTGACCTGAAACGATCAGATTTGATACGTTAAATTATAGTAACAAATCAATTATATACACTCACAAAATTCGAGAGGTTACATTAATTTGACGTTTATTAATCTGTCTGAAAAATTGAAGTCTGTGGCAATAAATCAATTTCTGAAGTCATTGATTAACACTAAATGACATCCCACGTTTTTGCAACAAAATATTTATCGGTTGAGTAAAAATGATTGACTGATATATAAATGTTATTCGGTTTTCAATAATGTTCTTTTCGTAAAAATTCAACCGTTGTTTCGAAGAATTCATAATATTGCTAATTTATATTCACAGCTCATAATTTATATGATGCTTGTTAAAGTTCTGAATCTGTATTTATAATTATGTATTCGCTGGAAATTTTCTGCTAATGTCTTTTAATTTATGCTCCGATTTAATTTAACGCACCATTTTCAGCACATTAGCATTTCCGAAATTGGGATACTATAATTCATGAAGTATTTAAATTGTTATTAATAAAACTTTTGTTGTTATTATTGACTAAAAGTTAAAATTATACGTAATTATACAGGGTGGCTCACCACAATTTGCCATCTAGATTTGCGACATTATTATTACTCATAGCAAACAATGTTTTAGATGAAGTTGAATGGTTTTGAGAAGGACATATGCTGGTGGTGTATTTTTTTTGTAGGTGAATGTGTAAAGGACATATGAAGGTCATTAATGCTTTTTTAAATGGAATCATATATTTTTTATTGCATCAGCTGATACTCTTTCATATTCTTTACAAAAAAAGTATTAATCTATTTATGTGAAAAAATCATTAGTTTAGGAGATATTTTAATTCAAACTCGTTAAGAAATCGTGACTTTCTGGTCAATGTTACGAATTGCCCTAACTGAACAGCAAATGTTCTACATGCTTTGAGAGGTCACGTGTCACCAAATGAATTGTGAGTTTTTGTTCTTTTTTTTTGTTACGCAGTAACAGTGAAATTTAGTCTCTGTTACGTCTCTAATACGGCGAATACGACGATAAGGTGAATTATCATTTCATAATGAAGTATTCTAAAGAAGAAAAGATAGACATGTTATCAATTTATTTTGAGGCTGGGAAAAGTGCTACACATGAAGAATAGTTATACACTATGGAATGTTATTAAGTCATTAATTTCTCGATTCAGAAAGTGTTTTGATGCAAATGATCGCCACATTGAACCTTTTCTGTAAACAGACATTAAAACTAAAATATCTCCTAAACTAATGATTTTTTCACATAAATAGATTAATACCTTTTTGTAAAGAATATGAAGGAATATCAGCTGATGCAATAAAAAAGATATAATTCCATTTAAAAAAACATTAATGACCTTCATATGTCCTTTACACGTCCACTTACAAAAAAATATACCACCAGTATATACCCCTCTCAAAACCATTCAACTTCATCTAAAACATTGTTTGCTATGAGTAATAATAATGACGCAAATCTAGATGGCAAAATGTGGTGAGCCACCCTGTATAATAAAGTTTGATACATGATTTGCACAAAAGCAATTACCTATTCAAAGAATATAGTGATTCTGCTTTAGCGATTACGTAAAATAATTTTTGTTCTTAAATATGGAAATATAAATTCTTGTCATAATTTATTATCATTTATTTACCTTTTCAAATTCACTAACTTTTGTTGAAATAATACGATACCCATAACGTGTTTGCTTAGATATTACTGGTTTTTCTGCTACTGTTATTACCGGTGTTTTAAAAAAATTCTGTTCTGATATTACTCATAACACCAGTGAGAAAAAGTCTTTTGAAAAATATAAAGCAGTTTATATTCTCATATTGAGGAAGGTTTATTCTACCATTTTCTTATAAAAATTGTTCACACCAATAAATATAAATTTTACTACCACTTTCTTGAGAATCACTATTTATCCTTAGCTATTATCACATATCATTGTTATAAAGCTATACAATTTAAAAGATTTGTTTTACGCTCGTATAAACATTGGATCCATGCTAATAGCTTAATTTTGTTCGTTTTATTTTCGAGTCTAACCATCTTTCGAACGCGTATATTTCATATTTAACAGTAATTTATGGGAAAATGAAGTAGCTGAGAATTACACGGAAATACACTTCGTGCAAATCTGCAAGAGGCTGAAAATCGTCGTTCATCGTTTAAACTGGTAGACAGAACTCTCCCTGTATCGCAGTTTTATACATGTGGTGAAACTTTGAAGTAACGGCATATTACATGAATATTTCATCCAAACGATCGAATCGATACAAAAATATAGTTACGTAAACGAGAATTTGAATGCTTGTTTCATATTTATAAAACCGAGTCTTTGTAGGTGAGAATAAAAATTAATATCGTAGCTGTACCTAGAATACACAGAGATTGTAATATAAAAAGTGACGTTGTGGCGACCGTTTACAGAATTTCTGAGCCGCAGATAAAGTCACAATTGCAACAGAAACCTTTTAGCAACAGCGAAAGTATGCATCATAAATATACAATGTGAATAAGATAGCACTATATCGTTAATGAAGTTTTCTGGAATTTCAAAGTTTAACGGAATAGCTCTGGTAGAATAGAGAATAATTACGTTCTGACTTTCCCTCGAATAAAACTTTAATATACCACAGGTTAACGCTGTACAACTTCACCTCACGAATTAAGCACTTTCGAAACTTCCTGGTGTAACAAAATAATTCATGCAAATATAGTAATGTATAATAATACCAGGTCGAAGCTACGATAAATATACTATATTCTCTCAAGGTATATGCAAAAATGAAACCTTGTTCACAAACGATTAGTTTTGAAATTTGAAAAAAAAATTTCTTTTTATTGTTAATTGAAAAACAAGATTTCCGAAGAGAGAGATTTAAAACAAATCAAAATTTTTCGTTCAAATATATATTTGAGAGATTACAAAATTTATAAATTCGAGGAAGATGAATGTGAACGACAGTATTTAAACTAACGGAAAATCAATTATTGTAACTTTATTCCGACAAATTTATAAATACACACGTTAGCTGTCACAGTAGTAATTAACGTATGCGGTCAGACACGTCATAGTACATGTTGTCAAGAACACACAATTTTATTTTTTAATTTGTTGCATATAACTGGTTCAACATTCAAAGCGAATGTAGGAGTTTAATTCCTGGAATTTATAAAATAAAACATTAAATTATTATTTGACATATACACTGTTGTAAATAAATTAATATTAATTATTTATTAATGAGATTCTTGCATTTTTGTGTTTGATACGAAAAGTTGTATAACAGTTCCATTTTTTGTTACTTTTAATACACATGCCTAATAAAAAAAATATTTATCGGAGATATTTTTGTATGTTAATCAACGTAACATTAAATGCATTCGTTTGTTTGAAATTAAATTTTGTACCAGATATTGTAATGATTCGATACAATATTTTATTTCTGCGTATTGTAATGAGAAATCAATTTTATAAATACAATACTTCATTTCTATGTATTATAATAATTAAATACCATTTTCAACTAGAATATGTTATTCTTATATACGGTAACAATTAATACTCAAATAATTTATAAAATTCCAACCTTTTGTTTGTAAAATTTCTGTATGAATATATAACGCTAAAAAAGAAACTACAAAATTAATCAGAAAATCTCATTACATTAAAACCTCTTTATCCACATGAAAGATGTTATAAAATACCCCGTAAACGTAACGAGTGAAACATTTTCCCTTTTGTGACATTCATTCAAAGTTTTAAAAAATAATACCTCGACTTTGTCTATTTTTTCATTATATTGGATCAAAAATATGGCATTTCATTTAAACTTTCATCGCTTTACAGGATAAATATGACGTTCCATTGAAGAAATACAAACATTCAAATTCCTTTGAAAAATTTAAACGAAAAAGTTTTGCCTCACATAGCCATATTCTACAAACAAAAGTTAAACGAACTTTTATGTACTTCGTATGAGTGTGTATGTCCGCTACCCGTTAGCGGTTATTTGAAACCACAGAAATACCCTGTATTTCGATTAATCGTTCAGTTATTAGTTTCTCTGTATTATACGAATCGAACAAGAGATTGATGAAGAACAACAGAATCGAGCGATACACAAGTAAATACAGTAACTACGATTTCTCACGTATTCATTCGTATAAATTCGTTGCCTCCGGCTCGATTGCTTCGCATAATGTTGAGTTATAAACTCGTTCTCTACGAGCGGCGAGAAATTATAACTGTTTCGATACGGCTCGCGGTCGTTTGTATCATCGTATAATTAAGCTATTTCTATATAATATGAGGATGAAGAGATCGTTTTCAGTTCCCTCTTTATACCTGTTCCTCGTTATTTCGCACGGAATATATAGGGTGGCCAATGAACTGGTTAACGTATGGAGGATAAAGCAGTTTATCATGGATCACGCTAAAATACAATCAACCTTTTTATACGCATCCTTTAAACATTTTTAACACCTTTATGCGTAATTAGATTTTCATGAAAGTGTGATGCTATAATTCCCAACAAAAGTGCAAATCATTTGATACTAATTATAAAAGTTAGTAATTTTATGAGCGTTTATTTTTTTATATTTTAAATTTAATTTAACCCTGAGAGACGACTCAGCCGTCATGAATTTAATACAATAATTTGAAATAACCATTTTTTAACTAATTCTGTAATGTTACACATGTGGTGTATAAACACAGTGAAATAGACAATAGTGAAAGTTATTAGTGGAGAAATAATAATCTGAAAAGATGTCATTTAACTTTTTAAGTAGTAGGTTTTAAAGTTGCTGTTTGCAAACGGAAAAAATACCTTCGAGTGCAAAGGGTTAAAACGTGGCAGAAGACATTTTATCATCGGTGCGAGAGTGACTTAAATATATAAATATGTATAATTTTACCAGTGTTGTAGAGCGTTGGTTTAATTGCATGTGATTGGGTACTAAAATACAACACGAAATTAATATTGAATTTGGGTGAAAATGTGTTAAAAATTTGGCTGGAGAAGCGTGTCGTTAACTGTCAAAAATTAGTATCAAGACGAAACGGTATATTATAGACGAAATTGTTTAAATAAATTTCAATTATTCATTAATTTGTATCAAAAATTTATATGCACGAAATTGAAAAGGTATTCAGAAGATTTAGATCACTGTGATGTTATTTTAATACATTTTGTGTACACGACGAAACTGAGTGTAAGTATTTAATCTTCGATTCATTATTGATTTTCTTTAAAGTAAGTTTATGATGACGACATGCCATTGCATAGTGATTTATCTCGGTAATCACAAAATTACGTGCATGATCACTTCAACTATGATTGTTAGTGTCCCACCAACTCCCTTTTAAAATTCGAGAATGTCAATTTGATTTTTACCATTATTCACATTAAATTTTTATACATTTATTTGACATTCTGTATATATTATTACTTTAACGTATAATAAGAAATAAGTTATAATTTAAAAATAGAAGCATTTCTTCAGTATTAGTCACAAGATAGGTTTGGTATATTACATACAGGGCATCCAAAAAGGTTAGGATCAAACTTACTATGGTCAAATATATAAAACAATTCAAATAAACCGATGTTCAGGAACGTTATATCGAAAAGGTAAAATGCGCTTTTCAAGGTATTTATGATTTACCATGACAATTATAAAAAAATGTTCGAAAATTCCTTTGTCTGCAAAAATGCGGCTTTTATTCGTCAAATCAGTGATTGTCAAACTCTCAAAAATTCTAACTGTATTGAAAATAATATTAAACATATTTTGTACACATTCCGAAAGTTATTATCCGTGTTAATAATGGCTGTCATTCAGAATTATAATACATGTACGATTCTATACAACGAATTGCAGCGCGAATTTTGTCCATAAATCTGTGAATGCTTACATTCTTCCATTAAATCATGTTCTGGCATAAATCTATCTGGTCTTTTTCTGGACCTCAGTAATATATGTATAGTGTGAGTTCGTCTTAATCTTTTTGAAGCTGTACATAACCTGAAACTTATAAGCTTAGTTTAAACCCTAACATAATATTAAACTTAGAAAAGATTAAAGTTCAAGCACAATTTAAATAAAATTAAAAATATGAATTTCTTCCACTCATGAGTAATATTTGTTTCTTGATCAGTTATTATATAATTAATATCGTCTCTTCCGCGATGTCACAAAATACATAACTTAGAACAACAAATACTGTCCACTCATTTACAGTCCATTCATTTTTCTTAAAGTAACCTCTGTAATCGTTGTCTTTGTTCATTATATATAGAAATCCGACTTACGTCTAATTTATTTTCATAATTCTGAACTGGCTTGCAACGTCTGTGAATCTCTGTCCCGTGTCTTCAACGAACCTCTTGTGGTACTTTCCGCGAAGTCAGAGACGAGACCTATCAAGGGATCCTCTCGTTACGCATATTTCAAGGACATGGCTTCCCAACGTATCGGGCTTGAACCATATACCAGTTACCACGTGCACCACAGCAGCAGGATTTATGGCGGGCATACAAGGGAAGTGTCTACAGTCGTTTAGAATTAGCCTATCACATTTTTTTCGAAGGTCAAACAACGACATTGATTGGTTACCTTTGATGACATTCATGCTAAACCAACTCCTGGAAGCTCATTCGCTAATTAGATTGAACAGGCCAGAGAGGTGAATAGGTTTACAAGAAACCGAAAAGAGAACAAGTTCAGTTCAATCATAAAGATTACTTCAGTCTATAACGAACAAGCACATTCAGAGTTAAAAACTGTCAAGTTGACTATCGTATATGACTCGTATGTTCATTTAGCGTTTACATAACGGAGCAATATTCAACTAGAATCTCGTTTATAATATTTCTCTTCAATCAATCATATTTAATTCAAAAGGGCATTTATGACTTATATTTAACTATCCTTATTGCTGTAAAAGTAATAAGGAAGCGCGGTAGTGAAGGCGTTAATCAAAAGGGTTAACATCCCAAATTCGCGTTAAAAACATCATCCGTGTAACAGGGTGTTTTATTCTATTAAATCTCTTGAAAAGTACAACAGTTACAGTTAAAATCTTTTTCTAAAACGAACATATAATACGGTTCGACGTTCGACGTAATAAAGTGTTAAAAAGCGAGGGCCGCAAGTTCCTATTTCTGTTGAATTACTCTTATACTGAACTTGTGGAATGTAAGGTGAAGTAAGGTAAATAGGTTATAGTTTACGAACAGTCTAACTTCAACTCTCTGTTTATTTTTATAAATAGGTACAGAGATTTGAAAACATCACAACGTACGTAATATCCTTTGCAAATGTACTTATGCAGACAAAACACATTTTTTACACTGTAAAATGGAGAAAATGTGACAGCGACTTAGTGTTTACCTTAGATAGCGATAAACACGGCGCTGTGTAGTTGGACGCTTGCGTGTTAAAGGTATTTGCTAACCTCTGTGCAATGAATTTGGAGATTTAGAAATTTGTAAATTTTGGATTTTGAATATATTTAAATTTAATTTAAGTGGAATAATGAATCCATGACCGTAGTTAAACATTATAAAGTAAGGAGATTATACATACATAGATTATATTTCATTTTTTGTTTCCTTTATCCTATTGTCCACTGGCTCGAACTTTCACGTTTGTTTAATATCACATAAACTCTTTTAGAATTTCCAATGGAAATTAGAAATTTCTAACGGAAAACTAATGGAAATTAGTCTCAGGATATTTCAAGGACCCAATAAATCACTTCCCTCTACATCCTTATTTTCCACTCCTTTTTTAACCACCTCTGTTTTTACAAAATTAGCTAATGACCTTTGTAACTCCCAGACCCTTATCTTAGAGATCAACCAATAGTTTCTTTCCCGTAGTTTACGTTTTTCTGTCGATGCCGTTTTCCAACAGATTTTATTCCGAACTCACCGACCTAACACGTATACTTACAAGTAAAGAGCTAGATTAAGGATTAACTTTGTATTTATTACGTAATAAACGTTTTAGCACTACTCTAGTTAGCACTACTAACTCGAGTTAGTCTTGATTCGGGTGTCCGACAACAAACTAACATAACAATACAAAAAGAAATAGTCGCTTACTTATAAAAACGCATTTTTACTTTCGAAGCGTCACAATGGAAGAAGAATGAAGAACACGTGAAGACAATAAAAAAATTCCACTGATGCAAAATTTAACAAAACTAAGAACTTTATTCGTCATCGCAACGCTGCTAATCCAACATCTAAAATGGGCCGAATAACTCTTTAAAATCTTGCAAAGTTGAGAATTTAATACTTGAAAGCTAAAGAATTTAATTTGGGGATTTGAGAATTTGGAAATTTGGAAATTTGGAAATTTGGAAATTTAGAAATTTAGAAATCACGAAATTCGGAAAGCGAAAAACCTATAGTAGGAATATAGAAATTTAGAAACGTACAAATCTAGAAATCTACATACCTGAAAATCTAGAAGTCTAGAAACCTAGATATCTAGAAATCTGGAAATCTACAAACTTGGAAATGTAGAAATCTAGAAATCTAGAAATCTAGAAATGTAGAAATCTAGAAATCTAGAAATCTAGAAATCTGGAAATCTAGAAATTTGGAAATTTTTAGAAATTTAGACACCGGAAAATGTAGAAATTTAAGTTCCAAATTTTGAAATTAACAAATTTAGAAAATTTAGACAAATGAATAAACGCAGATCGAGTCGTCCCAGGAGCCTCATTACGTTTGACAACACAATATTTATGCACACTTTCATTATCCGATACGAAGTAACGAAGACGCGAGAAAACCTGAATGCGTAGTGATATTACGTTGTTGAATAAAAATTGTATCATCATCACTATTATCATCACTCCTCATCTCATCTCATTATGTATACGTACGTAAAGATGTTAAGATTTGCTTTTGTCTGCAATCTGTATATCGTGATCATTCCGAAAATGGACTGTATAATTTTTATGCTGTTTTCTTCTATGTTTAAAGCAACTCTTTGGAAAGCTTTTAACGTGTACGAGAGGGAAACAGTTGCATGCCAGTCGAGCGAACGAGTTTTATATACGTTCCTTAGATTTTTTAGCGATTATATATTTCACTGATCATATTGTCTTAAATGTTCTGTTCAGAACGAATCTTTTGTATGAAATTTATATTATTTCGATATGGAATACAGTGTTCCTAAATATTTCTCTTGCATTTCGTTTTATTTATTTGAATTGCTTCATTACATTTCACTGTTGATTTTTAAAATACTTTACAGATATTTATATACATATTTTCCAGTATAACATTTCGATTTAAATATAGACATAATATTTATATATAAATACAGATAAGTATGGATATTGTTATTTGTAGATATTTCCATTCAAATATTTTCAGTTTCTCCTGTTTTGGAATAAATTTAAAATAAAAGAGCTTGAATCGTATTAAGAAATATAATTTTAATTAACAATAATAAATTACAATGACTAATTTAGAATTCGTTGGTGTAAAAAGTATTATACATTCGAAAATGTATTTCTAAATATGAAAAATTTTTTTCGTAATCAAAGTTTGTTAATGGAAATGAGCATGTCTACAAAGCGTCTCATTAAGACGAATATTTAAATTATTTGTATTGCTATTAAAAGTAGAAGAAAACATGTGGTGGGAGGTTACATGGTTTCGAAGTGTACATTTATCTTCGATAAAAAATTCTGCAACTGTACAAATCGTCGTTGTTTATTTTTTCCTATTTTAATATTAAGGGAAATAATGTAGAACAAATTTCTCACGTCTCTATCTCACAATCTCTCACGAAGCAATGCCGTCTTTGCTTTGCTCCCAAAACATTCGATCACACCAAAAAGGCAATCTTACAATTTTCTAGCAACCTTCATTACATGCAAACTTCAATCATACCATACGCAAGCTTCATTCATATTATGAACCCATGTCGATCATACAATTACACAGTACATACACACACACATACCATACAATTACATTGCACACGCACACACACATACCACACACCACAATAATTTGCATGTTCAGATTAAAATTAAATTAATCAAAATTTGATATACGAATAGCGTATAATAATATAATCTCTTAAATTATTTTTAAGGGATAAATCTGATGTTTGATAGAACGATGATGTGTACAAATGAATGATTTCTAATTAATAGATCGAAACAACTTTTAATAAAAAAATAATAAGTGATACAATATTGAAACAATAAAATATTAAATATTAAATTTCACTCATATTTAAATTTCAATTATTTATCATTTGATACAGATTTTACTGATATAGATTTTGTTTCTAAACAGTGACAGACGAATATATTTTCTAATAAGTTAAAAACGAATAGCTTTCTTGAAGAATATTTAAATTGTACTTTATACAATTTAAGTGTTTTTATCGTCAAAAGTTTTGATCATCTTTCTAATACATATTATTATGTTTGTACAAAAAAAAAAAACGTTTAATCTTGAATTTTTGCGATATTTTCAATTATGAAGTAAAAACGAGTTATAAAGTAAAAATGAAATCCTTAATTTGTTTGTTTTCCAATATCTTTCTTTATTAACTTCCGTTTTTCGTTGAAAAAGATATTTTTTATTCGTTCGCAAAGTTTTAGCTATGTATTTTAGAAATGGTTCTGAGTAAGGGACTTAATAACCGTACCTGCCAAAATGTATCGCTTTCGGATTATAGTTATTTCGAAAATTGTTTCAGAGTTGCTGGTTAGTATTGAATACACGGTGCATAACACGAAATTGGCAAACATGTAATTTTCACGACTAGATGTATTAGAAGGAATTTTCTAAATGTTCTGAAAACATTCTTAAAAACAACTTTTATATAATTTTGTTCTGTTTATCGATATGCCGTTATAAATGTATTCATTATCACCTATAACACGACATCAAATTTAAAAATGTAGAAATTTCTCAATAAGGGAATTCAAAAATTTTTTAATACTCAAATAATTACAATTATATTTATAATTGAATTATATTTTTGAAATTATGAAATTATCAAAGTTTGAAAATACAGAAATTTGCAAAAGTTTCCATATGAATCTTCGATGATTGATAAATCTTTGATGTATATTTGGTTCTTTGGAAATTTGAAATATGGGACATTTTGAAACATGGAAACTTGAAACTTTAGAAATCTCAAAATTTGAAAATCTAGAAATATCGAAATCTAAAAATCTATTAAATTAGGAATTCAGAAATTCAGAAATTCAGAAATTCAGAAATTCAGAAATTCAGAAATTCAGAAATTCAGAAATTCAGAAATTCAGAAATTCAGAAATTCAGAAATTCAGAAATTCAGAAATTCAGAAATTCAGAAATTCAGAAATTCAGAAATTCAGAAATTCAGAAATTCAGGAAATCAGAAATTAAGAAATTTAAATTTTTGGAAATTTATAAATTTATTTGATTTGCAAAGTCAAGGGTAATTTGTGAAAAATTTCTTCTGCACTAATTCGTACATATCAACTCTATATTTTAACATTCCCTGAGTATTTTTTAAGAAATTTGCATTATTTCGTAATATGAAGCAATTTTATATCAGAACTGCATTTGTTAGAATAAACAAGAGAACATTAGAAATTTGTTACAAAACTGTCTTTCCATCTTCAGTGGTTGTTCCAGTAAATTGAATCATTTATAATACACTCTGATTATTTAACTGCTAAAAATGTGAAATTATCAACAAATAACGTAAGTCTAACTGATTTATGCATTTATGTCTACATTTATTGGTTTATGTATATTTCTATATTTTAATAAAACTAATTTTTAGCTGAGGCATTCATTAAAATTTTTGTATTGGAAATAATCTACAGAATACTAGATTAAGCTGGTGAAATTTCATAACAAGACACTTTGTACAATATTGAATGCAATGATTCGATAGAATAATGGATAATTTTGAAGCTGTTCTTTCAAGCGTTTCCGTCTATTTTTACTAGCATCAAGTCCTCCTCCTTCTTTGCTACCCTTTTCTTTCCCCCTTTCTTCTTGCCATCATTTCGTTCGTTGAACTGAAGATAATACCTTCGATAATTCCCGTTTGTTGCAGCCAGAATAACGTCTACAGGAGATTGATTCACTTTGATCAATAACTTTTGCTCGGCATATTAATCACCGCGTGAAATTTCGGTAGAACGCTTGAAGTTGAGATTTCGTGAAATTGAAGAGGCATAGAGAGAAGGAATGAATTGTTACAAAGCAGCCAGTCAGAACGACCTTAATGTGTTTTTAAGCACATCTGTAACACTTACCGACTGTTCATTTATCATCGCCGCTAGTCTTCAAGCTTGTATATGCTTAACATGTTATCAGGTTACGGTGTCAAAATAAGGAAAAATGTGCGACGTCGAGTTTACTCTAATGTAAGACCATGAAATTGAACAAGGTGTTTGAGATATTAATCGTGTAACGAAATATTCGACCAATGAAAGAGTAGCTAAAATGATAGAAAATGTTGAAGTACTTCTATTTTGACATAATTGCAAAATCCAGTTAAAAAAATAATCTACACTAATTTTTTTTTGGCGGAGAAATTTCATATACAGGGTGGCTCACCACATTTTGCCATCTAAATTTGCGTCATTATTATTACTCATAGCAAACAATGTTTTAGATGAAGTTGAATAGTTTTGAGGGGGACATATGTTGGTGGTATATTTTTTTTGTAGGTGGACGTGTAAAGGACATATGAAGGTCATTAATGTTTTTTTAAATGGAATCATATATTTTTTATTGCACCAGCTGATACTCTTTCATATTCGTTACAAAAAAGTATTAATCTATTTATGTGAAAAAATCATTAGTTTAGGAGATATTTTAATTTTAATGTTATATTTACGGAAAAGGTTCAATATGGCGACCATTTGCAACAGAACACTTTCTGAATCGAGGAATTAATGACTTACTAACATTCCGTAAGAGAACATGACATATTGACACTATTTTACCAAGAGGTCTCAAAAGACAGCTTTCAAATTTTAATTTAAAATTATTCTCTAAGTAGAATCATTTCTCCACAATTGATTTTTAGACTTTTCATATAATAATTGTCACATTAATTCAAGGACGATTTTCTACTTCAGTAATACGAATAATTGTCTGCTTTTGTATATTTTTAACCATTTTTCACAATGCAAGAGCCTTTCACAATGCAAGGTTTAAGAGCCTATGTTCATATGAATATTTTTTGTTATTTTTATTTATAGAATATACTGACCTCAATAAAACTGAAACATCCTGTATTTATTATTGAATAACAAAGCAGTTGTCATTTTATATTTTTGTTATAATTTTTTAACGAAGTATTTAAATATGTTAAAATTTGCCGGCAAAACAGGAACGTTTTGTACATAATTTTTTAATTCTGTAAATTGATCGCTTTCCAATTATGAGTTTAGTTATTAAACCCTGTATATGGTCGTAGAAAATAAGCAAGAGGGTAACATGCATTGGAATAAAATTCCGAATTTATATGGCGCTGGGGACATACATATGTGTATTTGTTGTAATGGAAAATAGGTGGAAAATTTGGTAGCAAAATATTTGCCACTTCTATGAAAGGAAAGCTATAGATGAAAAACGTACACTTGGGTGCAATGTAAGCTCTTTTGGATAAAGGCAAATGTGGAAGGAAAAATGTTCGACTACGTGCTATACATTTTGAGATATCAAGTATACAAATATTTCTAAATTTCTAGATTTGAACATTTAAGTTTATGAGTTACAAAGTGTTTCACATGTGACAGATTATTAATTTCGGAATTTGGGATCTTATAAATTTTAAAATCTGATAACGTTCAAACTTCCAATTTTCAGAATTATTAATTTTTAAATTTCATAGCTACTAATGTTAAAAATCTGAACATTTCCGAGCTTCTAAATTTGAGAACTTGTTAATCTCTAAATTTGAGAACTTATTATTTTCGAAATTCGAAAAATTCAAAATGTAGAACTCTAGAAAACCAAATTTCTTTTTAGCACTTACTGTTAGTAATTTCTAAATTTTCAAACTTCTGCCTTTGAAAATTCGAAAAATTTTAAGCTTCTGAATTTAAGTATGTAAAAATTCCTGAATTGAATAACTTGTGTTTTCAAATTTTTGAAATTTTGCAAAAGTTTTGAAATTTTTAAATTCCTTTTAAAAGTTTCTAAATTAAGAAGTAGTATTATTTGACATTTTTATACATAGAAAACTTTTTAATTTCTGAATTTCTGAACTTTAATATTTGAGATTTTCTATATCTTAAAATGTATAGATTTCTTTATTTCTTAACTTGTAAGTGTAAGTCAAAAATTCGTAAATTTGTAAACTTAAGAATATATTCTCCCTTTTTACAAATGCTGACAAAAATGTTCAAAATCATTTTCCTTAAAAATGAAGCCATGTAGGACAAAATATTGTTTTTTATTTTTGACTTATTTTTTCATATAGTTTCGCCACCATTTTGGAGACATTAGGATAAGATGTCAGAATTTTAACTGTTTATCACGATAGGACGTGCACCTACACTGTTACGGATAGAACTAGTCGAACGAGGAATTTCAGAGCATAGAATGAGAATTTAAAAGTATACAGAAGATTTAACGGATTTAGCGGGGTTTTCGGGGGCGACTGGTCAAAAGCAGCAGGCATGGCGAGTTTCCATGCCTCGAAGCCCTACGTGCACCGGAAAACCTATGGCCGTATTCGTTGAACATCATGAGTGTTTCGGCATGAAAAACACCATCGTAGCACCGGGGGTAACCAATCCGCCCGGGAGTGGTGGTGCTCACCAAAACGCCGAGGGCCACTCCGCTCGGGAGAGGTGAGAACCCGGGCGGAGGCGAGCTTGCTTGCCCCGCGCTCCGGCTAGCTGTCTGCGAGATCGGTCGCACTCGAAGACAATAAATAATTAATTTTTCTAAGAAATGTACACGTGCGTGGTGCACGTGACAAATGGCACGTGGCAAAAGTGAGGTCTGAAATTCCAAGTAAAACGCCAATTACAGTGGATATTCTATATAAGCAAATCTTTCGGGACTGAGGTTTTGCGTATATCGTACAGGTCCTACATTGATTGATGTCTTACCGAACGTAGAAAAGGACAGAAGAGAAAAATATCACGGTCGCCGTTTGCGTATATCGTAAAGGTGCTACATTTCGAGCGAAGGAGACCGAACATAAACAAACAGTGACCTACTAGAAGGACACTCCTAATGCAAAAATAAAACTTTTTTATTTTTGATTTTTTTTTTTGAAATTTTTTCCATCATATTTGTAACATTTTTCTCATTAAAATGAGACCAAAGACGACATACTTCGGGACATATTTACTTGTAATTTCAAGTGTTACGCGTACATCGATGATTTTACTCTAATAAGATATTGCAAGTAAATATAACTCAAATTACGTCGTGTTTGGTCTCATTTTAATCAGAAAAATGTCAAGAATTAATTGGTAAAAGTTTGGTAACGAAAAAGTCAAAAATAAAAAAGTTTTATATTTGCATTGGTATTGTCTCACGGATACACAAATACCCGGGTCACGTTACATTTCCCGGCGAGCGAACCTCGGGCGTCTCGAGGGGTCTTCCCCCCAGTAGTGGGGATAACATTTTTGCTTATATCGGAAAGAACATTTTTGCTTATATAGAATGAACACTGTATGTAATAAGTATTTGATCCATCGCGAAATGCTGGCGAACCCTGGTGCGCACTTCGGCAGAAAAGAAAGACACTCTTCGGCGACGTCTCCTGATGCGTAATTTTCCAGAAACGCGTACAAAGGTGCGGACCGCTCCGTTTGATGGCGGGTACCGGCAAGTGCCGGCGCGACATCGGTATCGGCGCGCGGCGCGACGGCGCGGCGGTTGGGCCGCAAAGGGCGGATGGTATCGCGAGGTTCGGCGGTTCGGTCGTAGAGGGATGACCGCGAAGCCAAGGTTGACGGAGGGCACGTGGCAGATTTCGAAGAAATCGGGTGGTTGCTAGGAGACGTCGTACGCCAGTGAAACATATAAAATAAGCTAGGGCTCCGGGGCCCTTATATCTTGTCACTACGGGATTTACTTCGTATTTGTCATTACGGACTGTACTTTATATTTTGCCATTGCGCGTTTACTTCGTGTTTGTCGTTGCGGACTTCATATTTTGACATTGTGCAAAGACTTTCGTTGCTTGATCAAATATTTCGTTACTTGATTATAATACTGATACTTGATTTGATATCGTAAATCATCAAATTACTTTGTTTATCACTCGCTACAGGACTTAATTATAATACGTTTGTTATACGATAATCGAAATAAATTTGCGCGTTTTCACCGTCATAAAAATTGAATTGTTCTGATACATATACTGTTGTTAACAGTTATGATTCAAACATTTTTCTGTTTACATAACAGAAAGTAAATATTTATGTTAACCTCTTAATCTCTTTGCAGACATTATATAATGATTCCACGCCAAATCGATCATCTGTTGATGTCGATATCAGGGATTTTGTTCCAACTGAAAAATATAGCGTGTGCAGAAAGGTTGAGACCAAGCTTATACTGCTTCTGTTCAAACAGATGAAAAATGTTCATATAAAATTATGTCTGAAAATGCTTTATTGAAAAGATATATGCTTTCAAAGATACTTATGATTCACTGTGGCGTTTAAACAAAATTGTTCGAAAATTTTTCCCTCCCCAGGAATGCAAATTTTCTTCATCAAATTATTTTTAAACTATTTTAAATATTCCAACAATATAGGCAATAATAATCAATGCATTTTTAACACTTTTTTAAAATTCGTGCTCACGTACGCAATAATTGTCATTGAGGTTATAATAAGGTGAAATGGGGTAAGTGCAGACTGTTTTTTAACCGACTTCGAAAAAGGAGGAGGTTACTCAATTCGATCAGTATATATTTTTTTTCTCTCTCTCTATGTTTGCCCGCCGATTACGCCTAGCTGGATGGACCGATCGGAACGAAACCCTTTGCATCTGGTAGGTTCTGACTCCCCATTGGTACCATTATCAAAAAATTTTTCATTTTTTAATTGCAAAGTATTGTTATTGCAAAAAAACCGGCAACTTTTGAAATAAACTTTTCTCGATTTTAGTGCACTTTTAATATCTTATCACGGATATGATTCTGAACAATTTTGTTCATATACAAATTTCGCGGAAATCTTTAGTTTTCGAGATATTAGCGAAAAATTGTCGAAAATTTTTGAAATCAACTTTGGACGATTTTAATGTCCTTTTAATATGTTATCAGGGGCACGATTCTGAACAACTTTTTCCTTATCCGCAATTAAGGGGAAGCTTTAGTTTTCGAGTTATTAGCGAAAAACTATTGTTACTAATGTATTGAGTTCTACCTATGCCTCCATGTATCTGGTGGTGTATGAGTCAACATGCAGTCGCCGATTTTCTACTGTTTCTACAAACACGTCTTGTCGGCCGAAAATCAGTATACATGTATAATTATTGTTATTGCAAAATCCTATTCTTTGGTATTTAATATACTACCTAACGAGTAAATAGGTTTCATTCATATCTGTTACGTAATTGTATGATTGGATGAAATAGAAATTACTTCATTAGCAAATAGAAATTATTTTATACTTTCTAGTGCATTTCGAAGTCGGCGTATTTTTTTTCTTAAAATTATTTTATTGTAAAATTGGTATTTAAACGTAAGTGTTTTCAGTCTGCTATGTAAATACTTAACGCTATCGATATCGAACGCTTTCACAATTACTACAATTTAATTAATATTAACTAGGACCTTAATTTTCCTTGTACATTTTTATTTTGATAGGAAATTGTTTAAAATGTCAACTACTCTGCATTTTCCCCGAAAATGGAATAAGAACGTAACTTGAAGTTAAATACTTTGAAACTTTATTTCATGTGCAATGGGGCAAGAACAGAATTATTAACAAATCTGCTATAAAATGCTTTTTACTGCGTTATACAAGTACTCTATACTGCAAACAAGTACTCTTAGCTGAAATATAAAAGGGGATATAGTGAAACAAAACAAGGAAAAAACATACTAAATGGAGAAATTTCGCTCGTATTATAATAAAAATAGCCTGTATACGCACTTGCCTCGTTTACGAACTTACCCCACTTCACCTTACGAATTCAATTTTGTATAACACATTGTCACACGAATCTTGTCCATTAATCTGTGAATCCCCTTATGTTTCCAATAAAAAATTCATATCTTTTTAGTAAAACATTTTCACATATAAATTTAAATTTAAATTTAGAAGCATTTAAATTTAAATTTAAATTTAGGAGCTTTATATGTTTATTTAAAAAATACCAGCATCTGAAATATACAATTTTTGTCTATTTTCGGGAAAATTCACTGTCCTTATGAATTTTTATTTCGGAATTTTTCGGAATTTTTATTTGTCTATTTGAACTGTATTTTCTCTTGAAAAGCTATATTATTTGTTTGACTTTAATTACTTCTAACTAGAGAAAAATTATAAATAATCTTTGAAAATTAATTTAACATATTTCACAACTCATTTCACAAAATTTAAAGGCTGCATTTCAAAGAAAATTCAGAAACGTAAAAAAAGTGGAAAAATGACGGTTTCCACAAAAAAATCAGAACTTTTTGATTTTAATAGAAACAGCAAAAATTTTCACTGAACACTCTTGAAATATGACAGTCGGAGAAAAAATACCGGTGTTTCAAAAAAAGGTATTAATTCAGATTATCGGGATATAAAATGGATAAAATTGTAGCAAAATTAACAAATTAAAAAATTGAAGTTAAAGCAAAATTAAAAAATTAATTGGGTTTCTGCACACCCCAGTGTGACCATTAGGGTGCGCTAGAGTTTTTCAAATTAAAATAAAAAAAGAAAAATTGTAAAAAGTATAAAATGGAAAGTGTATCAACTTGCTTCTGTTTCTATTCACTTACAGCAGATTTTAGCGCCACAAGTTGAACTGTCGATACCGAAAATCAGTATCGCGATACAGTGTCCCATGAGAATCGGCATATGAATGCTCCTATAGGTAATACATATACCATCGATATCAATCGTATATGTATCGCGATATGTGCATCCTCGTGTGAAATCGCTCTTGCAGTTCGCTTTCAGTCTGCTTGCTTTCAGTCGCTTTTCTTCGACAGTCCGCTTTCAGCACGCTCGATAGTTCGTTTTCTGTCCGCACAGACCACTTAACCTGTGTACGATGCTAACGTAACACAATTGAGCAAAAAAATCGAGCATTCAATTCTCATTCGGATAACGAATGTATGGGGTGTTTAAAAAATTGTAGTGCGAAAGGTTGGGCAGTGATTGTACGTTGAAACCTGAAATTTTTCAAAAATTTGACGTAGAGTTTCAAAAAGGAGGAATATTACAAATTTGGAGATTTCTATTTTTTGGAATTTGGTAATTGAGTTTACAATTTGCATGTTTAGGAGCTGTAGAGTTTGGAAATTTATAAATTTTGAAAATTAAAAATTTGGAAATGTAAGTTAGAAATTTAAAAATTCATAAAATTAAGAACTTGGTGTTATGCAAATTTGAATAGTGTGAAGATTGGCAATTTGAGAATTAGGGAAATTTAGAATTCTGGAAGTTTTGAGATTTGAGAATTTAGAGATCTGCAAATTTGGAAATTCTTAAATTTGTAAATATGAAAATATGGAAATATGAAAATTCGTTACACAAGAGATTTAATAATTTAAACACGCAAAAATATAGGTTTGTTAAAAAATTGATAATTTAATAGATTTGATAGTTTCAGTATTTTTGATAGTTGTTTTCCGTCCGTACAGTCGACTTCACCTGTATACGGTGCTAACGTAATGCAATTGAGAAGAAAAATGGAGCATTCAATTCTCAGTTAGATAACAAATGTACAGGGTGCTCAAAAAATAGCCGATTTGGACAACGCGTAGTGACTGCACATTGAAATATAATATTCTTAAGTCATAATAACTTAAAAGCATACAAATTTGAAAATATTTGGATTTACATATTGGGAAACTTAGATTTTAGAAAATTTGGAAACTTAGCAGCCTTACAACTTAGAAATTTAATAATTCTAGAGTTTACTAATATATGAATTTGGAATAATGGAAATTTAGTTATGTAAATGTTTGGAAATTTGATAATTTATGAGTGCAGAAGTTTTGAAATTTTAAGCTTGAGAAAACTGTTAATTTAGAAAATTATAAATTTAAGAACTCGGCGTCATTCAAGTTTGTTTAATATAAATTTTTAATTTCAAAGTATGCAAATTTAGTATTTCGGAGGTCTTGAAATTTAGAAGCTACGAAATTTAGGAATTTGAAGATTCAAAGATTTGGAGATTTGGAAATTTAGAGATTTCGAGATTTAGGAATTTGGAGAATTGGAGGTTCGGAGAATTGGAGGTTCGGAGAATTGGAGGTTCGGAGAATTGGAGGTTCGGAGAATTGGAGGTTCGGAGAATTGGGGAATTGGAGAATTGAAGATTTGGAGATTTGGAGAATTGGAGATTTGGAGATTTGGAGATTTGGAGATTTGGAGATTTGGAGATTTGGAGATTTGGAGATTTGGAGATTTGGAGATTTGGAGATTTGGAGATTTGGAGATTTGGAGATTTGGAGATTTGGAGATTTGGAGATTTGGAGATTTGGTAATTTTAAGATTTTGAATTGTTTTTAAAATTCAGAAATTCAACGTTCGTTATTTAAATGATATAACAATTAAAGATTTGATAATATAAAAATGTAAATTTCTGGAAAACTCGCAATTTGGTAAGTTTGCCCCCTTAAATACTCCCAGTAGTTGGCTTTTCATCTGTACGAACCACTTAACCTAAAATAATGCAATTAAGAAAAGAAGCTATATAATCCTTCCTCCTTTGTAAAATTTATAATAGGGGTATTTGCCCTGTGTTCGACGTGTACACTCGTTATTGCCTCATTTTAATTACACATCGGGTGAAGAATTTCCACAACTAAATTTTGTAGTTAATTAACAATCCCAGTCAATTAATTTTACCTCTATCTGAGTATACACTACTCGATATACACGGCCATCTTACAGGTCGCAATCGACTCAAAATGACTTCTAAAGCATTATTCCGGAAGCTATAGTTATATGTATAGTACTCTGTTCAAGATGTTCTCGAAGTGCTGTATTGCACTGATTGTTTGCATCAGTGTCAACGAACATCGTTGGATTACTGTTGTTCATCGTCTAAGATTGTGCCGAGAGATGGCGAGTGGAAATAGATGCTCTTTTGTTCCCAACTACGCGATGTCGACTCTCTGATTTCATCGATTAGTTCGGAATCATTTATGCACTGGTGTATACCGACTCGTCTGTCTTCTGGTGGGAACAGAATTGACCCAGGTCCACTAACGGACAGTTGATGCAACTGCAAAGTGATCAATAAATTCTGATAGGCAGAATTAGAGATGAGCGAAATGTATGTACATTTCAAGTATGTAAACGGGGAAACACATGAATGACGATATACGCCAATTTTCATTTACATAGTTGTCTTCCTATATTTTTAAAAACGAACTGACTTTTTCAGAACTTTTTTGGCTGGTTTGTTTTATGATATAACAGAGATATTTGTATATGTGAGTTATTTATTTTTAAACTGTCCTAAGTTCATTTATGCTTGAATTGAGATATTTAACCCCTTGTCATACAATTCATTTGTTAGATGCGTCAGTCAAAACTAACTATTCATAAGTATAATATTTAAATAAACAATAAAAATTAAAATGTTGTGAATATTTTATATTCAGCGATTCTTGATAAAGAAATTATAGTTGAACCTAGATTTTAAGTTGAAGAGTATTAAAAACTTGAGTAAGATTTGTTATGTTGGAGCTGTGAGTGCGTCACGAGTGAGACTCACCAAAGTATGACAATGAGTTGAGTTTGCGTTTCAATGAAATTGAAGGATACCAAGCTATCACACTCCTGAAGTGTATCTAAGAGAGTTAAATTAACAATTTCTATTAAAATAATAGACATTATCAAATGAGTAATATGTGTCTACTTACAACGAATGAACTTAAGCCATTTTCAAAATTAAAAACTACATTTGTCATGAAATTTGAAACAGTTCAAGTTCATTCGATATAATTTTGAATACTTCAAATTGGAAAAACAATATTCAATTTATTTTATATTTCATTACAACGCTTAAAATACGTCATTTATGCAATTCAGGAAATTATATAAATTACATAACCATTTACGGTTCACCACTGCCTTCGCATATTTCAAAATACATAGTTTCTGACATTATCAAAAAGTGGAATGGCTATTTTCAAAACGTACATTTTTATGTGGTCTCTACTTGTTAACTTTTTATATTTTGATGAAAGCTGTATAATGGATAAGAAGTTATGGATTAGCTAAAATTATTAGCACACACAAATTAACAGAAATGAAATAAATACATAAATAAATAAAGACAACAGTAAAACTGTTTGCACGAACGTGCAGTTTATTTCCGCGAATAAAATTATTAAATAAAAAGAATTTGTTTAAAAATCGATATACGATACAATATAAGAGTTCTTTGTCCGGTTTGATGTTACAGAGTAAATAGCATATTTCATTGAACTAAACATTATATTATGTACGATGTATTCTATTATTTTGCTGAAATAATAGTTTTATTACTTCCTCTCGTTGGTTAGGGATTGATTGCATTGTCTTTTACAAATTTTAATATATCCTATTCATAAAAATAAAAAAGAATGTTATACTAACATTCTTACAGCCGTTTTATGCATACATTTCTTAAGAAGTTATTAAATCTTAACACTTTAACGACCGCTCACACAACATATGTGTGATAGCCGGAACAATCGTTAACGACCGCTCACATAACATGTCTGTGATGCTACTGCCAAAGATTGTTGGCCAGTACCACACTCTCCGTGTGATAATTTATGGATGTAAACAAGTGTGAATATTGCTATTGGCTTCGTATTTCATCGCCACGTCTTTGATTTTAGATAATTATTGCCTATTTTTAATTTTAGATTTTACACTACAGTGGTGTACCATGTAAATTATGGAGCAAATGTTGGCGCTCTACGTTGGTGTAGTACGCTAAGCTATCGTACAAGTTGTTTTTTGTTCATATTAACTTTTTCGTGAATTTAATAAAGTTCTTTTAAATTAATTCTTCAAAAATACTGCCTGGCGACGTTTGACTGGGTAGACGTGCGGTCATTAAAGTGTTAATACCCAACTGTTAATTAAGACAAAATTTGATAACTACGATGAATGAAATAAAATTTTATGTCAAAACACATACAGTTTTTTCTGGCGATAACATTTGTATGTCGTACATCACATCCCTCTTAATTTCTCTTCCATTGTTTGCAATTCGACACAATATTTTTCAGCTACTTTTTAAAAGCTGTAATAAATCATTCCTTTTTGTACCTGCCGCTCAATGAGTATAAGTTTCTTCGGACGAAGGAAAAGTTTCACCTGCATGCAACCATGTCGAAGTTCTTCGTCTGTCATCTTTCATCACGAGTTATCAGTTGGTTCAGAAAAGATGCAATTTATTACCAATAATGAAGTGAAACCGAAGTCTATAGAAAACATATTCTGTTTATTTCCCTCCAGTACTTCGTACGACACATTTGCCAAGTTTTTTAACTTTACTGATCTCCTCTGGCTCCAGCGTTCTAAGGAAGTTCTTGTGCCATGTATTAGAGCGATTGCCGCAAAATTTCAATATCTCATAAATAACAGGGTTGTTTATTAACCCCGTTGTTTTTGGCCATTTTGTACAATATAAAATAATCAAATACATGGGAACTCTTCTTCCTGCGCAGAGTCAACTAAAAGTTTAGCATATTTAAATCAACGTTTGGTTTGAGGACTAAAGGTTGTTTGCTTTCTAATATA
Organism: Megachile rotundata; assembly: GCF_050947335.1. Taxonomy (NCBI): domain Eukaryota; kingdom Metazoa; phylum Arthropoda; class Insecta; order Hymenoptera; family Megachilidae; genus Megachile; species Megachile rotundata. Next base: position 4,208,556 of record NC_134995.1, read on the forward strand.
CAAGGTATCTCACAATTAGTGTAGGTCCCTGAAATGGGAGGTAGCTGATGTGATTCTGAATAAAATTTTCCTTTGCAAAAATGGGGTTTGAAGCTCCGGTTTTGAATTATTGAGGAAAAATACGGACCAATCAGAGCGCGAGGATTAAGTGCGTTCAACCACTAGGCTCAAAGCTGTCGCTCTTGCGTCTGCGCATGCGTAATCCTCGCGCTCTGATTGGTCCGTGTTTTTCCTCAATAATTCAAAAACAGAGCTGCAAACCCCATTTTTGCAAAGGGAAATCTTATTCAGAATCATATCAGGTACCTCCCATTTCAGGGACCTACTCTAATTGTGAGGCACCCTTTATGGAAATTTAAATAATTGATAATTCGTATATAGGGTGGTGCGTTCAAGAAACATATCGTACGCAATTTGAATGGTATACGCGTCATTTTATTAAAGTCTCTGAACTTTAAAGGTTACGAATGTCTTCTTTATTCATTAGTATACATTGTTCACTCCACGTACTGTAGCATGTTAAAAAACATTCAGAAACTTGTAGTATAGAATTTTTTAAAGTCACCTTCGAATGAGTCACCTTGAAGTCACTTAATTTTCACTATTATAATTTTGAAGTGATCTCTGATGATCAAAGATAAAATCAAATATGCACTTTACTTCTTATTAAAGAAAACTTACATTCAAAAATATATATTAGCGATTTTAATAAATGTAAAAAAATGATCGTGATGCAAAAATATTTATACAGTATTATAGCTCTTTATTACTATTCAAATTACATAAAAAATATATTCTGAATCGCCATTAAGCAATTATTCATCCTGTATAATGAAGGAAATACTGCGTTACTTGTTACCAGCAATTTGCATCAATCTGATACATTGCACATCACGTTTTCTAAATCATGCATGAACATTAAAAGCCTAAAGCAATTATACTATCAACAGCGAGTACATGGAACAAATATATGAAAATATAACCAATAACCTATTAGTAGATATCAGCGACGTGTTAGTTGTACAAATTGAGAATGAACTTGTACATTTGACGTTCTAAATTGTGTTTATTATAAAACTCATCTCACCCACGTTCTTTTATGGTACTTTTCAAGTTGTTTCCTTTTTAATGCTGTACCACGAAAGTTTTGTTGAAAAGGGAAACTTCATTGAAGGACCTTTTCAACTAACTACCTGAAGTAGTTCTTGGTGCGAGTCAATTAGGTAGTCTTTTACACTATCCGTACACAAATTACGTAGCTCATTCTTAGCATTGGTTCACTTTTCCTAGAGCAAAGAGTGACGGTAAGTATTTCTAAGATAGCGAACACATTATGACAGTAATTAACGTTAGTAGTCTTTCCAGTAGGCAATCGAATTTTTGCGTTCCTTGTTTTGTCTGTGTCAGGTATATCGTTGGTAAAAAAGATAAGAAAGGAAAGAAATCATTTTCTTTTAGTGATTTTTGAGAATTTCAGAATTTGAAGATGTGGGATTTGGGGATGTAGGGATTCTGAAGGTTGCCAGTCCAACTATTTAGGGAATTAGCAATTTGGGGGTCTAGGGATGTGTGCATTTCAGGACTTAGGATTTTGGGAATTTAGGCATTTGGGTATATTAGGAAGTGGAAATGTAGCTATTTCAGGATTTAGAAATTTGGGAATTGAGGTATTTGGAGATTTAAATATTTAGGAATATAGGGACTTGGGGATATAGGGAAGTGGAGATGTAGCGATTTTAGGATTTAGAAATTTGGGAATTTAAGTATTTGGAGGTCTATATGTTTGGAGACATAGGGATTTGGGGATATAGGGAGGTGGGCCTGTAACAATCTCAGAATTTAGGAATTTGGGAATTGAGGTACTTGGAGGTTTAAAAGTTTGGAGATATATATGGATTTGGGGATGTAGAGGTATGGAGATGTACGAATTTGGAGATGTAGAGATTTGGGACTGTAGAAAAGAAAATTACTTCTTTTCATTCTTAACTTCTTTTTCAACGATAGACTTAATACACGTAAAACTGTTAAAATATAGTAAACTTAAGGTGACATTCTAATATAACGCAAGTATCCAATGCGCTAATAGGGCTAGCGATGGCGCCGCTTGCATTGTTTTGGTTGCTGTTCTTGTGCGACGCATTTCACGGGAAGGGGGAATCCCTTGCAAATCACAGTTTATTTTGTGCCTTTTTGCAATTAATGATGTATAGTTTTCAGTTATTTTCTCCGTAATTATAATTAAATATGTCTCTTCGTACTCTTCTGAATAAATAAGTATTATTCCAAGAAAAATAAGAAACGGAAATATTCAGATACCTACATGCAAGGCTACTAACACCAGTGGCTGTACCTCCGAATGATCCCCATCGAATTGAGTGCTAAGATTTTGTTCGCATACACAACTTTCCATAAACATTCCATATACGTTGTCAAAATCAACGAATCTTTTATGCTTCACAAAATATTTCCATTTTAAGTATATTCCAATATGCGTTGAGCGCTTTTTTTGTGGTTTTCCATCTTTCTTTTTGTTAAAGTTAAAGCATTGACCATGCTTATACCGTCTTTTGAAAAACTTCACATCCTTTGCAGTTATTGTTTAATTAGGGCCTGGAGCCTGCGAATGCTCCAGGTATAGATGCATGTACTGTCGTAGCAGTTCTTTCTTAGTTAGTTCTAACTGTGCGCCCGTCTTGTAAGCACCAAATTCTTCAATAATTCCTCCACCGTTAAATTTTTCTTTATAAATATAATTACAACTCTGATATACTCTACGCGTGTATTTTATTTTACATAATCCCTTAACGCTTTTGAAGTCTGTAAACCGTTCTACTTGTAGCAGCATCATTATCCCAGTTCGAAAGAAACATAATAAGGCAAAACAAAGTAAACCTCTGTTTATTCTCTCCGAACCAACTATCGCGCTCACCGTCAAGTATTCGCTCGCTGCCGGCCAAGCAGAAAGCATAGCAAAATTGGCGTCGCGCTTAGCGTGTTAATGGTTTTAGGTTAAGTTAGGTCAGGTTCTGATATGCGTATTTCACTTTTGCATTAGTACTTGAACAACCATATCAGCAATTCAAGCATTAAAATAGGAATATCGCGAACCATAAGAGACCCGTTGTTTTTAACAACGGATATGGAATGCCCATGAAAAGTTGTATATGCAAAAAAATTTCAGCACTGAATTCCATGGAGGTCATTCGGAAGTATATTCGCACCAGTTACTGGCATAATGCAGACGCGCTGTAAGGAAATTTGCAATGCAGCAGGATTTTCACAAGACCCAACACGTGTGTCATGATCGGTTGCAGGCCTCCGGCGCTCATATCATGGGGACCTTTGAAAATACAAGATTTACGACGCTCGCAAATTCTATCTGGGCTGTCGATGAAATCCTCCAAGGACAATTGTGGTGTTCGATCCTAAATTACTAAAACGGACGGAAAACAGCTATCTCAAAAATAGCTTCACTGCCGTGTGTGTCATAAATCTCGCTGGCCGTTTGTATACCGAATACTTTTCTTCGTGCATGTAGTTTGCCGGTACACACATTAAAAAGAAATTTAACGCTGCGTGAATAGAAAAGAATGCGAGCAGACTCCTTACCCCTTTTAACCCTACAACTTCCGAGCCTCGAGCCGTCACGCGACAGAGCAACTTCAACGGATCCATACTTCTTTTTACACTTTTGACCTGAAAATGATTTTCTTAAACAAAAATTTGATAATGTAGGATTTTATGCTGAATAAAATAGATAGCAGATATGGTGCGTTGCTTAAGTATACCATCCTTTTACATTTTTAATGAACTCTTGATAGAAAATTGTCAATATTCGTTAAATACTAATTCTTTGTGAAAAGCATTTTAAAATTGAATAATTGTATTTTTTTTAACATAATATGCGACATACGTACAAATGTTGAAGTTTTCTAAATATCAACGTTAAAAATGTATATAATAATTAAAATTAATAATTTATTAAACTAACATTTACAAGTAAACACATGTATCTCAAAAGACAAGTGCACAATAGGGTGGCCGTTATTTTTCGACTTCCGATTCTTTTTGGTCTCACCCCCTAAAATTTTTACACTTGATGAAAGAATGATAATGTCAAAGTTTCAGCATGATTGGATAACAGGAACCCGTGCCGCAATCGAGTTGAAGTTTTGAAACTTGTACGATTTCAGGTTATCGTCGAATATGTTAGTGATCTTTTATTTTAAAAGTTTCAGTGAATATTTTATAATGAAAATATAATTTTTTATATATATAATTTTAGTGTTGGTGTATGATTTTCAAAAATATACTAAAAATTACTGAATGTTACCGCTAATGTTAGTATGAATCTCATTTTGTAGTTGCTGAAGCGGTCATTTCGAATACGAAAACTAATCTCCTATTCAGTTAACCATTAGAGATTTTATGTAAAATGAAACAAATATTTCGGTATTGAAAAAATGTATAGTAGGTGCTCTGCATGGTAGATATACAAAAAGATTCCCGACAGTGGTGAATATTACCGAGTTTTACCTGATCCCTTGATCAGGTAAGAAGTACCGCTTTTTCAAAAATTTCAAAAAGCTTGGCCTAAGATTAATTTATCAAATTTTAAAACAGGTATACAAGATTCCTATGTTTATGGAAAGCTCCAGAAGAAAAAATAAATTTTTGCTTATACCATTTACGGCAAAAGCAGCCGAGAGATGATTACAAGGAACTTTTGGAGTTGATGATAATTTTTCTTCCACGAGTAAATACTTTTCATGTTCCTGGAGCGTTTCATAATGCTAGGTGGATGGCTAAAGCAATTTACGTGCAAAAAATTTATTTAATCCGGCAAGAATTTTTATTGGATAGTAACGAAATCATAGGGATAAGTGATATATGTATTCTTTTAGCTAATTTATACATTTATGCCTGGATTAATGCATCAATTCCCGTAAAAGCGCCATTACAAGATCTAAAATTTCTACAAAATCTATACTTGTATTCTACAAATGATAATAATATTGCTAGAATAGGAATACGCAAATTTTCTAACCATTTATGGTACCTTGCATCTGAGAACGTGGCATTATCCTTTTTCGTAGAAATAATACCATTGAACACAAAAAGGAAAATGATTAAGGCTCTAAAAAATGATAATACGGAACATTCAGTAAAGAAACTTGTAATACTTCCAGAAAACGTACAAAATTATGTAAATATGCATATTGATAGCTTCATTTCTACTGAATCCAGAAAATGGCTTAACAGGTACAATATACCTACAGATTTTTTAGAAAAAGACCCTTCCTTGTGGAAAAATGATATTTCAGATTAAAAAGGTTTGGAAATTGCAAGAAATTTAAAAGTGGTAAACGATACCGCTGAACTTGGTGTTAAACTTATATCTGAATATAATAATCTGCTGACCAAAAATGAAGAAAAAAAACAATACATTTTACAAGTAATTGAGAATTAGGAAAGCCTTTATCCTAATGTAAGCAAATCTACATTAACACAGAATATATATTAAACGCTACGTACAATTTAATAATAGGCTAATTTATAAGACATAACTGAAATTCCATTAAAGAATATTTTGCTTATAAGTATTTAAAAAAAATTCGTTTATAAGTGCTAATACAATCGAGATTATTGGAAAATTTATCAACGTTTATACAAATTATGTACAGCTCCCAATTGCCCAACCGTCACATTCTCCGGTAACTTAAAAGCTACGTTACTGTTGCATCGCCTTAGAGTGCGATGCAGCTATCTTTTATATTTTTACAAGGCAATAGACCGAGGATCTCGAACTGACCGTACAGGCAATAAGTTTATGAAGCCATTGACCATTTTTCGTTAGCAAAAAATACCTTCGCGTCGGTACCCAAGTTTACTGCTTGGGACCAGCATGTTTAATTTCCTATTCCGTTATTTTCAATCATCGTCGTCAGGGTCAGAGTGCTTTTTCACCTTATTACCTGCTACGGGTTTTTCCCAAATCGCGGAATCCCTCGTGCGTCACCCCTTGGTCGCGGCTACTTCCAGGGGTGACCATTTCTTGTACGAGGGAGGTGACCATTTCTTACGAGGGCGGTCACCTCTCAAAAATCAACGACTAATAAGAAAACACACCCCTTCCAAATTACCGATTCCGAGGTAATATCGACAGCTACTTTGGCGAAAGACGACAGAACACGAATATATCTTCTACAACACGTATCTAAAACACGAACAGAACACGATAATATCTCAAACATCACATATCGAAATCACGAAAAGAACTCAGTAATACAACGAATAACACGTAGCTAAAACACGAAAAGGATCACGAATTATCACTTAAAACCAGGCCCAGAGCTCGTTAAATCGTGACTGGGTCAGAACAGTGTCGGGTGCCCGAATCCGCGCTGTTTACGCAACAGTTACATTTGTGTGTAAATGTATTGTATGTAAATATGTAAATATGTATGTGTTGTAATTGTATGTAAATGCTAGTATTATACGTGTAAAAAATTATATATTCATTATAAAATATTCACTGAAGCTTTTAAAATAAAAGGTCACTAACATATTCGACGATAACCTGAAATTGTGTAAGTTTCAAAACTTCAACTCGATTGTGGCACGGGTTCCTATTATCCAATCATGTTGAAACTTTGACATTACCATTTTTTCATCAAGCGTCAAAATTTTAGGGGGTGAGACAATGAAAAAATCGGAAAAAAATCGAGCTCTATAGCTAAGGGCCACCCTAGTGTACAAGGGTAAAAGTAATATTGTACCTATGTAACCCTGCAACTCCTCAAGTTGCACAGTAATTTTTATGAAGTGTAATCATGTAAAAATTCTGAAGATTTCCTTAATCGTGTTATAACTTAGTAAGCATCAGATTTTGAGTTTCGTGTTACGGGTCGATTTTTCTCCGGGACGGAATTTCCTGCATTCACCAACAAGGAGATATCCGCAACAACTTTCTCGTAAATTCTTGCTCTACGATTCATTTCTATGTATGCGATCTTTAACTTCACCGTATCTATCCTGCGTGTAAAGCCGGATTTACATTGGTAAATTAAACTGGTTAGTTATTTGAACCGCTAACTTCCAAGATAGCTACTAATCCAAAGTAAACCGAATAAGGAAGTACTTGTACAGGTACCGAATAATACGGAATCTAGCACGTTCCAAAGCAAACATTCTCTCTCTTCAACACTTCTTTTCCGCTATTCCGTGTTAGCTGCATATTAATATATTCACCCAGTGGTGACACGTAACAGCAATCTGTTAACTCACCGTACAGGGTTAATAGTTCTGTATCCAAAAGTCGATTTTGAAATTAAAGATATATGTATAATATGTAATGACAACTTCAATGTAAATTAGATGATTGATGTATTTCTGTTTAAGTAAGAATGGCGTAATCGAAATATTTCAATATCTCCTTTGTAAATAACACTGTTATTAACTTATTTGTATATCGATAACAGACATAAAAGATTCCATTATTCTCGTTCATTTTTTATATGTACTTTGTAGAAAAAGGGAAAATGAAAATTCGATAAGTAATAAATTATTGTAACAAACTATTTCGTTTATTTGTGTATCAGTCACAAAGGTAAAAGAATTCTTTCGTTCATTTTTTATATGTAGTTTATATTAAGAAGATGAATGTAAAAGAGAAATTCAAAATTAATAGATAATAAATTATTTTAGAAAGCTATTTCATTTATTTATGTATCTGTCGCAGAGATAAAAGAATTTCCTTGTTCTCGTCCATCTTTTATATTTAAATTATTTATACAAAAGAATAATATAAAAATAAAAGCTCAATAGATAATAAATTACTTTAAGAAATGAGAAATGTTTGTTTTCTAATTTTGATGATAATGAACGTATTAATAATATCTTTGTAATAAAGAGCTTTCAAAATTGCTCTTTACGATCTTGTCTGTTTAGTTGGCCCTAGACATAATAAATGATTAAAAATTCAGAATTTTATTTCGTAAATAAGTTTCTTGGTCTTGTATTTATCAGATTCCTATTCTTTAATTATAAAGTTTGAATTTCTTCTATCAGATCCGTCATCAGTGTTCTTGAGGAGCCATATGATGCGACGGAGTTTCATACAAATCCAACTAAAACTAATAGAAATTGTTTATCATACTGGATTCGTCATTTGGAACTTTAAGTTCATCATGTTAGATCTTAGAATATCATAGTCCAGAAATATCATATCCAGAAATATGATAGATCTTCGTTTTTTACTACTTTCTCAACCTTTCTGATCCATTGTGCAACATAAGTATCATAGCCTATCTATTCATGACAGATTCGCTAGAACAGAATTTGTAACCGTTCTCTTACGATGACATAACGTGTATGAACCTCAGAAATAGTCAGAGTACAAAAATAGTTAGAATAGTAAGAAATAGTCAAATAACCTATATGTTTCTTACCTTGGTAGTTCTGTTATTATCTTAGTCGTGCGGTAGATCTGACACGAACGCATAAAAAATGATAAAAATGTTAACAAAAGTTCAAAGTTATTGCAAAGTAAACCTGTATTACTCAGCATATTTAATATGTAATAAGTAAGTAATAAACTCGAACAATTCCTACGGTGACACGTAAATATACTAACTCACCACACAGCATAATCATCAAGACGCCGGGGTGCACGGCAAGAACCTCTATGCCAATGCTATAGCAGAGAGAGTCTCGCTTCAATATGCAGCACAACAGTTGCAGCAAAACGCCTACAATGACGACCCACCACGAGAAAACGTTCAGACATCATATCAGAAACATTGCCTGCATTTGTCACTAGAAAGATGTCAGCAACAACTAGAATTAATAGAAATTTTTCGTAAAGCTGAACGAAGGAACAAACTATAAAGTACATCATCCATTTATCAGAACTCCAAAATAACACATAAATTTAATTTGTATCTTAAACATATTAATATTAAATTTTATTTAAAATTATTTACTAATATATAAGACATATGTTTGGTCTCCTCACCTAGTAATGTAGAAATACTGCCTCAGTTAATGTTAATTAGGTCTTAATATTAATGTACCACCATGGTGCACCATGTTTAAAAAATATTTTACAGTAAAATACAGCAGTTATTTGAAATCATATACGAATGAGAAAGAACAGATCGAATGCAAGTAGAACTGCAAGCAAAAGGTTATATGTGACTGCGAGTACCGAGTGAGGTGACATGTCAATGTAACCCATTAAGTCTGAAGTGTCGAAACCATTCCGTTCAGAAATTATGGTTTAGTTAGAATTGTACCTAGGAGCCTATCGAAGGTAGTTGGAAATCGCTTAAGCATAATCTACTAGGCCTTGATTGCAGGGGAAATGATCCAGCCACGCATATTCTGATCTAATACAAGCAGTTTCTTTGTTAAAAATGTGAGCGGTTCCTTAAATCGATGAGTTTCTCTAATACTAGCTTTTAACATTTAGCTTGTAACTTAGCTTTTCACATATTTCTGTGAGTGTTGTATAAATACTAAAGTTTCAAATTGTTTGTACTTGTTCGCAAATCTTTATTTGCCTAGAATTTTGTCCGTGCATTTCAGTGAAACTGTAATCGAAAGAGTATGTCATTAATTTCTCATTTCTCGGATAAAACGATTCGGAAGGGCATGACCTTCAATCTGTCTCGCCATCGAGAAGTCTAGGAAGCCATTTAGGACGAGATCATCCTTTTCAAAGTGAGATCACAGTTAAATAAACCACGATCCAACGGGCGCATAAATCTTTGAGTGGAGACACGGGAACGTGACTGGACTTGGTACCGATGAATTTTCAAGATTTATCGTTGTACTGCAAGTAACTGCTTAATCGAGTTAGTCAGAATACAGAGAACGAGATTTTCATCATGCCGCGAGCACGTTCGAATCAACCTTAATTACAATTCCTTCCGTTGCTATCTGCCGGTAAAGACGACCACCGCTTTTGGATTGGAATGTTAGATTAGGTGTTAGTTTCGTGCCGTGCTTAAGGTTTACTATGCTTCGCGTTTCCGTTTCTTGCCCCAAAGTGCTAAGCCGTTGATAGAAACGCGATCTCGCCTTTGCATCGGGATATTGTTTCATCGTAGAGATCTCGTATTCGCACTTGGCCAGTTGTCTGGGATTCTACGTCTCAAATCCCCCTTTGAGACCATGCGAAGAAACTTGGTAATGGTTAGCGAGTTCGTTGGAGAATCGGGAGCTTTTCAGGTACTGTACTCGGTTAGCTTGTACTCGAATACTACGTAATACGTTCAACTGTACCTTTCACAAATGCGGTGCTCTTTGTCTTGAAGTACATGGTTGCACGATATATTTTCAGACGAAAAGACAATTTAGAATCTGGTAAAGAATACAATTTAGAGTGATAGCTTTTAATTATCGTACATTTTCAAATGCTTTATCATTAATTTCATTGCTGAACGTAGTTATGAACATTGTTTATTCTGAATGTTCATTGCTGAACATAGTAGTGAACATTGCTTCTGGGACCACTCGGACTGCATTGTTTTGTTTGTCTATTTGTCTGAACCACATTACAGGTCGTAATTTTGGGTTTTTAGACTTAAAATATTGAGAGAATACTCATGAAACATTTTAAATATGCTGTGTAAATTTTGGCGCCAATCTGACGACAAGCACCTGTTGTCATCGATGTCGACCATTGCGAAATCGATAAAAAACCATGTTTTGATTGAAATAACTTTAAAATCTCTGCATCTCATTCTTGTTCTGTCTATATCATTACAGTATTCTAAATTTTAAATGTACGTTCGAATTCGCATTAGATACGTGGCCTGTAAGCTGCCGAATTATCATATGCATAACATTATTATACCTTGACAAAAATGTATATAACAAGACGAATTGTATATATTCATTCGTTATTGAACATTTTGTTGAAAACATCACAATAAATCGAACTTCTCGATATTTATTTTATTATACCAGTAGTGATTTATTTTTAATATTATTTAATGGTATGAGGCACCCCTGGAGGTTGTACGGCTCAGTGAAAAAACCAATATTATTCTGGACGGAACTAGACAGTACGTTAGTTCTGGTAATGGGTGCCGATCCGATCAGCTGCCTCTCGTTATGTTCCTACGGATGAGTTATTACAATGTGCAATATAGAATGAGGGTTTTTCATGCAGAATTTGAAAGTTTACGAATTTGTAAAATTTGTAAATATGTGAATTTGCGAATTTTCAATTTTTGAAATCTTTAAATTGAATTTTAGGTATTCATAAAATTTAATAAATTACATTTTTATGTTTTTAACGAATATGACAATTTGTAATTCTGAAAATATTATGGATAGTAAAATTATATATTTAACATTTTATAAACTTGTAAATGTGAGAATGTGAGAATATGCAAATGTGGTAATGTGAAAATATGAAAGTGTGAAAATTTGTAAATTTTAGAATTTCAAATTATTTAAATTCATGAACTAAAAATATGTAAATTTGAGAATTTATGATCTACTAAATTTCAAATTCCTAAAATTGTAGATGTCACAGTTTGTAAATATAAAATTGTGAAAATCTGAAACATTGAAATTCATGTATTTGTAAAACTGAGAATTTCTAAATATCATTTAAAACCTTGCAATTACTAATAATTATAAATTATAAATTTGTAAGCTGAAAATTTGTGATCACCTAAATTTTGGAGTTTGTAAAATTCCAAATTCCATAATTGGTGAATTTGATAATGTACATATGTGGGAATTTGAAAAGATGAATACTCGATAAATCGAAAAGTCAAAAAATCGGGAAATTGAAAGAATCGCAAAAAGTTGAGAATTTGAAAATTTGAAATGTAATAAATTTAATATAAAAAATTCATGCTATAGTAGAAAAATTATAGGTCACATTAACATTATAGAAATTTATTTCATTTTTTATATTCTGGTAACTCGAAATAACTTATAACATAAATTATACCTTTCATGCGCACGCTATAATATACCTTTTATTATTTCAATATTTGTATTTGTCGATTAACCCATATATTTACATATTGACTCTCATTGTCTTTTCGTCTGATACTTTATTTTGCATATTTTCCTCGCAAAAGATGAAATATGCTTCATATATGAATTCGAAACAACATCATCGAAACGAAAATAATTGCAACGTGACTGTCAATTTTTGTAAAGGGATGCAGTGGGTGAAAATAAACCATTTTTTGTTTATATATGTTAAGTTATTATGCACAGAATCTGGCAATAACAATGGACTGGCTTTTCGTATAAAATGAAATTGAAAACATGAAGTGAAATTCTTTTATGGAAGGCTTGGTTTTCAAAATATCTGCTCTGAATATTCATGCACAACGTGTGTGCAACGTGTTAGCTAAAAATCGATTTGGTATCCTTTTGTGGATTGGTATTCATATTCAACATTGGTTTCCAAACGTTGACAATATTAATCACATAAAATCATATGGCGTTAAAATGTAGTATGTGCTTAAATACTTAACTCATTTATTTGCAGGGAAGAGAAATGCTTAAAAATTCTCCTATCGAAACCATTAAATAAACCTTCATCTCCTTTTATTAATTTTTTCTGTTATTTGCAAATTGAAAATACACCATCGTTATAGATAAATATTAATTCATATGATTCCTACTTAAAAATGAAGTACAAACAGTAGTTTATAAGGTTATTAATTACATTTTTTTATTAAATACATATAAATTTTTGAAGATGTAGAAATTCGTTTGTTCGAAATTGAAACTTAAAAGTTTATGTGACTTTACAATATAGGGAAATGGTTACAAGTATATTGTAAGACTTTAGGTTATGTAGATACCATAACACGTTTAAGAATCATCAGTATATATTTTTATCTAATTATTGACAGATGTTTTTAAAGCCGTTATCCTGAGAGAAGAACATTTACCTTGCATTTCAAGAAGAATGAGATTGACATAAAGAGTTTATTGTAAATATCGCAATATAAATTAACTGAGCTGTATTAATAATCTAATGCGGCGTAGGAAAATTACCTATTTGTTGTTGTCAAATAGATAAACGATAAGTAAAATATAAGCGTTGTTTTAGCAGCCTCCTTTCTGTTTCCTTTCTTTGTCTCCAGGTTTGCGTACATATTAAAACTGCTGGCATGTTTCAGGCGGTTTCTTTCGCAGCATTGGTATACTCTTATTTCGCGCGCATACATACATATATCTCGGTTAGCCGGAGGGTGCTAAGATCTTCCTCGTTGTCCTCGACCTCGTTTTCCGGATGTCGTGAGTCTCGACGGAGTGCAACGTCGTCGACGTTGTCGGCCACAGTACCATCCCTTTTTGACAGTCCTTCTCTTTCGTCTGATGTTCATTTATCTTTTCTCCCTTACTCAGGAATTAGAAAAACGTCTCACGATACTTTTAAAGAATATTATGAGTAATTGCAGGATTTACACAAAAACCAATCATTACAACAAGAAGAGAAAAACGGAAGAAAGGATATTTAGATTTTTTGGTACTCAATTTTCATCTCCGAAATATCGGTTTTCGAATTTTTACGAACATAATACAACTGATAAAGGAAATGATATTTGCGATTATATACAATTTTTTTAAATAACTACGAATTTGAAAAATTAAACAATACAATAGTCTATGTAAATAAGATGAAATTAAAACAAATTTCTAAGATTTTTTGATGCAATACGAATTATAGAAGTCAGAAATAACTAAAATCGATAAGAAGTATAATTTATATATTTTTATATTGTTTAGTATTTTTTGGTAGTTACAGCTTTGTCACGTTGAAACAGAGGCATAGAGAAATGGATCATATGCGACCTGGTAGTGGTATTCCCAATTCAGAACGGACTGTTTTGCAGAGAATTTGCTAGCTTTTTCTTACACAAGTTATTTCATATTGTTTTTAAATAAAATTGTAAATGTTCAATTGAATTATTTATTTAATGTTTACGTGTTAATTATAGTATTCAAAACCATATGGTCTATTGAATTAAAAGCAACCCTCAAATTTTACAAACTTTTCGAGAAGACCGATATTTATGTTCACTTTTTAGAAATCAAAACCCTAGACGATTGTTAAGAAAATTAGACTTCGCAGCTTCAAAAATTGTTTTATGTAAATTGTCAGTTTAGTTGTCAGTAGATCTAGTTCAGTGGAACAGTAGTATTAAATAATAATATTATTATTAGTTTTAATTTCATATTATTAATATTATTAAAACTATCACACAGCTTATCACGATTACTATTTACTTTTCATTTGTAAATAAAAGTTATTTTATAATAAATATGCTAGTACAAATACTATGTAGTATAAAATATTACTATATAAACAATTCGGTACTGTATATGTTTACACGTTAAAGAATACCTGCACTGCGCGAGTTAAAGAAGCAGACTCAATCTACATTCTATCTATATTTTATGCATTTTGCTACGAAAGTAACAGATTTCAGTATAATTACTATTGGATTTCAATTACCGGTGACGCATAAAACCTCTTTTCATGCTGTTTTGCACTAGGTTCATTTTTAAAAACGCAGATTCCACTTTACAATTTTTGAACCATTTTTAATATATTGTGGATAATATACTTCAGTTTCCGCCATTTTCAGTACCTATATTATACGAGGTCTGTCCCAAAAGTATCCGACCTTCTTTAATTTCTTCGCGCCTGACAATTTTAGCGTCATTTGCCGGGTATGAATATTAACTGCAAAGCTTTACAAACTTCCACGATATCGCAGTTGTCGTCGGGACGTCTTAGTTCATGTGCAACGTGCATTTGTTTACGAAGCGTTTTTTACGTTTGTCGCATTCTGCTGTTGTGAAAAATGAGGGAAGGATCGGAGCAACGAATTTGCATCAAATTTTCCTTAAAACTCGAAAAGAGTTGTGCGGAAACCATCGATATGATGAAGAAGGCATTTGGGGATGAGTATATGAGCAACACACAAATCAAAGAGTGGTATAAGCGGTTCAAAGATGGCCGCACATCTGTTGATAGTAACCCACACTCTGGGCGGCCTTCCGCGACAACGAGACCTAATAATACCAAACGTGTGCGACTTGTGATCAACGAAAATCGTCGTTTGACTGTGCGAGAACTAGAATGTGATCTTGGAATACCGAAAACTAGTTATGGCCTCAGTTTTGGTCAAGCCGTGATTGGCTTCTTCATCACGATAACGCGCTAGCGCATGCATCAAATCTTGTGCAGCAGTATTTGATGAAGCACAAAGTAATACAGCTCCGTCAGCCTCCGTACAGTCCTGATGTAGCTTCCTGCGATTTTTGGTTGTTTCCAAGATTGAAAATGCCACTCAAAGGACACCGATTCGACGATAAAGGAACGGTCGAAACTAATACGACGAACACTCTAAAGACTATTTCGAAAAACGAGTTCCAGGACTGTTTCCATAAGTGAAAAGGTCGTTGGCAGAGTATTCTACAATCAAATGGGGACTACTTCGAAGGATGCCACCAGCCTGATGACGCAGGATAACACCAGCAAGGAAATATGAAGGAAGGTCGGATACTTTTGGGACAGACCTCGTATATACATATGGACCGTTTATTTTGGAAGTGATGTAAGTCCATTTGCATGAATATACATTGTTTTAGTTAAATCACCTAAAAGAAATTCGTATAATCAAATTATATATTGATCAATTAGTAAAAAATTGCTGAATTGACAGTCTTGATATAATTAACCTATATTTTTTCATTGACATACATGTTAACATTTAATTTTCTCAAAATAAACGAAAATGGACTTACACCACTTTCAAAATAAACGATCCATATATTAAAGTACAAAGAAAAGAATGTTATATGTATGTCTATACATATTCGCCTACAAATATTTACAATTATTTGCTTTAAAGTTAGAAGCAAATATTTTATTAATAAGAGTCGTACTTATCTTATGTGCGTAGTCATATAATGCTCATTATCGGTTAATGACTGAGGGTACTATGATATCATAAATAATCAGCAATGACTATTTCATCATTATGGCCCTCATCCAATCCTTAAAGCATCTAATTTAATTTTGAAAATAAGTAATTCAATATTTAATTATTTTTAACGATGACATATATTCAACAAAAGTAGAACAAGTTCAATTACTGTGAAGTTGAAGCAAATTTCTCAACATAATTGTAACTTAAAGTAACAAACGTATGAATCGATTGTTTGTTCGGTTTGATACGGTCAGTGTTAAGATATTTGCGAATATATGCAGAAATTAATTCATCTTAGAACCTGATAGTAGAAAAACTATAAATGTGATTAAAAGAAAAGTGTAACAATATCAAAAAACAATCAGAATTAATTGATAAATGTTTAATTTTGATATATGTCTCAATAAATTTTGTATTATTACCTCAATAAATTAACATACCGTATATAGTTTGAGATTTGTTAACGCATGTGTAACGACTCTGGAACCTAGATTCAGATAGTTACTAGCGCTAGTAAGGTAAAGAGCGGCTTTTACCAACTGAACGACTCGTTTTGGAAAATAACTAAATATAAAGATTGTGGGATTCGTGTGGTGTGCGGTTAAGGAGTGAAATCCACAGGTCAATATCTTTCAATAATAAGGTTTATTCAATAAAATAACGAAGATGATGAATTTAACAAACAACAAGTAACAAATAACAACAAAATATGAAAAGTATACTGGTTTGATCAAAAGAAACTAAATAGATTTTTATATAATATTAATAATAGAAATAATAGAACTTGGCAAATTAAACAATACGTAATAGGTAATTGTGATTCTAACAAAATGACTCTCGCTAGTTAATTCTTTATATTATATCGTACCTAAGTCTGATTTCGGATGAAGCTAACTTCGCTTTTATATAATTAATTGAATTCGGTTTTCTATAAGATTTGATTTTTGGTTTCGAACGCTATCGCAATTACAAAGTTTATCTTGATTGATACGTTTGTAGTTTATATAATGAGTATTCTTTTATGAAATTAATGATATTAGCGCGTTATAGTCTACCGCAGCGAGGAACACGACCTAAGTGTGATTCTCTAAGTGTACCTAAATACGCTTTCGCAAAGTTAGATAGATTAATGATTTTATCTGATATCTAACGCGGTGTAGTCGACTACTGAGATTACGCTAATGACAGAACAATATTGAATTATTTCCTCGGAACAGTTACTCTTTTAATCTGGCTTGACAACTAATTGTCCATGACCCTTTTTGTCAAAACGAACACTGACAGCCAAAACCAGATCGCTTAATTGGGGAGCCTGTTGTTCACTGGCTACTAGAACGACCCAACGATACAGGAAAAGGGTGAACAGTACAAGTTCAACAGGGTAGCAAATCAATTGATTCTAATATAAAATCGTAATTGCTGAACTGCCACCCAAAAAACACGGGCTTCAGAGACAATATTCTTCGCAATATCGCATTTTCTACCCGAAACACGTGTTTTTACAAAAGCTCGTGTTTTTCAAAAACTGAGGGTGATAGAGCAATTCGGTTTTCGGATTCTTGTTCAGGACGAGAAACTCTACAAGGACCACCCAATGGGTATTAGAAAACATAAAAAAAGTTTAAATTTGTTGGACAGTGAAATCAATGGAATTGGCAGCAATTGTTTTTGCAACATCATCCCACATACCTCCTCTATCCATATTGCCAATTTCGATTGAATCGGTCATACCATTTGGAAGCATTGCGTTATTTAGTGAACACGTGCAACTGCATTCTGCCGGAAAAATGTCTAACGTAAAAATCGAACAGCGAAAAAACATCAAGTTTCTTGTAAAATTTGTTGAACTCTTTTGTAATATGTGATGAGACATGGATTTTTTCCTATGACCCAGAAAGTAAGTGCCAGTCAATGGAGTGGAAGTCTCCAGGTTCCCCAAAACCCAAAAAAGCACGCATGTCAAAATCAAAATTCGACATTAATGGAATTGTAATGATTGAGTGGTTTCCCAATGGTCAGACTGTTAACTAACACTATTACATTGAACTACTAAAAAGACTTCGTGAAAAAATTAGGAAAAAAGGCCACAGTTGTGAAGCGATGGATGGCTGTTACACCGAGACAATACACCCGCTCATACGGCATTGTCTGCCAAGCAGTTTCTGACCAGTAAAAATATTACTGTGATGGGGCATCCACCTTATTTACCTGATTTGGCTCCATGCGACTTTTTTCTATTTCCTAAAATTAAATTTTGCTTAATGGGAACCCATTTCACCTCAATTAAAGAGGTTCAGGCAAAAACGGAGAATCTCCTGAAAGGACTTCCAAAAACCTCGTTCCAGAACTGTTACCAGCAATGGCAACACCGAATGCAAAAGTGTGTGAATGCTGAAGGGGACTACTTTGAAGGTGATAATGTCACGGAGAACTGATTCTGAAAATACAATGATTTATTGGACTAGTCTCGTTACTTTTGTGTCACACCTCGTATACCATGCACGATATGAATCAATTTAAATATTCAAATATTTCATTATCATTCAAATATTAAATGTGGTCACATTTAACATAATGCAGTGAATATATTGGAAACAGATCTACAAAGTTAAGAAGGAAGCATTCTAAATTCTAATATTTACATGTAACGACTGTATTTAGTTTCAGACAAACAACTGTTAACATCTAAAAATGGTTACTGCTATAACAGATGTATATCGACTAATTGACAATAATAGGAAAATGGTCCGCGACCTTTTGCCACTAGTGACGTCACTAGTATGTATTCTACCTGTCATGGGTGTTCTAAATACGAAAACGGCACACTATAAATAAGTACAATTTCTAATATTATATTATAACACTTTAGTTTTATACATATGTACATTTGTGATATCCTCTAAAGTGAGTTTCATACCATTTTCCCCATTTTTGCATAATTTTAGAATGATATAAAACTTGAGAAAGTACTTGACTCGTACTCTTCTTTTATCAATGTCTACTGTTGAACGTGGATTGAATATTTATAAACATCCATATTAAAGAGCGATTGTAAATGGTGTCCTTTCAAAGGCTAACTTGCATATTCTAATTAGGTATTTAAATAGTTTGTATGTCTCTGAAGAAACATATTATTAGTGTATTCATTTCATTAATTATTTAATAATATCACTGTGCAACAAATTTTGACTTTTTTTGGATTTCGTAACGGCTACTATGAAATTCTTATAGATTTTTGCGAGCTGAATACGAATCTGAAATCCGTTTTTCTCTAGGACGTACAGTTTTTGAGAAAATTAATTTAAAAAAAAATTGTAAATTTTCAACTTTGGAAACTTTTTGTGCTTTTACCGTAGCAGTTATTCAGTGGCTTTTTACACGAGAAGAATCTGTGAATTTTCCTGAATAAAATTATATAAATTGTTATTACATTGTAAATATTTAAATATGTTTAGATGATGATCAAAGTAAGAAAAACACCAAAAACGCACCAATTTTTTCTGATATTTTTCAATTTATTTAAAAAACTATGGGTCTGTGCGAAAGTCTAACCATCGCATATAACAGAATAGACATTTCTGCAGAAGAAAGCATCAAGCGAAGTTACAAAATCACCTTTGCTTTCTTTTTATAAAAAAAATAGTTCAGTAAAACACCCGCCGCTGTCAGTGGTACTCAATGTTGGCGCGGCGCGGCAGTCGCAAAATAATTATTTCGTTACTCCAAGACAATAGGCAGGGCGACTGCCGCGCCGCACTAGCATTGAGTACCACTGACAACGGCGGGTGTTTTGCTGAACTATTTTTTTTATAAAAAGAAAGCAAAGGTGATTTTGTAACTTCGCTTGATGCTTTCTTCTGCAGAAATGTCTACTCTGTTATGTGCGATGATTAGATTTTCGCCCAGACCCATTGTTTTTTAAATAAATTGAAAAATATCAGAAAAAATTGGTGTCTTTCTTACTTTGATCATCATCTAAACATATTTAAATATTTACAATGTAATAACAATTTATATAATTTTATTCAGGAAAATTCACAGATTCTTCTCGTGTAAAAAGCCACTGAATAACTGCTACGGTAAAAGCACAAAAAGTTTCCAAAGTTGAAAATTTACAATTTTTTTTTAAATTAATTTTCTCAACAACTGTACGTCCTAGAGAAAAACGGATTTCAGATTCGTATTCAGCTTTCAAAAATCTATAAGAATTTCATAGTAGCCGTTACGAAATCAGTTGGCTGTTGTACAGTGTATTTGATGTAAGAGTTATACTAGGATTTTCAATTTGTTTACATCTTGTGCTACGTACTTATACATTACATGCTTTCTTAATTTACATATAGAGAAATTAAAACGAAATGGTTTAACATTTTATGTAAAAACTCCGTGAAGATAAGTTATTATTTAAATTATCTTTTAAACATATGAATCTTTCAAAAATTTGTTGTCACAGTAAAATGTGTCATTGATGATTTATATTGAAACTTCTTGCTTACATGTAATATTCTCTTTTTAAATATTTGATAAAATAGTTTCTACAATTTTTGCTTTAGAAGTTGTTTAATCTCTTTAATATCGATATACACATACATATAACATACGTGGATGACAATGATGTATGTATCAAATATTTGTTCGAATTCAATATATCATAATTACATATCAATCAATGTGTATCAATTAAGTAACACTCCATACAAGCACAAATAAAATATAGATAACGATAAAAAATCTCTTTCGGTGTAAGTATAAAATTAATTTTACGTATATTTTATCTCAATAACTTCAGCCCGTCTTACATCATTTAGATTATCAATATTTTTACGATATTATCGATAATGGATGGCAGCATCTTTACCGCGGACTTCTCGGTTAAATTTATTGATTATTCGTTATTGATACTTCAGTAGCTTTTACAAGCAAAACTACTTTTTCCCTGAGTAGCGAATAAGTATTTTATTCATCCTCAAACGGCGTCTGTTACAGCTATAAATTCCAGTTAAAAATTTCCGTAACAAAAGGATTAATTTTACAAAACCTTTTATCATAAACATCTTTATTCGTCCATTTCTACAAAACAAATGTATTCTTTTACTTAAGGAACTTCACTAAAACTCGGAGGTAAGTTCGTTTTACGTGGATGCACATATTACTAATGAGATAGCGAAAGAAATTATAAAATATAACATACAAGCTGTCCAAAATATAATAACGTATAAATTGTACGAGATATAGCGTACAAATTGTGCAAAATATAATAGCGTAAAAATTACACAAGATAATAATGTATAAATTATGGAACGTATAATGACATACAAATTATACAGGATATAATAACGTACTAATTGTACAAGATATAATAACGTACTAATTATACAAGATATAATAACGTACTAATTATGCAAAGAATAATAACGCAGAAATTATACAAATTATAAAAACAAACCAATTATATAAAATATAACAGCGGAAAAATTATGCAAAGTATAATATGCAAAGAATATAATAAAACACAAAAGTAAAATATAGATTAGAAATAAGATAAATTAATATATCACAAAGATGAGGTTTGTGTAACTTTCATCAGGATCTAAAACAGATTGAACGCTTCTATCCAAATTCTCTCTACCTCACAATTTCTTTCCTTTCTAGATCTTATGTAACTATCGCTGTCAAACATTTCTTGAGAAATTTCTTCCACGGTAAATGTTATCCTAAGGTTTTATTTGAAAAAAACGTTTCTCTTACTTTTGCAATCGACATTACCAGATTATCTCAGCGATCCTTTTCGGCCCTTCAGTTATTCACATTTTCCGTTATGCCTTCATCTCTATTCCTACTTGGCCTATACATATTTTATTCCCGCTGGATTTCGCTTTCTCTCTTCTTTGACTTTATTCCTTCTATCTGTCTCCATAGAATAATTAAGGCCGTTGGCCGCGAGGTCGAGCAAACCGCTTCAACGTCACTGTTCCCCTTCTTCCCTGCCCCTTTCATTCTTCTCTTCCGCAGCTGGGGTGAGATTAATCTTAATTTTCGTCGAGCTATAATCTTTAATTAAATCGCCATTGATCCGTGGCTGGCAGACTCCACCAATCAGGTAGCCCTGCCCGAAATAGGTAAAAAAAATCAAGCGAACTGTAAAGAGGTGGAGAGAGATAAAAGTCGAAGATCCGCGTGTGCGCGCGGTCGAATACAAAGAGAAATCAATTCCGTGGCTAAAAGAACGGGGTCTAATTATCAATTTACGGATATAAATAACGAGCGGTGTTGAAAGGTACTTCGTAAAATCTTGATCCTTTGTAAAATCGGTGCCCCGAATACCTGCAAATCGTTTCGACCATAATCGTTTCGGATGAAGTCAAGCTATGAAGAAAGATGCTTCGCGTAAACACGAATCGCGCGAACCTTTCTAAATAGATCCCAATAACCGGTTCACCGATTCCAATAAGCATCCCGGAACACGATTTTTCTTTAACGGATAAAATATCAAAGATCTTTTCAAGATAAAATAGCCTGGTTGAGCTAACACGTAACCGGTCTCTGCAATCTTAGGGGTGTTAATCATTTATGAAGCAGGTTTAGTACATTTTATTTAAACAAGAGGAAGAATTTTTTGGGCTAATGATAGTTTTCCTTCGTTATTTTATTACTTTATTATCTTTACATGCATTGCTATTACAGTAATGATACTGTATTTTATTCATATGTTCATCATAAGAAAATTATTTTTATTTTGTACTTAATACAAATTGTGATTTTTATAGTTTCACCATATATGCTACTAAAACAATTTTTACTTTTCATTGTCAGTTTGACAAAAAGAAATTTGTATTGTGGTAAATTTACCATGTATAAGACACTATAAAAATTTTTATTTTTAATAAAGCTAACACTGAAACTACCAACTGGTTAAATATTAGTCACAAGTTTGTTATTTTAAATTAGAAAATTTGTTAAGATGATTTTCTTGAAAATCGAGATAAAGGTTTAATATTAATTTATGTTTCATCATTGGTTTACTTACTTTTCATTATAAATAGAAAGCTCAATATGTTTTAGTGTTATTTACATAATTTATGTAGTGTTTAGTAATACGTTGAAATTAGAATTATTTTAAAAGCTATTTCTATAAAAATTTCATCAAATGATAAGTAAAATAGAAAGTTATTTCGTTTGAAATCGAAATAACAAAATAATTGATAATAAAGCAATTTATGTCTTCACATAAATTAACGCATAATTATTTGAAATTAAATGTAACCACAGAAGATAATATATTATCTTAACGGCTATTTTCGCAAGTCTGCTACAAAGCATGTATCTTTGAATAATGTAACGTCGTAGAACAGTTTCATTAGCTACAGCTGCAGAAACGCAATTTATTCGCTATAAAGAGAGTAAATAGCACGTAGTGTAGAATTACAGCTGAATCTTTGCATGAATTACAATTATAAAGTAATTTAATGTGTCTGTATTGAGTTACATTGTAATTCGTAATTCAAATCTCTCATTCAATTAAACTACATTACAATTTGTAGCTGTACAATTACATAGTGCAATGTAATTGGATAAAAATTATGAACTAAGTGGTAACAAAACTGAAAAATAGTCGGTGGAAAAGAGTATAGAAAGATTTCATCAATTTATATCTTAATAAAAATAAATGTCATTTAATCATGCTTGTAATAATAACGACGCAAATCTAAATGGCAAAATGTGGTGAGCCACCCTGTATATTAAACATATTAAATTAACAGAAAGTAAATTTTGTGCTATTTAATAATGTAATTGTTATTTCAAAAGAACTTATTCTGACAAATATATTTTACAACAGAGAATATTTGTTATTTTATTATAACAACTAAAATCGTAATTAATGTAATATTACAGGTAAAATCATCAGTTTATTCAGTAAAATTATCTTACTAAACTTCAAACGTGTTATATGTAAAATTATTCAAATGTTCAATAATTATTGTTGAAAATTAATGCATCCATTCAAAGTATCCCGGTACAATTACCTCACAAATTTACGATATAAGAACGTGATCGATTTTTAATTAATCAGCAAATTAATATACACGGTCCCACGTAATTGATCAGCATTGTCCTGTAAATTGCTCGGTATTCTTTATCGATGCCATTCGATAATCAAACGAATAAATATTTTCTAACGATTGCTAACACGTTGTTCCCCTTGCTCGTATAGAATTGGTTAATACGAGGAAATTACTGCTCCACAGAAACACAGTCGTCCAGAAGTGCCACCGGCATATATCTTCATTTTAATTACTAGAGGTCGGATACAGTTATCCACGATTATACGGACCAAAAAGATGATCCCATTTCTTGCAGCAGTAGTATGATTTTATTCGCAACCGCATGGAAACGGATATAAATTAAAACATATCCGGAACAGGGAAAAGAAACAAGAAAAGTAGAGTAAAAAGCATGTTCTTAATGAGACTTTAATAAAGAGCTGACTGCTATCAAATTACAACTCTTTAAACATACATCTTCAATAACCTTCAATCTGAACCTTTATTTTTAAAGTATAAGGATTCACGTGAGGTACTACAGGATATATACGCCTTTTAGAGAATTACCGCAAATGACATTTGATTTTTGATTTTGATTTTTAATGACATCTTGTATGAACTTTTACTTAATATTATGAAATTAGTTAGTAACAGGAAATGTTTATCAACAATTTGTTATGTTCTAAAAATTTGATAAGTTACATCAAAGAATAATAAAATTATGAAACTAGTATTTCAGCAATTAATAGTCCTTAAAGAAGATGTCATATCTTATTCTTTTGATTCAAAGTAAAAGTAGATGTCCCAGTCAAAAGTGCACTTACTTCGATATTAACCAAGCATCTTGTACGTTAAATCACTTAACACCATATTCTTTGATGTAGTAAATTACTTAAAAAGAACAAAATAAAAGAGTTCATCTTAAATACCGTACGAACCGAATTTAACGGAGAAGCAAAGTGTTGGAAGGAATTTATTACGTTAGGAAAAACTTATTATTGTAGGAAAAACTTATTACGAGCGGCTTAACAGCATCTCAGATATTTGTTTCGTGATAAGTGGGTAGAAGCAAAATGGACAATAATGGAAAGAAGAAAACAGGAAGAAAACTCGATATATGAAGGGTTCTGAAGAATATAGGACAAAAAGCGGCACCTCGTGAGAAACTAGAAGAGAATAAAAAACGAAATGTCGTCTTTCGATCAATTATGAAGTACTCTCTGAAAAGAAGAGGATTCGCTCCCTCAAGAAACGAGCGGCTCTTTACTATATTCTCCGACACGAGCATTCTTATTTTCTTTGTGGAAACTTGTCGCGATCAGTTCGATGCGACTTCGCAAATGTAATATAAATGTTCTAGTGTTCAAACGAGCCGGTAATTAGCAGCTGAGTGAGAATTTTGTTAATTATAATGTGTTTATTCATTCTGAACATTTGAACAAATCACAATTTAATAGCAAAATATATTAATGTTACATAGGTATGTTTAGAAGTTTCTATAATTCAATATTTGTGCCACTCAAAAATATTATTGTACAATATTACAGAGTTCAACGTTTTTATACTCAGTTTATGTCTCAATCAAGCAAGATATTACTTTTTATAAAATTTTAATTAATGATTGCTATACAATTTTGTGAATAGTAACGCTGTTTCAGATTTATTAAATAGTAGAGAATTCAAATTAATTTTACTTCTTAATAATTTTGTTGAAATATTGGAATTGAGTATTGTGTTTTTTCACTAGTATTTGATAATGTCACTGATCAGTCATTAAATATCATCTGCACACATGCGATTTCACTTTAAGTAGAATTATTAAACTAATCAGCCTTAGTGAATTTATCACATTATTAATATTTATTGTATTAAGCTAAATACCTATTATTGTATTCTATATATTTGTGTTAATAATAACTACGTAAAAATACGTAATTATTTAGAATAATGGACTACCTCGCATATTAATGACCTTGACGTTTATGCTTAAGGTCATCGTTCTGACTAATGTTATAAAGGTTATATTCGACAATCACAATTTGTTAAAAAGTTATAAACAAAAAATGTTTACTAAATTTCTTGGCTTTATTTCTCAAAAGCATATAATCCCCAATTTCTTTCTTATCGTGTCTACATACATGATTTGATACTTCTATATTGTTGATATTTGCTAACTTGATATTCAAATGGTTGTTATGATGAATCAGAACAGAAGAATTTGTTGCTTTGTTAACATGGAAGTATTACAAAATGAAATTTTATGTTTTGTTCGCATTAAACATGTGTAAGAGCGAGCAGGCAATGGCCAGAATTGGTTTGCGGTCACCATAAATTAAGGAGTTCCTCAATGTTTTTTGAGACTAGGTTTCAAGGGCAACTTGATGTTTTTCAAGCCCATAGTAGCGGCAAGTTTGTGTTTTTTCTAAAGGTGCAAAGTGGGGATGCGTTGCCAATAAAACCTTCGGGAAAACCTTAGAACAGGGCGTTATGTTAGAGATCTGTTTGAGAGAACACGAAGGGAGAAATCCGACGATTATATTATGATTAGTAAAACTAGTTTCTGTGTGTATTATTTAGCCATCCTTACACATGGAAAATCGTTAAGATATTTGTGCGCGAATAATATTATTCGCAAAAAAATAAGGTGTTCATCTTGCAAAAATATTCTGCAGTTAAACTATAATTAAAACCTTTATAACTTTACTTAGGATAATGACCTCGATCTGTGAATAATTACATAAAAATATATACTGATGATTCCTAAACACATCATGATATCAACATAATCTAAAATTGTATAATATATTTTTATTAATTTTTCTTATATTACAAAGTCACATAAATTCTTCAGAATGCTGAAAGACACGGAAAAGGGAAAAGATTATACATAAGAAGATGCTCGTGCAGCAAAAAGGGTCTTTAAAAGCACTTCGCTTCAAGTTGCCAATAAAAAGTTACATATGGAAAAATTAATTCAAGCGAAGCAGCTCATTGCAATTGATTGAATGAATTTATTACAAATAAAGTATTTTATTTCCACAGAGTATTACCATTTTGATTTTCTTAATTAAATGAAGATAATTAAATCAAAACATTTTTAATATTTGGAGTATCGATAATTAATGAGCAACACGTAACATCAATATAGACGATATGAACATTATCAGATATTAATTAATTTAACACTTTCTGTTTCCCAATTGTAGATTCTTATTATTTGATCTGAAAACAGAAACTTTATCCTATCCAATAAAAATATATAATTTTATATTGGTTAATTATAAGAGAAATTACAGTCATACTAATTGCTTTTTTAATCACCACAGGCACATTTATATTGCAGTATTCGTTTTTGACTTTGTATGAACGTGTACTGTCAATACCAAAAACTAAAGTGTTATGTATCACCAAATAAAGTATATCTTGTACATAAAAATTTAAGAGAAGTTTTACTTCATTACATTACTGTTATATTTTTTTTGTAATAAAATAATTATATTTGTGGTGTATATACTATGTAATTGTATGAGTGGCATGGGTGCATGATATAAATGAAGCTTGCGCGTGGTATGAATGAAGTTTGCATGTAATGAAGATTGGTAAAAGTCTTTTTGTGTGATCGAATGTTTTCGGAACGAAGCGAAGTACTCATTGCTTTGTGAGAAATTGAGGGAGCAAGACGGTGAGATTTGTAATGCGTAATATTGAGATTCTATTTGTGTTGCATTGAGTTAATTTCATTTAATCATATTTTGTTAAATAAATTATAATAATCTATTCACCTATTAAAATTATTCTGCATATTATGATATAACAAATTTTTAATAGCAAAAATGATTCAGTTAAATGTAATATTTGCACTAATTTAGAGCAAAACAAGTTTAGTACATTTTGTTGCATCTTATTCAGTTTTAATCATAAATTCGCGTTCGCCCGATGGAGGGCTCTCTACCCCCTAGGCCGCTTGTTGCTCTCTTTGTGGCATTTTTAACAACTTTTCTGGAGCTTTAGACCCGTTTTAAAAAAGTTTGATTTACTAACAAAAAGTCGCATCTGGCACGGTTCGGTCTGTACATTTGTATACATGAGTGAGTGGCCCAGAATGAAGTTTTGTAGTATTTTGATTTGGTTAGAATTTGAGACTTGTTCTATAAGATGTTTCTAAACATCCAATACAAAATTTTGACAGACAATCGCACAAATTATGCATGCTACATCCACCTACTTTTTATGTACCACTTGTTGAAAATCTCTGTTTTAGCGATTTAAAACAATGTCCTATATAAATATTATACAAAACTATTCGAATAAAAAAAGAGTGCACTATATCAATTAGAAAATTCGTATCAAATAGCACACTAAATGGTCAACCGCTCCATCCATTTCAACTGAAAATGGAAAAATGAAATCGATATTTGCTTTCGGAGAAAACAGCCTCTAGCACTTTATTTCCCCATCTCGTAGAAGTTTTGTTGGCTGGTTATCAATTTCCGCATTAATTCGTCCCATCACTCTCAGTTTAAGATATTTCAGTTTTTAAGAATGTTTCGTATATAACGAAATTAAAAAAATTTGTTTATGCTACAACTCTTATTAATTTTTTTTGAGTAAATTAGTTTAGGAAAATTAACGATGAAATGTTACAGTCATCTACCTTGTAGTAATTAAAATGAAAATCAGATAAGCAATGTATAACACGTTCTTTTTTTCATTCAATTATTTTATTTATATGTATTTGAAAATCAAATAGTTATAGAAATCTGAAATTGTAGAACAAATGTTTAATGTATATCAGGAAACAAAATGGTTGATGCTGTAAAATTAATATTAGGAATATAATACGAGTAAAATTAATTCGAACGAGATTTTTCTGAATTTATTTTATTGGAACAACTTTTTTTTATCTGTTTTTCGTATTTCAAAAATATGGGTAATACAGAAAAGACTAAAATACGTATCAAATTAAAGAGGTGCTGGTTTTCCTGCTACATCGTTAAAAAATGGGTAAAAAGAAAAATATATTACCCTGGAATAAAATAGGATTTCAATTTAAGGTTATGTCTGAATTCGTGTGATCTTCGTACATAAAATACAAAATATGCGAAAGTAAAGATATCGGACGCTGTAAAAAATGACGTAAAGAAAAATCGATAATATTGTAAGAAATACTCTTGTTAACATTATGCAAGTTATGGAAAATAAATCAATTTCTTGTCTGAAAAGATTAGCGTAGTTTATAATATATCAAATTTCAAATGACAATAAATATATGAATGTACAGAACAAAAAACATGAAAATATAGAGTCATACCTAAAGAATAAAGAGGCAAATAAATAATACATAATCATTTTTAAATGTGAGTGCTAAAATGTCATTAATTTAATAGTTATTCAGATAAGATGTCGCTTCGAATGTCCATGTAATTTTGCTTTCTGAACTCTTAAAAGCGTATAAATTACCAAACGACACGTAATCCATTCGATTTCATCTTTTTCACCTAATCTGTCTTCATGCCTTCCAATTGGGTGTAATCTATCTTCATTTCTTTTGCTACTTACATGAAAAAGAAGTCTACATAATATTTGATTAAATTTGTTTTGGTACACCATTTCGTGTTGCATGATCAAATAGTATTTAATAAATAATAAACACAAGGATTTAGAGTGTCAATATCAAAGAAGTTAAAAGAAGTCTTTAAAAATTTATTGAGAATCTAGGAATCTATGAAGGGTTTGATCATCCAAGCGTTATCAAGTACATAATTTATTTGGAAAATATTTAAAATAAGGGAGCCGATTTCGACTACCTTGGAGTAATAATGACCTAATGGCATTTTTAATGCACGCGATTCCAACATAATGTGTTTTACTAAATAATAATGTTTATCCACTCACCGCATTAAAGTAAGCTATACAGTACTCCAAAACTGCCAAACTTTAACAATATATAACTTCTGAACCAATAAACTACAATACTAGAGATCATTATATTTCATCTACAATTATTGCAAAAAAATCACATTATGTAAAGAAAAAGGTGCGCCAGGATAAAAACCCAATATTTTAATTCAAACTTCCAAGTTTGAATGAATTATTCTAATTCCATATTTTGTTTCGATTGATTGTTAAACAGTTTAACAAAACTTATTTATAGTACTATATGTCGTAAAAATTCCAGAAAAAGATTAATACAACAATTGATGTTATAAATATTTGTGAGGTTTTTTGAAGAAAATATCCGCCAAGGGCTATTCCATGAATATTTATACGTAAAAAATTAACTTTATTTCCATTTATTTTGACTATTCTGAATTCATTAAATTTACATTCTGAAAGTAAACAAAAGGTAGGCAGTGCTCAGAACGGTCAAAATAAACGGGAATAAAGTGAATTATTTACGTATGAATATTCATGCATAGTCTATAATGGGTTAACTGGCAGAATACGTCAAATTTGCTTCTTGGAGTTTAAGTAAATATTTGGAATGGAGAAATCAATAAGACGATATACAGTTACAAAGAATGAAGAAAAAATGAATTATTACAATGTGACAATTTTGTTGAACATACTATAGTTATGTGTAAAAATATTATCATGTATAAAGTAATTTCATATTTTTAATAAATGCGTAAATTGTCTCGAATGATTTATGATAACGTTAAAGCTGTTAATACATTATACTTTTCTCACATTTTGCGGTGAGATCCATTTATCACATTTCACGTATTTGCTACTTCTTTCAATAAATTATTAATTAAAGGTAAAATAAATTACAACCTTTTCTTAAAATGTTTCTATCTGATCTTGTAATAAATTCTGTTTGAACTTTTAATCAAATCTAAAAAGTTTTTATAGATTTAAATATATTACATAAATTAAATTTTTAATTGATTGCAGTCATCAATAAATTAGATTTTTACAATTTTGTATAACTTACTTAAATGGAAGATATTTTTTTAATTTTCATTGTGGACTCATTATCAGATGAAAGAGTTATAAGAAAGGACATTTACTATATTCTTCGTAATTTCCATCAGTTGCAAATGTTTTCAACATTTGCTATTCCGTTTTAAAGGATATACGAATACTTTCTGTGCTAACTGTACGTGCATTATGATTTGTCTAAACATTTTTCTCACAGTATTAGAGTTGTCAAATGTGTTCTTCTTTGCATGCTGTAGCAGAGCAACGTCAACGTAGAAAATATTTCTCTTGTCGTCGAGATAAATAAGGAGGATATGTACAGACTCATATATTCCATTCTTTGGAACTTTAAACGCAACAGGGGCTATACAAAAGTTGGATGAAATTTCGTATTTTTCTAATTTTGAACGCAGTGATGAAATGAGCATTAAATCATTGTACAGACGTCAAAGAAATAAAGAAGTAACACATTATTTCTAGTAATTGTAAATATTTTATTACTGTCATTACTCGTAGTCTAACTTTCTAATATATTTTAGGTTAAATTTGTGAACAATGCAAAATTTAAAAAATGTAAAGTATATATCTTCTATGATATATATTTTATGAGACTTATCGTATTATGACATTTAATATATTATACAGGGTGTTCGGCTACTGGTGGGCATAATTTTAGGGGGTGGTAGCTGGAGTGATTCTGAACAACTTTTTCCTTTACCAAAATGCTGGTTAAAGCTTAGTTTTTAAATTATTAATGAAAAACACTGACCAATGAGAGCGCGTATAGACCGGTCGCGCGACAGCGAGAGCGACAGCTTCGAATATGACGGCTGATCGTCGTCGTGAACAAATGTATCGATACTGTCGGTATAACGTCGATATAACGTCGGTATAAAGTCGGTATAATAGAAAGCTGTTAGATGAAAGTTACATTGAATAATGAATAAAAAAATCTGGATTATTGTTGAATTGTCATTCATTCATGAATAAGAAATAACAAAATTAGTCTCTACTCACGTAATCAAAATAAATCGAATTTATTCAATACGTTTATTCGTTATTCCAAAGAAATAATAGATAAAATATGGAGAATTATTTTCGTTAGATATTGTAATGATGAAAAAGAACAAATTCTCTTTTTTAAAAAATTGAATAACTTTTCTATTCAACAAATAAAAATGTGAATTGAATAATTAACAAATTTAAATGTAGCTCACCCATTAAACCGCAAATAATCACAATAAAAATGCGTCTCTGTCACCAGTACGATCCACCGGTCCTTACTGTTAGTATAAATCAATCACCATGCAGAAACTCTCAAAAAACTCTCAAGAAACTTCATTGTCACCTATCACTTTCATCTTTCATTATTAGTTCGCATTATCACTTTTCTCTCTCATTTTTCACTAATTTGCACTAATTTTCACTGTGAGTCCGATACGTAAATAGGACGAATGAAAACACGTGAACGAATATTCATAAATAATTTAAACTATACTATCTTGAAAGCAAGAAAATGGAATTTTCTATTAAAAACAACGATACATTTTATTTCGACACGTTTCTTTCGACAATAAACGATGACTGTCGATCGACGCCGGAGTCGTTCAACAGATCATCGTTGCATGGCAACCGTTCGCGACGTATGCCTCGCGATCGAGAACAAAATCGCGTTCCGTAGCCAGTCTAACAATGTCTTCTAATAAAATATAATATAATTTCGATTCCTCAATTCGGATATCTTATAGTGAGAATAGTGTATCGTTAAACATACATATCTATGAATAATCGTTCACGCGTTTTCATTCGGTCCGTTTACCGGTCGTGCTTATGTTGTGCAATTGTTAGAAAAAGACAGTGAAATAAATTGAGAGTTCATTGACCCTGCCAGGACATCAGCTGTTGATGCTCTGATCGGTTGGTTCTACCCGGTGACACAAATATTTTTTATCGAAGTTAGTTTTTCCATGAATCAATGAGTAAGTGTTATTTAAGTTACTTCTGTATTTTTAAAATTAAACGTACGCAGCAATAGATTTATTTCACTTCAATGAGGTACTGCATTAGATATTCTATTCCAGTTCGATCTCATTTCATAGACACGGTACTTATTCGTTTGCTTCATTAGAATAGATGACAAAATTAATTTTCGTGAATTTATTCTTTTTCTTTTTTGAAGGCATAAAATAAATACAATATACTTCGTCTGGTTGTTGTAAACAACAACTAATTGATTTATTTCTTATTCACGAATTACGAAGAATTTAATATTATTCTTAACTTATTAATTCATTACTCGATTTAACTTTTACCCAATAGCTTCCTGTTATACCGACGTTATACCGACAGTATCGATACATTTGTTCACGACGACGATCAGCCATCATATTCGAAGCTGTCGCTCACGCTGTCGCGCGACCGGTCTATACGCGCTGTCATTGGTCAGTGTTTTTCATTAATAATTCAAAAACTAAGCTTTAACCAGCATTTTGGTAAAGGAAAAAGTTGTTCAGAATCACTCCAGCTACCACCCCCTAAAATTATGCCCACCAGTAGCCGAACACCCTGTATATTTAAAATTTCGTTTGCAATTAGCATATTATGAAATGTGTTTTAAGTAATATTTATTTAAATCATATTTATATAACGTCATACTTTCTAATTATTAACCTAAGTATTAACCTAACCCAACCTAACTTCATACTTAGAAAGTATGATAGAAAGTATATTAACTTTCATACTAACATACTTTCTAAGTATAAAGTTAGGTTAGGTTAGGTTAATACTTAAGTTAATATACTTTCTATCATATTTTCTAAGTGTGAAGTTAGGTGAGGTTAGGCTAATACTTTTCAAGTATGAAGTTAGGATCTTTTTACTAATTCACAATTATTGTATATGGACAAAACATTAAATATGAAGGAAAATAATAGTTTCAAATAAGAAAAATTTTCGAAATATAAAAAGAATATTTATTATGTAGAAAATATATTGCTTGATTTGTATGATCAGTGTGATCATGACATTGTCATGTCCATCTAATGAAACGAAATTATTAAAAAAAAAAATGAAAACATACAGGATATATTCATAATACGAATGTCTGCACTGATAACACAGTAACATAATAATATAAGCATGTACGGTTCTGAATACCTTCTAAAATTTTCAAATGTTTACAAAAGTGTAACGTCCCTGATACTAGAACCTGGTATTTTACAGCATTTATGAAGCAAAGAGCGACTTTTGCCTATTAAGCGACTCGTTTTTACTATAATTAATTCTAAAAGAATGTGGGATCGTGATGGCGTGTGGTTAAAGAGTGAAATCTACAGGTTAATACCTTTCATTAATTAGGTTTATTTAAGTAATGATAAGAAAAAGAGTTATAAGTAACAATTTTCTTTAGTAAATATTAAAATGTATGTATGACTGAATTCTATAAGCAAATTGGAGTATAATAGACTTGTTGTTGACGCAAATCGCAGAACGGTAGCTAATTACTTCAATTACGTGGTTTTATAATGATATACGCAACGCAAGAAAATAATGCAATTTAATAATGGATCTAGATCCTAACAAAACTGACAGAACAATATTTGGTTAATTACAAAAACTCTAAAATTTGTATTAGACGTGGAACAGTTACTCCTTGTTTGACTCTAAACTAATTAGTTCATGGCTCTTTTTGTCAGAGCACAAATCGACACCCAAAACCTGATCGCTTAATTGGGGAGCCTGCGTTAGCTGGCTACTAGAACTACCCAATGATGCAAGAATCAAGTGATCGACGTGTGAGCAACAGGGTTGCAAATAAAAATGACTCAACTTTAATTATTTATTGAAATTACCGAAACGCCACCCAAAAGACACGGGCTTCAGAGACCAAGCCGCTCAATGATGGGGAGCCTGCGTTAGCTGGCTACTAAACTACCCAGAGCGAACTCCGAGAATCCGACGGCGAGTTAATAACTTACAAAAATAAGAAATATATATATGAGTGACTGGAGAGCTCTTGTTTGATGTCTTAGTCCTTTCTAGGACTGAGCATAGCACTCTCCTTACGGAGTTTCAGATACAAGACCGTTTGAACGGGGAGCCTGCGTTAGCTGGCTACTAGAACTATCCAACGATCGAGTATCCAAATGGCTGATACCCGCTGTCCAGTCAAAACTAAGAATCTTGTAGGCTCTTACCAGTTAAAACTGCTCCAGTTCGTCGCTTCCTAAGAGGTCCGGCACGTAGTACTTCAAAGATTGTTCTGCGTTCGCAGCCACTGCTACACGCCCTTTTATACCCAGAGAATCATGGGTTTTTCCCGCTCAAAAAGTATTATTATTTTATTACGCTTTATTTAGTGACAAATATATATTAGTTTGATTAATAAAAATACGCTTTGATTTATTATTAATTAGTTTTTCACAAGTTTTCCCGTTAAATCGTATTTTTAATAATTTTTAGATACGCAAATTATAAGTGTTTTAATAGAAGAAATAATTAATCGTAAACAATACATAAAATAATAGTTAAAAATATAACGCAATTTATAATGAGTGAATAATTAATAATATATATAATATAAACATTTAAATAATAATTTATAATAACTTTGTTTCGAAGTATATCTTCTGTCTCTTTCTAACTAACGCGCGCGCCATCGATCGGTGATCTACACTAAACAATGTTGCACGCGTGAGCTACCCCATCCCACTACCACGCGAATTTTTATGGTGCAGTCGGTAATTTGCGGTCGGTAATAGAATAGAAAAAGATATACACATTAGCATGTTTCTTTACTTATCGCCTAGATTTAATGTGATGTTCCCGGGGACGTTACAAAAGGGTTTAGAAGACGCGGGGAGTGCTTGCGCGGCATATCGTGTTGCAGTGTAGCTTTGTTTGGGTCATAAATATTACTTTGGTATTATATTACTTCAAGAGATTGCCTTAATTCCGTCCCATGTTTTAATAAAACAAACAACATTGCTTTTTGCTGCAGTGATAGATATATATGTTAACACAATTCTTTGTAAATAGGTAAATATGAGTTTCAAAGAAAGAAATAACTTATTCTACGTATTTTAACTCTCGATAATTTCATACAAAATTAATTTGGTGTAATATAATTGTATTGCTGTATATAATAAATAAAATGCAGTTCGCGACAAAAAGATAGGTTTGCGCATTTTTATATAACATTTAATATTTATCTGTGATTCATAGGATTTATTAGTAATAGCATGATAACTGTTCACCAATAGAGTCTTTCAGAGGACATGCAATATTACGATAATAGCATATAAAAATTATACGAATTATGCGTGCGACAAAATTATAAGCTCGTTTCCTTTATTTACTGCTTCATCATCGGTTCTCGTTATTTTTATAAAACATATTCATACGTAACAAATTTGTATTAAAATACTTGTATCGTCGAAATCTTTCCAACATGGAGAAATTTCGTGTTTCAGAGGAATGTATGAATTTGATTGAGGAGGAGGGTAAATAAAAATTATTTAGAATTGAGCCTGAAAAATCATGATAATTTATTGGCTCGAATGATTCGATTTAGGGGAAAAAGCCTTGCGGCATAAAAAAACCCTTGCAAAATATGTATTTGTTAATGATTGAACGGTGAAAGTGTGAATGAATATGTATATATGTTGTGTATGTTGTTGAGTATGAGTGTTGACTGATTTGAGGAGCACATAGTCTCGCTCAATGTTGTTGTGAATTGATTTGAGGAGCATAGTGTCTCACTTAATGTTGTTGTTAATTGATTTGAGGAGCACAGGTTCTCGCTCTATTCGAGGAGTACAGGGTCCCACTCGAATAGTGTTATGATTAATCTCAAGAACAATAAACTGCAATAAATCCCTTAGTCGCGGTAAAGGTCTCGGTTCGCGGCCGAACAATACTCATTTAAACTAGAATGTGAAATGGTGTTTTTAAACAATAAAGTGAATGCTGTAACGTAAAAAATATACTTGATAATGCAAAGTGACAGTTTCCTTAATTGTCTGAATTTGAGAATTTTGTATCAACGTACCTATTCATATTGTTCCCAAAATTGCAGAATGATTCGAATAACATCGACTAAATAAATTGGAGCGATGAAGTTGTTCACCTGACAAGAACGTAATAAAAAATATGTGGAATTTATTTGCAAGATGTGTTTACAGAAGTTACAGAATTATATGACATTTTTGTAAACTTCGAATTTATTAGACAACGTGCTAGATATACAGAATGTTAAAATAAACAATATTAAACATTAATATTAATATATTTTTAATTATTTTACATGAATCTATCTTTTTGTCGCATTCATTACTGACATCGACGTAATGTATTTATTAGATCATAAAATCTAAAAATAAAAAATTTTTATTAAACAATATTACGATTGTGGTCATAAATAATAAATGTAAAAAATAAAATTGAAAAACACTATAACAATTAAATGTATGGGATAACTAAAAAAAAGTGAACCAATTGTTTTGACGCAGATTGTAGATCACAAATTGGTTACAGTTTATTTTCACATCATAGTTTCATAGTTTTATTGAAGCATACAATATTGACCATCAAATTAATACATATAATTGATCAAAGCATTCGACTGTCAAATGAAAAATATTTCGGCTACAAATCTAATATCGTAATTTAATTTCTACCTTTTTGTTCGTGTGATTTGTTAGCGATACTGTAAACGGAATTATATTTTGTTTTGATGAAACGATTCGTCTGTATGCAGTTAAAATTTTTCAGACTATTATTTAATTAATATCTCTGCAACTATTTCATTGAACGTGTAATCCATTTGAATAATTTTAATAATTTTAATAATTTTAATTTAATCCATCCACTGTAATAAACAAACAAAACTTAGATTAATAAATTTCCAAACAGTGATGAATTTGAAAAATGTAGCCTCCAACATAGTACAGACAAACAAACAAACGAACAAACGCATGTAAAGTTTCTCTACGTTCGATAATAATGTATTACAAAAATATAAATCTTGATTTATAAGAAGTAACAATGGTGACACATTTAATTACGTATACGAAACAAAAATTTACAATAAATGTTTATCAAATTGGTAACGTATGAAGTAGTCTTTAAAAAAATAGAAGATAAAATATTAATATTGTAGGCATTTATTGGTTCTATATTATTTGTATGTCCCATTAATGTTTATAATTATCCCTTCAAGTGTGAATGGAGTGAATAAGGGTTGCAAGTGGTGACGTGTGCTCGTTAAAAAACGCATCAATGCCGTGAATGTTCATTTAGTTTATAATCAGTCTTATGTTATCCTCGAACTGTTAAAGACGTGCATGTAATTTCTTTGAAAAATTAATTAAATGTTTGAACATTGTTTCGTTACTAAATGTTTTAATTATTTAAAAGTACTACAATATCAATAGTATGATATTAATATTTAACTATTGTCTTATAAATGTTAATTTTTGTCTTCTACCGAATATTTATAGGTTACTTAGACACTAATTTAAAATACTATTACATTTTCTGGCGAAACGAAGTTTATATTATTTGGAAGTGATGATGAAATGGGTGTACGTCAACTACGAGGTATTAAAAATGATATTATACACCATATATCATCAGCCACGTACATATATTGGTGGTAATGCAATGGTACGAGACACATGTTCTGCTTGTAGCGCTAGCCAATTGATAGAGATCGATAATGGAATGGACGAAATGCAATACAGGGTTTAAAAAATACTATGCTACAATATGTTGAAAGGAACATGCCTACAAATTGGATATTTCAATTTGACAACGATGCAAAACATTCATCGGATCTTGTTCAAAATTAATTGACCACAAATAAAACCTGCGTTTTACAATGGTTGTTACGGCGTAACAAATAACATATAAATCATACAATATAAAATTTTTGAGAACAGGTTTAGGACGTGGCGAAAAAAAATAACCGTTTTTGAAGACCTTCAATTTAGTAACCGTACCATCTGTGTACCAGCACTAGGATGGTACGTGACAATTTAGTTTTTAATAAATTCATTTATTGATACATCATTAGTCGAGTCTTTGGCTTCAGCGGTACAGGCCATGTCATAAACTTGAGTAACGGTTTCAGGTCCCTCAGGAAGACGTCACAGATTTTGGGAAAAACTCATTTCTGTGACGCTGTCCTCCCCCATGCAGACAACCCTGTTTCCCTTCCAAAAATGTACCACGCCAAGGGCGCAAAGGAAGGGAGAACAGAGGTTTTAAATACAGCAACATATGCGGAAAAACATCAGAAAAACAAAATCAATCAGAAAGAAAAAGTCAAACATTAGAACAACTCAAAACACATTAAACACTCAAGTATTTGTTAAAGTTCTCTGTCATTGTTAAATAATAAATAAGTGTTATTAGTTAGTAAAATCAGCGTCCATTTTTTAAACTACAATATTCACTCGCCGTTAAGTCAACGTGTGAAGTGGAGCATCTCGGAAAGTTTCTCTCAAAAATAAAATTTTTTAATCTTTGCTCTGCCAAAATAATGGTCATCGAAATCAAACAGGATTTTGTGTTGTAGTCAACTTTAAGACTAATTTAACAGCATCTACACTATCTGGGGATGATATTGAATTTAACAAGTCTTAACAGGTCAATAGTACAGAAAATTACTTTATTTTAATTAAATTATGCATTTGAAATATGGCTTAAAATTTTGAATTAATGTTTATTAAACGAATAGTGTTGTTTTGCACTGTATGCCACAAGCATTGTTTATATGTTGATTATTCTATTTAATATTATCAATGTCAACTAGTAATGCAAGTTTCATTATTTACTTATTTATTTCTCTATTTTATTTTCAATCGTAATACTATTTCTACCACGAGGAGGCTTTTCATATCTTAAGTATTTCATGATGGATTTCATACTATTTTAAATATAAATATCACCACCATTGGATTTCATTTATAACGGAAAATATGGGAGATGTGGTATAACTTTGATATTCGCTTATTTACTGCCATGTTACATTTCAGTGTACAGCGCCATATTTATATTTTGTAGATTGATGAATTAAACTAGAATTTACAACTTGATAATCTCTAATAAAAACACATCAATGTATCAATAAATATATTCCTCAAATTATCTACGTTTAACTGATAATTTGAAATCCCAACAATTTTGGCAATTATTTGCATTCAAACGAAAAGGTGTCAAAAGACAACTTTCGGTTGAAATAGATGTACATAAAATCGTGGTAGAAATAGTGTTAATGTAAACGCGTGCTTAGTTAGCGAATCCTAAACAGTGCAGAAATTAATCTGTTTTTCCTTAATTATTCAAAACAGTTGTTTACTTATAAAATTCCATTCAAAGACGTCCCAGCGAAGGAGATTTCCACATAACGGAAAGCTCTATTTACCTTCTGAATAGTAACTGACTGATATAATTCTAAGAACATTATATAATATTTCTGGAAATGACGTTGTAAAGCTGGTATTAACTGTACTTAATTATTTTTAAATACTCCAAAAGTGGTTTTCTCGAAATTCTATATTCCCTTTGTCTTATTACAATTAAGAAAATACCAAGTTACGGTGCGGTTTGAAATTTATACAGTATATTTTAGCATGTTATTACAGCATACCAAAATTCACGAGTTGAATCTTCACAAAAGGTTGTAAAAACTTTATCTTTCATGAAATAAGAAAATAAAACAGTTGCTGTTCTTGTATGAAAATCAGCGTTTTTCGAAAAATCTCACCTCATCCGCCATGTTGTTCCAATTGTTTTCTATCAGGTTCGTTTTACTATCGTCTTTATTCCTCGCTTTCGTATCGATATTTTACATTTAATAATTATTGCTAAAACAGAAAATTTAAAAATCAATGCTTTATGATATATTTTTATATATTTCACACAATATAGTAATATTATGTGAATGAGATCTAAGCTCAATATTTTGTTTCCCAAGCATTGTTTTCCAAAATGTATATTTTCGAGTAATTTAACTGTTTAATCTTTTTTGTTAACGACCATTTCAACTTTCTACATGAAAATGTAACGTTCTTTTGTAAGTAATAATATTTATTACACTTTCCACTAGGGAATTAAGATAACCGCCACTTAATGAAAAACATAATATCAGTTACATACTACTTAATATACAGGGTGGCTCACCACATTTTGCCATTTACATTTGCGTCATTA
The DNA here is from genome assembly GCF_050947335.1 of Megachile rotundata. NCBI lineage: Eukaryota > Metazoa > Arthropoda > Insecta > Hymenoptera > Megachilidae > Megachile > Megachile rotundata. Next base: position 4,249,726 of record NC_134995.1, read on the forward strand.
TTATTACTCATAGCAAACAATGTTTTAGATGAAGTTAAATGGTTTTAAGAGATGCATATGCTGGTGAAATATTTTTTTTTGTAGGTAGACGTGTAAAGGACATATGAAAGTCATTAATGTTTTTTTTAAATAGAATTATATATTTTTTATTGCATCAGCTGATACTCCTTCATATTCTTTGCAAAAAAGTATTAATCTATTTATGTGAAAAATCATTAGTTTAGGAGATATTTTAATTCTAACTTGTTAGGAAATCGTGACTTTCTGATGAATATTATGAATTGCCCTAACTGAACAGCAAATGTTTTTTTACATGCTTTGAGAGGTCACGTGTTACCAAACGAATTGTGAATTTTTATTTTTTTTGTTAAGCAGTAACAGTGAAATTTAGTTTCTGTTACGTTTCTAATACGGTGAATACGACGGTACGGTGAATTATCACTTCATAATGAAGTATTCTAAAGAAGAAAAGATAGACATTTTATCAGTTTATTTTGAAGCTGGGAAAAGTACTGTACATGCAGAAAGATTATACACTACGGAATGTTAGTAAGCCATTAATTTCTCGATTCAGAAAGTGTTCTGATGCAAATTGTCGCCACATTGAACCTTTTCAGTAAATAGACATTAAAGTTAAAATATCTCCTAAACTACTGATTTTTTCACATAAATTGATTAATACCTTTTTGTAAAGAACATGAAGGAGTATCAGCTGATGCAATAAAAAATATATGATTTCATTTAAGAAAACATTAATGACCTTCATATGTCCTTTACACGTCCACCTACAAAAAAGCTATACGACTAGCATATGCCCCTCTCAAAATCATTCAACTTCATTTGAAACATTATTTGCTATGAGTAATAATAATGACGCAAATCTAGATGGCAAAATGTGGTGAGCCACCCAGTATAAATGTCTATGACACCTTGATTAGTAATAAATAAAGTTATCAATTTGAAATTTTTGTTAATTTATTTTATTAATTTCATTATCGTAATTGTGAATAAGGTGATTTATATAAATAATGTTAAAAGATATTTCATATGCCAAAATATATACATGTGTGTCCATTTAAGCTTTAATTAATGATACGCTTCAGGTAACATTTATGAAGTGTGAAACGTAAATACATTGCACACATATTAATATTTGTTATGAATATTAACTGAAACATTTTGCTGCATTTATAATTCATATTACTAGTATTTACACTACAGTATAATTATGGTATACTCGAGATTTTAATGAAAATTAATGGACATTTTACCAGAAACGTTTATATAGGTGAGTTGTGGTGATAACATTACTCTCTGACACGTTTTGTCAATGAGTAACTTTATTTCGTTCAATACATATAGTTAAATTTGCAGTTAATAACGGTAAAATTCGATTTTGTAAACACTTTCTGTGCAATGAACACGTTCATTAAGCGTATTTTGCATTTGAGCTTTTTGGACATTTTTACCCATTCAATACGGATGATAGCATATTAAAAATATTAATCAAATATTTTTCACGATATAAAATATTTCATAAAAATCGGCTCGTGTTGCTCAGGCTAATTTTGCTCCTCAGAAATGCGCAATACATTTTGATTAATATGTAAAAGGACGCACTTTTTATTTGGAAATATCCAATACAGTTCTACACTGCTGGCCAAAATTAACGCACCACTTTCTTTAGCCGTTTCTTTCTTTACGTTCTGTTGGAGGTAGGACTTTGAAATTTTGAGGATAGTTGGGCCCAAGAGTGCCATTGTTACCCGCCACCCCCTTGCGGTATCGGCGACTGCTTGAATGCTAGGGGGTCGAAAAACCGAAAAATAAGGCTCTAAATTCAATAGAAAAAAAAAAAAAATCCGAAATTTTTTTACAGAATGAGGTTCTTTAGGTTGCGGCCTTTCCGAAAATGCCCGGCTCAACCGCCTGCGACACCCCCAACCCCCTCCCTAATTTTCCGCCCCTCCCAAAGGGCCGATTTTTTCGATTTTGCTCAAACTTTTATCGAAGTTTCCTCTCGACCCCAGTTATACCTGGTAAAAGTTTGGTCGCGTTTACACCAACCTCTTGGTCGCTACACGCTGTCAAAAAACCACCCCTTGCTGTTTTTTTCATTTTTTTCATAGTTAAAAGTCAATTTTGGACCTGCAGTTCACGGAAAAACTTGTTTCCGTGCCAATGGTATCGTTCCTGTTGATGGTTTGGGCCTGGTGTGAAACCAACGCCCGCTGAGGGGGTTCCTACTTCCAACCCTCTCAATCCACCCCCGGGGGTGGGCGGGTAGATTGAGTGCATGCGATCGATTGAGGGATCATTGGAGCATTTTTGTACAAATTTTCAAGTCGGTTACTCGAACCGTTCTCGCGCGATATGCAAAAAGTGGAAATTTTGAGATTTTCAACCCCAAGTTCACCTAGCAGCCACGATTTATTGGAGGCAGTTGGTATTCCGCGGATTGGCCTCTCACAAAGTTTGAACCCTCCTCTCTTCGATCTCAGAAGGTGCAATCGCTCATATGATCCACACAGCCTCCAGCGACGCCGCGAAGAACGTAAAGAAAGAAACGGCTAAAGAAAGTGGTGCGTTAATTTTGGCCAGCATAAATTATAAATAAATAATTTAAATTTGTGATAAATTTTACATCTATCACAAATTTAAAGGCTTTAATATTTCCCGATAGACTTGTGAGCCGAATATTTCCATGTTTTCTCGAATGTACAAAAATGTGAAATTGAACAAAATGAAAATGCTGACTTTATCTGCAATGTAGATAGACATATTTACATATATACTTACTACCTTTTACGTTCTACTACAGACATTGTCTGTAACAAGATTCGAAGTTCCGCACAAAAATAACATTTTCGTAAGTTTCCAAATCTCACCAACTCCGCAGGTCCTTCTACTGAAAATATATTTTACAGGGAGAAAGTTAAATCCAATCGAAACTTTAATATTAAATATTTTTAAATTGATTGCCTGTGTTAGTGACAAGGTATTTTCAAAATCGTGGTGCAACCGAAAGGAGGGTTTACATGAAAAAAATAAGGAAAAATTTATTTTCGAAAAAAAATGAGTTTGAATGAAATTATAAGTGCAACTTATAATTTTCATTACTTTAAGAATTAATGAATTTTGTTAAACAAATAAATCTGAACATTCATACTACTAATGTTCGTTATCAGACATTCTTCGTAACATTATCGATGTATATACTAATGTTTCATGCGATAAATTTAATCGATAATAAGAGCACGTAAATAACAAACCTAATAAAGTAATATAAAGTAATAAATCTGTTTTAGCCATATTATATCTGTGGATAGTTAGCTTAATGGCTAAATAAATCGCTTAAATACCTGGATAATTCCATAGATTTTTTATCTAATTAGTTTTTTTCTAATTGAAGCAGTAATTAAACTCACTCGAACATAGTTTGATTTGATTGAAATAGAATTTCAATTAATTTTAAGCTTTAGTATTTGCTGTTGTTGTGGAATTCGCTATCAATGTGGAATGTACAAAAATTATAAGAGTAGTATTTCTAGCTTTAAATGCTAAATTTCTGATTAATCGATTCAAATGCTTTAATGGTATTATTGAATTTTCTTCTGATGATTAGTTTTTAAAATAAGTTATCACATGCACACAAAATTTGTATCGTTTCACGTTTTTTGTTTGCCTTGATCATTGTTTCGACATGTTTACACGTTTCTAATCCATCAATAACTAACATGAGTTTATTTTACGGATTTCTTAAAACTTTTTAACGTAACATAAAACCAATAACTATTTTTGTTTTTAACATAAAATATCTCGATAGTTAGAAAAAATTAGAAAAAGAAGAAATAGAAAATTTGCATTGTTCGTCTAAATAAAATTTCTCAAAAACTGAAGTTGGCAAAAAATGATTTTTAAATTTGTATTCATCACGTAGAAATTTATAAAGTAATTGTTAAATGTTACAAAATCCAAAAAAAAAGAAGTAAACATTTGTTTAGCACAGTAATAAATCAATTAAACAAAAGGCAATGAAATATACAACATATTTAAAAAATTCTAATAAATTTTCAAGACTTATTATCGTTATAATTTCCCAAATTTATTGAAATGTAATTTCACTGAATAACTAGTTTACGTCACGGTTATCAATATCATTTTGTATACGCTCCTATATGTATACATTAAAACATGTGCACGTATGTAGTAGTGCATATATATTGAATAATAATATTATTATAGAATTTTGTTATTACAATGTATCATTCGCCAAAATTACTGGTATATTAATTGCATTATTAGAAATTTGGACGATCGCGTCGATAGTTCGGAAGTTTAACCGGCACGAATAATCGCACTAACTTGATTGTTTGTTTCATAGGACATGAAATTCAGAGCGATGGACGTAATATCAATATAATTAAACGGATAAACTGATCAATTTTATTTGATATTACAAGCCTTAGAAGCAAATTATGAACTGCTTTACTTTGCTTACACTCAATTTTTATAATATGTTAAATAAGTGAACATATAAAAATATTACTGTTGAGTGTAGAAATGCAAAAACCATAAATTTAGTTTAATCGTTGGCATTATTTTCATGGTTTATGTTGTTTCAATTATTTGTTATAAGAAGAAAAGCCATTTCAGTTTATTATGCATTTATGCACATTTTTGCATATTGTTAAGTTCAAAAGACATGTAAAGGAGCAAATGAAAAACCTGAGAGAAAGGTAGAATATTGGTAAATTCGCGTTTAATTGGCAACCTGGACGGTGATCTCTTTGCATGCACAGGGACGCTTTTGCGAATCTGGGGCCGTTCAGGTCGCGGCAAGGGGGGACGTTTCACGACGGACCCCTGAGGCCTCCATCGACCTCGATTTGGACGATGCTTTGCATCTGGCGAGGGTCCGCGGACGGTCCGAGACGTTCAGGCTGGTCCTAAAAGCAAAGCCGCCAGGTATTCGCAATTGTATAGACCGGAGTGGGGGAAGGGCTATGTGATAGCGCGGGGCTCGGGCCGCTACGGCTTATCAATTGCGAGCATTCTTTCAATGACAGTCCTTTCGCTCGGTTCGTTCGTTCGCTCCTCGATACAAATCGTTACTTTGCTATAAATTATTACAATAAATAAAGTTACGCTATTTGAGTTGCCTTAAATATTATATTCAAAACTGATTTGCAATTTCGTTTATGTATGTTGTAAATAATTCAATTTTGTTTTTTCCAATAAATATTAATTAATTAATTCCTTGCCTTCGTTATTTGTTTTTGTTGTTTATATCCTTAACAATTACAATTAATATTTAAGAAAATATACATAGAATTAATTGTTACAAAGAGTACATGTGTGAAATTTCTTGTGTTTCGACCCTCCGTACCCGTTCCCCCCTTGTCGAAACATCTAACAATATAAATACGGCTCAGCCGACCGTGTCGTATTAACCGTATTACCAGTATCACCTTTCGCTATCGACAGACCGAAACCGCTAATATTACCTAAACGTTTCTTTTAATAATCTGCGTCCAATTTATTGTATTGCCAAAATCATTGTCCGAAGTTATCGTCAGTTTTTATTCTGTCTTTTGTGGTGTATAATAAATTTTAGTTTTTGTGAACGTTCAAATCGTGTTTCATCATTTGCGTCCAATTGCAACAAGTCCAGTTCCAATTAAACCAGCGTCCGAAACACAGTAAAAAGCATTTTATAGCAGATTTATTAATAATTCTGCTCTTGCCCCATTGCACATGAAATAAAGTTTCAAAGTATTTAATTTCAAGTTACGCTCTTACCCCATTTTCGGGGAAAATGCAGAGTAGATGACATTTTAAACAATTTCCTATCAAAATCAAAATTTACAAGGAAAATTAAGGTCCTAATTAATATTAATTAAATAGTAGTAATTATGCAAATCGTTCTATATCGACAGCATTAAGTATTTACATAGCAGACTGAAAATACTTACGTTTAAATACCAACTTTGCAAAAACCAGTTTGCACTTATCTCACTTCACCTTATGTCAATATAGAAGGTCCTCAAAAAGTCCCGGACCGATTAAATAACTTGAAACATAGGCGTTGCTCAAAAAAATGATTGAGCTAAAAGTTGTAGGAAATTTCCCTGGCTATCGAAATGCGACCTCGTCCGTGAACTTGACATTGACGTTCAAGATCATATCAAAGTGAAGTCTACTTTTTTAAATGGCAATTTCCTACAACGTTTTGCTGAAACATTTTTTTTGAGCGACGCCTACTTTTCAAATTGTCCGCCCTTTTCATTTCCGGTGTCAAAATTGGAGGTTGCCATTTAAAAAAATGGACTTCACCTTGAAATGATCTTGAAGGTCAACGTCAAGGTCACGGACGAGGTCACGGTTGAATAGCCAGAGATACTTCCTATAACTTTTGTCTCAACCATTTTTTTTAGCAACGCCTACGTTTCAAGTAATTTAACCGGTCCTTTTTGAAGACCCTGTATAATATTTCAAAGAATACATATGTCATTAAAGTAAGATTACTGATATTATTAAATATTACCAATTATGCATCTGTAATTGAATATTACAAAGAATATATATTTTTTATATGGTATAGTAATAAAATTGTTATAAAATTAATACTAACGTTGAAATGCAATACACCCGCGCACAATTTGTTTAGAAAACTGTTTACCTCTATAAATTATTCTTCTGACTTATTCACATTTCTAAATTTTTATTTAGGTTAAAAACGCTGTCACTCATATTAATAGAAAACGAATTAGTGTGCCTAAATTCCAATGTGATTAGTAATAAACAGTAAATAAGAGGATTGTAGCTTTTAGCAGCTAACATTTAGTTCCTGTTAATTTAGAAGTTTTTGTTTCATACTACATTATCAAGATATGTAACGTTTATTGATTCGATAGAAATATATTCAAGTTTTTACAAGTTGAGCTTCAGGTCTTTCCTTTTATTGCGATACAATTATTTTACTTTAACAAAATAGAATATTTTTTTCAATTGAATATATTGAATTTTAATTCTGCCTTTTTATTCTTTCCAATTCTTAAAACTATAATTAATAAGCTTTAATTAGAAAAATAAGTTCATATTTATTCAACAAATATTAGCATACAGAATAAGCTCGCAATTGGAGCGAATTATATTTCGAATTTGGCTAGAGATAAAAAAATGTTGAGTGGTTTAAAAAAATTGCATTTCGTTTTTTACGGAACTGCGAATTTAGCCAACACAGTAATATTTAAGATTAGTATTTAAACAAAATAGAGAGAGAAAGGACGATGAATGCATAGTTAACGATTTGATGGCTCAAAACGGTCGTTGATTTCATTTCCAAATCCTGGAAAAAAGTACTCGTCTTTTCTTTATTTAAATACAAACCTAGAACATCATGATATTAACTACTTTTTCGGTCACCGGTTCTTAAAAACGAACAAACCACGAGTCACTGTTCCATTCTGCATTTCATATCTGAAAACGAAGCCACAGATTATGCTCGAAAAATTGTTAAGGAATTTTCGACTTGTTTTCGCATAAAAAATCTGTTGTCTTCGAATTGTACACTACTTTTGAAATATCTTATATGTTATCACTTTGGAGTTTCTACTTCGATAACATTTCTGTGGAGTTACCAGTTTCGGGATTATGTGCAGTTTATTTTGAAGCTGGAAAAATTGCTACACATGCAGAAAAATTATACACTACGGAATGTCAGTAAGCCATTAATTTCTTGATTCAGAAAATGTTTTGATGCAAATGGTCGCCACATTGAACCTTTTCTGTAAATAGACATTAAAATTAAAATATCCCCTAAACTAATGATTTTTTCACATAAATAGCTTAATACTTCTTTGTAAAGAATATGATGGAGTATCAGTTGATGCAATAAAAAAATATATGATTCCATTTAAAAAGACATTAATGACCTTCATATGTCTTTTACTCGTCCACCTACAAAAAGAATATACCACCAGCATATGCCCCCCTCAAAACCATTCAAGTTCATCTAAAACATTGTTTGCTGTGAGTAATAATAATGACACAAATTTAGATGGTAAAATGTGGCGAGCCACCCTGTATAGGGTCTCTTTAAAGTCCAACCCCACCCTTATATTTCATAAACGGCTGTAAATATGCAAAAATGTTTCAAACAGAAGTTGTAAGATATCAAAGAAAATATAAGATGATGGTAACAATTTGATTTTGTATGGTCGTTTTAAGTTCATGTGAATATCATTTTCAGTTTTTTAAATGAAACCTCGTCGAGACATTTTCAAAACACCACCTATGTTTGTTTTTTGTGCAAGTAATTCGCCAGACATGAAGCTTCAAAGTTTACAGATATGTGGTGTAAATCTGATAATGCAACCTTCGCGCTGTACATACATATTCGGTAATGTGAATGCCGACGATATGTTTATTAAATGAATATATCACCGAAATCTAATGATAGCAATATGCTATGTCGTTTTGCATTGTATACTGCAACTATTATTTATATGTCGATTTTTATATTTAACGCAATGTAAGTTTCACTGTTTCATTATTTACCTACTTATTTCCCGACTTTATTTTCAGTCTTAAACGTTAAATATTAAATGCTTAAGAATCCTAGGAAGTCAAAAAATTAATCACTTTTTCCTTAATTATTTGAAACAATTATTGTTTACCCATAAAATTCCGTTCAAAGATGTATTTTCAACGAAGGAGAATTCCACATAATGAAAATCTCTACCTTCCATTATGGAATAGCAACGGGCTGATATAATTTTAAAACCATTTTATTATGCTTTTGGAAATAATTGTATGAAGCTGGTATTAATTACCTTCTGTAATTTTTAAATGCTTCGGAGCTGCTTTTTTATGTTCTCGTTGTTTTACTACGATTACGAAAATACTGAATTATGGTGCAGTTTGAAATTTATACAGCATATTACAACATGTTATTACAGCATACCAAAATTCACGAATTGAATCTCCATAACAGATTGTAAAAACTCTCACGAAATAGAACAGGTGCTTTCTTGTATGGTAATCAGCGTTTTCGAAACGGTGTTTTGGAACCATTAGATTTATATATTCTGAAAAAACATTTAGATCATTTTTTAATGTTATTGCAAAGCAAAAAACATATTCTTTACCTACATAATTAGTTCTTTATGATTTATTTTTATTTTATTTGATAATGGAAATTGTGTAAAATAAATTTCAGCTCAATGATTTACTTTCTGGACATTTGTTTCCAAAATGTACACCTTTGAGTAATTTACCTATTTAATTTCTTTAGTCATGAAGAAGATTTAATCTCATTTTTATTAAATAATGATCACCTCAATTTACTTCTTCTTCTTTTTCTTCATACATGTTTTATGTCGCGTCGACTACGTAACTTTCTATATGAAAATTTAATAAATATAGCTCTTTATTTATATGTAGTAATATTTATTATGCTTTTCTTTACAATATTAACTTAGTCGATACTTAACAAAGAATGTAATACTTATTACATAATATTTAAACTCATTTTAAAAGTCACCTAAAGAAATAAAGCTAGGTATTATAATATTTGCGTTTCTAAAAAAAGATGTTTCATGCTACACAAATTTTTATCTCTAACTAGCTTCGTTATGTACAATGCATTTCAATTTCATGCCTCATTTTTCATATTAAATTCTGAATTGTTAAACGTTCATAAAGAAACTGCACACTCGAACAACTGCTATTATATGTTTCATTTCATCCTTAACAATAAACAGCAAATAGTAAACATTAATTCCTAAATAATTGTGATAAAGGAATCGACCGTAATTCATATTTTATTGGAAAAATGTTTCAAGTGATTGTACCATTTCTCGTTTTTTAAATGTATTATCTAGACACCTATTAACTCTAACCAGCCGCAATCGATAAAAGACCAATTATATTGGTTGTTGGAATAAATTCATATTTGATATTGTTTTTGAAGACAAATATGTGTAGCTTATCTTCTATTTCGTTGCATTAATAAAACAAATTGACAAATTCAGAAATTGACATTATATTTTATATTTTATATTTTATATTTTATATTTTATATTTTTTATACTAAATATTTTTTTTTAAATATATATTCTACAATTATAACTCAGAAGCACATTTACAAGGTGTTTCATAACTTGCCTAATCGAACAGAGGGTAGTACTACAAAAACAAACAAGACAAAAATATTAATTATTATTTTTGTATGTATGACTTCACTTTCGAGAAAAATGAATTTGAAAATTTTTCGAGTTTTTGTAAAAAGTTTTATGTTTAAAATAAATATTAATTATGTACGTTATCATTAAGTAAATTAATTATTTTATATATTAATATCGTGCACGTCTACTAACTTGGCATGTGAATAGAATTTGCATTCCTTCTGGTTTGCAATTAGTTCTACACATTTGGTTGCTGCATTAACAATGTTTTGAACAATAATAAAGCTCACCAATTTAATTATAGATTATATTAGTTTTACTCTTTTGCGCTCCTTAATTTACAAAATAGACCAAGAGATGGGTTCTCAGTAAAATATACTGCTACACTCTAGAGAATGTGACAAGTACATTTTTCATTTATTATAACTAGTAAATAAATGGAAATATGTATATTCAACTAATCTATTTATCTGAATTATTTATAACAGCCAAAAGAAATGTAATGTCGTACCACACTCGACATAGGAGTGCAAAGGGTAAATCTATTAACATTTATTAATGCTTGAATTAATGACAAACTTATTACATTAATCATCCTCAAAAATTATAACAATTACTCGAAAAATTAAAATTCATTTTTCTCTAAAACGTAGCCTCTTATAAACAAATTTTGCAAAAAATTTTACATTTTCAACTCATCTACTCGTAACTGACCCCCTCTTCGATTGCATCACAAATCCGTTTCATACGTTATAAACTTACAGCTACATTGCGGTAAATTAATTGAAGATTAAAAGAAGTTATCCGTGCCCCTTTTGACACAGTCAGAAATATGGGAAGTATCACAATTAAGTCTAACTTCTCTAGCAGTCTGTAAGCTGAGCATTTGAATTGCAGTTGTTCGCTTCACAAAACTCTGAAACTCTGGCCACTTAAGCGTCTCGTGTCTCTCAGAACACGTCTAAAATCTGCAGTATGTTCGTGCTACTTTTACTTATATCTCTTTGGCTCTGTATCTCAAGCCTCGCGTGTATATGGAGCAACCTCTACGTTTCTGTGGGGTTGCTAAATCGAAAAACTTTGCTACTCGACGCTCAAGTCAAGAGTAGAACGAATCGAAATAAAATGATAGCTGGTGGTACGGGCTCGGGTTAGGGCCAGCTAGTTGCGGTGCTTCACAATGATAACGGTCGAGGGCGCCTGCACGAAAAAGGAAGAGGGAAAGAGAAAGAGAAACACGGTGGGACGAGCTCTTCGTACACGGTTGAATGAAATGTAACAGTGTGTACAGCGACGAGCAAAAGTATTGGCGCAAACCACATTTTTTGCAAATTTTTGCAAATTTTTTGCGATTTTTTGTGCACTCTCGGGTATTAAACTTTACGTTTCTATGTTTACTATATTTTATATAGAGGGCTGACGGAAAGTTGATATTACGTGATTTCTTGGGGAGTTTTTATTATGCAAGTAACTGGTCCAAATAGCCTTGCCAGTAAGTAGTCGAATTTTTTGCGTTTTTTGGTTTGCATGTACCGGGACATCGTTACAAAAAGAAGGAAAGATGAGAAAGAGACCACTCTTTTTTAAGGATTTTGATAATCCCAAAATTTGGTGGTGTGGGGTTTGGAGATGTAGGGATTTGGGGGTCTACAGATTTTGAGATTTAGGAATTTGACAAGCCAGCGATTTGGGAGTTAAGGGGTTTGAGCATTTGGAGATTTGGAAATCTCAGGATTTCGGGATTTAGCAATATGGGAACCTGGGGATTTCGGTATATAGAGATTTAAGGTTGTCGAAATTTGAGAATATAGGGATTTGGAGGTCTAGAAATTTGGGAATTTAGGAATTTAGCAAGCCAGTGATTTGGGGGTTTAAGGAGTTGAGGATTTGGAGATTTGAAAGTTTCGAAATTTCAGAATTTAGGAATTTAGGAAACCTGGAGATTTGGGTATACACTTATGTTAGGATATCGAAATTTGGGGATATAGAGATTTAGAAATGCAAAGATTCAGAGATATAGAGATTTTTAAATGTTTACGATATTTAAAGAACAACGTATCACGACTTTTGAGACTGCAAGATTTTTGTATACAACTATAATTTCGTAAAAAATATCCGTTTCGTACAAAAGTACTTGTTCTTTTCAGAAAAGTACCATACTCCCTAATATTGAACGCCAAAACTTTAAACGTGACTTCTCCAAAATACATTCTCAAAAAAATGTACAAATTTGTACAACTTGATGACAGTCACAAAGGATTTTACCCCTTGGGTAGAAACTTAAATGAAATCGAACTAAAGGAGTTAAAGTAAATGAAAAGTACAAGATTCAGAATGTAATTTGCTACCAATTTAAACAGTTTTGACAGTACTAAAACAGAGGAAAAAAGTTAAAATGTTACGTCTATTTTGTATTCAAGCGTATAGCAGTCCTTGCCTATGTAACTTATAATTGGACTTAAAATTAAAGCTTATTCAAAATTTGAGTAAAATTTGTCAAATTTTAAGCATGATGGTGTCATGAGTGCGTCATCTGTAAGTCTGTTATGTGTGCTACATATTATAAGGCAAGGGATTAATAGAGGCGCTTGACATTGAATTTTTCATCCATAAAGTTTTCATTGATACGTAAGTGGCATTATCTTTCCTAGTACTACATCTGAGTAAATAAATAAAGAAAAATAATGCGTTGAAGAAAAAGATTGAATTGTATAAATAGCAGCAGCTACACGAAAATTTGTCTTCTGAACTTTAAGGGCAGCACTCTAAATCCTGCGGTACACCGATAAATTTGATTCCTGAGAGCAAGTGGAGATAGTACTTTAAAGTATAAATGCTTTAGAGTACTATACAGCTCTTAGTGTATTGTAAGTACTCCTAAAAATCCATTAAAATGTATGTCTAGATGAAAGTAAAACTTGAAATGTATAGAAATAATTATTGCTGCGGCGTAACATAATTATTTTCAAGATTTATAATCATAAAGCCATCATTACTTTTATTGTTTAAAATATTCTTCAACAAACAATCGTTGTTTTTTGCAGCTGTTTATTACAATTTGTATTTCCAAATTTTTCTATTTAACATATTTTGTCAAGACTCAGCAAACTTATGGTTTTATTATTCTCAAACCGTTAGGTGATGAGCGATGACGTATGTTTTATTTCAGGTCAAACTTAACCTCAGTACGAATATTTTGTAAGGGCGGTTACTGTCCCCTTTTCTTAACATTTTTTTAACCAATCCAATAGTTCATTTTAATCAAGTCGCTTGTCCACCCCTAACAGCATGTCAACTCCACATTTCAATTTTTTCCCCCTATAAATCAATTGAACATATTTATCCTGAAATAGTTAATTCATTTTGTGTCTGAGTGGCGTCACTGATCCATTAAACTAGCTCGCTTCATTAAGTTGATCCGCTAACACACAGCAGTTATAATTACATAATGTCAACGATTATAAGCTGTGGTATATTCACGTATGCATTAAACATCTTATACAGGGTGTTCCAGTTTCTTCCGGCCAAACTTTACGAGCGTGTTCTGCACGCAAAAGTAAGAAAAAAATGTTATATGAACGTTCGCTCTTAAATGTTTTATTAAACAATTATAACTAATAATACAAAATTATAATGAACTGGTATTTTGTCGACACAGTGTACAAACGTATTATGAATATCTCTATTTCTGTTTACATAAACTCTTATGTCTACTTGCTCTGGTAGTTGATATCCACATTTTTTATTAACGATTTATTAACGAGTTAACATTTCAAAATGACGTCCGTTATTACGAATACGTACGCTGTGTCGACGAAATGCAAGTTCATTCTAATTTTGTATTATTAATTGCAACTTCTTAATAAGAAAAACATAACATTTTTTTCTTACTTTTGCGTATAGAACACGCTGGCAAAGTTTGACCGGAAAAACTGGGACATCCTGTATATCACTCCTGTGACTTTATATCATTTCATCTTCTTTTGTTAGTAGATAAACTTTATGTCTTCAGTAGATAAACCTTATCTTCTCTAAAGACAAATTAAAATAAATATCATATTGATTCATAAATTTTGTTAGTTGAAAAATTTCTTAAATTTTCGATTTGTTATTTAGTTAGTTTTATTATTATATGGAGAGTAAGACGAAAACATTTTCATATCACATAGAAGAGAGCTCAAACGTAAAAACATGTTCTTACTAAAGAAAATGGCTTAAAGTAATGCAAAAAGAAGAAGAAAAACGTATTCTTTGTCAGAAAGGGACGGATTCTTTCGTGAGGACGACTGTGACAACACTGAATGTGTTTTCCGTGGTCATTTCTTCTGTGAATTCGCAGAAAGGTGGGTTAGGTATTTGAAATGTCAAGATTATATGTATGAGATGGGGATAAAAATATTGATTATGTGTGTAACATGCGTAAACATTAGTTATCCAGTATCTTACTCCATGAGTGGAAAAAGAGGGAATCTCATCTTTGTTTGCAAAACTATTTTTTTATTTTTTTAACTAAACTCAGGAAATTTATTTCAGCATGTCCTGATTATTAGCAGATGGCTCCTACTATTACTATTATTTATTTATAATATATAATATTATGAATTTGTGCAATGTTTTTGTTAGTATCTCTATTTTGCTTCGAATGTCTCGACCTTGAACAAAATTTCAGGAGAAGAGGAGAAACATAAAATATGGGAAACAGAATTGAATTAATTAAATTGAATTAAAATATGAACAGAAAAGGCATTGTGTGGATATAAGAAAAATTATAAACAAAACTACATTCTTCAATAACTCAAAAAATTCTATAAAATATTGGATAAATCAAGAATTTAAAGATAACAGTCATATACAAAATTAATTAAAAAAGATGATTAGATTGTGTAACTAATTACGTATATTGCAATACTGTCTACTATAAAAAAAATAAAGCATTTTTTTAATGAAAGCATTTTAACATTTTTTAATGCTCAGAGCAAATTTCAGTTTGACGAGGTTCTAATACTGAGTTATACGAGAAAATTGTTCAAACATTTAAATACGGGCCTGGTAATGCTTTGATGCATGAACTCCTTTAGTGCAGAAGAGTTTGTTTTCATCGAAAATACTCTGACAGCATACAAATATTTAAATAACCAAAATTAAAAGGGTATAGCTAGTTTAAGCAAAAAAATATTGAAGAGTACAAAAAAATTTGTTGCTGAAACGTCGCCACCCGTTTTGAAATCTTTTTCGAACTAATTATTATAATTACATAATTTCAAGTTATATTAATTATTATAATTACATAAATACATTAAATATTGTAATTATTACAATTATATGAAGTTAATATAAAAAATAGACACATTAATATTATAAGTTTTTGGAGCTTTTTTTTTAAATTTTGATGTTGTTCTTTTTAACTTATTGTATTTATTCCAGTGTCGCATAGAAAGGAGAGTAGTCATTCTTTTATAGTTTACTGTCTCAAAGCAAAGTTTTAAAATGTTGCAGTGAAATTAAATTTTAATAGATTATGATTTTTAACGGAATAACTTCTATTTCATCGTTTAAAATAATAAAGAGTCTTTATTAGTATGGTCCCTGCTATAACTTGTACAGTGTTCCAGACTTCGAAAATTGTGATTATTCGTAAATATCTTGTTATTTGTCAGTTCTAGGGTAAAATTAATTAGAACAAATAGCTTCAAAAATTCTCTGCAGAAGAGATTGTATGAGTTCTTTTATAGGAATGACAATTTTCATATGTGATGGCTTATAAACTTCGAATGTTACATTTCTAATAAACAATGCAACCCTTTGCACATCATATGCAATTAACCTAATTCATAATGTCGTTTCCTTAGAAAGTTATATATTTTCCAATTTTTCCATTCCTCGGTTCATATCTAGGAAAGTAAAATTTGAATTTTTATCGCCCATTTTATATTCTTCAGGGTTAACCTCATAACGATGCGAAACATTATGACTACACGCTGCTGAAGTTAATTTTCCTACGATCCTTGAACCAATTACAGAAAATTACATTCAGCAAAGTGTCTTGAACATGTGACAGCAGAAACGTCACAGAAATGGTAATAGAAATGTCTAAAATGTCGTTCCTCATTATCCACAACCAGTATCCGGGATTAAGTGCATAATTACATCAGTTACAAGTTCGTATGGTATTATCTAAAAAACTGCTTCTCTTATGGAAAAAACTTGTAGAACCATTTTTATAGAGAATTTCCAGAGCTATTAATTTTATTATGACTCTTTTTGCTGTAGACCTTATAAATAACGAGATATTTGCGAATAAGTGATTTCTGCTTGCCTTTGATCAGTAAAGTGTTTGGTAGCTTATCGATACAAACTTTTGCTGTTTTTAATCTGTGAAAATTTAGCTTGTTATGAATTATTTCTCTGATTGGAAAATATTTTATAAAATTCCTCTAATATTAAATTATTTAGTCGCGCGTCTGCGAAATACGGTGTTGACTTTTTGAAAAATAATTACAAATTTAATAATTTTAAAATTACTTCCTAAAAGAAATTATTTTAGGTTGACATGCAAAGTGTTGACATATAAAGTACATATAATTATCGTGAAAATAATAAATATTCAATTTTTACTAGGTTCAATATGACATTTAACGTTTATTTTTTTATATAAATTGATTCTTCAAAATATTCTCCAGGAACACGAAATTGTAAAATTAAAAACTCAACGATTTACAAGATATAAACTTAAAACAAATTTTATACAAAGCTTTCAAACATATTCGAATTAGTTTTTTTTCGTATAATCCCTACCATCATGCTTCCATATAGTCTAGGCTTATTGAACATTCCAGAAGCGTGTAGTATCGAGAAATTTCTTCACAGATAACATACAGGCCGTGCCATGTTCTGAAGCATTGAAACGACAAAAAGAATGAAAACGCGAGCGTTTACGCGACACGACGCCCGATTGCATCGAAAAAACAAGTAGTCTTCGAGTAGTCATCGTTCATGTGACGTGTAACGTATTTTTGCATTGCATTCTTCGTAGTGGAATGCTCCATGGAACTGATTTATGGGATAACAAGTGCAGCTCCATCAAAGAGAAAATGCAAATGCATATTTCTTTAATACTGAACTGAATGGGGTAAATGTCCCTGCGCTTAAATGAGTCAACATAATTAAACATTGATCACAAATTTTGTTAACAAGGACATTCATTTTTCTAACATCAAAAATAATTTTTCTTTTGTACAAAATGAACTATCAAAATGATTTTACCTAAACTTAAGTCTCACCTTCAATCCTAACTTAACCCAAACTAATATAATCTAAACTAAAAGTCCAAAAAGAGTCTATCTTACATGCAATTCACAAATTACAAATAAAAGTTTGTGTCGTACATTTGTGTCGTACCTTCTATAGTTATTCAAATACATCCAATCTCATTTAACGTACGTTTCTATGCCAAGTAAAAGCTATTCTCACGTACACATAGTCAAGTCATCCTGTTCGTAGAAACGATCAATCAGTTGATGCTTTAGGTGTTCCGAAGTGCCGTCTATAAGGCCCATAAACTATATAGTCATGCTGCCACTATTTGATAATGTTCGTTACGTAAACGAGGCTCTTTGGAAGTCGAATTCCCAATTTCCGATCGCTATATCTTGAATATGAAGCTTTAAGTAGCGCATTTTCACCCTTTTACCAGCAAGTAGTTTTATAAACAAATGTGTGTAAAAGGAAGGAATTTACAATATTATACTATTAGTGTGAAATGACTTTTAATATAAAAATAAAGAAAATAAGTATTTTTACTACTTTGTAGTAAAGGTACTTTGCTTTAAATAGAACACCCTGTAATAATCATTTTTTTATTTCGATAAAAATTAATATGTACAAGAGAAAATATTTAAGTCGTTATGTAATTCCGTATAAAGAATTTAAAATCCATCATTATAATGTTAATATAAGCACTTTTAACAACAGTGATTAGCTCTCATAAAATCTAACAAAAGTACACGTTGTAGTAATAACATTTCACCTTAAATTTTGCCGTAATTTGTAATAATATGAAAAAGTGTTATATATAAAACTTGCACGGTATGAAGAGCCCCATGTAGTGATACAAACATTTTCTACGTACGTGGAGGCATAGAGGAGATTTCAAGGTCACCTCTGCTTTTTAAATAAAATACTGTCTTTTTTTATCGCAATATAATAAATGGTGCTCAGATACCTTCAACAAGATCATTGCAATCTCCTCCATGCTTTCATCTACGCAAATGTCAATGTCAAGGGAGGATAAGATGGTGGCAACAGTTTGACTTTGGATGATTATTTGAACATCACGGAAATGTTACCTTCTTGAAGAGAATCAATTTCTTAAGTAGAATCGGTCATTGTTTATTGCATATTCCTGTAGCCTCCGTCGAGACATTTTCAAAACACTACTATGTTTGCTTTTTGCGCAAGTCATTCCCCAGGTATGAAGCTCCCAAGTTGACATATCGTCGGCATTTATATTACTCAAGGTGCACCGTGCGAAGGTACGATCAGATTTATGTCACTTGTGTCAACTCGGAAGCTTCAAATCCAGGAAATGACTTGTACAAAAAACAAACATAGAAGTGTTTTGAAAATGTCACGACGAGGGCCACAAGAATATGCAATAAAAATGAGGGAATCTATTTAAAAAACTGAAGATGACTTTCAAGTAACCTTCAAAGGACAATTCAAGGTCAAATTGTTACCACTACCTTATGTCTTTGATATCCTGCAACTTTTATCTGAAATATTTTTCCAGATTTAAAGTCATTTCTGCAAGATGTGAGTAGGGTAGAAATTTTAAGTCACCTTGTATACCGAAGTCAAACTAATTGTCGGACAAAAAACTAACACTATGTTATAGGACTAAGCGATAGTTATTATATAGTTAGTTATTACTTTTCATAAATATTTACTAACAATAAGAATCGAAACTTTACCCAAATTCGAATTTCTACATAGAATTTTTACATAACATTAGTATTATTAAATAGTGGTTTATAGTCGCATCAACTACCCAGGTCATTAACGACTGTTGACCAGTTTACGGAGATAAGGTTATAGTCGGAAGTGGTTGGTTTGACATAACTTTTTCATAGTTAGGTGAGGATTCCTATAGTTTTACAAAATTTAGGTGTCTAAATACGTGTCGAATATTTTTTCGAGAACTACATTATATCCAAGTTTCATCAAAATCGGAAATCATCACTTCGGGATGGGTCCTTGTAAGTGCATTCCAGTGGTGTATTTTATGTTTTGAGTTTTCCGGATGGTGGAGAGGAAATCAGAGAAGAAAATACATAATATTAATTTATACGATTATAAAGAGAAGCTGCAAAATGCTAAGTAGCAATATTTGTTTATTTGAAAGAA
Source organism: Megachile rotundata (assembly GCF_050947335.1). NCBI lineage: Eukaryota > Metazoa > Arthropoda > Insecta > Hymenoptera > Megachilidae > Megachile > Megachile rotundata. The sequence continues at coordinate 4,269,318 of NC_134995.1, forward strand.
AATTGTACTTTCGACACAATACTTGGTATATAGTCAACACGGTTGTTTATTCAACAAATGAATATTGGACGTTGTCATTATTATGTACGCGATACGAACATTATTTTCTGCTTTCATTGCATACGAGTCACGTTATGTCTACTCTCGTTGCTTTCATACAATGCGTTACTAATTACCTTCGTAACTTAACAATTGTAATGTTTCCGCATCATGTATCTGCAGTACACATTCTTCGCAATCCTTTGTAAAATTGAATGCAAATGAAATGCGGTACACAAATAATCCTTGAAAATTTTCGCAACCTCTCACATTGAAATACCTGCTACAATGTTGTTAACAGTATTATTACAGTATGTGGTAATGGGATGTTGTTGTGTTACACACATATATTGCGAATAAGAAGAAGAACTCCGTTATTGTATGCTTTTGAACAAAAGTCTGTAGCTTAGTGGAAAATTGAATTAAAAGTGTATTTAATATACGGAGGCATTTCATATATTTATATAACGGAATGATATTTTATATATGTTGTATACATATGTAGAAAAATTATATATGTGAATATACCATGTAAGTACATATTTACAGATTAATAAACTATAATTAATATGTATTTATTATACAAATATTGTATATATGTTATACATTATTTTGTTATTTTTAAATTAGCTTTGTATAGAAACTATAGATGTATCTATACACCAAAGTATAAATAAATTTTGAACGTAATAAAAGATTTGTAATGTGCTTCAAAATTCTTTTAAACAGCTTCCAAATTTTAGAATTGTCCTACACACTTTTCTTGTACGTAAAATAAAAAAAAAATCTCCTAATGTATAAACAATTTATGAAACATCCTTCAAAAGGAGTTTAAATCTTGTTTGGTTCCCTTTCCGTTCTTGTGATATGCGACGTCTATCGTATATGACAATATGCATAAAAAATTCACTGAACACCAATTAGCTTGGACTTACAATATACGAGATAGGTGTAACATACGAACAAAGTGACGTGCTCGTCGACGTATCATTAATCAAAGCTGAAAGCAGGTATATAGATACCTGCCGGTAAAGGGTTTAAATTATCGAACTTTCTAGGAAAGCGGAATACACTGCCATGGTATCGACATATTGATCGATCACGGAACTCCCCAAGAAATAAATACCTTAAATGAAGTCACGAGATTATAAAACAAGCTTCCGTTTAACCTTTGATCGCGTTTGACGGCGATCGTTGCAACGCATAAACTACGTTATTTTGTTTAAAGGGAAACTTTGTTAAGGTACGGGACGTAAAAGAAGCAAAACTTGGTAATTCAAAAACTGACTGAAATAAATAATGTTCTCTTTTCTTTGTGAGAATACACGCTGTCTCTATCCTTGCTAATTACACCTATCGATCTTGAATGGAGAGTGTGATAAATAATTTAGTGTTACATGCACTATAGTCTGTGAAGCTATCTGACAAGTTCATACGTTGTCACATATTAATAACAAACATTAATCTATAGACACCATATTTCAATAATTATTGTGTGATTTATTTATTTATAATTGCGTTGCAAAAACAGTTGTAATAATGTTAATTATTAGTATATGGAATTTGAACTTCATTAATAAAATGCATAATTTTTTTTGAAAATTATAACATGGTATATATTCATTCCTAAATTCCAAAGTCTCCTTATACTGGTAATTTAATATCTTTTCATAATTTTAATTTTATAGTAACCTAAATATGAATTATTTTACTTTATATATATATTAATTACTATTATTTTAAACAAATATGAAAATATCAAACTTTATATTCAATTTAAGAATTATGAAATCCAATCTATTTTATTAAAATCTGTTTGTAAAATCTGCTGTATTAAAATCTGTCAATAATATTGAAGATATGAATAGCCAGAATTTAACAATATTGAATTCGATTCGTATGTAATTAAACATCTGAATCTACATCCCTCCATTATTAGAAGTAGATAATCAAATAATTACTCCACTTATTGCTGATCGATTTCTAATAACTTCGAGAGACATAATTTATTCTTAAACAATTCCATCAATAGGAATTAAAATAGATGCAACTTGCGGACGAAGTAATCAAGGAAATCTTTATGCTTTTCAATCTACAATTTATTGCAATCAATGTTCTGAAATTTAATTATAGACCTATTTAATTTGTGGAAAAATTGGAAAGTTGAGAGATTTAAATTTTCGGACGAGGAATTTTTAGATTTGGTAATTTGGGGATTTGGAAATTTGGGAGTTTGAAATTTAGAGGTTTAGGAATTTCTAGAAATTAAAGATTTGAGAATTTGGTGAATTAGGGATTTAGGAATTTGACAATTCAGAAACTTGAAAATTTTAATATTTACGAATTCCAAAATTCGGAAATTTTGAAGCTTTGAAATTTAAATACTTGTAAATTTATTTGAAGATCTGGAAATTCGATTGTTTGAGGAATTTGGTAATCTGAGAATTTAGAAAATTAGAAAATTTTTAAATTTGTTGAACTAAGAGTTAAAAAGTTGAGAATTTTTTAATTTATTGGGTTAGGAGTTTAAAAATTGGAAATTTTTTAATTTGTAGATTTTCAGATCTGGAAATTTGGAAAATTTTATGATTTGGAAATTTAAACAACTGAAAGGAAGTTTAAGAATTTCGAAACTCATTTTTTGAGGAGCTTAAGGATTTGGAGATAAACATAGACTTCCACACAAAACCATCCGCTATTTCTAATTTACAATTTAATTTGAAAGATTTTAATTAGAAATTAGAAATTAATTTTCAGTCACATCATTCTATTAACAGAAATGAGAACTAACAATCAATAAGATTATCAGTAATTGTAATTTAATCGTTACTTAAGTTTAATTATATAATAATAACTCTTTCCTTTGGACCTCATTACTTAATACTCAAATTAAAGTCTTAACCCCTTGCACTGCAATACCGTGTCATACTCGTGACGTGCCTTACAGTTCATATGTGATGAACCAGATTCGTATTATCATTGCAAATAAATTTTGCGTTCAACTATAAGTCTTCAAAATTAAGGATCATTGAATACAAAACGTGCCTAACTTATCAATTTTTTTTATTTGCCTTTATGTTGTAGTAATAATTGATGAGCTGCAATTGACGCAACTGTTTAAAAAATTGTAGGTTAAGGGGTTAATTATTACACACCTGACCGTTCATCCATAGTCTTCTGATGGGACACAAACATTACAAGCGAAAGTAGCGATAGATGAAAAAAGGTGCTATAAAAAATACAAACTAACCGTTTAAGGGAAAGTTTCGATAGTATAAAGGTTTATCGTTCGTGACGTTTCGCCGTGTAAAGCATTCTGTCGCCTCACCACCTTGGTTCCCTTCTCTTCGTACGTGGCAATCGACTCTTGCCTGAACTAGTCGAGGCAATAAGACCAGAGAACACCACCTGTTTCCAAGTGTTATGAAACCTCCGGCCAGTAGCACCGCCTTTCACAACGACAACTTGCCACATAGATACACACTGCATCCAACTCACATGTTCAGCTCTTGCTACAACCCTCGCTCCAAGTCCGTTAACACCAACTTCTACCCATCAAGACCATTACTACTAAGGTTACTCTTTACGAGTCCACGGGATTTTGTCGCCAAATATTGCAGATGACGCTTAATCAGATACCCCTTTTGTTCGCCATTTTCCCGAGGGGTTTTCGTCGAATGGTCCTCCATCGGTCCGTTTTTGTATTAATAACATCGTTCACACTGTATGGTCTGGCAGCACCGTTTCGTCTAATCGGTAATGAAGGTTTTGTTTTACGTGAAATGTTATGCCTCTGATGGTAATAAGTTATGATTATTAAAGTTATACATTACGACTGTGTTATTGCGAAATAAAATGTGAGCCGTTGGATGCGATATCCGCTCACTCTACCGATCGTTTTTCCTACATAAATTATTCAACCTTTTTGGATATACATAATGCATCGAAACACGGTAATGGCGAATAATTTTACTTTTTCCGCTGGTTTTAATGCACATGTTCCTGAATACAGGCTGTTTCAATCGGTTATATTTTGCGAAGTAGCTGTTTAACCTCTTCCCGTGTCCGAGTCTCACTCGTGACGCACTTACAGCTCAAATATGACAAACCTTACTCAAATTTTGAATGTTCAACTTTGAAATTTAAGTCCAACTATAAGTTGCATTATCAAGGATCCCTAAATATAAAATACTCAGAACATTTTAATTTCCATTGTTCGTTTTAATGTTACAGCCCTGAATACTGAGTCTTGACTGACGCATCTGATAAATAAATGGCACGGGAAGAGGTTAAAATTGACCTTAAAGTGATTATGGAATTAGAGGTTGCGAGAACTTTTGCTCACCCTGTACAACAGCGGTGAGAGTCGTTCGAATTATTGTGTAATACGTTGTAACTCTGCCGTGAACAACCGAACAATCTCTCGGAACGACGTGATACGTTGTAATCCAACAAATCACGGTAACGCGACATGTCGCTTTAAGCCGTCGCTGCCATCTCGATACGTCTACAGACATTTAATTCAGACGTTAGTTAACATGCAAGATGTGACTATGTACTTATAGGACAGGGTTAATTAAAAATTAAATTTTTAAGAGAACATTTTTATGTTCTACTCTTCCACAAAACTTTAACAACAATTAGAGAGAAAGATGTTTTATTAAATTAGGATTTTAAACACTTTACTAAGTTTTAAGAAAACCACAAAATAATTTCGGATTATTGATACCAAATACATTATGTTTCACTTTTGTACGTGGAAGTTTACTTTGTTCTACAAATAAAAATTACGAAAAAATATTACATGATAATGCGTGATCATATAAACATTTTTTTTTATAGAACCTGCTAGAAAAGTTATATGGCGAAAATTGGAACAGCTTGTATGAGACAAAGTTGTTATTTCATATTTTTGATATATCTTTCTAATAAAATATTTAACAACCTATGTTCAAATCATATTTTTATTAATTTTGCTCATACAATATATAGATAAAGTTTTGCAAAATAATTGAGACACTCTGTATAATATACTCATGTATAAAAATCGTTACCACGTTTATTAAGTTGACTGCAAATTGAAAGGTTCAAGCCTGTAATAACCTATTTTTTTTGTCCTTTCTTAAAAATATTTAATTATATTGAATAATTATGTTAGAATTATTGCTATTGCTAGTAATTTGTCTTAGTTATGTTGCACTCAATACTTGAATGGTTTTATAATATGTAAAATATTTGAATTGTTTTTATTATGCATTGTACATTAACATTCTACGTTGGGGCTTTGAAAAATTACACGTACTTGTACATTTGACTATGTACTTATGTTATGTGAACAGAATATGATAAGAAAGTGCGGCGATAAAAGCTGGTACACCCTGTATCTACTTTGATCCTAAATTTATGTATTGAATAGTACAGTCATAAAGTTTCTAAATTCTGTAGAGATCAATTATTATCAGAATACTAATTAGCTCAGGAGTTAAATTTCTGTGAATGGCTTCGATGGCGTAAAAATGAGACACTTTTGGGTAAAAGTGTGTGCTCTATTTACAACAAATTTATTAAGGATATTTGTTTCGAAATGAGACCTTACCTTGCGATAAAAAAATTTCAAAGCTAATTCGCTGAGATCTTTTAAGAAATTATTCCACAATATTTAGAGCTAACTGCTTCTAGTACCAATTTTCGATATTATATATCATGTTATATGTATATGATATATCATGTCATATTGTTACAGTATCTCAATTGTATTACATATCATATCATCTCAATATCTCAATATTGTATATCATGTCATATAATCTCAACATCCCTGTCATATTATCTCAACATCTCAATATTACAATAAAATACCAAAGGGTCAACACACTGTGCTGCTATTCCTTAAAAGCTGACGAATATTAAATTTTCGAAGTATATATGCAGCTTTCTGCTGTTAATACATATTCATTACACATGTATTATATTAACGAATAAACGTCACTTGGATTTCGTAGATATATTGATTAGTTAATAAATTAATGAAACCATCAATGTTAACAAAACTTCACATTTCTTAATGTCCTGAACATGGGTATAAATTTAATATACCAAGGAAAAATTATTAAAAAAGTCATATGATTCATAAATTCATGTTATGATTAACCCTTCGTCTTATAACAATGTATCATACTGGTAATACACATTACAGTTCAGAGACAACAACTCAAAATTGCCAGGTGTACCTGTTACTAATTTTTAATTTTTTTTTTCAAGAAAGTACTTTAATTTTGGGAAAAAGTACTTTATTCAAAGAATGCACCCTGCTATACATTCTTCCTATCTGCCCTTCAAATTGTGGCCTCTACAGAAAACTGTTCGTATTTTGAAAGAAACCAGTCACAGAGCCGTTTCTCGACATCTTCGTAACTGTTGAAGTGTTTCTAGAAAAGTACGTGAGCCATTGATGAAAACAAGTGGTAGTCTGAAAAGGCAAAGTCTAATGAGTATGGCGGGTGGGCTAAGAGTTCCCAACCAACTGCAGAAATTGTGCCTTTAACCGTTTTCATTGTGTGATGCGACGTTATGTTGCAAAATCACTTTTCCGCGTCTTCTAGTATAATTTGGACGCTTTTCGATCAATACATAATTCAAACTGATTATTTATTAACGGTAGCAATCGGTATTCACTGTTTTCACGTGGTTTTAGCTCATGGTACGCGACACTGATCCCACAAAATGCATAGCATTGTCTTTCTTCCGAAGTGATGCTTGCCGCTGATATTGATGATTGTGTCAATCAATGACGTTTTGCGTTTTGAGTTTCTAAAGTAGAACCAACATATGCATATTGCGTTAGAAATACGAAAATAACGCGTCGCAACTGCTATTTAGTTTGAAACTAGACATTACCACAAAAATAAAATATGCTAACTCGAAATCGTCTGAACATCGACGTCGTATTGAAAGGTATCATTGCAACAAAGTAACTTAAGAATTTAAACTATAAATACGCCTTTACGCCTAATGCAGTTCAGCTCAGAAATTAAGAATTATTAACCGGTACACCTGGTATATATTTCATGGAAGTTTGTATATTAAACAAAATTATAATAAATTTAAGTAAACAAAAATTATTGTAATAGATGGACTTTGTAAGTAAATATTTTCAGTTACAAAACCTTTGTCTCTATTGAAGATTAGAGTATTCTAATTCTTTTAATTGAAAGCGAAAGGAAAATGCCGCAACTGCTGTTTGGTTCGAAATTAGACAATGGTACAAAAATAAAATGTGTCAACTCGAAATCATCTGAACATTGGTGTTTTGAAAGATATTGTCATAACATTACAATTACATAAGAATTTAGACTGTGAATACGCTAAGCGTCTAGTGTAACCCAGAGCAGATATAATAATTATTAACCGGTACACCTGATATATTTGCAGCTCGATTGAGTTTGGAGTTTAATAGCAATTATAATTTGGATAATTAAGGATCGTTGTAATCTAAACTATATCTTAGTATCTAAACTAGAAATAATGCTTAGCATCTTCTTGATTTGTTTTAACGTTGTAGCAATAATTAGATAGCTCAGAATGAGAAAGAAATATAACTGTCGAAAGAATCATAAGTTAAGGAATAAATATATGTTACGAATATAAAAACTGCAAAAGAATAAAGTAAAATATCGTGGAATTTAAGCTTGCAATCCCCATCTCAATATATCATCAAATTTTAATAAAATGTAAGGAAACTAAAGATTTCATTCTTTGGTATTCATGTTATTTCAAATTTTTTGATGAAGATTTGTCAAGTGTAATATCAAATCGAAAAAATTTGGGAAAATTTTCAGGATTTTAATATTTTGAAATAAGTCGAAGTATCTACAGGGTGACTCACCACATTTTGCCATCTATGTAGATTTGCGTCATTATAAAATCAATTGAACTTTATCTAAAACATTGTTTGCTATAAGTAATAATAATGACGCAAATCTAGATGGCAAAATGTGTTGAGCCACCCTGTATTTAAATTTAAAATGTCCACTTTAGAACTGTTAAATTAGTAAGTATTGGTGCGATATCTCTACGCAAGTTGATGTACTTGTATGAAATTTTATCTGAAACAGAAATTTATCTGACTAACGCAACTTCCGTTCAAAAGTGTCCCAATAATTGTGCGATATACACAGACAGTTGTACATGCTAGGAATCATACAAATTATAAAAGAAGTTATTGCTGAATAATGTCCAGGAAAAAAGTTAATCAAGATATGCTTTAAAGACTAAATTCATTTTAGTTCAGACAATAGTTTTTCAGAAGTAATTGTGAAAAAGTGGAGAGATATTCCTTCAAAAGTATTTCAAGTTATTTTGGAGACTGAGATATACTTTATTTAAATTCCACAAATACAAATACGACTCGGATTGCAAATATAAATAAAAACAATAATTAGTACTTGAATAAAACAGTACTCTTTATTTTACAGAACATTTATAATACTACAATTTAATACAATTAAACCACGTGAGCTATAAATATTGAAGTATTTCGGTAAAATTGTAAAAAGTGAAAAAATAATCTGTTTCCAAACGTTTTGTGGTTAACGTTATATCTAATTTCACAATTTTATTTTATAATTGTCAAGAAAAACTAGAAAAATAATAAATTTTCACGAAAATTAACTTAAAAACATTATTCATATTAATGGCCTTAAATTCTCCATTTTAGATTTTAGAAAATTATGCATTTAGGCAGCTTTTTCAGAAACGGCCGCTGTGCAACGTTTTATTAAACTTTTTTCCTCCTTTATGAAACTGTCCACATCAATAAAGAATATTAGGACAGGTTCATTCTACATTTCTATATAAATATTGCGCTCAATATTTCACATTTTTATTCTATTATTCCCACTTTAAAGCAAAATTTAATCGCCACTGGTTCGGGGCTTTATCTACGACAGGACAGTATTACAGCGTTGTGTTTAACGAGGAGTTACTTCCAACGGCACATGAATACGCAAATGGAACTGTACATAAATCAAGTTCAGGCATGTTACTACGTTGGCCAATTGATAGCTCAAATAGTGGTCTCATAAGGAAACCATTTCATGTGTCCCTTTCATATTTTAATGAGCTACCGTGAGGTGATAGATCTTGTTGTTATCAATCTCCCTTCTATACAGGGTATTCGTGGCATTATGGATCATTGTTTATGCGTGTACAATGAGAACGTTTAAAAAATGAAAAAGAATTTTCTATAAAAAATAAAAGTGCCGAATATAGTTGTACTTTGTATTAGCACCGGAACTTTAACTTTTTGTTATTACATTGTGTTTCAAGAAGTGGAGATTTTTCGAGTAGAATTAATTTTGCGCCGCCTCCGAAAAGGTTGAAATATATTTAATATACTACCTAACGAGTAAATAGGTTTAATTCATATCTGTGACGTAATTGTATGATTCAAAGAAATAGAAATTACTTCATTAGGAAATAGAAATTATTTTATACTTTTTAGTGCATTTCGAAGTCGGTGTATTTTTTTTCTGAAAATTATTTTATGATAATTATGTCCCATGCCGGTACGTTAATTTGTAAATCTAACGTAGGCAAAAGATTTAATGCGCGAAATTTTTCCATGTTCTATAACCACATACATCAGAAGATTGTATTAATCCAGTAGCGATTTTTTAATACTTAAAACTGTCAAAGTTTTATTTGGCGATATGATATTTCTTGTCAAAATTTAAAAAAATTAAAAAATTATTAAAAAAGTGATATTTTCAAAATTACCCAACCTAATAATATATATTTTACAATCGTGAAGCAATTCTGAATCAACAGATGTAATTCCTTTAATTGCACGTATTCTACATCATTATGAAGATATTACACTTCGCACAAGTACAATTTATGCGTTAAGATCTTCCGTGCGTCGAATACTACCACCAGTACGCGTCCATAACGCGGATCAAATGCGATATCTAACTCGAACGACATATTTTTATAGAGGCACCTTTGGACCTTTAAATTCTTTTTTCAAATAAGTTAGTGTACAAAATGTAACATAATACAATTTCCAGAATATTACGTATAGAAATTAGTTGTGCACCGAACGGAAGGTATAAAATGTACGTATAACTTCAACGATAATATTTTTTCCACAAGCGAAATTAAAAATTCCAATTTATCCGTATTTTGTCTTTTGACCTATAGTTTACATATGTGAAATTTGATCAAAATAGTGCAAAGTTTTATTAAAAAAATTTGCAAAATAATGTTAATTTTTAACATATTTTTTAAACAAATAAATTTTTCAAAAATTCACTTAGGCCATATTATTGGCCTTCTAAAACAGAAAAATTTGCACTTTTAATTTTTTGTCTAGGCCTAATAGTTCCTGAGATATTCGAGAAAATATGTTTTGCAACCCCAACTTTGGGGGCCATTTTCACCCTTTCAGCATGGACGATGGCCGATAAAAAAAAATACGTGTCAAATATTTTTTTGCGTTCTATATCATACTCAAAGCGCATCAAAATCGGCGATTGGCGATTGGGTAATGTCCCTTGTAAGAATTGTGGTAGTAGGGATACATGAATATGGTCCTTAACGTACTCTTATACTCTTTTCATATATTTTTCATGTGTATACATACGTGTAATACTTTTGAAAATATAGCCTTTTAAAAACGAAGAAATCATTTATGCTAACCCTGTATATTTTTTAACGTCAAATGAAAGCGTATGTCAAAACAGTTTTATTTAAGCTTATGGCAATGCCCTTCAAGTCCATGCAAAAACAGACAGTAAGAAATTGAATATTTCGTAATATTATATTTATTAATCATGTAACTAAAAACTGGTAGAATTGTGCACTATTCTTGCAAATTTGTCACATCATATGTTTAACCCCTTGCCTTACAACATTTTCATCACGATTCAATTTGTCGTTTAATTTTAATTCCTATCCCTCCACTCATGATCGCCACATAGAAAATGTCCCTAACATTTGAACATTCTTTGACGTCTTAATGTTACAACAATAATTAACCAATTAACTTAGGCGATCTTTTTGCAAAGTGCGCACCAGTGTGTGTCGCGATAATCAAGCGATGACGAGTTATTTGTTTATATCATTTCGTGTTGAACTCAAAACATTTTAAACATATTACAATTTACGAATATAATTTAGTTTTCGCCAAAATTATAATTTAAATGTCAAATTGTAACAAAATTTGACGCATGAGAGATATAGTCGTCATGACACAAAATTCTGCCACATCTCCATGACGGATATAGTCGTCGAACACGCTTAACTGATTAAGCCGCCATGTCTGACGTATTCGCTGAGAAAATCATAAGTTAAGGAGTTAAAAAACATACAAAAATGTACATATCACGTATAGTGCCGGAACATTTGTACATTTAGTTCATATTTTCAATTTCGTGGTGGAAATAATTTGCAATATCACAAACAACATATCAGCGTTATTTATTTGGATTACATATTACATTATTTCCAGGTTGTTCTGTTCCGATTAAAAGCTTGATGTTTGAAATTGGATTTCATTTTTAACATCCAGCAAAAAAGTACCGTATCCATTTTGCTGCAACAGTATTTGTAACGGAAAATACAAATAAATTCATACTTCATTGGTAAAACATTGTGTAAAACGTGTTTAAACTTTATACTTAAAATAATTAATTTTATAAATGTCTTCTTTATAAAAATACCCGTATTTGCGCTTGAAATTGCGTTTTTAAAAATTGGATACTAGCGGTTGAGAAATTACAAACGAAAAAAGCTGCGATTGAATAAAAAGTAGTTAACAGTGAAATTAAAATCATTTATCAAATGTACCTCTTAAAAATATATTAAACATTAAGATGGATGTTTCGCGTTTCTTCGCATGAATTAATTGGCTTAAATCAAAGTTATTTTGATGAATAAATGACTAAGTATAAATTGTATCAAAGATAAGTCGATATTTTATCAAATTTAACGCACAAAATTATAGTTTTAATCTCCTCATATTTATATACAAATAGACTTAAAGCTTGTACTGCATTTTCTTTTAATCGACAATCAATCAACATCGATTAGTTATTAAGATCATTAATTAATTATTACCGCCAACTAATTACTACGACCAATAATTGCAGCCATAATTACTACAACAATTAATAATATGATCCCTCAGATAATTCTTCACAGCATCACAATCATTATTCGCGTTATTACATTGGTTTGAGTTCTGATTAAAAACTTGAAGTCCGAAATTGGATTTCATTTTAAATACAAGGTCCATCAAAAAAAAAAGTAACGTATCAATTTTGTTGCAGTAGTGTTCGTAACGGAAAATATGAATAAATTCATGCTTCGTTGGCGAAACGAACATTGTGTACAGACGTGAAAAATTCAACGGTAGAAGATTTTCAAAGATAACAGCAGAGTATTCTTGTATACACTCGCGCGTTCATGAATATTAACGAGCGTGCCTTCTTTAGTTACCATTACACGGCACGGCGGAGCAATGAAGTGGTGGCAAACAATAAGGCGAGTAGAAAATCGAATAACTCAAAGTAGAATCGCTGGACGAAAGGGCGTATCCGATTCCCCTTCTCGTTATGTTTTCGCGTACGTATTCGCTATAGCAGGGAATTATCTGTCGATTCTAACCGTGTAAGTTACCGCAGTGCCGATGCGGTTATGGCGGTAATATTCTGCCCGTATGAGCTAGCGTAATGCCTAGTCGAACAAAGCGACTCCACTCAGTGGATGGAGAAACTTAATCTTCCATGTACGCGGCGTACAATGTAATGAATGCGAGTAATACAGAAACGGTAAAAGGTACCATTCGATGCCCTCTTATCATGGACGTTTATCGTACTTACCTGTAAATGGCCACTGTATTGTACAAACCATTACCATATTTTTCAACTTAATGCGCCTACTCGGATTATTTCTACTTCAGATCTAGCTTAGTGATTTGAGAAATTTCATCTTTAACGTTACATATTTATAAAGGTTTCTGCCTGGTAATATTTCTGAAAGTTTATGCATGTTTTAGGGTATTAGGACAGCAGTTTGTTTTCATCATTTTTAAATAAATATACGGAACATTGTCTGAAAGGAGATTTACACAAGTATGGGAGTGAGAATTGTATCGTACTTTGTATGTACGTATTTAGAGTGAAACATGTGAACCGTATCATTTGAATAACTTATTTCTCTTATAATAGATAAATTCACAAAAAGGGAATTTAACAATTTTTATGATATCATTTTCCGAATTTGCAAATTAAAAAATATATGGATTCCCAGATGTTGGAATTCTCAGATTACAAATTTTTGGAGCTACCAATATTTCCGTTTCAAAAGTAAAAAATTTTCAGATTCATTTCAAATTCTAGTGCAAAATGAAATTATTAACCTGAAAAATGTTGTAATTTATACATTTATAAATTTGCAAAATTTGTAAATTTAGATATTTAAAAATTTACGACTTCGTGAATTTGGAAATTTGGAAATTTAAACACTAGAAAATTTTTTAATTTAGGATCTTGAAAATTGGAAATCCCTTAATTTAAAAGTCTAAAAATGAAAAAGTTTTCAAAAATAAAGTTTCAAATTTTATAATATAAATTTAATTTTTGAGATTTAAAAATTTACTTTACAAAGCTTTAAGGTTCTAAATTTTTAATTTTCAAAATTTAAAAGTCAAATTTCGCAGATACTTAAATTCACAAATTACAAAATTTGGATATTTTTAAAATTCCAAATTTTCATGTACTCAAATTTTTAAATTGCAACTTTTAAAAATTCACAGATTTATACACTGGCGATCTCTTAAATTTCCTGATCACTAAATATCTAAATTTGCAAATTATTATGTTTACGTATTCAAAAATTTCTATATCCTTTAATTCTCAAATTCCAAAACTTCCTAGGGCTTACATTCTCAAATTCTTAAGGTCTGAAATTCCAAAATTCCAAAATTCCAAAATTCCAAAATTCCAAAATTCCAAAATTCCAAAATTCCAAAATTCCTAAGTTCCTAAATTCCTAAATTCCTAAATTCCTAAATTCCTAAATTCCTAAATTCCTAAATTCCTAAATTCCTAAATTCCTAAATTTTTGAATATAGTGATTTGAAAATTCGTTAATGTTATATTTCGAAATTTCTAACCTTTCAACTTTCCCTATTTGTAGATTTGAAAGTTTGGTACGGTATTTTTCTCTCTATTTCACATCTGTACGCTGCACATACTGTGCCCGCCAGTGTTTATAATCCCTCTGACGGGCACTTAATCTGCCTATGACTGCAGTCCGTATATGATCCTCTTGATAACAAAAAATATTTACTCCTTTTATTATTAAAAGTAAATACGTTATTTAAGTGACTTCTTTAATATCTTGTTCCATACATTTACCAACATAAAATAAAATACAAACAAATGAACGTAACAAAGATGAAATCACGATGAAATTAATCAATAGATGTAGTAGGAAGCATACTTTAATAATCATACTTTAATAAAAATATGTAATATTTATACCAGTTAATATTTATACTTGTAATATTTTCACAAATTTCCACATTTCAAAATTCGTTTTATTTTACAAAAATATTATTATTTTTTCATACAAAACTTTAATTGTACTATTGTTTAATTCAAAGTTGCCTATTAGTATCAAAAAATTTCTTTTTATTAACATAATTTATTCGACAATATTATTATACGTTACCATTGTAATTTTAATTTTAAATTTGTAATTTTAAATCATTAATTATTTAGTTAATAAATTGTTATTTTATTTGATTTCATTATAATATAAGAATAAATGTAGGCAATAATAGAAAGAACTAATATGCGAGAACAATTTTTTCCTTTCCGCTGATGAAATCGTAAAATCTGTTCGATAGTTGAACGTTCATTTCTGGCCAATCGAACGGTTTAAAACTTTCGTAACTTTTCGGTCGGTCTAATCGAAAAAGGAGGAAGAGAACGAAAGAAAACGAGTAACCAACTTTCATTGCAATTTCCGTGCTCACAAAAGCACAAGTACGGAATTGTAAGTCATTTGAATTTTCCATCGTTCTGAAAGCGAATCGGAATTTCTTTTCAATTTCAAACATTTTGATTCGATGAATATTAATTTTCGGATTTTATGCTGGAAATATCGATAACGGTACATCGTTTTCTACCAGGCTTCGCATCCATTCCGTCCCAATTTCACTTTCACGAGAACTGAGCGGTTGCGATTTTTAAATTCACCCGTTTTGCGTTTCCGGTGTCGGTTAATCGCGGTGAACGCCGAGTTTGCGGTGCAAACTTTATTTCACGCCCAGCAACCATTACTGCCCCCTCGTCCCATCCCATCCTTCCTTCCGTTATACCTCTTTCCGACCGTGTTCACTGAAAAATTGTACCTAGTAGATTACTCCTGTTGGGGTGTCAAACGACGACGCGACGAGTTTTCAATTTCTATCGATTTTCATTTTACGTTTTTTCAACTGTTATAAAGTATAAACGCTGAAATTCGATCGCTCGTTTTCTATTTACTACTTAAATAGTGCTTTTAATTCTTTTTTATACTTTTTAACCCTTTGCACTCGGAAGTACTTTTAACTTCGAAACTTTCCAATTAAAAAATTTAATGAATTTTTTTACGTTGTTATTATTATCTGTTTTGCTATATTTATGAGAATACTATTAAATAACATTTCAAATGGAATATCTTTAATAGGTGTACTTTTTATTTAACTTTCAATATTTTGTGTCATTTACATATGAGTGAATGCATGCATGACTCTAAAATTTTCGTATGAGTCTATCACTTATGTTATCAAATGTTTGTTGAAAATATGTCAATTGAATATTGTCAATGAAAATATTCATGTAAACAATTTGAAACTGTGTAACTGTATAAAAGTATTCAATAAAATTTGTAATTTCAGTGACAACATATTAAATCTGTATGGTCACCTTTCGAGTGCAAAGTCAACGCATGGATTTAAACTGTATCGCGTTATGTCCGCGTATTTTCGTGTTACATATTTAATATAATTACTATTATTATTATATTAAATTGCCATACGTATCAAAAAAATAAAGCCTAACATCTTGACACCCTAATTCAAACTCCAACAGTTTGACACCCTAAACATGTCCACATTCCAATGAACATTTTAGATAATATAATACATATGAGTAACAAATGAAGTCATATAGCTATTTATTTTCGTTCTTCTATGATTTCTTATGATTTATATACATTTTTGTTACAGGGGGCCCGCGGACATTTTCTGCTAGGCCTTACCGAGGAGGTTGGTTCGTTTGTTTGGTTTGCAATTAGGATTAGTCAGTAGACTTTTTTCTCTGAAAACGCCTAAATCCTCTTTCATCATCTATCGTGTTCTCACCTATGTTATTTCGCTTTCACGTTCATTTTTGTATATCTACATCTCTGTGTATATCTACAAATCTATGTTCATATATATGTGTATGTTTGTACGTGTACACGAACTTTCCCTATATTTTCATCTTTCTGTGTCTACGTTTCATTTCTCCTATCTCTTTCCTATTTTTTCTTGTTTCTCTGATCGTCGCTCGATCATGCTAACTACAAACATAACTCATCTGTTATCGTTACCTCGCGTATATACGTTTATACGCTTTTTGTTTGTATCTGTGTAATTAGTCTAATATGTATCGACATGTGCACACTAATGTAGAAAATGTTTTCACGAAATATAGCGTTCGTGATAAGGGACGAAAAAAAGAATCCACTGTCAGAGATTTATTTGCAATATATCAAATATAGAGTACGTGCATAATACGCATGGTGTTTCGCGGGGATGTAATTTAGAAAAGAAAATAAATTGAAAATATGCGACAAAATTGTTTCTTAAATAATTTTGTTATCAAGACAAAATTTAAAAGTTTACAGAAGTATTTATAAAATAATTTGTGACAAGGCAGATAGTTCTAATTTTATGAAACTTGATTAAACTTAATGTGTAAGTTCCGTTAAGCACTGTTCCACTTGATTAAACATGGTTATATATTTTTCATATAGTTATATTATTCTCGTCTCAAGATAATAAATAAATTTTTCTAATATAGCATATATTTTAAAGATGTATATATTTCTTTTGATCAGTCATATATGTAGTTTTAAAATATGTTTTATGAAAAAGATGAGGTATTGTACATGCGTCATCACATACGTGTGGCACTTGAATAAACGTATTGCATATAAAAAGCGAAATGTGAAGATATATTAATACGTGTACTGTTCATTTTTGTACACCATCATTTTTGTTTGATATAATTTTCAAATGTCTTATATACAATACCCGTCATTTTTAGTTAAATTGCCAATACATAATAATGTAATATTATTTTCCATCCAACTTTAACAACGTTTACAAAATTTCCTTGCCTAGAAAATTGTCAGTTAATAAACTCATTTGAATAATTACCTGCAAACACTTTTAATGATGTGCAAATCGACCAATTTAAATAAATTATTTCCTACTCCTTATGCGGGTCTTTAATTAACTAGACGTATCGAGTCGATTATTGCGTTCACGATAATTCACAATAATTAATTGCGTTCACATATTCATAATATTGCATTGTGTTAAAAAGCCAGTTTTTACCATTTCAATTTATAGTCCTTTTCATGATTTCTAAATAAACTGTGCCATTGAAATTGTCACAATCATTACCAATTATCTTCCGTGTTTAAATCTTTTCTTTTTTCTTTTTTTCATTTATTTATTTATCTTTTTGCGAATTATCGCAGTAAAATTAGTAGCCATTAGAACAATCCAAATTAAATTTTTTTTTCATCATAGAAAACTTTTTTCAACTCATATCTTTTGGCGGAAACAAGCCTGGCATTTTTGTGGCAGTTTTTAAAACATGGTATTCAAGAATTTCTTTAGTAGGTGGTTTTTAAAGAATAGCTGCGCAATTTTTACACGAACTGAAATATTAGATTGTTCCGCAATTTGCTTTGCAAATTTTTAGTAAAAATAAGTTTTGGTGAAATATTGGCTTGTTCCGCAATTTGCTTTTCAGTACTGTTTCTTGTCGGACTTGTAAAGGGAACTGATGTCTTATTTCTGGAATATAAAGGCACTTTAGTACTCTCTCCATACAGTTTCTGATAACTTTTCGTATTGTTTAAATGTGAATGAATATTAAACTCACTTGCGTTTATTTTTCTCGTCGTCTTTCTATATGAGTAATCCTATTTCATACTGAGTGTTCTCTATCTCTTTACAGTTAAACTACACTAATTAAACCATTTTCCAGTTGTATAGACAATGAATAAATATGCTACTCCATTTTATGTCTGCTATTAAGCAAAGTGCAAGATTAAAAATTATTTAATAGACGATTAAAAACAAATGGCACCGTTAAGTCAAAACCGTAAAGAAGACGATTATTCAAGTGGCGCAAAGGTATTCGTATCATCTTTCATAAAATATAAATATTTATACACCGAATAAGTAATTGCACAAAATATAAATATTTACACACTCTATAAGTAATAGAACAAAACAAATTAGAGTATAATTTATAATTTGATATAACATGTATAATTGCATACGTATTGTGTAATTTATTAATTTGAGATTGATGAAAGAATAATAGAAAGAAAAATCTATTGCCTTTAATGAAGTGTCGATACTAATATATTAATAAACGCAATTATTGAATCAGTAAAATATTGCATATCTTTCATAGCCGAAGTATTGTACAATAGAGTGATCAATGAGAGAATGATAAATACATGAGAAATTTTTTAATTCATTTTTCTTAAAGCGAGAAGTCGCATTTAAAGAAGTTATTGTGCATATTTTCAACTTATTTTCTTATAGAGGTTTACTATGTTTGCATTGAATGTTGCGATGATAAAATAATATGCAGGTCCAAGAAGTTTGGTCAGCTTAGGCTACGTCACTTACACCCTTGGACAAAAAGATAGCACACATGTCCAAGGGTGTATATGAAAAATACTGAATATCAAATGTTGACAGATTTGGTACAATCGCGTTAAAGCTATTCTTGAACTATGTTATATAGGGTGTCTCAAATTAGTGTAGGTCCCTGAAATGGGGGTAGCCGACATGATTCTGAACAAAACTTCTCTTTGCAAAAATGGGGTTTGGAGCTTCGTTTTTGAATTATTAAGAAAAAACACGGACCAATCAGAGTACGAGGATTACGTACGCTCAGCCACTAGGCTCGAAGCTCCGCTCTCGCATTTGCGCATGCGTAGTCCTCGCGCTCTGATTGGTCCGTGTTTTTCCTTAATAATTCAAAAATGAAGCTTCAAACCTCATTTCTGCAAAGGGAAATTTTATTCAGAATCACGTCAGCTACCTCTCATTTCGGGGACTTGCACTAATTGTGAGACACCCTATATTAGCTGGAAATATCCTAATGGAATAGCTGGCAGTAAAATAGTCCAAATTAATTAGTGCACAAAATGTGGATATATTAAATTGCACGTATTAACATTAACACGATGACTGCCATAAAAGTAATAGACGACTGCTCAAATTTAATAAAATAAACTAATGAATATGAGTTAACAGAAATAGAAAATATAATAGTTTTGTATTTCTAACATAAGGTAACTTGAAATAGCATTTGAAACGTAGTCGCGTTCTTAACATATTCTATGTCAAGTTTGCAATAAAGTTTTGAATGTAGAATTTTACACTACTTTAATACAATATTTTATTACAGTATTTTCTTACAATACTTTATTATTTTACAATATATCATTATAAAAAAGTTATAATTACACTAAATTTAAAATTAAATGTAAAATTAAAAGCTATAATTTTTTATTTAATTCAAATTTTGAATATATGTTATAAACATTTCAATATACACGCATGTGTCAGTTGCTCTTATGGTAGTCGATCATATTAATGTTTGACCAAATCCTAGAATAAAATATGAAATAAAAATTCGAAATGTTGCTACAAGATACGTTTCAATATTGTCTCATGGGAACATTGATAATTATTGTACTTCCAGCAATAGGAGTTTCTCTTCAGCCGTGCACGATATGCTTCGTGAAAATGTTTGCACGGATGTATGTACATTCATTCGCATTGATGAATGATCTTTACATCGTACAATGTGTAACACATCATGCCCTCGCTACATTAACGCCATACTGTTTCCTCGTATCGACGACTCGCGCTATTAGCATTAGTTGATTAATGTTTAGATGTGTGATCGTTACGTGTAACTTTTATTTTCAACACATGTGATCTGAATGCACAACGCAAGAAATCCTACTCTGTGTATGTTTGTGTTTTGTGCTATGACGTAGGGAATAGAGTCCTTTTTTCAGCAGTATTCTACAGTGTCGGTTATCCTCGGTTGGTGAGTATAAGCATCGAATTAATGTTTAAACGAACGTTATCGACTCGTCCAATTTATAGGCACTCAAAAACCTAGTATGAAGCGTTTCCTTTACGCGAAAAACGCGAAGTTCAATTTTTACACGCAACTTTATCGTTACTGTTCTTGTTCGATGCTGTTTTTTTTTCACTTCTTCTATTCACGTTTTCCATTATTTTGAAAATCGATATCGTGTACTGCAATTTTCTTTGGAGTAATTTGTTCGAATTGCGATTTTATTCGAAATAATTAGTTTGAATTGCAATTTTCTTCGAAATAATTTGTTCAAATTGTAATTTTATTCAAAGTAATTTGTTCGAATTGCAATTTTATGCGAAGTAATATATTTGAATTGCAATTTCATTCAAAGTAGTATACTTAAATTGCAATTTTATTCAAAGTTACATGTTCGAATTGCAACTTATTCAACAAACTTTAAAACGCGTACTACATGTGTAATGTACATATGCGTTAATTGTCTGCTTTTGCAATTAGTAAGTAATTTTTATCACCTTTGCTTATTCTATTATGTATTTTGTATTCGTAAAAAATAAAGATTATATCGATTACCTTTTTACTTACGAAAAAGAAATTTTACACAGTCTTGTATCATGTATGCAATTTTATCGCCAGATATTATAAACATGTTCATATATTTATTGACACTCTATTCCTCTTTTGCGCGACTATCTTAAAAACTTTCAAATATTCATGTGTATGAACTAAATATTTTAAAAACCCAGGTGAAGTTATAAATATAGCAGACCGTGCAATGATTGACACCTTAATCTAAAACTCTATTTCAAAGTGTCAGATTTGCTTTATGAGTTTATATTTTATACTAAAAGAGCGTGAAAGCTGATTTATAGAGATCGTAGAATAAGATATAGCAGTTGCTTTAATTAAAAATCTTACAGACCCTTTTAAAGCAAAAGTATTAACAAAATTCGATAAGAAATGAATAATCACTTAATATAATAATTGAAAACGTGTATACCAATAACTGATGTAGTAATTTTGTATTAAATTTACAACGAAGCATTAAAATTTTTTCAAATGTAAAAAAATGCAACACATTGCAGTTTTATGTATACCTAAAAATGGCTCAACAAAAAATTTCATTTCGTTTTCACCCTCTAAAGAGTTAGTGTATGACATAACAAAAATTTTCTGAAAGTTTGAGTTCAAGAATTTTTTAGGAGGTCGCTTAAAGCAACTTCAAAGTTCACAAAATTAAATGAAATAAAATTTGTCAACCATTTTTTATTTAATAAAAACTATTTATGAATAGTTATTCATTATATTAACCAATTATAGGTATTTTGTTGAATTTATAATTTAAATATACTTTTACGTATTTACGTGTCTTTACGTGTCTTTTTTGTGTAAAATAATCATTTTTGTTACATAATAGATATTCTTTTCGGCGTTATACTACTTGTAATAAATATTGTTGTACTAATAACTAATTGTTTAATTTTAACTAATAACTATTGTTAAAATAATAACTAATTCTTGTTATTATTTAAATATTTATTAAATTCTTCCATAAATTCTACCTCAGTCTGTCGTACCATTAACAACTTACAAACTTTGAAATATTTCTTGACAATTTTTGTAACATTCATTTAAAATCCATAAATCAGAATATATATTGTGGAAATCATGTGGTAATTTCAGCTGCTCAAATAAAATAAATTAATTCATATTTTTTAAATAGTTTCTAGTCTATGACGTCTGTTCAGACTATGGCGCCATTGCTTACCATTTCAATCTAATCGCTTAAAGTTACGACTAATTTCCATATTTAGTAGCGCAATTGTTATGAAGTATTAATTACTAAATGCCGCGAATGGTTCAGTCGCTGAATTCCAATTCAAGCAATATTGCGTAATATACAACACTGTCACTTGTATAACTGCAGAAGTAATACTGACCGAAGTCATATTTAGCAAACACTAAACTAACAGGGAAACCACCCTAAGTGTCACCCTCAGATTTTAATGCGCTTTCGCAAGTTCATAAATCATGTCGTTACGAATATCCCTATACATGAAATTGGTTGTAGATGGTCAATATTTTACTGTATGTATAATGTTAAAAATTGAGTAGTATTAATTTCACATACAAACATCCCAATATGTGGTGTTAGTTATAGTTGGTCAATGTTTTACTAGATGTATAATGTTAAGGTTCAATAGGATTAATATTACCTATTATTTTGTATTTATATAACGAACGTACATATATATAATATTAAAAGAGAAATATATTAGTTTTAGCGTTTATATGTATAATAGTTACTTTTGTATGTGAGTTTGAATCTTCGATATTGAATCTTAAATTCAGTTTGAATCTTGATCAATTTTTGATCCTTTTTCTTTAAAAATATTTATGAGTCTATGATGCATTGTAGCATATTCACAATTGACATTTTCTTGTAATATTTCACAATTGACTAAATCCTATCTTGTAATATTTTTCTTGTACTTCTCAGTAAAATATTGTTTTCTACCATTTCTTTTTAGAAGAATTTGCAATAAATTTTGTGCATACGTTTTGTGACACCTACTAGTTGCAAGGACATACAAAAATCAGTCTTCAGTACAAAAAGGGTGACTACAATTAATTCTTCTTTACATTTGAAAAATATCAACTACAGACTTATCAGAAGGCATCATATACAAATTATAAACATAATAAAAAAATTACACATACTTTTTTAAGTACATTCCTAAAAAAAAGAAATAAAATTACACAATTAAAAGACAATTTAAGTTGATCGACAGAGCTTTCAACTCACGCAAAAGATTGTTTAAGCGAAATACCATTTTAATTTAAAAAACATAAATCCTCTACTTTGAATATTCAATATAATGTCGACTGTTGACCTATACCTAAATGATTCATATATAAAGATATTCGTGGCAATATGATTAACTTGCAAAGGTATATTAAAATACAATAGGGGTACTTGGGGTGGCTTCCTGGTAAGAATCAGGTAAACCCCGACAACTAAAGTCGAACACTGTTTACTTATGGACGACAGTGAAATGCAGGTATACAAGGTGATAAAAAAGACTATTTAATATTTATATGGCACATAGAACACAATGTGCTGTGTAAAAAAGGTTTAGGTCGAAAGGTCAACCTCTCCTGAAATACTTTTGTTAGCATCGTAATTGACTCATTGTCAGTGAGTCAACTTCCATCACCGCATATTTACCTCAATATTTGTAAATAATTCCTTTTTAAACGACATGTTTTTGACAGAAAAATTATTTGATGCATGATGAAGTCTCGTCTCATTTCATGCGGAATGTGAGAGAAACACAGCTTTCGGTCAAAGGTAGATATTTGAAAAGCAAAGAGTTATTCTACAGCAATAAATGACATAGAAGAATTACGTGACTAAATCCACCGTGTTTGTCGAATAATTTAAAAGAGATGTTTTCGCGGGAATTCGAGCGTTTGTGAATGGAAATAAAACGCTTTCTGTAAAAGACCAGTGATCAGTCAATCACGATGCTGACGGATAGAAACGCCTGTATTTCGAAAACGAGTAACCTTCCGACCTATGTTTACCAACACTTTTTTTACTCAATACATTGCGTATCATACAAATATTGTATGGTTTTTTATCACTGTAAGTACCAGAAGTATCATTTCTTTGTTAAGAGATAAAATAAAAAATAATGTAGAACGAGGGCTTCTTACATTAACAAATAATGGGGACTTTTGTTTTGAGGTTAGTTTTAGTGTTATTCCAAGAAACCATTTTAGAAGTCATTTCAGAATTATACCCATCTCGTTACATTTTTGTTACATCTAATATTCTGGCACTTTTAAGCAATTGCATTTTACAAAACCGCAAACATCGTTGCAAGAGAGATTCATTCTCTTTTCACAACACGACTGATACTCACAAGCAGAGGATCACTTTGACGTGTAAGTACCCACTTGTTTCAAACCTACTAATTAACCAGTAACTACTGCAAGTAACTATACCAGGCTTAGGCAGTAGATCGCTCAAAGGACAGCTCTTTTGTCTGACTTGTTTGGGAATTCGAATCAATTCTGTTGATCAGCTCTTGGTAGGTGATGGGAGTGCCATTCTGTACGTACAATCGTGTGAACGAAATACTGAACATACTACTACTATGAACAAAGGACAGATTGCGACAAACAAAAGTGGATAGACAGAAGCTTAATGACAAAAATGTATTTGTACCGCATTGCAGTCCGTAAGGACATTTTCCTCTGTGGTGGTGCTAAAAAATAATCCTCTGAAACTATTTTTTGTTTCAAAAGAATGATGCTAAATTGACGTTTCTTCTATTTATTAATACATGAAAAGTATGAATATACTTTGAAAAGTATAAACAAATTATTTTCAATTCATCTTGAAACAGTTATGAAACAAACTTCGAAATTACCTCAAGAAAATTTTTGAAGCCACTGAATACGGATATGTGATTAGAACTGTAAGATTCAATATCGCTGATTCAACACCTGCTCCGAACCCAGATTAAAATGATGAAATTGAAGTTTTTTGGGACACTGATAATGAATTTTGATCTAAATGTAGAAAATTGCAGGTCACTGCTGACAAAATGACCTACATAAATTGATAATGTAATGTTTTGCAAGAATATGTCATATTAAACCTTTATTTAATGGAACTATTAAATAAATTTTCAAGTTAGTTTTCTAGCTTTGCATTAATGATGAAAGAATATATAATTGCATTTAAGAAGCAAAATTTAAGTTTTGAATCTCTTTTGAATGTAGACCTACACAAAAAGTATTTATAGCGTCATATATTTCTTTTTATATGATATAAATTTTATAGACAACATTTATCCATATTATCATGGACAACGGAATATGACAGTTGGTTAAATTTATTTCTCACTATATATCGAAGTATACGAATACTTGTAACAATGTTGTGACGGATGTTATGATGAGTAAAAAAGTATCTATAATAGTAATATTGATAATATGGTAATAATAATGATCTTTCCTACCATTATCTCATTTGTAGTTCATAACTTTCACTCAAATTTTCATAATCATCGAATTTAAAATTAAAATGTAGAAAAGTTAGAAATAAGTATATTTTATCCATAATCTGACAGATAATAACCACTTAAAATACATAGAAATTTTCGTGAAATACATAAAAATGATACATTTCGAAATAACATTCAAGTAACAAAATGGTATTCCATATTTAGCCGCTTTTCTCTTTAACTGTACGTACTATTTGTAGAACCTGGGATTTCATAATTAGCTGCAAATATATTTAGGCATATTTTTGAAACAACCGGAGAAAAATTGCTGCACGAAGCGGTTCTCAAGAAGAACGACAGCAACGATGACGACGACAAGATTGTCGCTCGACTGACGCCTTGAGTACCGAGTCTCGGTGCCTGAGGCGGCAAACATTCGCGACATTCTCGACATCCATTGTCGGTACCGCCGACGACGACGTCCGACGATGTGCACTCGACGACGCTGCTCACGTTCCTGATCGTCGTTCTTCCAGGACAACCGCTCGGGCGTAAAATTTCTGCGCGAGTGGAAAGCAAACGAGATATCCTTCCAAGAAGAAATTCAGATAGTAAGCCTCGAAAGAAAAGCACCAATGTGAATGCTTTAGATTTTGTTACCTTAACTCCTCGCCCTATAATATCGTGTCACACTCGTAACACACGCTTACAGTTCAAACGTGATAAACCTGACTCGCCTGTTCATCGCAATGGAATTTTGAGCTCAATCCTGTAATTGTCGAGTGGGACTCTTGGGACGATATGCATTTGTTCCTTTGTTTGTTTATCTGTACGCTGCAGACTGTAACTTCAGAACTTTTGACTTGAAATTTTGAGGATAATGGACATCGATCGTTGTCAGTTTTGGTATCGTCTTTGATCATGTTTAACACATAGAATCGACTAGAACCACGTCCAAATATCTGTACCTCATTGTTGACGACAATACAAGGGATATCACCAAGGTGTTACACGCGGATTTGAATGAAACTTACATATGTGGTAGCTTTTCAAAAATCATTTGACACGAATTTTTTTATATCTGCGGACATGCATGTTGAGGGGGTGAAAATAGCCCACAAAGTTCGGGGTTGAAAACACATTTTCTTTAATATCTCGGTAACTAGAGGGTGTAGGAAGGTGAATTTTCTTTTAAATAGTGTAGCTTTTAGTCAAGAATTTAGTTAGTGACAAAAATTTTGGGAAAAATTATTTATTTAAATAATATATTAAAAAATTGGATTTTTTTTCAATTTTTCACCCTAAATGCAGTTCGATTTTTTTGCAGCTTTGTATACTAAAAACATGCATCAAAATAGGGGACACGTATTTTTGGAATTTTTTGTTTTTGCAATTTAGTAATAATTATTACATATACGATTTTCTCCTACTTTTTGCGGAGAAATGAGTTGAGATTTATTTTCGAAGAGGACGAACCTTTTTTATACGATAATTTGTCATGTTTTTAACAATTGGACAATATCAGATGTTTATTGTTCCATCGGTAGCTCGGGAAGGTCCAACGGGCAGGTATAAATCCGCTACGGTACCAGTCGTCGCTATACGGAACATAGATTTCTATGGCCAATGAAACTTTCAGCCGAAGGTATAAGTTTATTTATTTGACATTTAATAATGAATTTCTTAAATTCATTATTACCCCATACGCTCTTACCCCATTTTCGGGGAAAGTGCACAGTAGTTGACATTTTAAACAATTTCCTATCAAAATCAAAATGCACAAGGCAAATCAAGGTCCTAGTTAATATTAATTAAATAGTAGTAATTGTGCAAATTGTTCGATATCGACAGCGTTAAGTATTTACATAGCAGACTGAAAATACTTACGTTTAAATACCAACTTTACAAAAACCAGTCTGCACTTATCTCACTTCACCTTATAAGTTTTATTCTAAATTTTTGGCTTATCTTTTAAAGACACATATTTTCGTCTGTACCAACAAATTTGAAACACCTTACCGCCATGACATTACCGGGTTAAGTGATCTAATAAATTTAATAAAAGAAGTTACAAACGTGATCTCAATTCCGAATTTTGTAATCCTTGTTTCTCACGGATTTCTACAATTGTATAGTCTTTTATAGGAAAAACACCTCTTGATAGCCAATTGAAAGTAATGAATGTTCTCGAAGGAACGTTCGAGAAAAGCCCCTACGTTATCGGTTAAGTACGACTTCCATTATCGTTAACCAATAGCTCAGACTTAAATGTTGTACTGTAGCAAGATTACGATATATTAAGTAAAAAGTAAATATTGGAAACATTGTTTGGAGATTAATTATTTCTATGCAGTAAAGATGCAATTAAATATATTAATATTGTTAAGCAGGATTATATGAATTTGTGATCTCCAATCATTTTCTTGATTTAATGTTTTCATTTAATGTTGGACTTAAGAAGCTTGTAAAAATTACAAACTTTAGATTCTTTATATTAAATTACAGAAATTATTAATGTTCAATCGTTGACGGAACCCTTAATTAAGAATAAAAATTAATTTTATTTCTGTCGTGTCTAATTAAAGTTTAAAAGTTAATTTTTAATTGAATTTCATACAAGCAACGATTAATTTTAATCTCTTCAAAATTTTAATTTTAAACTTCTATTTAACCACTGCATTAGTAATCTAACAATTTAATTAGTAATAACATTTAATTGTAATTGGAGTATTATTTGGAGTGATTAAAGAACATCATACTAATTAATTATGTCTATATCTGATAAACTGACGATTATTGGTCATTTGTTATTATTGATATCTGGTTATTTATCGCTGTTGCTAATAATAGAGGGGGATTAATAATAAGATCATGTTATTATAAAAAAAATAATAGACTTAAAAATAGGCAGGTGAAACACAGTGACATAAATAAAAATGGGAATGTTCATATTCTATAAAAATTTCAACTTAATTCATAACAAAAATTCAGTGCACAGTTAAGAAACTAAATTTTAGTTTTCAAACGTAAATATAATAATTTATATAAATTTTAAGCAGAAATTAAATTCTAATTCTCAATGTAGATACATTACAATTAAGTCTCAATTATAATATTATATCAATGTTATGTTAACTTTATAACATTACATTATAGTAATATTATATTGTAAGTAAATTACAATTAAATTATAATTAATCTTACTAATCGAAGTTAATTTGTTGATTTGTAAAATCAACTATTAGTTTTTAACTTGATAAGTAAAAGTCAGAACCTTCCAATTAAATTTTTCAATTCTAATTGAATTTTCAATTAGAAAATCGATGAATTACTATGCAGTCCTTAATTGTAGTCAGTTCTTGATAAATACTATTCTGATTGTAGAAGCATTTAATTATCAATTACAATATAATTAAGTAGTGGAATAATTACAAATATCAGAACCCTGGTTAATTAAACTAAAAAATACTTGCTTGTACCACATGACACCAAAAATACTTCGAACTTTTTCTAAAAGAAATAAATCACATTTTTATAGCAATAATTTAACTTTACATCTCCTTCTGCGATAGAAATTGCACCTTCCTATTATGGAAAAAGGAAAATGACTTCATGTCATTACACGCTGAACTAATGAGACTATATCATAAATGAGTCAGAAGTATAAGGGGGACTGTCTCTCTCAATAGTCCCTCTTTTCAAGAAATGGTACTATTGTACAATGACATACGGTCATTTTTAATGAAAACTCTACAAAGTAGAGAAGGTTTTACTGAATTGTGAACTCCCTTTAATTTGTTAAGTGCTATGTTTTTTACCAAAACCACACCTATTTTCATGCCATTATTACAGAAACGAATTAATACTATTTCTATCCAGTCATGTCAAAAGACACTTTTCAAAATTTAACTTAAAATTATTCTCTAAGTTGAATTATTTCTACACAATTAATTTCTTGACTTTTTGTACAATAGCTGCTAAATTAATTCAGCGATATCATTTTCTTCAAGCTCATCCTAGATCTAAAAATGTGGTATACTTATGGTATACTTATTTCTACCACGAAGTCTTTTGACAACTTAAGGATTTTATGACAATGTCTAATTTCAAACCATTTTACACATAAATATCAATACCATTTTGCAACATCATATCAATTATAATTAAATTTGTTGAATAATTACCACAGGGTTGGCTTTCGAATATTTATTTAACAAAGAAAATGCTTAAAACTGTATTAATGGCTACCGAACCTTTCTGAAAAAAGGACGCGACACAGATTGAAAACCCGCTTGAAGAAACGATACGACAATCGCTATTGTTCATTTGTTTAAAGATGGCAACTTTGCCGCATTTTACTCCTCTTTCCAGCGCGTAATACAAACAAATAAATATGATTCCAAAATACTGTTGATCATACCAAATCTAGCAAAATTAGAGAATCGGTTATAACGAAAAATGCCGAGCTGGGGCATAGCTTCGACATTAGATTATTTCCTTCCATGTTGCATTTTAGTGTACACCGTTATATTTTGTAGATTGCTGGATTAAGCTAGAATTTACAACCTAATTAAATAATCGCTAATAAAAACACATCAATGCATCAATAAATATATTCCTCAAATTATCTACATTTAACTGATAATTTGAAATCCTAATAGTTTCGGCCATTTTTTGCATTCAAATGAAACGATGTGAAAAGACAACCCTTACTCAAGTTTGATATATACAAAGTCGTGGTAGAATTGGCATTAAATAATTGACTCTAGCAGTACACTGAATATTATTACTACTGATTAAAAATTAATATTTCAGAGAAAAATGTAATTAATTTTGTTGCAAATAGGTTTTATCACTCGTTGATTTTTGGTTGGAAAATTTTCAAATTTAAAGTTTTAGGACCTTGTAAGTTTCAAGTTTTACGGATAGTCAAATTTACAAATTCTGAAAGAGGATTTCAATATTCAGGAATTTGAGAAACAGAAAATTTTGCTTGTTAGAAATTTGTAAATATGAAGACATGTAATTTGAAAATTTATAAATTCAGTAGTTTGAAAATTTGAAATTTAAAAATTGAAGAACTTAGGAATTTGAAAATTTAAAGATTTAAAAACTAGAAGAACTTAGGACTTTGAGTTGTTGGAAATATTAAAGTTCATCAATTTGAATATTTATAAATTTAAAAATCAAAAGATTTATTAATTTTAAAATCTCAGCAAAATACACCTTGCTATTCTACCAGTAGAAACGAATATTATAATGTTTTCCCAATATTTCTTCGCATATTTTACGCTATCAAGTTACGTTACGTTTATTAGTCATTAAAAGAACGGAATGTTTCTCTTTGAAGAGATAACGCGTAAAGAGGCTGACAAATGGCAGAAGGTAAAAATGCGCAGGAAAAAGAAATTAAGGAAGCGACATATGTGCTAAAGACTTAGATGTAAGAAAAGTAGAAGAAAGGAATACGTAAGAAAAGAAACCGTCAGAAGTTCAACGCCCTTGCGTCTGTGTACTTGTCTGTAAACAGACGCACTGAGACGTTGGATAAAGGTGTGTGTGTACAAAGAAATACAGAAGACAGACGACAATAGAGAAAAATAGTGTCGACTGATAACAAAAAGAATGCTGTGTAGTGTTGTCTAAAACTCATGTCTTTGAAGCTTTATAGCTCAATCTTAAAGACACAGCTTTTCAGATTAATTTCATACGAAACTTATCCTTTCAACACGTCAACGATCGAAACTGTGTTAAAATACAAAATTTGGTTCTGTAATTAATTCTTTAAATAATTTATTTTATTTAGATTTAAAACTCTTAAATAGACTTTAAATAAATTTTAGCTTATTTAATAGTTAAATTTTTCGAAAGAGATTATTTATTATTACATTTATATTAAAAATAAATCGTTTTCTTGATTCATCATTAGTAAGCATTAATTTAAGAACTAATTCTCATTGTTAAATTTTATTAACATTATAGGAGATTACAAGTAATAATGATTAATGGAAATAAATTAATTTTTTTAATTTCATAAGTTTTTCTACTTTCAACCTAACCTTAATTTCTGAATTTTAATTCTACAAGTTTTGAAATTGCCAAAGTTTCTAGTTTCTAAATTTTCAAATCCCAAATTTTCAGAATCCTTAATTTCTTAATTTTCAGATATCAAGTTTCAAAATTTCTGAATTGATAAATTCTCAATTTTTAGCAATCCAAGTTTCTCAATTTACAAGTTTTCAAATTAGCAAATTTTCATATTCTCAAATTTGCAGCAATATTAATTCTCAAATTTTTACATCCTAAACTTGAGGATTTAAAAATTTGAGAATGTGTAAACTTGAATATTTATAATTTCCAAATTTTTACGCCCTAAATTTCAGAATTTGAAATCTTGAAGTTTACAAGTTTCCAAATTTTTAAATCTGAATAACCAAACAAAAAATCAACAAGTGTGACCTCTATTATTCATCTGCGTGTCTAGAGAAACACAAGAATTAAAACTAGCACAAAAAGGTAGTATCAGTAAGAAAGTTGATGCGAATAATACAACTATTAATCAAGCACATTTCAATTTACATATCATCATAACTTCTGCTAATCCGAACAATTATTGTTTCGCGTAATTCGCAGAATAATTAAACATTATAGGAAATGCAGGAAGACATAAATGCACATGTCACTATGCTACGACTGATTGTGAGATGCAAGGAAACGTAGAAGTGAAAGAGACGAAGTGGAAGTGACTTACTTACAGTCAGACATCACGTGTCTGACGTAGAAAGGTATCACGTAGTTGTAGTACACGTAAATTTTCTCTGTATGCATTACTCGGAAGTTGTTTTGAGTTAGTTCAATCGAGGACGCATGAATATTAATATCAAGTACTGTTTAATATTAAAATGGACGGAAATATTAATCCTGAATTTTATGCGAAATTACGAAAACTGCGTTCCTGTTTATTGTTGCTATGCAGAGTGTCATGTGTATAGTTGGTTCAAGCGGAAAAATTAAAAATTCCACATGGAAATGTACAATGAAAGTATCTCGCGCGTGGTTTCGTTTTCGAGAAAATCGATTTTCAATATTTTGCAGTTATAACGCATCGTATTATTGCAATCATTAAATTTTTTGAAATTTGTTAAATTATAAATTTTCGGTGAAGTGCTATATTTTGATTTTAAAGCAAGACATTGTTTAAATCTAAAGTATCGATAATTATGAATGATGAATAATTTAGTCACTTTGATTTCCAAATTAGTTATCGGTCAAAAATTATGTTGCATTTGTTATACGATGGCGATAAACGTTGAAGAGTTAAAAGAACAAGATGGCAGGATTTTAATAACAAGAATAATAAGAATGCGAATATGAAAAATCTTGTTTCCAGCGAAAAATGTATTATACTATATCATCCTCCATACTTGATTTTGAGGAGAAGATAGAAATATAATACATTGCTTTAATTTACCGAAAGGGAATAACATTTTCCTTTCTGTATAGCATTCTGCAATACATTCTTATGTACATTATAAAGCTTCTTCATTATAAAAGTCGATTCAATTTTTATATTTGTAAAGTAAATTAAATATTTTTATTGTTAAAATTTATTAAATATAAAGTACAATGTTACAATGTGAATAATTTGAAGATATATTAAATTTAAAAATCAGATGTTTCATAAAAATATTTCAAATATTTATAATAAAAAAACTATCGATAATCCGATATTACATTCTAACACATACATACTAACAACAATTCAATCGGCATGTCACCCATTCGCCATAATACAATCAAATTTAACTTTACTTTGAATCGAAAGTTTATTAACTCTTAAAAACAATATGGCGATAATATAAGTAAAAGCTTACTGCGCATGCGTGAGTCATGTTCTACATTATATCACAAATACAAAAACGCTTAAAATATTTATAGACTAGCGTTACAGGAAGAAATAATTCAAATTTACTTTGTGATGCAAAATTAAATGTAAAATGTAAAAGAAACCTCATTCACTGCAGCTTCCTTTTTTTTAAATAATCAATTCTTCGTAAACTTGCTCATTCAGTAAATGCCCATTCAGAAACAGTGAATGAAATGCTTGATATTCTCAGATTTACATTTCCTTGCATGCAGCATGCAATTCTTACTTGTCCGATTAAATACTATTTGACAATGAGAGTATATCAGTTGAGTACAATTACTGAAAATCACAGTTCTTGTAAAAAATTGATTTATATTCAGTGAAACTACTAAGTTTTTGTTACAAAAAGTATTACAATCTTTGTTATATATTAATTAATATTTTAAGGACATATATTTATCTTACTTCTCAAATATTTTTGAGACTACTTCAAATATTAGTGAATTTGAATTATCTTTATTATAGATTGATCACATATAAAATTATTTAAAAGTATGTATATTTACTTACATTTTGATAAAGTATTTTAATCTTTTAGGAAGATCATTCATGTTCTGGGTTAAGCGAATTGTGTTGGAAAATAATTTACTTTCATATTATCTCTGATATTATTTTGATATTATCTCTGTTTCGTAATCTCTACTAATGACTTGTTGAATAGAAATAAACAATGCATCAGGCTGTACAGTTAATCTGTACACACTATGAATAGTCGTTTATGAGAATCTCTGCCGAGCTATGTAAATCTCAAGCTTCTGAAATGCGTTACTCAATAACAAAAAAATTAGATATGGTTTTTGTTTATCGGAAATGTAGTCAAATTGTAAAAGATGGAGTCCGTTCGTATGCTGAAGATATGTAGCTGTGTATTACTGTTAGATAAGTAAATCAACGGTGCTTGACCACTTCCCAAAAGTAAATTATTATTTCATCACAATTGGCTTAATCTAGACCATGAACGACTTACCCAACAGATCATTGTATTCGCTTTGAAATACTTTATCAGAATGTAAGTAAAAAAGCATAAGGTGAAGTGGGGTGAGTTCGTAAACGGGACAAGTGTGTATAGAGACTATTTTTATTACCATATGAGCGACATTTCTCTATTTAATATGTATGTTTCCTTGTCTGGTTTCACTATATCCCCTTTTATATTTCAGCTAAGAATACTTGTTTGCAGTATAGAGTACTTGCATAATACAGTAAAAAGCATTTTATAGTAGATTTGTTAATAATTCTGCTCTTGCCCCATTGCACATGAAATAAAGGTTCAAAATATTTAACTTCAAGTTACGCTCTTACCCCATTTTCGGAGAAAGTGCTGAGTAGTTGACATTTTAAACAATTTCCTATCAAAATCAAAATATACAAGGAAAATTAAAGTCCTAGTTAATATTAATTAAATAGTAGTAATTTTGCAAAGCGTTCGATATCGACAGCGTTAAGTTTTTACATAGCAGACTGAAAATACTTACGTTTAAATACCAACTTTATAAAAATCAATCTGCACTTACCCCACTTCACCTTATCGTTCCATTTAAAAAGCGGTGATGACCTTCATATCTCCGAAGTGCCTCCACTTGGGCAAAAATTATTATTGCTATATAATAGACCCTTTCCTACCGTACAGTTTTGGTTACACTAATTTTTCTCTGGACCTTATAGATTCGAAAATATTTAAAAACGCTAATAGTTATAGCCCCATTCTGTATAAAGAATAATATTCTGTATACTGTAACTAATAAGGTAAATAATTAACAAAGATTTGTAACTCATGGTGGCAATGTTCTTGACCACATTAACGGAACAATTTAGCTGATAGAGAGAACATCAAAATGGATCCATCAATCCATCCGTTACATTGTAGTTAAGTAGCTTATCAGAATCATATAGTGGTATAGTAATAGCAGTTAAAGCAGGTACTATTGAACATATCGCACTGCTGATATTAAAAGAAAAATTCTTTGATGAGTTCGGTAGAACTGAAAATGGGCTAATTAGTAATTATAAGAAGAAAGATGCATTAGAAGTTGTTAATAAAAAGAAATAATTTGTTTGCACTTGTAAAGGACAAGGACATATCTCGGAAATATGTCAGTTGAATAAAAACTAAGGTGAAAAATGAAAATACACAAAATGCATTCACAGAATGTAGGTGCTTCAGTTACTCCAACGTAGAAATAAAATCAGAAAGGTTCCTAGAACATGTGTAGTAGAAGAAAATATTTCATGAGAAAAATTCTTTGATCATCGTATATTTACACAACGGTTTCAAGAAGTTAAAATAAGAGATACTGGAACTTTGAAAATATCTGATAATATGCATTGAAAATTTGAATATAAGGTGTATTATTTATAACTGAGCTGAAATTAAACCTATTGTAAGCTACTGAACCGTCGAGAAAAAGATTTTTATATCATCCTATAACTAAAATCTTACTTTATTCTATTTTATTTAGAAAGGTGTACGAAGTAAAAAAATGAAAAAATGTCAATTTAACTAAATTCAGAAGTGACTCATTTCTAATTTACGTTTTTAAAAACACATGCCAAAATGCTTTAAGGAGAACTGTAAATTTAGTTCTCATAACAAATATGGTTACAAGAATTTTGAAGAAGTTACGAGAATTATAGATAAAAATTTGATTTTAAGCTGAAAGAAGTTTTTGCATCGAACTTTCGATTCCAGAAATCCTACATAATTTCTTCTTAAATTCCAACGTAATTTCTTGAATCTAGGTTTAATTTGAACCTTAACAAAATGACGTCCTTTAAAAAAATTGTTGATCAAAACTATCGTTGCATACCTTGACAATTTTATATACTGTAGTATTTAAAACGTTCCACTAGTGTAATATTTGATTATTTTCAAATTATATTTACAAACCAGAAATTATAACAATAAAGGA
Organism: Megachile rotundata; assembly: GCF_050947335.1. NCBI lineage: Eukaryota > Metazoa > Arthropoda > Insecta > Hymenoptera > Megachilidae > Megachile > Megachile rotundata. Next base: position 4,305,637 of record NC_134995.1, read on the forward strand.
TAATAATGAATAAATGTATTTTATTCTTGTATATTAATAATAAATATCTAACATCCATCACAAAGTTTAATATATTAATTGGATATTATCGTTATGCCAGACTAACTACTAGTTATAATTATTTAAAACGAACTTCCATTACTTTTAAGTGAAACATAACTAACGTCGTTTACAATTTACCATTATTACTGTTTAATTTCATTTTAGAATATTGAAATTTCACTTCTGTCGGCCTCAATAACGCGAGACGTGTCATAAAGTTAGGAATTTCCGAAGGGTAACAGAAACTAATTACAACGACGTTGAGAAACTAGCATTTCAAGCTGAAGAATCATAACTTGGAAATTCTGAGCTACTAAATTTCTCTCTGCCGTACACGGCCGAAGTATTGCCAATAAATGTTTAGCTCAAACACATTGAACCCTTACAAGTTCTAAAATACTTTCGTTGTTATGAATTATATAAAGAACTTAGAATATTTAGGACTGGTGCTGAAAGATGAGGGTTCGAATTAGATAAAGTTGGAGTTTAATTAGATTATATAATTAATTACTTGCGAAATTCGGTTACAAGTTAGGTAATTGCAAGGAATCGAGTTACCAAGTCGAGCAATCAATTTCCATACAGTTAAAACTTAATACATATTTAAACTAACGGAACTGATGCATAATGATCAACTGAAACTGATAATTGGGTGTCAAGTTAATTTAGATCACGTTTCTTTGGAAACGTGGATAGAATTAAATTACGTTGAAGAGTGTCGATTTAAAGCTAAATATTTTACATTACCGTAACTGAAAATCGACTAATATGTTAGTAAAAATATCATATAATTTTCCAAGTTTCTCTCGATGTTCAGTATGATTAAAAAAAAATTGTATTCGTGTACATAAAATCCAAAATTTCAACAAATAATAAACTTACTTTCAATAAAGTGTTGAAAACATAGTGTTGAAAGTAAAGCCATGTATGAAACAATATTATTTCATATTTTTACTCGTATTTCGATTAAACTACCATTTTGAAAATACACTGTATAATATAAAAAATTAATTCATGAACTTTTTCATCGTTTTACTGATTGAGTAAGATGGTGGTCTTTCTGGGATATGTTTATTATATTAATTTAATGCAAGCTTGATATTTGAATAACGCAGCTCGCGGATTATGGATGTATTTATACCGCCATTTTGGAATTTAGACCATTGTATCCAGTTCTCTAAAGGAAAATTCGTACGTAATTAATACATATTGGGACCAGACTCATCTGTTTGATATTTTAATATAATTCTGTGGCGTTTGAATAATAGTAGTAACTTCGCAATTCATTAATTATGAAGCAAGTGAATTACTGCCGAAATATGACAAGTACACCATTTTATGCCGTGTAGGTTAAGTAATATATATCAGAATAGTAATTAAGCATCAAAATCATTCTAGATGGATGTAATATTCATGACAAACGACAGAATTTATTTATCATATTACACTCACCATTTTATTAAAGTTTCTATTGACTAATATAGGTGAAAATGTAATAAGGTACACATGTGAAACCTTCATTTCATTTTGACTTGCTTCTGCTACTTGATTTATTCTTAGTGTTATTTAACTATTCTGAACTTTAATAGCAACGGATATGTAAATATAATATAAGGAAAATCATCATGTGTTAGTAAAATTATGAACTTGTATATATCTGAAGTAAACCTACCTTTGAGCTAATTTTAAGAAATTTGAGGAGTCGTTTAAATGCATTACGTTTATATAAAATTCTGTTCAGTTAAAAATTTTGCACGTAAATTAAAATATTTAATTGTTTTTAACATTTTTAATTGTGTTGAACAATATAATATTTATATACAAAATTTTTAGATATACATATAATTATTTAAATGATAAAAGTATATTTATAATTAACATTTAATTCTTAATATTTAGAATTTAATATTTAATATTTAATATTTAATATTTAATGCTTAATATTTAATATTTAATTTACTATTTAATAAAATATTTAAAGCGACAAATAAACTAATTAATATTTAAAAATTCTATTTAAAAATTTTCACAACAATTTTTTAAATAATTGTAAATATGAAATTTTTTAATAAATTAAGCGATAATAGCTACGTTTATATAAGATTTTCAAATAGTTTATATATTGCTTATAGACACATTTGCATAGAATTTTCAAGTAATTCAGTTGTAATTTTCGCTTCATATACCGAATGAACCGTATTGAACAGTATTAATAAATTACATATTCAATATCGAATGTGATGCATTGATTCGAAAGGTATACTATACACAGCTCTTACTGATTAATACCAATGCTGTAGAACCCTATTAATACTATTACAAAGCCAAATTAAATACATATTTTATATGCTCCGCAAACATTGTAAATTTCATATTATATATTATCTACATATTGACAATTAATTTGGCAAATATTTGTATCTGCAAATATTATTAACAATTTAATACTATTAGGAAAGGGATAAGGTATGAATTTAAAAACATCGTCAGTAAAATATTAAAAAACAATATACAGGGTGTTCGGCTACTGGTGGGCATAATTTCAGGGGGTAGTAGCTGGGGTGATTCTGAACAACTTTTTCCTTTACCAAAATGCTGGTTAAAGCTTAGTTTTTGAATTATTAATGAAAAACACTGACCAATCAGAGCGCGAGAATAGCGCGCGCTCAGATGCGAGAGCGACGGATGCAAGCGTGACGGTTGACCCTGGTCGTGAACAAACAAATCGCGCGATATCGGTAACATAGTTACCATCATCGGTAATATGTCAGCCGGTAAGTAGTTATAAAATTCACAACTGTTAATAAGTATAAATTTATTAACGAAACTAATTGTATGGATTAAGCGAAAATAAAGGTAAAGATAAAGCGCAGTTTTTTTAGATAATTAAAAAAAATGACTATTTGTTTAACGACATAAAATTAAAGAATACTTGGACGCTTACCTCATGAGTGAATTTACGATGCGAAAATTCTTCATTAATTTTGAAGTATATCGTCGTATGACAAGAAACCTATTTACTCGCTAAAATCCACAAGAGCATATCAATACCCGCTCTATGGGATTGTCAAGTAAAAAGGGTGACTGTCATATTTGATGTCTTCCGTATAATAATAGTACAATTTCCGAAATCCACACTAAACAAACACACAATCACATAAGCACCACGATTGTCCAGTCCTTAGTATCGAACCGTTAAAAATATCCACCTTTTTTACACATCAATTCGTTTACGAAAGTTCCTCGCCATGTACACATTACACATTATGCGCGATGAGTAAAGAATCAGTTATTGCAAGATGTATTATTGCGATCGCACAACACATATTACCGATAATATTTAATTTACTTTAATGTTTGAAATGTGCACCATTCTCTTCTAAGCACTCTCGTTCGATTATCGACATCCAACTGACGTTTTGTACAGAATTTTAGAAACAAAAAACTGGCATTGGTATTGTCTTCCCACTATACCCCTCCTCAGGCTGATCAGGTTACATTTCTCGACGAGCGAGCTTCTTAGGTTATTGTGGAATCTTTTTCCCGTTGAGAGAGAGAGTCACTGTTTCGCTCTTCTTTTGTGATGTTTGTTTATTTTGAAACTTTATAGTAAAACGTTCCGTGCAAATACGCATCTGTGCATATTCGTTAAAAGTAATTCGTGTCATAAAAATAAAATTTTCGACTCATCAAAACAAATAAATAAATAAATTTAATATTGTCGGTAATACGAGTTGTACAATCGCAATAATACATCTTGCAATAACTGATTCTTTACTCATCGCGCATAATGTGTAATGTGTATATGGCGAGGAACTTTCGTAAACGAATTGATGTGTAAAAAAGATGGATATTTTTAACGTTTCGATACTAAGGACTGGACAATCGTGGTGCTTATGTGATTGTGTGTTTGTTTAGTGTGGATTTCGGAAATTGTACTATTATTATACGGAAGACATCAAATATGACAGTCACCCTTTTTACTTGACAATCCCATTGTCATACGACGTTATACTTCAAAATTAATGAAGAATTTTCGCATCGTAAATTCACTCATGAGGTAAGCGTCCGAGTATTCTTTAATTTTATGTCGTTAAACAAAATCATTTTTTTTAATTACCTAAAGAAACTGCGCTTGATCTTTACCTTTATTTTTGCTTAATCCATACAATTAGTTTCGTTAATAAATTTATACTTATTAATAGTTGTGAATTTTATAATTACTTTAACTATGTTACCGATATCGCGCGATTTGTTTGTTCACGACCAGGGTCAACCGTCACGCTTGCATCCGTCGCTCTCGCATCTGAGCGCGCGCTATTCTCGCGCTCTGATTGGTCAGTGTTTTTCATTAATAATTCAAAAACTAAGCTTTAACCAGCATTTTGGTAAAGGAAAAAGTTGTTCAGAATCACCCCAGCTACCACCCCCTGAAATTATGCCCACCAGTAGCCGAACACCCTGTATAAGAATATATAAAATATAATATATGTTAGATAATTATTATAAGTGGTATTTTATATCACTGTTATATGATTAAGTATATTTTCGATGTATACAATCGTATGTAATTTTACATATATCATTTCAACGTAAATATTATAAATATATAGTCAGCATGATAATATATTAATATATGTAATGTATAGTAATATTTTGATATAGTATTATACAGGGTGTCCTAGATTTTTTCCGGCCAAACTTCGCAAGCGTGTTCTGCACACAAAAGTAAGAAAAAAATGTTATATGAACAATTGCTCTTAAATGTTTTATTAAGGAGTTATAACTAATAATACAAAATTATAATGAACTGGTATTTCGTCGACACAGTGTACAAAAATATTATGAATATCTCTATTTCTATTTACGTAAACTCTTATCTCTACTTGTTCTGTTACTTGATATCCACATTTTTTATTAACGATTTATTAACGAATTAACATTTCAAAATGACGTCCGTTATTACGAATACGAACGCTGTGTCGACGAACTGCAAGTTCATTATAATTTTGTATTATTAATAATAACTCCTTAATAAAACATTGAAGAGCATATGTTCATATAACATTTTTGCTTACTTTTGCGTATAGAACACGCTGGCAAAGTTTGGATGGAAAAACTGGGACACTCTGTATAATATTAACTGTTACAGAGTTATAAGAACTGCTTGTATAGATCAGATAAAGGTCAAACTGACACCTGTACCTGGCGCGAATTAAACGCCATTAAATCACTACACGCAGATTGGATTATTACGGCTTACGCTTATAAGCTCGGTTTTATGAGTTAAGATGCACAAGCGTCGCAAATACAGAACAAGTGATACAAACAGTAGAAAAGTGACATTTACTGCTGTATTTTATTCAGTTACCCTGCCACTTGTGTTATATTCCATTACAGTTTAGTAGAAGTTTGATATTTATTCGTTTACTTTATTGAAAACGATCATCTTGAATTTTTGAATTTTATTAGAGCTATAATATTTTCTAATCAGGACTTGTATATTTCAAATACTGTTATGATTTCAGTATATTATTTCATTACTACCTTTATATATTTTCGTTGAACAGTATTGCAACATGTATCGTATTTATTTGAATAATTAAAAGAGGTAATAACTAGTAAATAACAGTCACTGTTTTACTTGATTTATATTATTAATTTGTGACTTATATAATAGTGATCGGAAATTGAATATTTGTTGCAAATGTTAGTTTTTATGCACTGTTTTGAACTATTTCTACAAATTTACATTGCAGCATCACATAACAGTATAAATAAAAAACTGTTCATCTTGTCGTCGCATATTTCCTTTTCATCATTAAATGAAGTGAAAAATAAAGTTAATAAAGCGTAATATTTATTAACTAACTCACTATTTATTTTTAGTAACTAATTCATTAATCACCTCAATAAAAAGTAGGATAAAGCATGAAATTATAAAAAATTAAAACTTTTAACATAATATGCTGAACAAATTTATTTTTTACTTAAATATTAAATAAAAGTGACCAAATATACTGGAAGAAAAGACAGAAACAGACATCGGAAATTTAAGCATCCAAAAAAGAAAATAAATAAAATTAATAAATTGCATAAAAATTTAAACAAAACTAGAACTCGAGTAAAAAATACAAGACTAGTGTTACGTGCGGGAAGCGCGCGTATAAAGCCTCGAAGATTTGTTTGCCCAAACAATATTAATTGTTAACGGGACTTAATGTTTGTGGATCCGGAGATACGCTAGTCCCATACGGGCCCTTTCACAAGATCGCAATGATTATAGGATATGACGGAGGCAATAAAAGAAATGTAATTCAAAATAATTAAAAGATACAAAAGATTATATTTTATAAAATATGAAGAGATTAGAATGGTAGCGTATATAATATAATGTGAATCACAATGAACTGAACAAAAATATTGTAGATATCCGAGACGCGCAATTCGTAGATTCGAAGGAGAAACAATTACTCAAATACAAAATAATTTTATAATCCAGTGAGGGAAATCCCAAAGTTAAATAATTAACTACTGGATCTACTTGCCGAAAAATTCATAAATAGCTGGAAGAATAAAGGAAACAACTCACCGAAATATGTGTACTTGAATGAATTTAGAATTAACAACCTCTTGCAAAATGTGTAATGCCAATTACGCCTGGTTCCTGGGAAGAACACACACACATGAAAGCGCTCCACCAATGATAATTTTGAACTAACCAATTGTGAAATTCAATTAAACTATAAAATAAAATTATACTTTAAAAATTGAAAAGAATAAAATTGAATGTGATTAAATGGAAAAATAGAATAATTAATTGAATTGAAAATTTAATGTGATTATATAACGCGAAAGTTTTACGTGAAGATAGAGTCTTTGTCTGAATTTTGCACTTTAACAAATTCTAGAACAAACTCGTCTCTAAGCCACTTCACGGACCCTCGACACGCACCTCGCGATTATACACCGAAGAGTGTCGCAACTTGCACCTCTCGGAGAAGACCAGAGTGGGCCTAGTCCGAAATTGTTTATGTTGCATTGATATGCGCCCAACGAATTAGGCTGCGAGGCTAATGCGTAAGAGACCGTGATTCGCTAATTAGGCGGTGATGGTGGGTGCATGTGTTCCTCCCTTGTCCAGCTCTTATCTTCCTCTCTTTCTATATAGTTCCTTCCTTTACTCTTGAGCTATGGATTGTTAATTAGCTATTGAATAATTTTACATGCATAACCAATACAATGTAAAATGTTAATCTGTATACATTATAGAAATTTAGAATGAACATTATCTATTTCGTTTTACAATTATTAAAGTTAAATCGCGCTCGGTACTGTAACTATTGTGGAACTGATTGACGTGTGCGTATTCATAACAACGGTATAAAGAAATACTATGGGCAATTTATATAATTTTGTAGTGTTGCAAAGACTATTTCTATTACAATTTTATATTGCGTCGTGGGCCCTTGAGGAACATTCCAGAACGCTTGGCGCTATCGTACCACACGAGCGTGACCTCCGTTTATATTCGGCGGTTCGGAGAATGAAATGATCTAAGATTTTAGCCGTGGGACCACGCCGATTTCAAGGAAGGAATGTGCTATATCAACAATCACAGCTTAGTCGCCAAAAGATAATCTATCTAATAAACATTGAAAGACCGTTACTGCGTTCGATCAGGGTGTTCCCAGAATGCAATACGCATTATCGATACACATCCGGTCGGTCAAAACTACAAAGGAAATTTTGAAAAAGATTCCTGTTCGGAACGTAACAGTCCTCCCTCCTTAGAATCATCGTCGTCCCCGACGATATGTATCTGTGGTAACTATGATAATTGTGGTAAAGTATTCGAAAATTGTCCTGCGTCCAAAGCGTGTTCTGCATCTTCCTTGGTATGAAATGTGACAAAACCTGGTTGCCTGTTGGTTTCCGGAATATTACAACGTGTTCTGCTCCATATGGGGTAAATACGGCCATGAGTTTGTTTTTCCTTGTGTGTGGTGCCAGTCGACTAACAAAGAGGCGATGACCTTCGTTATCAATTTTGTTAATACTGTATGTAGCCATGATTAGCCTATAACTTAAGCAATTAAGTAAGTAAAACAAAATAAATATATCGATCAGTCAAAAGAGAACTGCAATAATGGAAATGACAATCTATCAAACAAATATTTGTGATTAATTTTGAACCAATAAGTCTAAATATTGTGTGTATATATAGGTATATAGTGTATATCTGTTGTTAGTTTATAATAATTCGTGGTGTATGTGACATCGGTTGTGCGGAAACAGTGGAGAGTTCCTCAAGTGGGATTGTAGTTTCTTCTTTAGATTTAGATGATGATTGTTTCTTCTTCCTGCATAATTGTAGTATGTAAGATAATGGTTTGGTTGGACTCCAGAAATAAGCGATCATCAACCCCAGAACTACTAGTGCCTGAGTTACTAGAGTTCCATAAGTCAATCCAAAATGATATCTTCGATCGCGATGATGCGTCTCCAAATTTTCCAGTTTTGTCTCTATTTCGTATAAGGATTCCATTGTGTTTCCGATGGCTGGTTTTGTAAAACTTGGTTCAAATTCGCCAATAGATTTGATTAGATGATACTGTTCTAAATTAGGTGAAATCTCACTAATGTTTAAAAGCAAATTTGGGTTGTAGTAAAATTGCTCTGCACTATTGAAAGTTTGAATTCCAATCAAAGTAGTAGACCTAGTTTTAGCTATACAGTCTGGGTCTATTTCCACTATTCCTGTTCCTTGGATGGTGATTAATATGTTCTTATGATGTTCACACAAAAATTGTAAAGATTCTGGTTCTGTAATTGAATATAACCATCCTCCTGTGTGTTTTAGTCGGAGCCAATAGGGGTCATGCGACAGTGCTATTTTTATATCGCAAGTCCGTAAGCTTTCCTTATGTGGTCGTAATAATAAGGATATTTCACATGATTCTGATACTGAGGTTTCATACAGAGGTACTTCTAATTTGCATAAGTATGTGTACCAGGTTTCTTTGCAAGAATTTAGAAAAGATTCGGTTGCGCCAAAATATGTACTGTGGTCGTTGCTTAGACCTATATATGGATGTCGAGGCGATACGGTAGCCCAAATGTTTGAACCGTCGCTTAAATTTTGTAATATCGGTAAGCTGTGTAGTTGATATAAGTGGTATTCCATACGGTTGACTAACGGTATGCGTATAACTACAACTATTTTATCAGATCGGTTTCCAAAGACACTTGGCTTATTTTAGCAATTTCTTCGATTCTTTCGTAATTTCGAGGTACAGGTAGTTCGTATTGAGTGATAGAATGATGAATTTCGCTTATAATAGCTCTTAGTTTATATCTGTCCAACAGAGATGGATGTAATTTTCCTTCTTGTGCCGAAAGTATGATGGTTACAAGAGTTTGCGCCGAGGTGATATAATGGTTCAACGAATGTTCAATAGAACTTGCGTATTGACTCAGTGCAATTGTGTAGTTTAATAATTTTTCCTCGTCTAAAATTTCTACCAGCTCATTAATTTTTGCTCTATTATCTTTCATTTTGGTTGTAAGATTCTCTATCAGTTTATGTATGTTATGTACTTCACTTATGACTACATGTGTTTGATTTTTCACAAGTTGCATTATTTCCTTCTGATCAGTATACAATTTGTCTATCTGTGAATCATAGTACTCTGCGTCGTCCGTATTTAATGTGCCAAACAGTGTGCGACTGACTGATCCAACAAATTCGAAAGGAGCATTACGACGAGTTAGGGTTTTCGGTGGATCATCTTTCTCCGTTCCTCCTATATTAGATTCCAAAGCTAATTCCTTAATTTCTGCATGTATCTTCAGTGCTTCTTCGATTTTCGTATTGAGGTAATGTATACGCAAAACGGAACTACATTTTAATTTAATCGGGAACTTTAAACATCGCTTGTAAATGAGATTTAGGTTTGTGTATTCCTCCGGAAATTCATGTTCTAGTCTATTTATGTCTATCGCTACTATTACACGCCAATCAGCCCTTTGAAAACGTATATTATGGAGCCTTTCGTAGTATAATCCAGGATTAGCGTCGATGCGTGTCAATCGGTATGGTTCTTGAGCTCGGGTGATTAATATAAAGAATACCAATGCCAACCATGTGTATGCCATTCTTCCCTCCTAATTTAGAGTAATTTTAGTTTATCAATGTGTTTCGTGACTTGCTTTCCATTAACTTCCAGGATAACATTATTCTTTTCTAAAATTCCAACTATTTTATATGGTCCATGATAACGCCTACTGAATTTACTTTTTCGTGCTTCGTTAATGACGTATGCCATGTCCCCTATCTCACCATTAAATGGTCGCGATTTTGAATCATAATAAGTTTTAGATCTTTGCTTTGCTTCGATTAAATTTTTCCCTGCTATTGTTTGCATTTCTGAAAGACGAGTTATTAGATCATGTAAATACGAATTATACGTGGGTAGTTTATCGTCTATTGTAAATGAAGTCGGACACCGTGCAACTTTTCCAAATACCAACTCAAATGGTGTAAAATTTGTAGCTTCATGTACTGAGGTGTTGTAGGAAAACATCGCAAAAGGAACTAATCGATCCCAATCGTCAAAATTATTTATGTAATGACTAATGTATTCCGTTAAAACAATGTGACTTCTTTCTAACGCGCCATTCGTTTGTGGTCGGTATCCAGATGTAGTTACATGTTGAATTTTAAAAGTTTTAGTTAAGTAATAAATGATTTTATTGAGAAAACTCGTTCCTCTATCGGTCAAAATTGCTTTGGGTGTACCATAGTGTAATATTAGATTTGTTACTAAAGCATGAGCTATTGTTTCAGCTTTTATGTCAGGTATGGGAACTGCTATGCAATATTTTGTTAAATTATCCTGTATTGTCAGAATGTGTCTATTTCCATTAGGAGTGACAGGTAAGGGTCCTACTGTGTCTAGTGATACTTTTTCGAATGATTCCAGAGGTGTGTCAGTTATTATCATTGGTTCTCGAGTTTTTGCTCGGACTAATTTTTGATTTTGACAACTATTACAAGTGCGAATAAAATTTTGAACATCATTACGTAAATTGGGCCAATAAAATCTTTCACGAATTCTACGATATGTTTTAGTAACTCCCTTGTGTCCACCAATTAAACTTCCATGCAATTCTGAAATTATTTTCAGACGAAGTTCTTCGGGTGGTACTTGAACGTTACCATAACAAAGTGTTATTTTTATATTACTATCCTCAAAAGTATTCACTAACATATCCGCTAGTGTACTCTGACGTAATGTATCAGTAAAATCGCCAATTTGTGATATTCTAAAAGTATTGATATTTAAACTTAAAAGAATTTGTTTCAAATTTTGTAAGCCAATGTTTAAAATTTCTGTAGATAATTCATCAAAACAGTTCTTTTTAATAACTACACTGAAAACTTTATATTTTCCGCGTTTCGTGATTAATACTTGTCCTAATTTCGGTTTAGAATTCTGAAAATTTTCTGTATTTATGATACCTAAATCAGAGAGTAATTTACTTATAGGAGTAATTAATCGACAATCTGAAGAGATAAAATGAACATAATGTGAATGTCTGTATGTTAAATTTTCTCGAGAATAAGTTACTATCTTTTGAGTTTCGGAAGGTGAATCTAACGGTAAATTTTCGGTAATTTGAATTCCTGAAAAATCTGGATTATGTATAAAATTAGATTTCGATTTTGACACAGTAGCATTCTTTCCTCCCTCCTTAGATTTCAATTTGGCTTTTGTTTTGGAAATGGGTGTGGATAATGCTAAAGGATCTGATGTAGGAAACTGTATCTGTTCTAAATGTTCTTGTAAATCTTCATCACTTAAGTCTGAGTCAGAGTCTACGTCTGCTAGAATTTGTGTCTGTTGTAATGTAGTGTCTTCGTCAGATGTAATGTCAGAAAATTCTTGATTGCTTTGATTCAAATTTCGTAAAGTCTCGTCATCGCTGTCACTACTATAAGCTTCTGGTAATTCAATCATTGCACTCTCACCTGATTGAACTATCTCTGAACCCTGCTCGATTTCGTCCAACACAGGAGACGCAGTTTCCTTCTCTGGAACTGTAGGAATACCCAGCATTCGTGGTTCTGAATGAAATTCCAAATCAGGTAACACACTCCTGCGACGACAAAATTTTGGAGCATCCGATAATTCATCATCTGAACTATCGTCGGAAGATTCAGAAATGCGCTCAGGCTGGAGCACTGCAGGTTTAGATTTTGATCTAGTCCTAGTAGCTATTGCTTCTGTATCAAGAGTCGTCTGAATTTTATTTCGCTTGCTTTTCGAACCTAATGGTCTACCTCTTTTCCGTTTTTCAGTCGTATCAGTCTGTATTGCAGGTTGTAATGGAGTTTTAGAAGATTCGGGACCAGAAATTGGAAGTAAATTTCGTATTTTAGTATTCAATTTTGGGTTGTCCTGTTCGTCAGATGAAGATAAGGAAAATTCATCGGAAGATATTATTTCGTGTGCGATAACCGGGTTACGCGATAGAGCATCTGCATTAGTGTTTAATTTACCGGATTTGTGAACAAAATCGTAATCGTAATCTCGTAATTTTAATCTCCAACGAATCAATCTCTGTCCTGGATCTTTTATTGAATTTATCCAACGTAACGGTTCATGATCGCTAACTAATGTAAATTTTCGTCCGTACAAGTATGGTCGAAAGTGCAAAATCGCATATAAAACTGCTAAACATTCTTTTTCGGTAGTAAAATAATTTTGTTCTGGTTTTGTTAAAGTTCTGGATAAATATGCTATTGGTAAATCATGACCATTAAATTCTTGGCTTAATATTGCACCTATTGCATAATCTGATGCGTCTGTTGTTAATGTAAAAGGTTTATCAAAATTTGGATACTGTAAAATAGGACTTCTGCATAATGCTTTATGTAATTCCAAAAACTCTGTCTTTGCTTTGTACCCCAAACGAATTTTGCGTTTTTCTTTAATAATTCTGTCAGTGGTTTGGCCTTTTCTGCGAAATTTTTAATAAAACGTCTATAATATCCTGCTAAGCCTAAAAATTGTCTAACATTTTTCGGATTCTTTGGTCGAGGAAAATTTTTCACTGCTATTATTTTCTTTGGATCGGGTTTCACCCCGTTTTTACTAACTACATGTCCTAAATATGCTACTTCTGTTTTTAGAAATTCACATTTATCCGGTTGCAAAGTTAATCCTGCGTCAGCTAACCTCATAAATAATCTATGAATTTTCTTTTTATGTTCTTCTAAATTTTTGGCATATACTATTATGTCGTCAAGGTATACGAAAACTTCGACACCCTGTAAGCCACGTAACACTAAATTCATTAGTCTTTGGAAAGTTGCTGGTGCATTTTTGAGACCTTCAGGCATTCGAACGTATTCGTAACGACCTGTGGGTGTGGTAAAAGCTGTTTTATGGGCATCTTTTGGAGCCATTTCTACTTGTTGAAAACCACTAGTTAAATCAAAGGTTGAAAAATACTGAGCTTCACCAATATGATCCAATATTTCAGCAATATTTGGTAACGGATATGCATCGCCAATTGTTTTCTCATTTAATTTTCGAAAATCTATTACCATTCGCCACCTTGGATTTCCTTTAGAATCAGGCTTCTTCGGAACAATCCAAAGCGGTGAATTATATGGTGAATTTGATGGTTTAATAATCCCGTCAGATAATTTATTTAAAATCTGTCTTTCTATTTCCTGTCTATGAATCGGTGGAAATCTGTATTGTCGCGTATTTATTGGAATATCGTCTACAGTCGGTATATGGTGCTTAATAAACGATGTTGCTTGCAATTTATCGCCAGGTAAATGAAATCTTTCAGGGAATTCTTCAATAAGACTTATTACGTGTTCTCGTTCTTCCGTATTTAAATGATCCAATCGTAGTCGTTTAACAATTTCTGAAACTCTATCTGAAGTATTTTCTAAATTTTTGTCTTCTGAGTCGGAATCAAAATATTCTTCTTCTGGAAAATTATGATATTCAAACGGAACTAACTCTTGGGCAGGTATTTCTACCTCTACATCTTTATCTAATGTATTGATAGCCAAGACATGACACACGCCACCGTCGTTCACAGAGACTGCAGCTTCGCCAATGTACAAGCCATCAATGTTTTCTATGAGTGGTAAATAACCTTCTTTTAGATTAGCGTTTATCACATCTATTGCTATAGGTTGTCGCGTTCTTGCTTTAATCAAAAGTACTCGCGGTTTTAAATTTCGACGTTCCACGTATTGTTGCACTGAATTTTCGTCTATGAATCTAATAGGTCTGATCGGATCACTTTGAGTAACTAATGTGTTATGCGCAAAAGAAATTTCAGCCTGTTCTTGTCTAAGATAGTCCTGTCCTAACAATCCATCATGTTTCAAAGGAAAAGTTGATTTTACGACATGAAATCTAACCGGTCTATTTTGCAAAGTCACGATTGTGCTACCTATTGTTTTTATTTTTTCCGTTGTTATACCACTAAGTATAGCCGAATCATCTATTGAAACTGTCGTGTCTTCGTGTAGTGAATTTAATTTTATTATGTTTATTTCCGCGCCTGTATCTACGAGAAAATTAGCTGAACCCGTCCGTAGCTCTTTCGCATGCATTTTTACTATTGGTGATTCGCGTTTCATCTCTACGGTAAAAGATGTTCGTTCTGTTCCAAAAATTTTACTGTCGGTTGACGCTGATTTTTCCCGAAGCTCGCCGTCGCGTCCACTCGACGAGCGTTTTGAGAGTTTAAAGAATCTGATCTATCTTGATTATTTTTGACTGGATGAGGAGAAGGTGATCGAGATTTTGGAGTAGATGGAGAATTTTGAGGCGGTATTTTGGTTGTAGAAGGCGAATGAGATCTAAATCTGGATTCTTGATGGTTATTGTGATCATGATAACGAGTTGAACAACAGGAAGAAACATTACAATGACAATGATGTTGTACTGGTTGAAAATTTTGAGAACAACAAAAATGATAATGTTGCATATGTCTGGGTGTACGATATGGACTTGGTGTTCTAGATCGATTTTCATCTTGTATCGGATAATTTGGAAATTCTCGGTGTTGATAAGATGAATATGGATTATGAGAATATTCGCGATAATTATTAGATCTGTAATTTTCACGTGGATGGTAGTCATATCGATATTCTGGATTAATAGAAGGCTTATTCTGTTCGTAAGATGGTACAATTCCAGATTTCATTCTAGTTTCGACTTTAATTGCGACTTCTAATGCTTTTTCTAATGTGTTTGGATCTCGTGCGTCTACTGCTCTAGCTAATTCGTCTGGTAAACCTCTAATGAATGCATTAATAGCTGTTGCTTTTACAGGCTTTAAAATGCTGTCCACGTCGTCAGCGTAATTGTCTTTCAATAAATTTTGAAACCCACTAATTAAAATTCTCAAACGATCGTAAAAAGCGTAAACAGATTCGTTTCTTTTCATCCGAATATTTGAAATCTCTTGCTGATAATGTTCGTAAGTTTTTCCCGGAGCAAACCGACGTTTTAAATGTTTAATTAATTCATTAATTGAGTCAAAGTGTAAATCGCAAATGCTATCTCTTGCTTCTCCGCGTAATTTTGTTAAGACTGCACGTATAAAAGATCGTTCTGATTCTGGTGGAAGACAATATGCACTGTTTTGTATATCTATAAGAAAGTCTTTGAGCGGTATATTATTTCCGTCGAAATATGGTATACTAGCGATGGCTTGTTGTATTGCAAAACTTTCAGCAAAAGTTGCAGTCATTTGTTCGGTACGAGAATGAGACTCTGCGCTCGAACCAGCGCTATGCAATGGTTGCGACATTTTGTGTTATATGTTAATAATTTTGAATATACACACAATAAAAGATATAAGTAAAATCGTAAGAATATAAGTGATAATGGCAATAAAATCCAATAGCAAGCGTTATCAAGGGAACCAAATTGTTTTTCCCTCCAATCTGTGTATTAACAAATTGCAAAATTGCGTTTCTCAAAATAACTTCAAAAATTTAATTTCTGGATTGCGATCCTATGAATACGAGTATCTCTAAACCTTTTGAAATTCCAATTGTAAGATTTTTAAATTTTAATTTTGAATAAAAGAGAGTAGAAATTTTGAAAAAGAGATCACACCGTGCTTTTAAAATATCCCACCGAATTTAAGGTATCCCACCGAATTTAAGGAATCCCACCGTGATTTTGAGGGATCCCACCGCTGCCACCAATTTTCTTCTAGCTGTTACGTGCGGGAAGCGCGCGTATAAAGCCTCGAAGATTTGTTTGCCCAAACAATATTAATTGTTAACGGGACTTAATGTTTGTGGATCCGGAGATACGCTAGTCCCATACGGGCCCTTTCACAAGATCGCAATGATTATAGGATATGACGGAGGCAATAAAAGAAATGTAATTCAAAATAATTAAAAGATACAAAAGATTATATTTTATAAAATATGAAGAGATTAGAATGGTAGCGTATATAATATAATGTGAATCACAATGAACTGAACAAAAATATTGTAGATATCCGAGACGCGCAATTCGTAGATTCGAAGGAGAAACAATTACTCAAATACAAAATAATTTTATAATCCAGTGAGGGAAATCCCAAAGTTAAATAATTAACTACTGGATCTACTTGCCGAAAAATTCATAAATAGCTGGAAGAATAAAGGAAACAACTCACCGAAATATGTGTACTTGAATGAATTTAGAATTAACAACCTCTTGCAAAATGTGTAATGCCAATTACGCCTGGTTCCTGGGAAGAACACACACACATGAAAGCGCTCCACCAATGATAATTTTGAACTAACCAATTGTGAAATTCAATTAAACTATAAAATAAAATTATACTTTAAAAATTGAAAAGAATAAAATTGAATGTGATTAAATGGAAAAATAGAATAATTAATTGAATTGAAAATTTAATGTGATTATATAACGCGAAAGTTTTACGTGAAGATAGAGTCTTTGTCTGAATTTTGCACTTTAACAAATTCTAGAACAAACTCGTCTCTAAGCCACTTCACGGACCCTCGACACGCACCTCGCGATTATACACCGAAGAGTGTCGCAACTTGCACCTCTCGGAGAAGACCAGAGTGGGCCTAGTCCGAAATTGTTTATGTTGCATTGATATGCGCCCAACGAATTAGGCTGCGAGGCTAATGCGTAAGAGACCGTGATTCGCTAATTAGGCGGTGATGGTGGGTGCATGTGTTCCTCCCTTGTCCAGCTCTTATCTTCCTCTCTTTCTATATAGTTCCTTCCTTTACTCTTGAGCTATGGATTGTTAATTAGCTATTGAATAATTTTACATGCATAACCAATACAATGTAAAATGTTAATCTGTATACATTATAGAAATTTAGAATGAACATTATCTATTTCGTTTTACAATTATTAAAGTTAAATCGCGCTCGGTACTGTAACTATTGTGGAACTGATTGACGTGTGCGTATTCATAACAACGGTATAAAGAAATACTATGGGCAATTTATATAATTTTGTAGTGTTGCAAAGACTATTTCTATTACAATTTTATATTGCGTCGTGGGCCCTTGAGGAACATTCCAGAACGCTTGGCGCTATCGTACCACACGAGCGTGACCTCCGTTTATATTCGGCGGTTCGGAGAATGAAATGATCTAAGATTTTAGCCGTGGGACCACGCCGATTTCAAGGAAGGAATGTGCTATATCAACAATCACAGCTTAGTCGCCAAAAGATAATCTATCTAATAAACATTGAAAGACCGTTACTGCGTTCGATCAGGGTGTTCCCAGAATGCAATACGCATTATCGATACACATCCGGTCGGTCAAAACTACAAAGGAAATTTTGAAAAAGATTCCTGTTCGGAACGTAACACTAGACAAATTTCATTTCATTTAATTACTTTTATTTACTATAAGGTTTCTTCTATATTTATTAAGTGCTAACTTTTTTTATATTTATTATTAATAATTGTCTCGTTCGAAATTTTAAATAATAAAAGTTTACATTTGTAAAAGAAGAGATTCGATATCAATGAATGTCTCAAAATATTTATATGACCCAATAATTAAATGATGTTCATGTCCTAAGTATTAATTATTATTGTGTCAAGTATTAATTATGCATTAATTCAATTACTTTCATCTTCTAATAGAAAATATCAATGTGATAATATTTTGTGAAATGAGATTATTTTATTTATAATAAATTCAGTTACAATGGGATTTTCTCCTGAATTAATTTTGACATTTTTAATTCAATCTTCCTTCTTTTTTTTTCTTTTCCTTCGATATTCAAAAGAATATGTATAACTTTAAAATACACTTATTTTAATACAATAAGCATTAACATTGTAATAACTTCGGCTGATTTGTTTAATAATTAAGTTTTACTTGAATTAATGATTGGTAAGTGTCTTGCTTTCACGTACCAGTAAAAAAGTATAATACTTTATTTCGATATTTGACCCAAATTAATAAGAATTATTATAATTTAAATTCTCTGTTATTTAATAAAATGTTGTTATTCAATGAATTACATGACATCAATTAAGTACAACTTCAACAAAAGTCTCTTATTTGTTCAAATTATTGTAGAACAATTTTAAAAACGTCGAATCTTAGACTATTATAGAGTAATATTTCCGTATGATATATTAAATTATACACTGAAACTTATAAATATATCTATTTAAATCTAATATTATACATTCTACTATTACAACTTCATTAAATTAATCGTTAAAAATAAGCAGAAATATTATTAACAATATTCTCACTCTGTTAATTGCCAAGACTCTGAGTACTCGTAAGTTTACCATATCGTTGGCATGAAATAAAAATATCCTAAAAGCCCGCCATTGGAATGCAGAAAGAGGGTCTCGGTAAATCCGTGGTTAAAGTAATTTTTACAATTTATCGAAGTAAGGAGGTATTTCTACGCGAACATGAGGGTGCTTGAATAAGGATAGCGAGGGAAACATAGGCCGGGTCTGGGTTAGGTTTATTCATCCGTAAGAGAAATGAAATTTCAAAGAGGCAACACCTGTGTCTCGAGTTTAGGTTCGCTCGAAACAGTGGCACACCCTTTCCAGCGTCAGTCTGATATACGAACCTAACGAAATTCCTTTCCGTTCTATCTTATCGTTCTAACTTTTTCGATGGAAACTGCATCACCGAGTTTCGAAAACGTACCTTACCTAGGCTTTACTACGATCTATACATACAAAGGCTTCGAAACTGCGAAACTGCGAGCTGCGGACAAATTGCTTCACGAACAGATGTTTATTTTTGGGACTAGCTCCGATGCTATTCGTGTAATGTTTGTAGTTGCTTGAAACTTCTAATATTTAACATGTGTGTCGGATTGAATAGTATTTTAGAACATTTTCTAACATTTTGCTAAATTCTCTCATATTTATTGAATTGTTAAATATGTAAATACGTGTTAAATATGTATTGAACTGTTTCCTTTGTTTCTTTTACAAATAGTGGGATAAAAACGAGTGCATCCCAAGATAGTCTTTTTTAAAGAAAAAATTGCTTCGAAAATAATATCATAATCTTACAAGACAAAGATAAGAAAATAGGTGAAAAATGTATATTTTACAAAAATATGTAATTAACAGTTTAATAAAAACAAAATATTTATCTTGATTCATATAATTATTAGACATCGTTATGATCAATAAAAAAATATCAGACCAAATAATTTTGTTAATAATTATTTTATAAACATACAGTATTGCATTTTAAAACTGATTTACTTTAGAGACCAACAGCTAATCGATATAGTACAAAAATCTTTAAGTATTAATAAAATCGATTATGGTTAAACGGTTTAGGGTGATTTACCTTAAGTACTAACCTTAAACATTAACGATAGGATCGTTTATCCGAAGTAATGATCGTAAGCAGTAACGGTAAGATCATTTATCCGAAGTAATGATATGACGCATCAGAAAATCAAGCAAAATAACTCATTCATATCTCGTTAGTAGGGCAGACTTACCAAATTATGAGACATGTAACACTGCATCGGTGATGGGCATCGGGCCAATCTCTCGGTTTAACATGATAGGTATGTTGTAACCCAAATAATGAGGACAGCAATGCGACTATAAACTGCCGTCACATCGTTAAATCTCCACAAATGTTCAACTTATTAATCGATATATTACTGTCTCTTTCATAATAATTAAATAAAGCGAAAGGAATGAACTATGTATGTCTAATTGGTAGATAACAAATTGTGGATTGACCTAATTTGTAGAGTGACAAATTAAAAATTCTTCACTATGTGCATACATAATTTAATTTAACCCCTTGTCTGATTTACTCGTCAGGTGCGTTATAGCCATTCATAGCTTCAATATTAAAACGAATAGAGGAATTTGTAGTACCATATCTATTTTATATTTATGGATCCTTGACTATGCAAATTATTCTATTTGAACTTCAAATTGAAGCTTCCAAAATTTCCAATAAAATCTATCATATTACCGTCACAAATTAAGTATGTCAAAAGGTTAATACCCTCTAGGATCAGCACGTAATACAATTTAAAACTGAGAGCGCCAAGAAATGAGAACCATGTAAAGTTCCTATTTCTGTACAATCCACACACAACCTAAATTATTACTGTATCAACGAAGGAGCAAAACTGTGATCAACCGTACCGCTTTTCCTGTATATGAAAACACGTGCAATTTCCCTTAAATCGTTTAGAGTAATGGAAATAAAATCCAAGAATAACGATTGACAGGTGCCATAAAGAGGTAAGTTTCTCGATGCTTTCAAGCGGTAGCAACCAATATCCGTCGTAGCGGTGTCGTTTCGTATCACGGTGCACGTACGCAATGGATATTGTTTCCTCGTGGTCGAAAGTTGAAAAGATACGAGAGAAGTTTTCCTCGACTCGTATCTAGACGACAGACTCCCCTTCGGTTCTCACGAGGTAATGGGCTCTGGAGCGTAGTGACAGTTACGAAAGGAGGTGGGGCACAAAAGCGAGGAAGACACGATGCCGAGGTTCCTAAAGCGTGCCGGTAACAAATCATTCAGGAGGAAGCGACCTGCTATACAGTTCCTGCTTTCCACCCCTTCGCGAACGATTTGATTTATATGTCGGTCTTGATTACAATTGATTTTAGTCTGACGGTATCTGGCCGCGTACGTTGCATCGTTCTCGATCGTATTTACAATTGTATCTGCCGTGTAAATCACCGGCAAGAAACAGCGACGTTTCAAAACGCTACGCTGATGACTTCGTGAAGCGATCAGACATTGTTTTTATTGTTCTTCGACGACGTAAGATTTTAGACGAGAAATTTCAATGTTTCTTCCCTTATTTTTATCGAGTAACACTGCTGGTGGATAAATATGATGGTGATTTTGAAATTGAGATTTTTTTAAAATTCAGCATTTCGCTTGTTTTTTATTGTACCGATTAATTTTACTGTGCATTGCTTGATTTATGTGGTACTTTATTTACACGATTTTGCTTTCTAGTGATTTTTAAAATAACGGGTTTGAAAACTGGTGAAAGTGAACATTGACAATATTAAATAAGGGTGAGTTTTTTAAATTTTTATTTTTTCGTTATGAAACTTTTATCGATAGATCATTAATATTTTTCGGATTAGAATGCCACAGCACAATATTATTTCAGCTATATTTACTGGTTTAAGTCATAATAATTCCGATTTACATGGTTTTTGGAGGAATCTTCTGTGTAAATCAGAGGATAGGTGTGTCATTAAGGAATATTTAATAAGTATTCATAAATTGGTTTCATAATAAAATTGGTTACTGTATATTTCAGGTCAGATTTATTTTAACAATAGTGTAGGTCGGTTTTTCCTGGTAAATATTCCTGGTAAATTTCCTGGTATATTTTACATTTTATTTGGCCTTGCGATTTTATATCTTGTTTTTACATTTCGTCTTATAATTTTATATTTTACTCTTTCTTTTCCCCTTGTGACTTTAAATTTTGTTTCTTCATTTTGTTCTATAATTTCACATTTTTGTTTTACATTTTGTTTTCTTGTTTTGTTCTATAATTTTACAGTTTTCTTTTATATTTTGTTTCTTCATTTTGTTCTATAATTTTACATTTTTGTTTTACATTTCGTTTTTTTATTTTGTTCTGTAATTCTGCATTTTGTGTTTTCAGTGTGTTTTATAATTTTACAGTTTTCTTATATATTTTGTTTTTTTTTCATTTTGTTCTATAACTTTACGTTTCTTTTACATTTTGTTTTTTCATTTTGTCTCGTGATTTTACATTTTATTTTTACACTTTGTCGTTCATCTTCTTTTTTCGATAAAATTTAGTTTCGACATGCGCTTCTCACTAAAAGTTTCTATCGGTGTCTGTGTTTCACCAGAAAAGTAATTTTTCGACGGTGTACGTTTCCTAAATGTTTGATAAATGAGTTTTCCTAATGTCAGGGTCCAGCTTTCTCTCACCAGGAAGGGTCGTCACCACATTTCCTCAGACTTGTTTCAAGATAAAATTGATAGAAATGCAAATATGTAAGAAATGCTCGTTTAATAGTATTTCATTAATCGAATTTTATTGATTCATTAATAAATTTTCACAAAGGAGTTATTAATATAATATCCTGTCCTTATAATATAAATATAATGTTATAGTAAAATGTAAATATTGCTTGCTACACTTGTTATTACATTTCGAATAGTAAATATATTTACGATATAAACAATGTCATCTTATCCTTTATAAATACTGTAATTCTGTGTCGTAATAATTGACAGATTTTAACAGTAATTTTAATTTATTTTAAATGTTTAACATAGTAACAATGACTTAAATAAAATCGTTTCCATTGATGAAAATTTAAATATTACATATTCAAATTAAATATTTAAATATTGAATATTATATTAAATTATAAGTATTTAAATATTCAATTTTAAATATTAAAATATTATATTTAAATTTAAATAAGTAACAGGGCGCTCGATATTAAGAAAAATGTATATTTAAATAATTGTGGGGCTGTACTTCATATTTGAATAAAAGTAATGAAATTTAATGTAAATATTCTGCAGTTTGCTCTCGAGACTTCAGATTTCATTGCTAAGCATACTACGAATATAAATAAACTCATTTCTCCTCATGAATTCAGAACCAAAATAGACTTTTGATTACATATTTTATGTAATATCAGATTGTTTGAGAAATATAATCATACTAAAAATATATTACTGATTATATTGTCGATGACAAGTGAGTAAAAAGAAATTTTGTTCTAGACTTTGGGGTTCAATGTCATAAAACAAATTCTGAATTTTTCCAAATAAAACTTACTAATGCTTATTTCATATTTCTAACAATGTACTCTTTATATTCATAAGCTAACAGAATTATAATGAATACACTGTTAGAACGCGTATAATAGCTGTTACGTTTGGACACCGTTTGTTTAAAATAATAATAAGTCAAAAGTAATAATTATAATTCTACATATTGCATATAATTATATAAATCAGAATAAGTTTACCTGGAATAAATACATAATGAATAAATGAGCTCGAAAGATATTAAAATAAAGTACATCTATTATTCAGTGTTTTAATTTACGAAAACTGTACCTCTTCATTCCGTATAAAAGCATTTTTTTTAAAGCACACGTAGTTATTTCGGTAAAGGGCAAACAATGTAATGTTCAATTATTCAGTTGTGAAAATATGACATGACGTTATATTCTCAGAGGACCCATACCGCAGTTTTCACTGGAGCCTTAACTTTCAGAAGTATGCAAAGTCTAATACCGCGGTAAAAATTGCTCCACAATTTGGGGAACGCGTAAATTAACTTGTTTGATTAAAATGTTGTTTCCACTCGAAAAAATGTTCTCATTTCTCGTATTTAAAAGTGAATACGAATACTAGATAAGTGAAAATGTATTCAATTTATTTTACGTTTTCTAAGCAGCACTAAATCTATAATAAAAAATTAGCAGCAATGTTAGCAAAATAAATGTTTTTTTGAATGTTAAATATTGCTTATAGAAATTTGCATACGTGAACTACAATTTAATACAAAATGAAACGTTTACATTTTTGAATTATTACTGTTCAATGAAAAGAATTTTACTGAAAAGAATTTTTGCTGACAGAAAATAACAGCAATAACAGTACAGAAACATGATAATTGTTTAAACTTGATTTTCTCGAAAGCTAAGCCAAAATTCAAGAAATTCTATAAAACATTTCTTATTATTTTTCTGTAAGAAATTACATTATGTCTTCTTTAATGTTATTTGATTTTTGCATTTGCAGTATCGTAGAAAGTGAATCATTCAAGGCCACACTCACCCCGTTTAGGGGTGCGTCAATGCGTAAGTACGCGAGAACAAATTTGTGATCACAGTTCCGTACAAGTTGGTACGCGTTCGTGCACATTTATTGAATTCGCATACATACGTTCATAGAAATACTTCCCGATGGAAGTAGGGGGGGTTGCACGTATCTAACCGTGTACTTGCAGGCAGACGGAATCGTTTACGTAGAATACGTTTCCGTGTTAAACGGCCAGAGTACGTGATTTCATTTACGATACGAATTCACGATCATTCTACATCCGTTGGAAATATGGTGCCTCACGTACGTCGCTTCGTCCGGTACTGCACGGTCCTGCACTCCATAAAGCACGCAAAACCGGATCAACTAGGCATTTAGCACGGAGGAACCGACATGAAGCCCACTTCCGGGATTTACGTGCCACCTCGAGATTCATGTTTCATTGCGAAGGGAGGTCTTTCGACCTACTGATCTTATGGGCTGATATCGTTTTCACAGAGAATAGCTTTTAAAGATGCTTGTCATGATGGCAGGACCGTGACTGTATAATGACTTGCAAAAACTTGACGAAAAACTTTTACTTTGACGGGCAAAAATTTCAGGCCATCGTCTTTTAACAGGCTTGATTGGTTGATTAACTTCTGGATAATCGGGCTGAATCTTTGCTCATCCAACGTGTAATTAGCAGTTTAAACTTGATTTTTAACTCGTGTTCGTTTTCGTTCATTAACAGTAGAGTTAAAGAATTCGATAGTAAAAACGATTTCTATCAAAATAAGTAAAAATTGGTCTTTCAGAAATACTACTAGTTTTTTGTATTTATTCATATAGTATTTTCTTGCAGATTTTAACATTAATGAAATAATTATATTTCGCACCTTTCATTCGATTTTCTTGAAATATTAAAAATTCGCAATATTATGTCATTTTTCTTTAAATAAATTTTTGAAGCAAAAAGCTTTATCGTTAACTTATAATTGATGCAATAATTTTAGTCGATACTTATGTCGAAAATTTAGCAATCGCTATTTAAGATTTTTCTTGAAACGTAACTTACAAAAAGAACCTCTCAAGTGTTACGTTAATTTATTAATGAAACTGCCACTTTATACTTATTGGTCGTCTAGACAAACGCTGTTCTATCCCACTTTAAAAGCAGACTGTTAATTATTTACGAGATATTAATAATTAGATAACTTCCAAATTAGAGACCTTCGAATTTGCGCTCAAATTAACCGCGAAATTATTTATGCATGTAAGTGAATCGTATTTTAAATTGTAAAATGCAACTTCAACTGATAATATCTTCTAAACAATTAATCTACTTCAAAATGTTATACGCTTGCTCTACAGAATGCACTCTACAAGGTGTTATAGTTTCATTAATGATTGAACATACTACTTGAAAAGTTTCGCTCATCAGTGTGATACGGCCGAAAATTCTTTTGAAGAAGTTTGACGTATCATAGATACATGCACCAACACATTAAAATGTCAGAAAGCAAGTGGTTTACATTACAAAATATTTCTCACAGATAACTACAGGAATACCGCGGTGGAATATGCAAGTTCCATTGAATATCAGTGTACATAAGCAGCTTCCTTTACAGGAGGTAGTCCATTGTCAAAGGCAAAAAGGAAGAAGCTGCTCGAGAACGTGTTCTGTAGCTCAAACTTTTTGGATCAAGATACATCGCCCGCTTTTGCATGCATCATGCATCTTACACACCTGACCCCACCCCCGATCGCGGTAGTTTTTCGGGGAGAGACTCGAGTAGCGAAACAAGCCGCAGCTCGGTAAGTGTTTTCTTTGAGGCGAATGATTGGCGTGTGAATACCGCAGAGAGTATTTCCATCACAATGCTTGGCAAGATACACAAACCCGTAGAGCGGACAAAATAAGGGGGTTGATCGCGGCCCGGGAAGCAAAAGTATACAGTCTGTTTTATCGAGGAAGGAACAGGTACGGCAACGTGTCGGTGGTTGCACCCTGTACCTTGAAGTCTTGAGTGTAAACGTGCTTTCTACCCCTTCCACTTAACCAAGTTCTTCGTAACGTTGGCCAGAAGGGTGAGTTGGCGGGTGTGGAGAGGTCAGAGAGAGGTTAAACCGTGTGGGTGGTGGTGGCACGGTCCAAGAATCCCCAAATGGCCGGTCATTGTGCTTTGCTAAAGGTAAAAGAGACCGACCGACAGACCGACCGACCGCTTCAGTTCTCCTTCACCCTCGTTCCTCTTCCTCTCTTCAAGCTCTGTATCCGTTGTACGGCACTTTGTGGTCAACCTTGGATTTTCGAGCGACCAAATTCCTTCGCATACCATGCTGTACCAACCTAGCTGCTTTTTTCGTATCCTTTTTTCACTCGATCCTTGCGCTCTTTCTTCGCTCTTTGTCTACGTCTTTTACCCCCTTCTACTTCTGTTTATTCCGTCGCTACGTTTTTCTATTTCTAGCGTTTCGTTCTGTTTTCTTGTCTCCCTGTTCCAGCTCTTTGCCGCTACACTCCCACACGAATTGCTAACCCGGTCTTTTGTCCTGGCCACCAAGCAGTTTCGCCAGAGTTTTATGGCTGATCGTACAACGACCATTGAACGCTTTCTTCTCGAGAATTGATTTCTGTGATTTACTACCTGTCTATCGTGTTTCTTCCTTTGATTACTTCGTGAACTTAGTCGATGTCGTTAAGTATCTGATCACTTTCGGCACGCTCTGAGACATCGTTCTTCAAATTGAAATATCACAGCTCTTTTACAATAATAATAAAATGTATCACCGTTGCATCGCTCCAAGCTTTTAGCACTTGAGGTACGGCATTTTACGCGCCCTGACATGTTGCATTTATTATCCGCTTTCAGCGGAAGTTACATACTCATGAAAATGTTGATAATCATATGTTCGTAACTACATGTTGACACGCGTTGCTTACATTGTGCGGTACAAAATTCTACTCAAACCTACCCTTATTTCTTGTAAATATTCAAAACGAACGGACTAGTGATCCTTATACCGATATACCCTTTGTTGTATTTTATACATGTTCCTAACATAACATTCATTTCGAATGTAGGACGACATAATTAACATACAAGAAAACTTTTCACAATAAACATGGGGTGTTTAGTTTTCTTCTTGATGAGTTTTTTTAACGTTCTCACATGTTCCATATTTAATACCACTGTTCCACTTGTAGTCTCATTTTTTACCATAATTTTGAGACACTTGAGTTTTTGTACAATTTATAATCAATATGCTAGTATGTATTAATTTTGTCATGTGGTAATGTTAATTTTGTGGATGAGAAAATATGTCTTTATTTTTAATAAACTTTTCACAGTTAGTTTACTTATTTTAGCTGTTTTGGATATTTTAACTACTTTCGCTATTTTTGGTATTTTAATTGTTTTATTTGTTTTAGCTATATTAGCTATTCTAACTATTTTAGCTATTTTAGCTATTTTAATTATTTTAGCTATTTTAGCTATTTCAGTTATTTCAGCTATTTCAGCTATTTCAGCTATTTTAGCTATTTTAGCTATATAAACTGCTTTTACTATTTTACCTGCTGATCTATTTCATCTATTTAAGCTATTTTAGCTGCTGTACCTGTTTTCCCTATGTTAGTTACTTTAATTATTTTAATTATTTTAAGCATTACTTCAGCGTGTCACCATATGTACCTTTTTGCAGCTCTTGGATCAGTACATTCAATGACCTGTTCAAAAAGAGGTTAACTGTACAATGTACTACGTGGGTTGTAGCCGTTAGTTTGCTAGATTATACGGTTATGAATGTATGTATCTTAGGAGGAAGTTGGGTTTAGGTTTCAGATTTAGTTAACAACGGTGTAGACTTACTCAGAGAGGAGTATCTTACTCTTTGTAGCGTCAAAGACGAGCAAAGTAACCAAGATATATGGGTATTAAGGCGAAACCTCGGTACGAATGTCCGGTAAGGGTGGCGATCCTTGTTGTAAATCGCCACTAGTCTGCGACAGTATTCGCGGTCGCGTTAACCAGAACTAATGTGTTGGTCGACGACAATTCTTAGTCGTTTACTTGCCAAGCGGAATCCTGCGAGAAATTCTCTATGTTATATTACGTTTACACATCGGTTTAGCAACAGGATTCGTAAATCACCGGATAACGTAATCCTTCATAAATAAAAATACTATTATCAAGCGTTAAGACAGCACGAAGAAATCTTTCAAACGTTTTTTTTTGATAGTAGCTGGCCACATTATTATACTCTAGAGAATTCTTTTAAGAAATATGTGACATATGGCTATATTTAATTTAACAATGATATATTATTGGTAAACTTCAATATATGACAAATCTGTAATGTGTTAACCCATTGATTTGATGCATAAATGACGTATGCGGATATCAGGTTATGTTCTCTATGTTTTGAGCCTATGTTAATCGTTTGACGAAAATCTTGATTTCAAATGAAACAACGTTTTTGTATTTGGTAGGTGCTGAATTTTTATATATTTAGAACTGCAAATAAGAAAGGTGGTGTAACAAAATATTAAATATTTGTTTACTTTCGTGTACCTATATTATTATTACAAAATAATGAATTGCAGCGAAATATACCATGTATTATATTATAAAAATAATGTCATATATATAATAACATACAGTAATAAAAATAAAAATACAGTGTAAAATAGTATATCATGTATTATATTATAAAAATCATATATTGTAACATAACAATAAAAATATCTGTTTTATTCGAGTGGTTAAACTTATAAAATATGAAAGTTTCATTAAAATAATTAAAAATAACTGAAGAATTGAATAACTGAAATATTATCCGTTTAATTAACGATTACAATACTTCATTAATTCTGAAAGGCAAATCCATTTCCGTATAGCAAAACCTCTATTTTCTTCAGCCAGAATTTTAACCCATTGACTGCCAGCTACGAGATATCTCGTAGTGCGTGGCAATAGTGCGTGGCTCGTAAGTGGCAACCAGCACAGGAATTTTATTCAGTGACGCCAGCTACGAGTTATCTCGTAGTGTTTTTTTTTTCAATAAAAATTACTGTAAATGCTATTACAATATTATATCAGTAACTTAATATAATTATATTTTGTAAAATTTCATGTATTCTTCAAAATAAAACCTTAGCACCCAGGGCAAGACGCTCTAAATATGTCTGGCAGTCAATGGGTTAAACACTGTCCGATAATAAACATACATTATTTAGTACCGCAAAGTACAAAAAATTTATCTCTGCTTATCCATATTTTTAAATTAACTAAACTGCAAAATCTTAAATACGCCTGTAATAAAAATGGACTTGCCCTATTTTCAAAATAAGTATTTAACTTGAATACGATACATCCAATATTTATACCGCTGGCTATACGTTTCACGTAACACGTTGAAACATTTTGAAATAAATGTGTGAATTAATTTTTCATATTGGTATTAAAATATTATCGCATGTATCTATTCGTGTGTCGTGTCACTGATCGATAGCATGCACTTGACGCGAAAAGGCGGTTTGGCCACGACTCTGATGCTACTTGACAGAGTTTGACCACACAAAGCAGTCACAAGAAGACCCTTCAGTCCTCGAATTTCCAAAAATTTTGATACTTGCTATGTAAAGCTTGTCACTTAAATATAAGATCACACTGCTCACAGAAAATCGAGAAAATTGATTCTGGAGAACTCCGTGTATTGCATATATTTCACAGAAATGTGTTTGCGAAAACTTTTATGGCTAACTTGCGATCGGAGGATTGATAGATTCTTGGTTCTCATACCTTATTCCTTTTTTTATTTCAAATTTTCATTCATTAGATCAAACTCTGATGAAATCCATGCTAATCAACAATTATAATAAATTATAAAGCATATCGTCCATTACGTTTTTTCAAAAACGATCATATCTTGTTCATCAAAAAATTATAAAGAACTTTGCTTTCTGACAGTCATTCTCTGTTTGTATCTCATAAATTTTATTTAACATAAATATTTCTGTGCGAAGATTACTATCTGTAATAAAATGGACGATTTTTTGAGCAAAATATTGATTTTGAATTAACATCACAAGATGCGTTTTTATACAGTTTCAAATCTTCCAGTTTGAAACTTAAGTATTTGGGGATTTGAAAATTTTTGAGAATTTGGAACCTTAAAAATTTGCGAATTTAAAAGGTTTGAAATTTGAGAACGTCTGAAATTTGAAAATTCAGACATTCGAATATCTGAATATTTGTAAAGTGTGGAATTTAAACATTTGATGATTTAATACTGTAAAACTTAGAAATTTGAGAATTATAGAAAAAAGTTGAATTTAAATTCTAGAAATTGAAATATTGGTGACTTTAATTTTGATTTTAATTACTTTATTTATTATTATTATTTTATAATAATTACTATATTATATACAGTTATAATTACTTTAAGACTCAGGAATATTTTGCAACAGTAATTGATGTACATATTATTTACACAATTTATATTTACCAAAAACCGTGCATTTAATGCAACAGTACATACTTATATGTATATTGTAACCGTTCGTACGAGGTTACTTGCGTCGCGAACTAATCGCACGGATTTTTATTTCCGTGCCACGAGGTTGTAAGTCTCCTGACTCGTTCGATTACGATTTTCCGCGACGCGCTGCTCTGCGGAATTAACTTTCGAGCAGTGATTCAAAGTGAGTCCGAATGATTGACTCCGGAAAATGGTTAAGTTCGTAACGTTGACTTATTGAAAGTTATGTTCTCTTCGAATGTGCGAGATGTTCTGTACGAATGTTAGATATGTTCGGTTCGAATGATAGATAGGTTCTGTCGTACGATGCGTTCTGTTCTTAGCTCTCGATCGTGCGAACTAAGGAGCCCTGGCGAAAGTTTTGGAAACACGCTGATTGGTCATCATTCGATTTTTGATTTTCCAATCAACGTGTCCCTTGACTTTCTCCCACCCTTCCGTTATGCCCTTAGCGTGTTTCTTTAGGAGGGTGGGACGGTACCAGAGCGTACGTGAGAAATCTGCAAGTCCGGCAACGCCGTAAAGTACCGTGACGAATGTACCGTCGAAATGACCCTTCAGAATTACCGGATTTATGACAGGAATTGGCTATCGAGGACGAAACGAAACTAAAAATTTAACGCTATTGTACGAAAAAAGGTAAATGAGTATTGCAGGAAGTAAGGAAAAAGTCTTTCTCAAAAATAGCCTTTGTCGCGGACCTATCATAAACTCTCAGAATCCTCACGTACCGTGTTCCAACGGGTGGAACATATATGATACGTTTTTTATAAACAAGTAATCTTGAAAACTGTTAGTAGGAACAACGCACTCTTTATCTTCTTAATAATATTTTATTACAAATGTCTTAAAGAATTAATTATATACGTAAAATAAAACTGAGTGCATGTGATATGTTTCTTTCCGATCACATTATGGAAGTGAAATTCTTTATTTTTTTTTTTCGTTTTAATTGTCCTTTAATGACATTGGTGTCTTTTGTGATCTATGATCGATAAAAATAATCATATCTTTTTGATCAGTTCTTCAAAAACAACATAAAATTTTCGTCCGTACGCTTCTGCTAAAATTAAGCTTCGAAAATTCCTTTACCATAAATTTTTGTAGAATTCTTATGCTTTCCACTATTATCACAATTGATAACAATAACCGAAGCATGATTATAACACAGGCGGATTATTTTTAATCAATTTTATACAGATTATTCTGAAACCGCCTGATTATGATTAAAATAACTGGCTGATAACATTAGCCGTAATTATAATAACCGGATTGCATTGTAATTTAATATTAATTTGATTCCCATTAGCTTGTAATTTAACGCAATTAATTTCTTCAGTTCACGAGAACTATTAAATATTCCTAACGTCTTTACTGTAATGTGTCCGACTTAATAACGCATAGGTTGTTTCAGAATGTTTCATATTCAGCGCTATTTTGAGAAAATTGAAATTGAAAATTTTGTTAAATCTTCGTAAGAAAACTGATAATAGCAATTGTTGAACTCTGGAACACTTGAATATTTAATTTAGTTATAATTACTGATGTTTAAATTTGTTGCGATTTGGTGGAATTTCAATTTCATGGTTTCTTTGGATAATTCAATATATAATAAATATTACCAATATTATACATTCAATAAATGTAATTAATAGTTTGACAAAAATTATTATTATTATTAATTAATAACGTTTATGATATTGAACCAATGATGTTTGTATTATGTGTATATGTCACGATTATATCAACGTTAAATAACTAACTAATAATGTATTTTTTATCTGTACAATGTTTACATTTATTAGTATATATCACTCTTTATTAAATTAATGTATATGTAGGATTATTTCCAAGTGCTGTCATGGTTTTTTCCATAGAATGACCGTTAACATGGGTTTTTTCCATCAGCGATCGTCTTTTGTTTTAACGGCGTTGGCGCGTGCGAAAGACTTGCGGGTCAATCGTGATTTTACTCTCTTGCGTGTAGCTTCGACGGAAAGCAGTGCCGTCCGAAGTGTTGTGTGTCTTTCTTTGTGTGCATTCTTAAATATATATATTGTTAATATCTTTTTCTTGTTAAAACGTACTCGAGTGTTATTTCTCCTTACCCTCCTATCCTACATATATATATCAATTACTGTATATTTTATTGTAAACAAATTGATCAATATCATATTTGGAACGCACTATAATGTATAATTTTTCAATCAAAATTTTTACAAACTTTATTGAAAATATTTTTAATTATCTGAACTTGTATATTATTAGAAAAATGTATATTATTAGTATATTATTAGAATGCCTGAATTTTCAAATTTAAGACATTCTCAAATTTTATATTTTACAAACTGGAAAATTTGAAGGTGTTATGTACTTAAAAAGTTCGGTCAACAATGATATATTTTTTACTAAAAAAGCACTAAAAAAAATCAAAGCAGATCAATCTGGTGAAATTTACTTCTTAAACGTTAAATGTTTTTATCGTTTCATTCTTCTATTTTATCGCACTAAATGCAACCATTTTTCGGTCCAGTTAATTAAAATAACACGATCCATTGACTCAATTCACAGACAGGTACCGCGAATGGATGCAGCATAATTGTCGAATCATCGGATCTATAAAAGTTTATAATATTGAAAAATCGGACGTGTCCGTTATTCTTTAATATCTATCGAGCGTTTAAAATATTAACGTTCATATGAGCAGCTTATTTTGAAAGTCGAACAAGTTATTTTTTCATTGCGAAATATTCAAGAATTCGTATTTCAATAAATTAAAAAATACTCGGTAGTAGACAATTCTGTACTTTCCAGTGCTAAAGTATGTATATTTATTATGCAAGAGTAACTTTATCTATTATTATCGTTATCTTCACTTTTTTCAAGAAATACTTTCTCACTTTCAAGATAAACGGCTCATATTTTAGATCGTAAGAATTCCAACGTTTCTTGTACAGAAATATAAATGATTGACTTGCATTTAATCTTCTTAAAATAATCTTCTTAAAAGATAAGTAGGAGTAGATCATAAGACCGCATCATAAATCTAGTACAAATTCAAATTTTTCCATTCTTCATTCTCATTCAACTTAACCTAAACAATGATAAAGTGAAGTGGGGTAAGTGCAGATTGGTTTTTGTAAAGTTGGTATTTAAACGTAAGTATTTTTAGTCTGCTATGTAAATACTTAACACTGTCGATATCGAACGCTTTGCAAAATTACTACTATTTAATTAATATTAACTAGGACCTTAATTTTCCTTGTACATTTTGATTTTGATAAGAAATTGTTTAAAATGTCAACTACTCTGCATTTTCCCCGAAAATGGGGTAAGAACGTAACTTGAAGTTAAATACTTTGAAACTTTATTTCATGTGCAATGGGTCAGGAACAGAATTATTAACAAATCTGTTATAAAATGCTTTTTACTGCATTATGCAAGTACTCTACACTGCAAACAAATATTCTTAGCTGAAATATAAAAGGGGATATAGTGAAACAAAACAAGGAAACAAACATACTAAATGGAGAAATTTCGCTCATATTGTAATAAAAATGGCCTGTATACGTACTTGCCCCGTTCACGAACTTACCCCACTTTACCTTAAATTCATAGACACAACCTATAAATTATTGGTAACAAACGTATATGTTACGTGCTTATGTAATGCGCTATAAAGTCATTGCTATAATTCTAACATATCAAAAGCTTGTAATTAATAAAGTTAGTTTGGAAGTAATTAATTTAGAAATTTCAAAAATGCAGTATTAGTAAGAATGTTAAACTCACTGTACCTGAGAAATAAAAGGCAAGATAATTCCTTACAAATACGATCCTTCTCTACTATTTGTTGTTCACTGTTATTCATAAAAACATTGTTCCCATAAAGATGCATTCGATATTTTTTGTGATATAACAATATAAAATACTTTTGCGTTTTGTGATTAAAGTGCTGAAATAGGTAGCCTTTACTTAGCAAACGTAGACATAAATACAATTAAGAAAACGACTCTTTTATCGCAATTGCACTTTTATATTCTTTACTTCGTCAATTACAAGCCATATAGATTGTACTTGAAATTGTAGAACGTAATTTAAACTCGTGAACAGTTCAAAGGCGCAAAAAGGCTGCCAATTTAAAGCGAAGTGAAATAACGGCTGTAAACAGTACAGGATTCATTACATTTCAATTTATACAAAATATACGTTAACAGTTTTACATAGTTATATATATTTACCGGCATACAAAAAGTACCGCTTTAATTGCCAGCGACTCTCATTTTGTATAAATGTTCGTTGTTTTTTACTTTAGATAGCAAAGTTTATGATTTATGATTCACTAACGATGCGCCAACATTGAAACTGCTCGAAAGCTTGCTTCTACGTATACATATTCAATTGCCTTAAAATTAATTAAAATAATAATATAATTTTAAAGCACAATTATACACATTTATTCCTATTTAATATTAATATCTTACTTTAACAAAAATACATTTTCATCAACAAATCAAAGTAAATTGACAAGATATTTTAATGATCTGTTAGAATATTATTATTAGGTAAATATCGTTAGAACTTTATTATTAAGCGAAAGTTAACTACAGTAAACAATTTCTGAAATTGAGAATTTTATTATATTATATTAATTTGTGAAATGCCAAATGCTTCGTCTATCTAAAATTAGAAGTTTCAAACATAAAATTTTCGAATATGTTCCATTCAAACAACACGTTTGATAAATTGACAAATGAACAATTTCAGCAGCCTTGTGCTCACAACAGCTTTTTGCATAATGTGTTTCACAGCGCTACTATGTCAAGATCTGGAAAAATTCCAAATACTGTATTTGATGTGCTTATCAGTCTACACGCAACGTTCGTACACGTAACGTTCTGATACGATACAGTTTATGCACATACTATGATTTTGTCGCGTTTATGCATTTTACAAAATAGTATGTTACTAATTATAAAAGAGAAAAAATAAGAGACGTGATTACATTGATCCTATGACCGAGTTACCAAGGCCATTGTTAAAGTAAAACCTTATTTTAGAAAGTAGTACAAAGCTATTAAGAAACAGCTGCAAACTGTCTTTCATTTTCTTTTTCTGCATTTCATTTTTAGCTCATTGTTAAGTCCCTAATGGGTTAAGCTTCTTTTCTGTTATATCATTCGCAATGTTTGTTGTGTTAATGGATGAGTTTGCAAAAATATCTCAGTATTGCAGTAGCCATTTAATGAACAGCGCATTACTGTCTTTCAGTAAGGAAACGGCTATTTATTGAGCGGTCACCGACATGCGTGTTCTTCGCTCAGCTTATCCGTTCATTTATTCAACGAGACATAGGGCAGACTCGTCGCAGCCACTCTTTGATCACTTTAATCATCCCGGTTATGTTTAGAGGTATCAAAAAGGGGTATTCACAAAAGTTATTTGGTATAAGAGGAACCGGTACTTAGCAGGGATAATTCTTTCAGGTCGAGAATTTTGGTTAATTTGACGTTAATTTTTTTGTTTTTTTTTTTAATAGTGGTTTATATTCACATCAACTACCCAGGTTATTAGCGACTGTTGACCAGTTTACGGGAATAAGGTTATGGTTGGTAGTCGATGGTTTGACATAACTTTTTCATAGTTGGGTGAGGATTTCTATAGTTTTACAAAATTTTAGTAATGTGTCTTAATACGTTGTTGATGTGGTTGCTTCAGTGAAGTTGTTCTTGATGTTTAATCTTCTTTTGGCGTGGTTATATTTTCTACATTCCAATATTATGTGTCTGATGGTTATGGTTGTGTTGCATATATCGCACCTTCTGGGGGAACCGTTTTCGAGTATGTATGAATGAATCAATTTGGTATGTTCGGTCCTAATTCGGGTCACTGCCACTTGATTTTTCCTATTGTATTTAAGGTTAGTTTTTAAATCGTAAAATTTGTCGAGTTGTTGATGGGTTGAGCTGGCTTTGTATTTTCTCCATGCAGAGTCCCATGACTGTTTTAGTAGTGTCGCGATATGATTATTGATGTCCGCAGAGGTGTTTAATATCGGCTTATTTTCTGTGACTGTAGTCGCTGCAATTTTTGCCTGAAGGTCGGCCACGGTGTTTCCGTAGATGTCCATGAACCCACGCTATGATTACAGTTTTGTTGTCTTTGGTTAGTTTATCATATTTTTCCTGAATTTCTAAGTGCATTTCAGTGGTGTATTTTATGACGTTAATTGTGAGGGTGTAATTTTATAAATTTATTTAAATTGATTTATCGAAACATTCTTGAATTCTAAAATTCTGAAATTCTGAAATTCTGAAATTCTGAAATTCTGAAATTCTGAAATTCTGAAATTCTGAAATTCTGAAATTCTGAAATTCCGAAATTCTGAAATTCTGAAATTCCGAAATTCCGAAATTCTGAAATTCCGAAATTCTGAAATTCTGAAATTCTGAAATTCCGAAATTCCGAAATTTCAAAATTCTCACACTTTCAAATTACAAAATCCATAAAATTTGAAATTTTTAAATCTCTAAATCCTTAATTTCCAAAATTTTCTACTTCTTTTATAAATACATTCACGAATATAATAAAATGTTTCTATACATAATAATGTATCTAATTATTATCCTCATTTTTGTTATAAAGAATTTATTTTGAAATTTGCTCTTTTTACGTATTTTTAAAATTGTGCGATTCACATGTAAGTTTTGGTTGTAACACCATTCGGGCAATTTTGTCATTCATCCTATGATGCGTCATAAATTTCATACAATTACATTAAAAAAGAAAGAACCGGAAACTCTTATCCACACCCAGTATCATACAGGGACATTGCGACTGATTTCTCTTTTTATAATTTTGCGTGTCCTCGATAAAAGCGGCTTTTACAGCCTCGAACGATGATCAACACGCGAACCGGAAGCACGAGCATACACGCGTATCACTTTTATGATTTTACACGAAGTTCCTAGCAGGGGGATTGCGAAAAAGGGGTGACTATAAAGGCTGAAAAAGAGAAGCTTACAGAAAAGGTGGAAACAACGTGAAAATATAAAAAAAAAATCAATGCCTTTCAGATCTACGTTTATTTAACGACATATCTACGTTTATTCAATACATATCCGATAATCCAATAAAAAGTAAAAACTGATAATCCAGCAAGGAGTACCGATGAGAAGGATACAAATAAATACCAGTTTTTGTGCAAGTGGTTATAAAACTTTTCAAATAAATACTTAACAAGTATTAACTAAAATGCATTATATAAGAACAAAACTTGTTTCATTCATATTTGTTTTTCGATGAAGTAAATAGTATTAACAATAAAGTTAGTTAACAATAAAATTGTTAATTTCAGCAATATTATTTTAACAATAAAAGTAGTTAATTTACGATGAAGTTAAGTTAATGGTTAATGCGAATAATCAAATTTTATTTGTTGAGTTAACATTATTTCTATCAGGAGATATCAAAAGATATTTTCCAAATTTTAACTTAAAATTATTCTCTAAATCGAATCATTTTTACAGAATTAATTTTTTGACTTTTCGTACAATAGTTGCTAAATTAATTCGGCTATGTCATTTTCTTCCAGCTCATCCCAGGTCTAAAAATGTGCATATGGCATACTTACACTATTTTGCAGCATCGCATCAATTATAATCAGATTAGAGAATTCTGATTTCATTTATAACGCAAAATACAGGAGTTGCAGCAAAACTTTGATATTCGCTTATTTCCCGCCATATTGCATGTTCGTATACCCCGCAATATTTATATTTTGTAGATTGATGAATTAAGCTAGAATTAGTAACCTGACTAAATGATCTTTAATAATAATACATCAATGTATCAATATTTTCCTCAAATTATTTTCATTTAACTGATAATTTAAAATCCCAACAGTTTCGGTAATTATTTGCATTCGAACGAAAAGGTGTGAAGTAACCACTTTTGTATTGAAATAGATATACATAAAATCGTGGTAAAAATAGTCTTAATTAGACATGAACATTATAGGCATTTATCAAATTAGTACTAACATTCTACAGATGAAATTAAAATTAACTCTATAAAAAAATGATTATTGGATTTACGGATGTTCCACCACCAGTTGCTGTTAAATTGAAAGTGAAGTAGCACGATAAGGGACAAAGTGTCAGGTAGCTAATACAATTATCCTTTCGACAAATGTAAATAGTAAATATACATCTTCATAAAAGCTTCTTATTAATTTTTGTAATTTATGACCTGTCATACTGACGAGATTCATAAACCAAGAATTAACAAAAGTGTTGACAGCTGTAGTGACAGCTACCTTAAATTTGTACGTATTTTTAAATTCGTAAAGAACAGCAATGTGCAGCATGTAATCTTTATTTATTCATTAAGAGGAAGGCTGCAACATCCGCTAGGAAATTTTAGAGGTTCCTGTCCCCTTTTAATAATTCACATACGTGCTGGTTATATTATGATAGTGGAATAAGTTATATATTCTTTGTGTTGAAATGTTTAACCCTTTGCGTTAGGTTAGGCGTACAAATATTTTGTAGTTACATATTTTTCATGAAATATTAACCAAAGAATTATTTGTTAAAATTATTAATGAAAATATTAATAAAAGTCAGTGTTCATATTTCAACGAGAATATTAATGAAAATTGTTAATGACAAAATTTGAACGAGAAAGTTATTAATGAAGAAATTAATGAAAATCTGTAAACACAGAATTTTACTCAAAAGATTATATATGAAAATTATTAATGAGCGCTTAATAATTGCAATATAAGTTGCAATATTGAATGAAAATATTATTTATCACATCATTGTACAAAGTATTACGGTATTACAGTAAGTAGAGTACTATAAAATTGAAGGAACAAACAAACAATATATAAATGTAGTATTTTTTTAGCAGTAGTCAAAAAATAGCAAATAGAGTTTGCACTCTTTCTTGCCGCATTATTTCAATTTTATATTAAACATGATATATCGTTAAATATATTATTAAATTTAGCTAAATTGATTAAATTATATATCGACCTTATCTTGCAAAAGTTCCTCTTTTGCTAAACCGAATTTATGAGCGAAATATTCAACAAATTCGTTTTCCCTGGCACGTATTTTTCAGACTATTTTCGAAAATCGCTTCACGATCTCATTCTAAACTTAGAAACTCAGAAAGCTCGAAATTATTCGGGAAATTGTTCAATAGTGAGCTATGTTATTAGCATGGGTTTAAACGTATGTGCCATATAACGTGCAAGAGCTGCAGAATTTCAAAACGCAATCATTCGAGAAATTCGTATAATATACCTCGAAAATCTGACAATATTCGGAGTGGAACCGTGAATACGATAACTTCCTCCCGAAAATTGCCTCGAATTTTTGTAAATCATTCCATTTCGAATCGTTCTTCCAAATGACACGAAAAACATCGAGCGGTGCGGGTTGCACGCTGTCAGCGAGTGTTCAAATCGTTATGAAACCGTCATGACGGAATTGACGTTAATTTATGTGAATTCGATGTTGCAAAAATATGGTGTTGCGTTATGTCAAGGTTTTCCGTATCGATTATCAAAACAGATGAAAAAAAAGGAGGAAACGATGGATGGAGTTAAAGAAAGGGTGAGAGGAGGAGGGGAATGGGTAGGCAGGTCGCGGCTGTGAAACGCCATTGGCTGCGTGGTCCTCGCCGCGATTGTAAATCAATTAGGTCGCATTGTAAATAAATCACCGTTTTACAACTCTGCCATGCCGCACCATGCGACATTCGTATGAAATTTATCGTCCATTTTCGTTCGAGTCACTTCGATTTTGGCGCTTGGTGCGGCACCGCATTCATAGAAGCCCTGTAACATACTATTAAACCTTATATTTTTATGCAAAATACTATGTTTCTTCCGTTTGTCTATGCTTTTCTTTTATGAAGTGGACAAAGACGAATACTTCCCTTCTGCGAAGTCTCCTCTCTTGTATTTTGTTAATTATACGATTTACGATTAAGATTAGGGTACCAGGAGTTTCACTGTCATGCTTGGAGACATTTTTTATACCTTGAAGGTTCTGTGACCACCCTCTAATAAAAGATAACTTATACAAATTTGCAAAGTATACACAAAAATTCCGTAAATGCTTCAGAACTTTGTCACTATTAAAAAGTGAAGAAATAGTAACTGATCCTATGTTCATTAGTAGCTGACCACTTATGCTAGAAGAAATATACAGGGTGGCTCACCACATTTTGCCATCTAGATTTGCGTCATTATTATTACTCATAGCAAACAATATTTCAAATGAAGTTAAATTGGTCTGAGAAGGGCATATGCTAGTGGTATATTTTTTTGTAGGTGGACGTGTAAAGGACATATGAAGGTCATTAATGTTTTTTTTAAATGGAATCATATATTTTTTATTGAATCAGCTCATACTCCTTCATATTCTTCACAAAAAATTATTAATCTATTTATGTAAAAAAATCATTAGTTTAGGAGATATTTTATATCAGTAATATATCAGTAAATGTCATCAATGTATTTATCAATGAATTGTATAAAAATTTAAGCGTAACCCACACATAATAAAATTTCATTGTACATTTAAGATCAAATTTTATTTATTTGTCTGAATATCATATATTACTATCCTGTTGTCAAACATGTAGTTTCAATAAAATATGAAAAATAGTATATTCATATACATCGATAAAATACAAACAAGTGATAAATATGTAAATAAAATGATAGAAATGATTGCTAAAAAATGTATATAAGCTATAAGTATATTGATAGAATAAAAGAAAAATATTTTTTACCATTTCTACTACAAGAACACGCAGCTGTAATTGAATTTATACCAAGGAGTTGTATGCTGAATTTAACAGCACTTTTTAAGCTGCTGTTGCGTATAATGGATTTTAAGAGAAAACGCAGTGTAGCGTAATAATTTCGGTACTGAAAAATGCACACTTCAAAATCTGTTCCTACCCAACATGTTGCGCATTTGCACAAATGCATACATGTGCAAAATGCGATTTCGTAATTTTAGTAGTTTGCAGCCAAAAAGCAATATTTTATCGTACTTTTTTCACAGATATTCTCGAAACTATACTTCAGAGTCTTGTACAGCCGGATTTTACATTTTCATTTTAAAAACTTTTTAAAACTTCACAATGCGAAAACATATAGAAACATTTTTTGTATGTTCGTAAGAGTATTAATGTGAGTGTAATTAATATTAGTGTAAACTGTAAAGAAAAGACTTTGGTTGCACAAGTATTTGTAAACCGTTTTTCATTTTTTTTTTTTTTTTTTTTTTTTTTAAGAAAATAGCTATGAAAAAATTTCTTAAATTCAATTTGAAATATTAATTTAGGGTTTGTTTACAACGCTATCGTTGGCTAAAATGTTAACACATTGTGTTCGAAGGTATTTTTGCTGTTGTCTGATATCAATCTCAAAAGTTTTTTGTTAAAATTACTTCTTTAGTTAAAAAATTTGTCTAAGGAGGGACCATCCCACAGTGATAATTTCCGATTTTAATGATATGCATGTAATATAATTCTCAAAAAATATTCGACACGTTTCTGTTTTTAGCTGCTAACATTCATGTTATAGGCCTCCAAAATGCAAGGGTGTGGATCATATTTTGCTAAATATCTTGAAAACCTGGCAGAGCTAGAATGATGGTTTAAAATGCAAGATGATATGTTCTTTTATGAGGAATTCAAACATGAAAATAGTTTTTAAAAATTCTCATTTGTTCATATTAAAAAATTACACTTTTTTGTTAATCTTTTTATTCACAAGTTGTTGTATCTTACTGTAAATTTCGACCTGAGAAGTATATTCGTAAAAAATGCAAATGGAATTATTACACTGTAATTATAGTTAAGGTTGAAGTTTTATTATATTTTGGCAATATGCAGTCCTTAAATATACATAAGGTGAAATGGGGTAGGTGTAGACTGATTTTTGTAAAGTTGGTATTTAAACGTAAGTATTTTCAGTCTGATATAAATACTTAACGCTGTCGATACCGAACGCTTTGCACAATTACTACTATTTAATTAATATTAACTAAGACCTTAATTTTCCTTGTACATTTTGATTTTGATAGGAAATTGTTTAAAATGTCAACTACTCTGCATTTTCCCCGAAAATGGGATAAGAACGTAACTTGAAGTTAAATACTTTGAAACTTTATTTCATGCGCAATGGGGCAGGAACAGAATTATTAACAAATCTGCTATAAAATGCTTTTTACTGCATTATGCAAGTACTCTGTACCGCAAACAAGTACTCTTAGCTGAAATATAAAAGGCGATATAGTGAAACAAAACAAGGAAACAAACATACTAAATGGAGAAATTTCGCTCATATTGTAATAAAAATAGTCTACATACGCAGTTGCCCCGTTTACGAACTTACTCCACTTCACCTTAGCTCAATGGATAAATAACTTGTATGTCTTCTGTAAGGAAGAGTATTATCAGTGGCGCTAATGAGACACTTTTTATACATTTGCCATAACTCAATCTTTATCCTAAGAGCTTTAACCAATTAGCTCCTTACCTGCAGTAAAATAAAATATAATATTAACAAATTGTGTAATTTATAATAACAAACTTGTGAATCAGTCATTTGACCGTTTCTGTAGTTTTCGTCCTAACCTGTAATATTTTGTATCATATCCTTCGAAATTAATTAGCTCTTGGAATTTTCGCGGCATTGATTTAACAATTGACTTCGTAGATTAATTGTTTCAAATTTGCTGTACGGTATCAAACAATTCGTCAGCATTACGATATTGTTCGCCACGCAATCGTTGTTTGACTTTACCCTATTGGTGAATAGATTACGATCAGACGACTGCGATGACTGAACCAGAATATTGATATTAGTATTTGTTAGCTAATCTTTGGTGTCCCTTGCGGTATTCGACGGATCATTATCGTGTTGAAACAACCAAACAGTTTGATAGTGTTTCTGTGCACGTGGCAATATAGCAGTCCCTCAATTTGCACGGTACTTCATTAACACGATTTCTAAAATAATTTCAGAAGTAACTCGATAAACGTGAATATTTTGAAAATGAGAAGGAGAGCATAATATTTTTATATTTTTTATTTTTTGTCATCAATAGATTTTTGACACTTCTCTGATTAAAATGAAATCAAACACAATTTAATATGGATTGTATTTAGTAATTTAATTTATGCTAATTTCGATTTACACGTTCTACAAAATAAATATATAGTCATAAAAATATATAAGAAGGTACTAGTAGAAGTGAATATTTTGAAAATACGAATACACAGGAATTTTATATTTTAACTTTTTTTTTTAAATAAGACCGAATGTTTAATTGACCACAATTTTTATTTACCCAGGTTTTTGCAGAACCTATCTTCGTATATCAGTATAAATTGAATTTACTTTCATTGCTTCACAAAATGGCTTTCCAGTTGCTTACAGTAAATTCCAGTGACAATAGACAAATTCTTATTTAATCGTGACCTAAATAATTTTGTTAGAAAAACAAGTTTCATTTTCCGGTTCCGCAAAATTCAGTTGAAATTTTCAGCTGCACACAAATGTTTTTACGATCTGACTTTTTACTGGTACAGAAAATATATTAAGTCATGCAATTTTGCACCATAATTCTCTGCCTAGTTCTTTCACATTTCTTTATAAACCAGCATTA
This sequence comes from Megachile rotundata, assembly GCF_050947335.1. Classification (NCBI taxonomy): domain Eukaryota; kingdom Metazoa; phylum Arthropoda; class Insecta; order Hymenoptera; family Megachilidae; genus Megachile; species Megachile rotundata. The sequence continues at coordinate 4,350,271 of NC_134995.1, forward strand.
AGTTTAAAATAACTACCTTATTTCTACAAAATAAAATAGAAACACTGAAATCTATTATTTGGACAAGTTTAACTGTTTTAGTATTTATAAGAGAAAAGGACAAGCATGCAAATTGATTTTTGAATGTTGATACATTGAAACTTTTTTTTTATTCTTATTGTCTGGATTTATATTTTAGAAAGTTTGTAAATTGTGAACATTGTAAATTCAGGACGAGGACTTATTGTTTAGCTAGGAATAATTTATTGGTTTAGGAAAAACATCGTTTCAGAAACTAAATGGTTTTAGTGGGCCATAAATTTTGTCATCTGCACTCAATCCGGATGGGTCAGAGGTGCTCGACTTCAGGGTTAAGTGTTTGGGACTTTCCAGCCACGTCACTTATGCTGTATCTGAGGGACCAGAGGCGTGGATTTTCTAAATTCTAACGAATCGCGGAAAAGATGACCGCCCTTTTGCTAACCAGGAACCCAATCAGAGAAGTCACCCCCATCGACAATCCTCCACCACGTTAATAAAGGGACTGTTTTTCGGAAGATAGGACAGAATATTCCAGAATCGTGCAGAATATTTCAGAACTTTTTGAGAACTTTGTTAATCATGTCGTGCGGACTCGCGACCCAATACTGTACAACAGGCGTACTCCTGACCTTAAAATTTTTTACGAGCGAACTCTCGAACAATTCATATTTACTAATTCATTGAAACTTAGTTGTAATTTTTACAAGTTTTTAATTTAAATTAAAGTACTTCTACACAGTGTATCTTGGTATTTGTTTAAAATTTCCTGGTGCATAAACACTTATCCATCAATTCTTAATAGATTTTTATTTAAAAAATTGATTTTATTAATTATTCTTAACTACTATTTATAATTATGGTTATAAATTTAATTATATAATAATTATAAATTTAATAATAAATTACAATTTTGAATAATAATTAGAATTCTATTAAGAATTGATAGACTCAATTCTCAGCCCTGGGAGAAATATAGCATTTACAGCACCTAGATTCAAAATAATTTGAAGTAAAATTTTTCTTACACCAAGCAAATCCCTTTTAGAATTCAAATAAAAATTATCATCTGAAATATTTATGAAAATTAAGTCATATAACATTTGTACTGCGAATTAATTATTTTGTAAATCACATCACCATTTTGCACTCGAAATTAATTTTTGTCATCCCTTTTTATTAGCCTCTTTGCAAATCAAATTTAACGTCTGACAAATCACATTCACTCTTCCACCAAATTCACCTCTGTGTATATCAAAGTTTTCTATAAACTATACTAAAATTTTCTATAAACCTAACAAATGTATTTACAATGTATTCAAAAGTTTCAATTGTATTTATACCATATTGTTCCAATTCTCTCTTCAAGGAGTGTTACAGAAATATTTTACTAAACTTTTTGAGAGGGCTGATACAACAAGCAGTATACATTTGAAACTGGTATACAAATTACAATTTCTTATTTTAACTATTTATTTTAGGTTGCTTGATAACCTGGTATCAAACTTATTACTATAAAGAATATAGACAATAACTTCTAAACTAATATTAGTATAAAAATAGACAACTTGCGAATCATAAAATTGATCAAAGAGAATATTATAATAAAATGTTATGAATGCGTTTTGAACTTTGGAATGTAGAATAGTATGTAATATAAATGTGTGATAATTTCCTCGGTAAAATTTGGTAGAAAAAAATTAAGAGGGAAAGGAATTTGTATATTGTCCGATCTGATCTCGGCATCGTCAAATTTGCCAAGGCAATGTACCGCCATAGTTACTACACATTCATAGTGATATCAGCTACATGATGGAATGACTAGGTCCGTATAAAGTTTAAAATGAAAATACCTCAAAAATGAAAGCCCATTCTGAAGAAACTTATGGGGGTTTGTAATACCTCATGCGTACCACAACTTCAATATACCGTCGTTACAAAAGCGATTTCCGCACCCGTTCCTTCTCTTTGTAAGGTTACACACGTGCATATAAAGTTAGGTTGTTCGTCCATGTTGCGTCATAGACACGTCATCTGAACCAATAGACCTTCGTTCATGGAGTCACAAAGAAAAACAACCGCATAACCTAAAAAGGAAACAAAATACGCTATGCGGGAATGTACGTATCCATGACATGGCGTTCTGTAAACGAACGACTTCAATTCCGTCTCAATCTCTTTTCTAAATAATAAGAGAATCATCATTTAGGAACCTATTGTTAAAACGAACATCACTTGGACTATTTCTTATAAAGAAAGAATCAATACTTTTCCAATTTCTGCGACAATATCGGAAACGTGGAGAGGTATAGCACGTCATTTGGAGAAATAAATGTGAACGTATTTTCAGGCTGTCGCTCACAAAAAAAGTATTACTATATTAAGACATGCTTACCGTCATGTGATATTTGTAACTAATTGTTCGTATATTATTAAAAATAATAAAGGAATACGAAGCATGCGAAACTTATCTTTTATATGGGATCTTTAATGATGGGCAATTTCGGTAATTTGACAATATTATTATTATGTTATTATATTGACAATATTATTAATATTATTATTACATTATTATATTGACAATGTTATTATTATATTGTTATATTACTGGAAATATGTAAATAATCATGATAACCGTTATGCTGAACATTCTTTATAAAAAAGGATTAGAACATCAAAAACTTCATGTTTTAATCTGTGTTCATATATTTTTCATTTCAGGAAACATGCGACGCATAAGTTCTGCATTGGTGATCGTTTAAACCGCGTGCATCGCCACGAATCGATTATTTAATTGTCGTTATACATATAGATACCGCCAATGTGTTCGTCGATTTATTTAATTCAGATTTCCAATCGTTTTAATTATTCATGGGACTCCCGATAAAATATTTACCCGAATCTGCGGTAGTCATCATTTTTTCATTCATAAGTGCTCTTGCAAAACCATGAAATATAACTCTTGGTACATTTCACAGATTAATGTGTTAATAACAGAACGTATTACTTCTCCGTGTAATTTCATTATATCTCTATTATATTCTATTTATATCTATTACATATCTCACGTGGAGGAAATTAATTTACATAAAGCTGTAATTTCAGGAAACAGCTACTTTCAAGCCAATTAGTGTATGAAACGTCACACAACGATATTTCAGTGTGGTAGTTTGCACGATATTTATACTGTCGCGACGGTGCTGCGTGAAGCTGCACTCTGCAGCGATATGAAGCTGCTCTCGAGATTGAACAGAAGCGAGGGGTCGATTGGTAGCTCGTTCTTTGACGACTGCGAATAGTTTGAAGAGGAAGATATCGCGAGACTTCGACGACTTGTACCTCTGTTATGAACAAATTAAATACGTAGAATCTTATGCAGTTATGATTAATTAACTCTTTGGGTCTGGATGTCAGAACTTTAATCCTAAATATTACGATCGTTTAATAAACTTAAACATAAACGTTTAATAAACTTAAGTGTTATTTTTTTATAACTTTTACTCTTTTAAATTATTTGACAATCATACAGTAAAAACAGCAAAACATTTATGTATAAAAACAGAAGCAACAGCTGAGAAAATCGGTTTTAGAAGGATAGTATGTTGAAATTGTACACATGTTGCATTATAAATCCTTCATAGTTTTCTTCACTTCCTTGGTTACTTTTTTACTAGATATTTACAATTCCTTTTAGATATTTTTATTTTAAACAATATGTGATCACATAGTTACATAGTCACTTTCGCCAAGAAGTTGCAATGTTAAAATATTTACCTCCAAATCTTGCAAGTTCGAGTCAAAAATACTCTGTTTTATTCCTTCGATCAATTTTACCCGTGGAAATACGCTTTATATTATCCTATGAAAGAGTTGAAGCTAAAAGTGAGTTCATTGTTTATTCATTAACACCAGTGGAACGACCGTGCTGAAACATCTCGGCAAATAATTAATTGAAATTAAAAATTTGTTCTCGAATTTGCGCGTCGACTAAATGAAACTCTATATCGTATCAATACATATTATAATAAAATATAATAAGCTTATTGTGCATAATTATCGCGTACAGTTAACGATTATGCAGATGTTTTATATTTATAATCGTGTAAAAGGTATTTTTTACTTTGAAACTAAATTAATGCACTTCAGTTGCATTTTAGAAAAGTTGAAAACATGAACATCCATATGCTTCTTGTATAAAATACGCAATACAAAATTATATTTTATTTTATATTTTTTTATATTTAATTCTATTTTCTATTCAAAAAATGGACTTGATTAATCTGACTTACAGTTATATCATTGCAATTTAAAATAAATTTGATGTTTCTGATGAAATTAAAATTAATGTATTGCACCTGTGTACACTGTTATCATAGTAACAATTGTTTATCAAAATACAGGAACAAACAATTTTTCATTAATTGATGTAAAAAATAAATACAAAAATATAATTAAATACTGTATTTAATTGCAAATATAGTTACTACTTGATATTGCTGAAATGTATTATCAGTTATTATGTATGACGCATTTGATACCTTCATTAATATAACACATAGCTACTATTATTATTAGCCCATTGGCTTATGGCATTGAATCAGATTCGTGACGCATTACAGTTCACATGTGACAAACCTAAATCGTATTTGCATACAGATTTAGTTTTGAGTTCGATACCCATTGTAATTGAATAGAATTGTATTATTGAAGATTGCTAAGTTCAAAATATACCTAAAATTCCAATGTTCTTTATTTATCTTGACACTGTACTAATAATGAAGCACTGACTCTCGTAACTGCCGCAGAATTTTTAGGTTAAGATGTTAAATGACATTACTATAAAAAAACTCTGTTATAATACATTTTTAACAAAAACATTGTTAAAATTGCCATTCCTTTTATTTTTCTGACAAATTTTATAGTAAACGTGTAAACTAATTTTCAAATTGAATTTTTTAATTAAAAAAATGTTGTTTTATATATTTGACTTATTCTTTCGATTAGAATCCTTTTTGGTTATACCACTAAATCAGAAAAAACCTATATATGTTTATTTGTTTGAAATACAGTTATATTTAATTATTATTGAAAGTGCATTAACATAATTTCATCAGATTATGAAAATATAGTTAAATTTACAATTCTTATTTTATAATTGCTTTCATTTTATAAAATCTCTAAAATCTGATTATTGTGCAAAAAGAAATTACGATTTGATTATGTGTCTATTGTTTTCTATTTTTTCACAAATTTTTCACAATTTAAAGCCTCGTTTTGAATGGAAGAAAAACATCGGTAGATATAACAATGCGACTAATTCGAAAACGATGCCCATGACGTGATAAAGAAAAAGTGAAAATTAACGAGGTACCAGTGAAAAACGTGAAAAAAATTACGTTGATATGGCGAAATCAAAAAGTATTATGGTACGAAATGAAAAATAGAATGTATTTTGAAATGAAAGCATACCAGAAAGAATATCAATATATGAAAAACAAACACTGACGAATGTTTGAGGATTAATATTGCAGCATAATAATAAAAAATTATAACAATATTTACTATTATGTACTGGGACAATTTGCGTAAATTAGGGACAGAGGTCAAGTGCTCATTAAAGAGTTCATAGACAAATTTAAAAATTTTTCAATTTTGATACATGAAAATTTGGACTTCTGAAAATTGGTTATTTAGAAAGTTTAAAATTTGACAAACTTAAGAATTTGGAAACTTGAAAATTTGAAACTGTGCTAATTTAGAAACTTGAAGCTTTGGGACTTTGAATATACGTAGCATTAAAAATTGGAGAAATTAAGAATTTGAGAATTTCAATATTTATAAGTTGGAAAAATTAAAAAGGGCCAAAATTTGACCCTTTCACAACATGCGCTTCCAAAAACTGGAAAAATTAAAAATTCGAAAACACAAACATTTCAAAATTTTAAAAATATAAAAATTTATAAATTTGTAAAACTGGTGTCACTTAATATAAAAATTAAAATAAAACTAAATATGCAAGAAAGGATAACAAATTTATGAATTATTTAATTTTTACAACTGGAATAAATCAACATATGATACTTTGATTCTAAAAATTAAAGTAAACGGACAGTATATCATATTTCAATCCTAATAATCAATTTAAACCAATATATGATATTTATATTCTAAAAATCAAAATAAACTAATACATCATATTAAATTTCTGAAAATTAAAATAAACCAATATATCATATTCGGTTCCCGAAAATTAAAATAAACCAATATGTGATATTCTATTTTCGAAAATTAAATTACCAATATATCATATTCCATTTTTGAAAATTAAAATAAATCAATACATCATATTTAGGTACCAAAAATTAAAATAAACCAATGTATCATATTTGGATTCTGAAAATTAAAATAAACCAACATATCATATATGGATTCTAAAAAAAAATAAATCAATTTGTTTTAAAACTATTACAAAATACCGTTTTTAAATACCATTACAAAAGAAAAGAAAAAGAAAGATGTGACAAAATGGTTAACAGATTCCCACTTTTCACGAACTTCTTCGTACGCATATTTCTTACCTTAATAAGCTGAACGATGTTTAACATCTGAAAATTTAAGACAGTCCTGTTCTCGACATGCCTTGATAGTTCAGTGAGCGACATTTGCTACAGACTGCCTGGGGCTAGTGGATTTCAGAAATGGTAATGTAAGTAAAAGAAGATATCTAGCCTATCCATTTCACATTTTCCTTCTCCCTCTTTCAACATTCTTTTGTACAACATTACCACGAGCGATAAAATCAATACCACTAGGGCAAACTTTCGAGCAGCATTTGTATGAGATAGCAATGGTATTAGGCTAATCTTTAAGACTAAAACGCCACTCACAATACAAGCCACAGTGACGATCAACATGTTACTTTAAAGTTTAAACCACGATCGCAGTATCTTGTTAGAATTGTAACGTGTTTGTTTTGGTAGAGCAAAGGTTGAAATTTTATATTGAAAGAAACTTTCTGTTATGCTCCGCTTCACTCGCTAAATTAACGACGGGTGAATATTGTACGTAAAAAAAAAAATGGACACTGATTTTGATGAACAACTAATAACACTTATTTATTAAATAACAGTGACGATGAACTTTAAGTTTTGTATGACTATATTGACACTGAATGTTCAATTTGACTGGTGATTTAATGTGTTTGATTTCTGAGTTAGTTCTGATTTTGTTCTGCTGTTCTTCAGCATATTTTGTCGTATTTAAAACCTCTGTTCTCCCCTCCTTTGCGCCCTTGGCGTGGTACATTTTTGGAAATGGAACAGGGTTTTTCCCAAAATCCGTGACGTGTTCCTGAGGGACCTGGAACCGTTATTCTCCAGGCCCAAGTTACCCTTCGACCTTTGGGTTCGCAAGGATTATGGCATGGCCTGTGCCGCTGAAGTCAAAGACTCGACTAATGAATACATCAATAAATGAATTTACTAAAAACTAAATTGAAAGTCTTCACAAAAGGTTACTTTCTTTCGCCACGTCGTAAACCTTTTTTCACTATCTCTATGATTTGTATAATTTATGTTTGTTACGTAGTAACAGTGTTCATTGTAATATACATATATAAAAGCACAGATAGTGTAGTTATTACGTACATGTCGCGACAGTTCGCTTGGGAGACGTTCATGCAATACTCCCTAAACATCGTCCCTATTAATAAAAACATAAGAACGCAGGACGCTCGATCCCTATATACCGCGCGATTTATGAATGTGGGGAGGCAAACTTTCATCATATCTCATTCTGGATTTTAATACGTACACTAATAATCAGTCCGTCACATCTATAATATTATTAGTGATTTGTATTATTTTTAAATGGTGGTAAGGAAAAGCGGGAACAAATGTAATATTTTTCCAAAACATAGTGACGATTCTGGAAGAACTCGACCTGCATTTGTTGATTTATTTATTTATCTTTATCACTATTATTATTTTTAAGCTGCGCAATCTGTTGGATTCATACCACGGCTCTCTCTAAAGTATTGACGAATCTATCTATATGTACATATATGTATATCTAATCTATCTATTGCGGGATTCTTAACTAAATAGAATAATGTGAACCAAAGATCAAAATTCCTTACGCAGCAATGAAGTCTAGCGAGAGGTCTCTTCTCCTCGCTGATTGACCATGTCTTGTCTCGTAATATTTTGAACACGTGCCGGTATGAGCTTTGCAGTTCAAGTACGGCGGAGTGGCCCGTGGCCTAAGATACTCAAATTGACAATAACATTGTAAACATATTTTTATATTAACTTGATTGTGCATCTTTTGTTTTAAACATCGTATAATGAATGTAATGTGTGAGCATGATTGTATATCGATTTTGTACATCGATTGAACATCGATGCGTTTGATTTTGGAGCGAGCGAGAATAGAGTAATCGTTTGAGTTGATTGCGAGGATTGTTGTTATAAATAATTATTCATTCGTTATTGTGATTTCGTCAATTACTGATGTATTTTGAAAATTATTAAATCCTGGCATTATTTAATAATTCTATCCTTTTATTTTTCGTTTTACCTCTTACAATATCACTATTATTATAAAACTCCTTTCCCACTGACTGACTGATTGATCGATATACAAATTCACAGGCCAAACGGTGTGAGATACATTTTTCCATAGAATCGACCCTCTTAAAATTACTCCAAATGCTATAAATTCACATTTTAAAAATAACAATTAACGATATAAATGTGGGATCGGTTTGTTCGGGGTTCATCGAGTACGATCGGGCGCGATCGGGTGAGCGGGCGACCTGGATAATTGGCGCCAAGAGAATTTGGTAGTATGTACCATGATTTGGCGCCGAAAATTAGCGGGAGAATGAAGGATCGTAAGGCAATTGTTTCGTTTTATGCGGGAATCGGTAGAGAACGAGAAAAACGGCGTGGCATGGCGTCACGAAGCAGTCTCGTCGTAACCGTTGAAGAAGTAGCAAGTTGTCCGAAAGTTGTCGGTAATTGTTTATACTTGATGTTTATATTTTTGTTGATTCTTGTACTTTTGTTAAGTTATTAAAATTATTCTGTTATTGTTATTCCCAAAAAGCTATTAATCCGTCATCTTCGATAATTTCGACCCTACATAAACATTATAAAGATTAAATTACATGTATACAATATTTTTACAACTATCATAATGTTTGCACAGTGACGCAAGTTTCAATTTAAATTTTATTTTATAAATTTAAACATTGCAATTTTTATATACAATTCTATTGAAAATTCCTGGGTACAGTACTATTAATATCAAAGTACTTTACTGTGTATTTTATACTTGATTAAATAAGTTCTTATATTTTATTTCTGTAGACGGTACATGAAATGATATTTCCACGATAAAAATGTGAACTTTTTGTCAACAGATTCACTTTTTACACTACTTTTTACATATTCGCATTAATTAAAACTGTTCCATGTTATGTTCTAAGTAAATATTAATAAAGGTCCGTCATATATTCTGCATTCAAGTAATTTATTAGGTTGTCATTTATTTTCGAGCAGTTTTAATAATTCTGATGTCTGTCCTCATTTCTCATTACAAATATGGAGGAAGGAAAGTAAATACCTAAAAAATTATATGTAACGGGAAAATTCTCAGTTAATCAAGCATTATTACACACCAAATTTTTAACAACGGAAAACACATAATCAAATTTTATTAATAAATGAATAAAAATAACGAACAAAACGTTAAGTTATACTGTACTATAACAAATTTTGGATCTAGCAAAATTTTATATCATATTCCTATAACTTCGTCATGAAAATTTAATTTACGGTTATTTTATAATCTTAATATTTACGTAAATTTTTATTAAATATGTATATCATTTTACTGTTATCACTATATTACAATAATTCTTCTTACTGAAAAAAATATCGAATTTAAGTTTAACAGCTCACTCTTCGCGTTAAACGTTTTACAACCGAGATAATTTTAGATAATTAATTGAATATTGTATTATATCATTGACGTCTGTTAAAAGCAAGCAGGGATCAGATGCAAGTGGAAAGCTGTGAAACAAAGAGCTGGTTTGGGAATCGTTAATTAATATTGCTCTAGTTATCTTTTCCAATGGCACAGAACAGCAAGTCTTCTGTATAGTTGTTGACAATAGTGTAAAAAAACCACTTTACTGTGTAGTAAACTCGAGTAATATTACCAGTATTTGAGAAAAGCATATAGGTCGATGCTGATCTCCTTCTTGAGTATCGTTCTACAGTTCTTATCAATTAGAACTGTATCATAATTCAATTACCTAACCAAACTCCTGACAGTGAAGTGCAGTTAGTTAATCTAAAATAAATTATTGGTTTTTCGATGGATACATAAATGGTATTGAGACGTTGACACTCTGTGCAATCTATTAATTTAACTTCAAACTCCATTTCCAGAAATTTGAAATCAAATCCTTCAACTAATCAAACTAATCAAATTCAATTAATAAACGTATCGTTATTAAGTTTTTCACTGGATAATTCAATGATCACGTTTGAAAATTCCATGTTGCAATGGATTCAAATTTTAAAACGTAATTACGTACATTATAGCAAATACACATTTTTGACAGCGATACATTTGTTATAATTTCTAAATACAGGGTCAATTTATTATAAGTCCATTTAATTGTATAACGTGATATAATGTTATTTAAATGTTGGTTCCCAGTAATCGACAGAATATTACTTTAAGTAACAATTATGAGCATTCAAATGCAATAACGTTGAATACATCACTTATACTTAAAATTGAAACACGTTTTAATTCAAATTCGGATTGTCGCACAATTCTAGTTTTTATCATTTATTTATTTTGTTTTAGAGATGCAGGATAATACATATTACTGTAACATTGAAAATAACATGAAGAATTATTTAAGGTGAAGTGAGGTAAGTTCGTAAACGGAGCTAGTCCGTACACAGGCTATTTTTATTACAATATGAGCGAAATTTCTCCATTTAGTATGTTTGTTAACCAATTTCGAAAAAGGAGGAGGTTACTCAATTCGATCAGTGCATATTTTTTTTTCTTTTTTTTTCTTTTTCTATGTATGTTCGCCGATTACGCCTAGCTGGATGGACCGATCGGAACGAAACCTTTTGCATCTGGTAGGTTCTGATTCCCCATTGGAACCATTATCAAAAAATTTTTCATTTTCTAATTGCAAAGTGTTGTTATTGCAAAAAAACCGGCAACTTTTGAAATAAACTTTTTTCGATTTTAGTGCGCTTTTAATATCTTATCACGGACATGATTCTGAACAATTTTGTTCATATACAAATTTCGCGGAAAGCTTTAATTTTCGAGATATTAGCGAAAAATTGTTATTAACTTTTGAAATGAACTTCGAACGATTTTAATGTCCTTTTAATATGTTGTCAGGGGCATGGGTTTGGACAACCTTTTCCTTATGCATAATTGACGGAAAGCTTTAGTTTTCGAGATATTAGCGAAAAAGGAAATTGAAAAACGAATATCCATGTTGTCTTTTATTTAATTATGTTCATGGCATTTACGCAGACAAAAAAAAAAGCCCGGAAGAACTGTCTCACAGTACCCTATACAATTCTCCTCATTCCACTAAAAAGCGTGAAATAAAATAATTTTAAGAAAAAAAATACGCCGACTTTGAAATGCACTAAAAAGTACAAAATAATTTCTATTTCCTAATGAAGTAATTTCTATTTCATTCAATCATACAATTACGTAACAGATATGAATGAAACCTATTTACTCGTTAGGTAGTATATTAAATACATTTCAACCTTCGGACGCGGCGCAAAATTAAAAGATTTTCTTGGATATGTCAACCTTTGGACAGCCGAATATAGGCAAAGCTTGTATAGCTATTTTTTTTCTATACATATAACTCGACAGCACGCCACGAAGTATTTTATTTCCTTGTTTTGTTTCACTATATCCTCTTCTATATTTCAGTTAAAAGTACTTGTTTTGCAGTATAGAATACTTGCATAATGCAGTAAAAAGCATTTTATAGCAGATTTGTTAATAATTCTGCTCTTGCCCCATTGCACATGAAATAAAGTTTCAAAGTATTTAATTTGAAGTTACGCTCTTACCCCATTTTAGGGGAAAGTGCAGAGTAGTTGACATTTTGAACAATTTCTTATCAAAATTAAAATATACAAGGAAAATTAAGGTCCTAGTTAATATTAATTAAATACTAGTAATTGCGCAAAGCGTTCGATATCGACAGCATTAAGTATTTACATAGAAGACTGAAAATATTAGGTTGTCGAGAAAGTTCTTTTCGTTTTTTTAATAGGTGTTAAGTTTGAAATATTTTGCGTTCAGTGTATTATTCTTAAGTAATATATAATCCGTTCTGTTCTACCACCCTTCTGTCATCTTTCTGGAAGCCTCATAATGCCACTTTTCCAAAATTCTCTTGGTTTACTGTTAAAATATTCTTCAAGACCGATTTTTATTTCATTAATTGATGTGAATTTTTTATTGCGAAGAAAATTTTTTAGGGAAAGCAACAAATAATAATCCGATTACGCAATGTCTGGAGAGTATGGGGGATGTGGTAGAACATCCCAATCGAAGTCTAAAAGTTTCTTTCGCACAGGTAGAGAAATGTGTGACCTTGCGTTGTCATGGTGGAACGCGACACCACCTCTATTCACCAATTCTGGACGTTTTGTGAATATAGCTTCCCTAAGTTTTTCGAGTTGCATGCAATATTTCTCGTTGTTAATTGTTTCCCTTGGTTTTTCATCGAGGTAGGTCTTGATAAGATCGGTATCAATGGTGGATGGACGCCCGCTGCGAACTTCATCTTTAAGATTGAAATTTCCGACTTTAAACCTCCTAAACCAATTACGGACATTTTGAACAGTTATAGAATGATCCCCATAAACATCACAAATCTCCTTTGCGGTATTTCCAGGCGTAGTGTCTCTTTTAAAACAGTAAAACATGACATGACGCAAATGCATCTTTTGATCTTCCGTCTTTCACAACGCGAAAAATACGAGATTCAATTTCTACTGATGCTGAAAACAGTCTTCTTGTAGTGCTAGAGAATGACACTGGACCAAACAATTGATTTTGGAGTGATCTGGATGTTTGTTTACTTAAGCGCAGCAATGTAAAGCCTCGAGCGACAAACGCGAAAAGAACTTTCCGGACAACCTAATACTTACGTTTAAATACCAACTTTACAAAAACCAGTCTGCACTTACTCCACTTCACCTTAACTACTTTTTAAACTACTAACTACTAACTTTATTTTTCTATTGCAGCTTACTAAGGCAGCTCTATATTTATGGAACTGTAAATATTAATTATTTTAGCTGTAATTAAATATTTGTATATAGTGAATTATGGAGTCAGCTGTCGCACGCTCCATATTAAGGGTGTCCCATTTAAATTGACATTGTAAAAAATCTTGAAATGAAATAATCTGCCTATTTACATAGTGATCGAAGATGAAACATAAATCAAATTGACGTCCAGTATTTTTGAAAATACTGTAACCGTAATTTAACTTGAATTCGTAACATTCATCTTCCATTGAGCCGTTTATTTTGAAGACGAGTCAAATCCATTTTAGAAAAGAGTGACAAAAATTATAACAGCAGATAAAACTTAATAATGACTTAATAATAACTCAATAATCGGAAGATTGGTAAAACTTACCAATTCCTAGTTCTAATTCGATGATCAGCGGCTGTAATACGTATTAAGTACTGTTATAGTATTATAGTGCATTAAATAACTACTTACTCTATTAAGTTTTCTTTTTTAGTTGAGAGAAAGTGATGATCTCGCAAGGAGTCGTCGAAGTCTACAAAAAATGCGATCACGTCACATGTGCGCAAGGATCCCGTTTGTTTCCTGGCAGCCAATGTTTTCAGACCCAGTCAGTCACTGCTAACATGTTTTCACGGGACAGTAAATCGCGACTTTTACTGTCATGCCACGAAATACAGTGACTTTTCTCGTTGTGAAAAGCAGTAATCGCGTTGTTATGACATTGGATTTCACGTTGCAAGTTTAATAGGGACAGTAAATTGTGATTTTGACTCATACACAGACTATTATCACTGTGGTCGGCATAGAAACTAGAGGCCAACAGTAAATATCCGATCACACTTGTCCGGTCATTTGAGAGACCGTAGTTAATAAAAAATGTGCACTTTCCTTTTTTATTTTAATAACTACATTTCAGAATTTCATATCATTATTCCCGCAGGCTTTTTTTACTAACGAAACTTGCAGAAAAAAAAAATTAAAGAATTAAAGCACTTCGTGCAAAATTATTATAGGTTCGCTTTTTAGTGTTCGGTAAAAATTTGACTATTTCTTTTTATAAAAAATACTAGATATTTGTAGGCTAAAAGACTTAAATTAGCTTATAAGCATCAACTTATTTATTAATTAATTACAACAACATTGTTTTCAATAATCAATTACTGCTGTGTCAGGATTAGTTAAATGGAAAATTCAGGTTTTCATGCTCTTAATGTTCCCAATTAAATTTTAATTAGTTTCTTCCTACGCTCCAACAATGACGACTTTAAATTCCTGATTCATCGAATATTCTTTGTTCTCTCCATAAATTCGATCGACAAATACCGTACATTTTCAATAATATTCATATCTGAAGAAACTGTCGGCCATTTTAAAGTTTGAATATTGTACTTAAAGCACATTTGTGTGCTTGCGATGAATAGACTGTTCTGCTGTGAATATTTCATCATGTTTTTGAGGGTAACAGAAAACGTGACTCAAAAAACCATTTCCTAAATGGAAGAAAACCATTTTCTTTTGAAGCGACCATTTTTACATTACCATTTTTATTTTACTTTTCTCAACGAGGAAAAGGCACGAGTCGAATCGAACAAGAATAATAAATTCTTTAGACCCAAAAAACCGTTAATTATCTTCTTTATTTGAAAATCGGAAGCTTAAATAATAAATTGAAATTTGCTTTGTGTATACGAACCTTACTGCAATCAGCAACGCAATAAAATTATATATACATGACAGGCTATTTGTGTTTTATTACGCTTTGTTTTTAACTTTTTGGTAAACAGCCAACTTGGAAATTAACGCAATACCGTTATCGTTAAAAATCGAGAAAATCGATACGGTATTTCATTTGTAGTTTCATTAATCGGAAACGATTAAAACGATATTAACAGCTAAATGCGAGATGATATTTATGCAGAGCATGATATAAATTAAACTGAAAGAAAATGAGAAAATAAATGGGCGATATTTGTTTTTGACAATATATACGTCAAAATAAATTATTCATTAACACTGGCAGCAAACAACGAATTGGATTCGATCCAGACACCTCGCGTGACACGCCATGTTGTACGTCACGAGTGCAGAAAAATTATCTTCCTCTTCGTTTTTTTCGTTCATATAAAATGAATACCCTCATCACGTGTAGAACTTTCCAGTTTAGATTGATCTCACCCTACAACATTCAAGCAAATTTAAAGCAAAATTTAAATACACTTTTCTGCCACCTAAATAATTCATTATTTAATCAGCAGTGGTTCATGAATTAGTTTCAAGTTTAGAAGGGAGAAGCTGTGCGAGGAATTTTCAACTTTTTTGTATTGATTTTAGAAGCCGAATATTTTTAGAAATTCCTAAGGGTAACGTTAATTTAATTTTTCTACTACTTTCAATTTTATTAATTATGAATTATAAATTATTATACAGTTGGAAGATATTGATACAATTATAAATTATGGAATATTATAAAATTATAAATCATTAAATATTATTCAATAATAAATTATATAATATTATGTAATAATAAATTATAAAATATTATATGGTCGTCAGTTATGAAATAATATAAAATTTTTAATTTGTATGAAATAGTACAAGTTGTTCATTATTGGTTTCTACAAAAATATCTCTTCATTCAGATTTGAAGTACTGATATATAATGGCGACTATTTGAATACATAGGGCTACAGATGCTGTTATAAAATAATTTACACACTTTTTAATTTTTAGACATATGATATATTTATTATTACTACATATGTTATCTATGTATATTTATTGTATATTTACACATATTATATATTATTATATATTTATTAAAATTCCTCAACTTCATATCTTTATTAAACATGTTATGTACATGCAATAATTGCATTCATTTACATATGTATTAATTTAATATTAATTAATGTTATTAATTCATAACATTATACTATTATTATTATTATTATGTTCTAATAATATTAACCAATATTAACGATATTAATATTATAATATAACACTAATATTAATATTAATTAATTAGTATGAACTAATATTCATATCTTGAACTAAGATTCATATTTACTGAAAATCGAGAAATGTTATTAAATTAATTGAAATCAAAAATGAATAAAAAATATGAACTATATAAAATTGTTTAGAACTTACATGTGTGAGAATTAACTATGAGTTTTCGTAGCATTATTTCTGTCATCCAATTATTTTCTTAACTTTATTAATATTAAACATTATCATATCCAACTGCAGTATAATAAATATATATCATACTATATATTAAACTACGTAAACAATTTATTTAGTTATTATATAGTTAATAGTATATATAATAGTACATATAATATATAATAGTGTAATATGGCCCAAACATAATACACAAATTAACCCTTTACAAAGAATTTATACAAATTTCTATAATTTAGAACGATTAAGAAGATAACCTAACAGAGGAGCTGTCAAGATAATATTTTAACACAATCAAGAGTACCATTTTACTTAAACGAATAGTTTGCAAAGTAAATCATCTTTACTTCTGTAAACAACTTCCCAAAATGTATATACGGTTTCCTTTCCCGATATACGCCGTGTTTTAATTTTCTCTATCCCTTTGAAATACGTATCCGTTCAAAGGAGCTTTGAGCTGGAAAACAAACAAAAATCATAGGCTGCTGAATCCGTTAAGTATGTTGGACGAGGGACTACAGTGATGGAGTTCTTTATAGGAAATTTTTGAATAGAAAACATGAACGGTGTTGCAAACACCAATTCACTAAAGGTCATGTTTTTTCTCTCTTTGGATGCATTTTATTCGTTCTCTACTTCTAAATATTTGTATTTAACCACTTGGCTATTAACAGATTTTTTTATTCGATTTTATTTACTGTTTAATGTCTAACATCGGTTTGATAATATTTTTATTTAACAATTTAGGTATTGTTTGCTATACAAATTATTAATGGAACATGAAGACTCACCCTTCTTGTTTACGAATATTATATGCTGATTGAAATAACTGGACAAATATTGAAAACACGAATTGCATATTTTAAGATGAAAATTAAATTTCACTATAATAGTAAATATACATTTTCAATCATGAAACTTTAAATTAAAAATTATATTTTGCAGTATAATATTTAATAGTCAAAATTTAGAATTCGAAATTTAAGATTGAAATATTTGAATAGACGTTGAAAATATAAATTCTGTGTGTCAGAATTAAAATTTAACCCCATTCAAAACTTTGAATGTGCACTGCTAGAAATTTTGAATTAAAAAATTAGATTCTATGGGAAGATATTTCATAACAAAAATTTGTGATTTGAAAATTTAGAAATAGATAACCAATAGTACATCAAACATTCAATGAAAATTTTTCATTTAAGTAACTGTAATTACATCACACATAATATCAAGTTTTGAATTAATGATTAGGGTTGCTAAATAATCAAGCAATTAAGATTAATTAATAACTAGAATGATAAATGCAGATGTAGTCAGCAGATATGATTAATTCAGTAACCTCGAATCATGGAATGATTAAGTACGTTAATAACTATGATTGACTTAGAAATTTGGTGTTATGGCAGATATAATGATGCTGAATAGTTTTTGTAACATCTGGATTTATTTAATAATTCAGTTATGAGGTGATAATAAAAATAGTGTAATGTTACGTGTATCTACATATAACCTTAATTCTAATACAGTAATTATTCTATATGTATATGCAAAAATGTACGATATAAGCAAAAATGTTATCCCCACCACTGGGGGATGACCCCTTGAGACGTCCGAAGTTCGCTCGCCGAGAAATATAACGTGATCCGGGTCTAATTTATCTGTAAGATTACACCAACGCAAATAAAAAAACTTTTTATTTTTTATTTTTTCGTTATCGAACTTTTACCAATAGATTTTTTGTATTTTTTCCATCATATTTGTAATATTTTTCTCATTAAAATGGGACCAAACACGACGTACTTCGGGACATACTTACTTGTAACAACTTACTTCTTCGCTTGCTATCCTCCTTTGCGTTAGAAACTTTTATCGTCAATTAAAACAGTAAATATAATCCAAATTATATCGTGTTTGGTCTCATTTTAATCAGAAAAATACAAAAAATCTATTGGTAAAAGTTCGATAACGAAAAAATAAAAAAGTTTTGTATTTGCATTGGTGTAGTCTCACGGATAAATTAGGCCCGGATCACGTTACATTTCTCGGCGAGCGAACTTCTGGCGTCTCGAGGGGTCTTCTCCTCAGTGATGGGTATAACATTTTTGCTCATATCGTAAAGGACATTTTTGCGTATATAGAATGATTACTGTAGAAGGTAAATTAATCACTCATTTAGCAATTACAAATTACAGATGCATGATTGTAGATTATCAAAGCGATGATTACGGATTTATTTTACAAGCAATTAATTAATAATTATGGTTATCATCATTACTTATAATAATCGACTATAAAAGTAATTACAAAATAATTCATAACTACTAAACTTTGTATAAAGGTAATTTTGAATCATTTTAATTTTTTACTTTAAAAAAATTGAGAAAGGAAACATTCTAATCGAATTCGATTTTGCCATATTGCTCATACTCCACATGCGTGTGTAGACTAATATTGTCGCATTTATGAACGCTTTTACAAGATTTATATGTTCATTTTGAACACATAATTTGAGAATAGTATTTTCCATTGGAAATTGTGTATATTATTGCATGTAATAATTATAATGTTTGTGTACAATAATTGTGTATATTTATTATTATTGTTACTTTTCTTATTTACACAATTAGCATTAAAAATATTCATAAAAAGTATATCAACTAAATCAACATTATTTGTAGCGTTCATAAAATTATAAGCAAAACCTACAATTATCACTCGCATAGTTATTTCAATAACATTTAATGTAGCACATTGCATGTAATAAACACATTACGTGAATGCGAATATATACAACGCGTAACTTATTAACACTAAACCTACCACCGTATAATGCACACGTAATTTGCAATTAAAAATAAAGCGTCAGATAAGAGAAGATGAATATACACATTAATTTCGTATTTTAATGAAAATCAACACAAATTTGAAGAACGTCTTTTAACAAATTTTGTAATTTAAAAAAGAAACCTTATGAATGTGCCAAATCTTGTGCAGTTTTAGTTTTAACTGCCTTGTATGCGATTATTCTTTATCACATTCTTATTATTGTACATCACATTAAATTTTGATTAATCTTAATACCAAAATAACGAAGATGCAACTGGAATTAATTTTATTGAATTTTCAACACAAAATCAGCTCACATTACGAAAAATAAGATTTTTTATTGTAACAATTATATACAGGGTTAATCCTTAATATTAAGAGCACATAGTTTATTTTTATAACTTAGACGGGTCCTCTAGTCTATTTAGAATTTTAATTTTATTGCAACAGCATGTTAAGATTTTATTCTGAGGAAAAAACTAAATGACTGTTTGAGATTCAGCCCCTTTCATAGTTGTCGGCTGTAGGCACGTAATAAAACATTTCCCCAGCTTGCCTTCACCGTCAAACACATTCCCACAACCGAAATATAAAAACGTAAAACGATAGTTTCAGACAGAATTCTGGTAACACGAAACTAAAAACAGTATAAATAAATTATTGAAAAGTAAAAAGACTGTCAGCATTTGCTCTATACTTCAAAAATTTAATGCATCGATACACATGAATTTAACACAATATAACTACAGACTAAATACTATTAAAAACTTCAACACCTGTGTAAAATGAGTATCATAAAACATAGCTGTATTTATGTAATATCTGAAAATCCGGTTTCATTTAACCCGGATTTATATTTACGTTACATCAATTTTCGTTCAGATAATTTGTTGACACATTACAAATTAATATTTAAAGAATGCCATTCATAATTTCCTATCGAAAGCTCAAATTATTAAAAATGCAAGTTTATTATGTTTACGTAGTACACTGTACAGAAAAATTATTTACCGTGTATGTTTGAGTTGCCCTGGGCATAAAATAAATCTGAGGAAAAGTAAAAGAGAAGAAAGTTCAAAGCAGTACAATAAGTTTGATAATGAAGGAACGTAATAATAAAAAAATTCAATGTAGAAGTCCTTGGCGTGTCCAACAAAGCACTATATATTTCTTAGACCGAACAAACTTCATGAAGAGATTTGTACGCAATTAACTTATCTTCGTCAGCATTCGTATCAAGAGCATAAAATCGTTCAGTTTAAAAGACGTGAAAATTCCATAAACCGTAGAACATGTAATGAGTTAATTGCTTCGAAGCTGCGAGTTCAAACATGACTTCAGACGTGTTCGGTATAAATCACGCAAGGTCCGTCTAAACGAGCAACGAACGGTTTTGCGTGGATGCACATAGGCGCCAACAGGCGAACAGAGGGGACGAGTCGAGGATGACGTTGCTGCCGGTGTCGGCGTTAATGCTAATGCTAATGCTAATGTCGATGCTAATGGCGTTGACATCGTCCTCTGCCGATCAGTACTCGCGAATTGACCCACCAACAGACACGTACCACCTCAAGCTACCAAATTGATTATCACCGATTTATACGATCCTGATAAGCAGATCGATGGACTCTGAATGTACGGACGTTTCCATTGACAACTCTTGACTTAGAATGAATTGATGTATCTTCATTTATGTCACTATCTAATCTTCAATTATGTCAATTCAATTATGTCACTCTTATTGACGAATGAACATCGGTGTTGAGGGCATATTTCCATCCGGTAGAGTTGAAAATCGATTGCTTTTCCATGATTTTTCAAAATGCTAAAACCTCATCTCGATTGCTCACTCGTGTGTATAAATGTATAGAACAACCAGATACAATTTTTTATGAGGGTAACAAACTTTCTTAAAATGAGCCCAAACCCATAGAAAAATTATCCAAAAGACCAAAAGGTGACTAACGAGAATTCTGGGAGTCGAACCCCCAACTAGCAGAAAATATTATTTGAAGGAGTAAAACTTGAAACTGAAAATTTTAAAGGGTACATTGCATAATTTTTACAGTTTTATAAAATATCGAACTCTAATAATTAATCGGAGCGTATTTCTCAGAAGAATATTAACAATAATACACAAATGTATGCTACGAATTATATATATACGCATACATATAAACTTCAACAAAGTTTATAAGTTTTAATAAATATTTAATGGATGATACATTTTTCAATATTTTGCACGTATCTTGCAGAAGTTCAACAGTGATACAATATAAATAGTAATTAGCACTGAAAAATAACACAGAACAATTTCGATTTGAAATATGTATGAATAATTAACTCTTTTATGGAATCAGATAAAAATGCATACAGCTGAAGTACGTTGCCCGTGCCACTTTCAGATCAAAAGCATAAGCTATTTCAAGCTAAAATTCATCTGTCGAAGAATTGACATTGCAACCACAGATACGCTGTGACCATCGAAAAATCGACAGCTTGTCATCTCTATGGCTAAACACAGAATTCGCGGAACTGTCTTGGGTATTCACTGAAACAGTTTTCCGTTATGCTCTAATCCTATCGCATCCGCGTATTTCAAATGATAAAAAATTTTGATCAAAATATTATTTAACTAATAAAATAGATATTCTATAATATTTAACGAATATATTAATAGATAAGTATCGAGATACTTATTACAGAAGAGTTTCTGAACAAACAAAGAGATTCAGAAAAAAAACAATAAAAATTGATGTTTTAAACTATTTAAACGTTTCATATTAATTCTGTTTACTTGAGACCCGTTGGCAATTAAGGAACGTTAACGCGTATCTTGGCATCATTTAAGATAAATGCTTTCCACAGCTCATATATCTTTTCATAATTTAACTAACGCAAATTTATTTACACATACTACTGAAATATACTACATTAAGTGCTAAAATAAGGTGAAGTGGGGTAAGTGCAGACTGGTTTTTGTAAAATAGGTATTTAAACGTAAGTATTTTTAGTCTGCTATGTAAATACTTAACACTATCGATATCAAACGCTTTGCACAATGACTACTATTTAATTAATATTAACTAAGACCTTAATTTTCCTTGTACATTTTGATTTTGATAGGAAATTGTTTAAAATGTCAACTACTCTGCACTTTCCCCGAAAATGGGGTAAGAGCGTAACTTGAAGTTAAATACTTTGAAACTTTATTTCATGTGCAATGGGACAAGAGCAGAATTAATAACAAATCTAAGCAGAATTATTAACAAACATACTAAATGGAGAAATTTCGCTCATATTGTAATAAAAATAGCCTGTATACTTGCCCTGTTTACAAACTTACTCCACTTCACCTTATAGGTTTTCAACTCTTCACGCTCGTCATTTCTAAATTCTCACATTTGGAATTCCCTATATTCCCAAATTTCTAGATACCATAACCTCAAAATCTCCAAATTCCTGAAATGAAATTCCTGAAGTTTGCTTTGAGAAAACCAGATTTTCTCCCGAGTGCAAAGATGTCAATGCCAATGTCTGTTTTAGAAACACATTTGAGTTAGCCCTTAAATTTACTATTAAAGTTACAAACTACTAACTTCTTTTACCCTACATTGACATAATTTCAGAACTAATTCTCAGTTATCTCATTATGCCCCTAATGCAGCGAAGGAAAATCGATTTCTATTTACAAATTCGTGGCCATAGAGGCCCAACTAGTTAAACTAAAATTGAAAGTCCACTTAAGGGTTAATGTTGTTTAGCAGAATTCTGGGCTTCCCTTATCCTGTGACCTTCTCCTCAAATTGGTGGTGACGGAAGAGGTTAGGTTCTATACTCTACCTCGTCTGTCGGACCTATCCTCTTTTATCATAGTCCATTTGATGGAAAGGAATACAAAATGACGGAGCTCCATTAGGCATCGCTGACCGAGAGGTTCAAAACTGATGTGTTTAGTCTGCGACATACAGAATGTTACAGAGCAAATTGATGAAACCCATCACTTACTATTAAGTACGTGTATTTAGTGAAAATACGTAGTTAGCTTTCAATAAATATTAAATGATAGTTTATTGGGTTGATGAAACAGTTCCGTCGTTTTTTTAAAGAAAGATGCACTTATAAATACTATAATATGTAACGAAAAACTTATTACAGAACATATCTGCACGAACAAGAGCATAAATCCTATTATATAATTAATTGTGTTTATATTTAGTGGATAAATCGTATACATTAATTTCATTCATATTAAATTTAAGAATAGTTTCATTTATTTATTCTGAATTATTACTTATTCTCTTTTTCCTTTTTTGGATATTTTTGAACAAATAAGCCTTATTATATAATTCTTTTTATAATTAATATATAAAGAAAGTTATTTTCCATCAAGATTTTCGTATTACCATTACTAACAAACTGTACTTGTTCATCTGCAACATGGATCATTATTTAATCGATTATTATAAGAAAATGTTCAATACAAATATTGATAAATTAAAACCGACACTTGTAATCTTTTATTATAATCTCATTTTGTTATTTACTATGCATGTCTTTTTGGAGTTTAAATCACGTTCATTCCTTATAAAAATCATCACCAAAATCAATCTTCAAAACTTCCATTTTTATCTAACCATTTTTTATAACCATACAACCAGCCATTTTGGTTTTAAAGTATTTATGAAACATACATGCACTCATTTTTATTGAAGTTTAAATTGGTATAATATTTAGTATACCACTGAATAATGCTATACCACTAAATTAATTCAATAATTTAAATTAGCTAATTTTAAGAATTATTTAATGTACTAACGAGCGGACCTTTGTCTTCATTTCTCTTCAAATTGACATAGCATGTATTTTTAGGTATCTATGTCATCAATTTATCGACTCAGTGTTTCGAATTTCGTTATTGTTCTCCGTAATTGGCAACCAGCTATTTTACATGGAGAATATTCACGAAGGATTCATTTATTACACTTTAACCTTCAAACTGACATGACGTCAATGCTATAATGTGGTTCCTTTGTGTTATCAAATTTACCTTACTTTTTACGTAACAATTTAAAGAGAATTTCGCTGAAATTGTGTCAATCTCGCAAACATCTTCTAAACTTAGCTAACATTACTACAGTAAATGATAGAGTATAGTGTTAAGAGGAAAATCCATTAGCAGTATTATAGTATTTAGGACAACAGCCTGAGGTGTATGGTGCTTTCGAGTAGATGATCTCAATGAGGGCGCGTTTATATTATGCCAGTAACTGCTGCTAGTAGCCTTACCAATAATCGAAGTTTTATGTTTCTTGTTTCGTCAGTATTAAGTCTATCGTTGGAAAAAGAAGGCAAGAAAGAAAATAAAATTTTCTTTCAAAAATTCTCAAATTCCTACATTCCCAAATCTCTAACAAAAGCTAGTCACCAAATAGCTAACTTCCCAAATTCCTATGTTCTCAATTTCCTAACTCCTGAAATCCTTACATCTTCAAATACTTACATTCCTAAATCTTTAGACCACTAAATAGTTAACTTTCTAAATTTCCAGGTTATGAATTACATAAATCCTGAATAGCTACATCCTTAAATCTGCAAACACCCAAATAGACATATTCCAAAATTCACAAACTCTCAAATTCTTAAGCTCTGAAATCTTTACATTCCCAAATTTCTAGGAATCCAAATAGTCATATTCCCAAATTCCTAAATCCTGAAATCTTTACATTTCCAAACAGTATATAACACGTCACTCAATAAGTCCCCGGTCTGACACATATATGGCGACACTGGTGACAGACCCACGTTATTTTCGAATAATACTAACCTTCAAACAGTACGTGTCAAAATTTCAGGGTATTCTGACCAATAGTTTAGAAGTTACAGTCATTTTAGTACCCCCAGTTTCATAATTTTGAAGACAATGGATAGAAAGGGATTTCGTGTGTTGATTAAACACTGTTTTTTAATCGGAAAAAATACTGTTGAAGCCAAAAAGTGACTTCATAAGTATTATAGGGACTCTGCGCCAGGGAAATCAACTATCATTGACTGGTATGTTTAAACGCGGTCATACAAGCGCCGATGATGCTGAACGCGCTGATTGCCCAAAATCAACAGTCGTTCCGGAAAACATAAAAAATGTCCACAAAATAGTTTAAGAAGGGCTGTAAACTTAAGTTGTGTGAGATAGCTGATGCCTTGAAGATATCAGAAAGTAGTGTCTTCACAATTTTGCACGAAAATTTGGGCATGTGTAAATTGCTTTCAAAGTGGGTGCCGCGTTTGCTGTTTCACGAAGGCAATGCGCCGTGTCACAAGTCGATGAACATGATGGTTCAATTGAATGAATTACGTTTTGAATTGTTTCCCCACACACCGTACTCCCCAGTTTTGGACCCAGCGACTACTGGCTCTTTGCAAATATGAAAAAAATGCTCCAGGGAAAGAAATTTGGCTCAAATGAAGAAGTGATTGCGGAAACTGAAGCTTATTTTGGGGGCAAAGACAAATCGTTTAATATAAAGGGAATTGAAAAGTTAGAGGAGCGTTGGAATCAATGTATCACACTGGAAGGAATGTATATTGATGATTAAAGTGGAATTTCTAAAAAAAAATTTGTTTTTCTTAGTTAGACCGGAGACTTGAGTGATGTGTTGTATCCCCAAATTTCTAGACCATCGAATAGCTAACTTCCTATATTCCTAAATCTTGAAATCCTTACATTATCAAATCCCTACATCGCTAAATTTCCAGGGCATCGAATAGCTAACTTCCCAAATTCTCAAGCTTCCAAATTTCTAAATCCTGAAATGCTTACATCCCTAAATCTCTAGGCCACCGACTAGCTAACTTCCCAAATTCCCAAGCTCCCAAATTCGTAATTCTTGAAATCCTTACATTCCTGAATCCTCACATCCCTAAATCTCTAGGCCATCGAAAAGCTAACTTCCCAAATTCCTAAATTCTGAAATCCTCACATCCCCAAATACCTACATCTCCAAATCCCTATACTCCCAAATAGAATCCTCAGATTTCGACACGTCCAAATTCTAAAATTCTCCAAAATTCGTGAAAGGTACTAATTTCTTTCCTTTTTTTCCTTCTTTATCCAACGACACACTCGGTACAGGCAAAGGAAACGTAAAAATCTTGCTAGGTAGCAAGGCTACTAGCGTCAGCTATACTATGAACGCCCTCTTGGGAAGCCATCAGTTATTTCTAACCTTCCACTTAGGAAGTACATTAAAACATATAGAGATCAGGGTAGTTTTAGGTTAGTTATTGATATTGAAAAGTGTAAGTACGCCCTATTTACATTTAGATGTGTATTTACGAAACAACTCGGTATAAGAGTGTGCTCTCTCATGTTAAGAGTTACACAAAATCATTTTCTTCTATCGCGGTCGAAGTGCTCATACGGTGAAATAAAATGATAGTGCAGGTCAACTCCTACTTCTGATTTGAAAAAATGATCACTTACACGTTCAGAAAGACGTGCAACTTTATGAGAAGGGAAGAAAAGAAGTTGTGAATGACGACGTGAGCGAAGAGAGCTAAGAATATTATAATCGATAGTACCCAACGTATTTTAGCCTACATTTTCTTAATAAAAAGTTCGAGGTTTCTCAATCTTTTCTCGTTGAGTTCCTGATGTTTGATTAAACGCGGTAGTATTTCTCTTTAATTATTCGATACCCAATAAATTATATTACTCTGAAACAATTAACCTATTTTAAT
This sequence comes from Megachile rotundata, assembly GCF_050947335.1. Classification (NCBI taxonomy): domain Eukaryota; kingdom Metazoa; phylum Arthropoda; class Insecta; order Hymenoptera; family Megachilidae; genus Megachile; species Megachile rotundata. The sequence goes on from NC_134995.1 coordinate 4,377,382, forward strand.
GAAAACACATATTTGTTTTGCGCTATTATGCAGAGTGTTAAGTAGGTCGATAGAGTTTGCAGGGGATGAGACAAGAGGTCATTTGGAACATATTTAGCTATACAGGGTGTCTCACAATTAGTGTAGGTCCCGGAAAGGTAGCTGGCGTGATTCTGAACCAACGTGTGGTAATCGAATGCGTAGTACTCCAACGTATAGTAATCCAGCGCGTGGATATCCAACGCGTAGTAATCCAACGCGTGGATATTCGACATGTAGTAATGCAACGCGCCGTAATTCTACGCGTAAGAATTTAACGCGTGGTAATTTAACGCGTAGCAAAACCAACGCGTAGTAATCCAACGCGTAATAATCTAGCGCGTGGTAATTCTACGCGTAGTAACCCATCGTGTGGATATCCAACGCGTAATTATCCATCGCATGGATATTCAACGTGTAGTAATCCAACGTGTAGTAATCCAGCGTGTAGTAATCCAGCGCGTGGATATTCTACGCGTAGGAATCTAACGCGTGGTAATTTAATAAATGGAGTTTGAAGCTTCTGTTAGAATGCGGTAATTTATGGCGGGACTAAGGGTTTCCATGACGAAAAGCAGTTTCTGTTGGGACCCTTAGTTTCGCCTTGGGTCCTACTTTTACCCACCCTGGCTTTCGTCTTCCCCTTCCACAGGGAAGCGCGCTAAGGGTGCACTGAACGAGAAGGTCAGAAGGAAAAGAATATTTTCCAGTTCAACAGTTCAGCAAAAATAGTCAACCAGATTAGTCAGTTCAAATTAGTTAGTTCAGACAACGCAGACAGATTGTAGTAAAAACTCCACGCACACACAACTACACATCCATACATGACACCACACACTAACAATAAGACAAATAAATAGTTTTCCAAGAATCAGCTTGGATTTCATTTTTTCCCAATTCAGTTATTGGGTAGTCCTTGGGGCATTAAACGGCACTACTGTTAAGAGCACAGTTATTTTATAACCAGGAAGGGTCTTTTTCCGGATCCCAATTACTAATTTTTATATCCACGTTTATGCTCAAGGAAAAAACCTAAATTAAAGTCCGATTTAAAACCTAATTCACTTCCCTCTCATAGTCGTCGGCAATAAAACACATAAACCATAGGCAAAATATTCACACTACCTGCACGCCAACTTGGGTTTTTCCGAAACACGTACTCTGAGGAAAAAGCAGAACACCCCTCGACATTACCCAAAAATAATGATTGGACAATGACTTTTCCCTACCTTAGTTTTAGTTCTCATCTCCAAATATACGCCCACATCCGAAAATTGATAAAAACCACAACTCGATAATTTTTAAGCAGAATTCTTGTAACAACAGACAGTAACACATTAAATAAATAAATCATAGTAGTAAGGCAAAGCAAGCATTTGCTACATCATCTTAAAATTCAGTACGCCAGTACAAACGAATTTAACAACTACTGTGCAATACCTTAGGAATATTAGAGCTTCCTTACAGCTTTGTTTTTGAATTATTAAGGAAAAATACGAACCTTGATTTATCAAGGCAATTCAATTTCGAGGGAATGAATAACGTATATGAATTAGGAGAATAGAGTGATTTGAACTAGGAAAAATGAACAGAAGCGAATTTGTTGTTCGTTTATGCTCACAAAATAAATAAAGTTAAGGAAAATTGAATAGAGGCAGCGCTGAAGGGGTTCTATCGCCCGGAGATAAAACATCAGTTGTCCGTATAGCTTTGAATTGAAATTGTAGCGCAAAGCAATTGCAGAACAAGCTTGTATCTCAACTTTTGTATAATTTGATTCGCTATTTTTAATGAAATATAACTATTATTCAAAGAAAATTTCTGAATAAAAAAATTGAAAAGATCGCTACAAAAATGTTGAGCTAAAGCTAAAAATAATATTAGAAATGAACTAAATGAATTTGACAACTGAGTAGTAAAATGTAATTTTTATTAGTAAAACGAAATTTAATATCGATAGTTCTGATTTTATTATCATACCCTACGAAAAAAGAAATAATTTTGTCCAGGAAAAAATGAAAAATCGATAACTTAGGGAGCCATCAGTTACGAAGATATTGATTAAAAATTAAAGCTGGACGAATAAAATAATTCGATATATTAGAATCAACGGAAATTAACATTTTAATCATCGTCAGTGAATATTATCTTAATAAGACTGTACGTAACATCAAATTAATTAAGGAGAAACATATGAAATAAGAAAACTCGTTTCATAAATAATTTGTTTAAATTTTTCATCACTAAATTCTTTGTTTCGCGATTTTGTAAAATAAAGAATCCGATTTCATGAGTAAATTTACAATATTGCACATTTGCAACACTGGAAGGTACAATCAAAGTATAACAATCATAGAAGACAAGAAATACATACTTTTAGAAATATCTTCAATTATAAAATTTATAATTCATTTATGTTTAATGTTATATAGTACCTTGATAACATATTATGTTATGTAAAATATCTGCAACCGAACATAATCGTGGGTTAATAATTTTCCGTGGAGAAAGATCGTATAAATGTTGCTGCAATTAAATAAAAAGCGACACATCATCCTTACACCGTGTATAAATCATTTTTAAGCTATGAATAAAAATGGTGAACATACAAAATTCACTGTCGCATACACACTTAATTTGGAATTCAAATTGAAGCTGAAAAATAAAGAAAAAATAGAACGTAAATTTATATACAGATTTTTATATTTTGACGAAAATGAACGCAGATTTCAAGAAAAGCACCTTAACAAATTGTGCGACTTATAAGAAAGTTGTAAACCGATTATTCGACCGCTTTAGTAGTTTCTACGTTAATAATGCATCTTCGTTGCTAAAATATTTTTTGTTTCATTTAGAATGCGGTTATTCAAGTCACGATATTTGCATCTTTTTCATAAAACATGAATATTTCTGAACTAAATAAGTGACCGCTGAAAACAATAACATCTTCATTAAAGAGAATGAGTTATTTTAGGAAAATACAAACTATTAATTGCGAATTGAATTCAGAATAATATACAATAATTTTCGTGTGAGCAATTCAGTTTATGTTAATAAAGTTTTAACCAGTTAACCGTGGCAATCTTTTTGTAAAGTGCGCACCAGTGTGTGTCGCGATAATCAAGCGATGATGAGTTAGCTCTCTGGAATTTATGAATCCATCACAAATCATTTGTACTTTTTATTTGTTTATTTCATTTCGCGTTAACCTCTAAACATTTTAAACATATTACAATTTACGAATATAATTTGGTTTATTTTTAAGTCAATACTGCTTTTATACTTTTGCAGGCGTAAGGACTTCATTCTAAATAAAATGTTTAGAACTTTTGGAAACATTGGGATTTTTTAAGAATGTAAGAAAATAAAAATAAATTAAATTATTTTTTAACAATATTGGCCATAAAAGTCTATGTTCCTTACGGCGGTGTTTATAACCGCGTCACGCTCATACCTGCGAGGCTTACAATAGTTATTCAGAAATCAATTAACGGCATATGAAGAGGTATAAAATCGCTAAAATAATGTAAAAGATTGTAAAAATAATGATATTTTTAACAAAAATACTGATTGCCCCTCTTCACAGGAGGCGATTTTAAATTATATATCTAATAAACATTGCAACAAACCAAAAATTCCAAAAACACGTATCCCCTATTTTTGTCTATAGTTTACGTACACGGAGTTGCAAAAAAATAAATCAACATTTAGTGCAAAAATTTAAACAAAAATGATAAATTTTTTAAATATTATTTAAACAAATAAAGTTTCTTGAAATTTTTTTCGCACAAAAATTTCCCATCTAAAGACGAACAATTTACAAAAAAAAGAATTCAATTATCTTCTTTAGTTCCGGAGATATTACCAAAAATATGGTTTCAACCCCCAACTTCGAGGGCTATTTTCACCCCTTCAATATGCACGATTGCCGATAAAAAAAAAATACGTGTCAAATATTTTTTTGAGAACTATATCTCACGTAAGTTTCATCAAAATCGGCGTGTGTGGGTTGGATATGTTCCCTTGTTAATTGGTTAATGTAGTTTGCGCCCTTATATAAGAATGGTAAGAGAAATAATTGCAGATTTTACTTTATAATGAAATCTTACTGTATTCTACGAACAACTGTTCTTTGAAAACAATTCTTTTACCAATTATTTATAATTGGTACTAAATTATGAGTAAGAAGCAATATGAATATTACAGTCAGCGAAATTTTCATAATTGCACGCTGCATTTATTTAGAACAGTTAATTTGTAAAGATTAAACAAATTGTATTTATTTTCATGAAATTAAGTATTTTACAAAAACATTTAACTAGCTTTAAAATAAGGTATGTATTTGTTTCAAAAATTATTTTCAACAATATGTAATTCAATTTAATTTAATTTAATGTATTCTATTTCATTTTCTTTATTCCATTTTATTATATTTTATTTTAGTTGAATTTACTTTAGTTCAATTCAATTTACTTTACTTTAATTCTTTTTTCATTATGAAAGTGGTATGCGAAATTTCTACAATTGCATTTAATACAACACCTTATTTAAAATATTCAGCTAAAACCATTTACCTCATCTTTAGACACTTATATCACACATTTCCCGCATTCGAATTATATCAAAAACTCTATTGTTCACACTTTTAGTCAGAACTTGTACGTTGATATCTACACTAACGCAAGCTTACATTATGCTGTTTTAAGCTGCGAAATTATACCATACTGCTTTGCATTCACACCTCACAACCTAGAATTCCCCAAGGCTTTACAAGTTTAGGTCAGAATGTTGAACAAGCCACAGCATTAACTAGATATTTTCAGTTTAGAACTATTCTTAAATTGTTAATTACTACCTTATCTTATTTCCATATTAATACTTCCCAAATTTCCACCCTTAGAATCTGATCGTTCTATAAATGCAATTAAAACATTTTTCAATGTTTCTACCTCCTTTGCAGAATTAATTTTTTACTGGAACCCAGAATATCGGTATCTTCCCATGTAGCTAAATGTAGATGAAATCATTACGCTTCTACCGCTAAAATTTCGACCCGTTCCGACATCTCGATTTTAGCCCAAATTGCACCGGTAGAACCAGAAGCCATCTGGTCTGTCTAAATTAAACTTTTTTGTCTGTTAAAATTACTCGTTTCCATTCTCTACTACAAGTCACGTGACTCTGTGAACATGACTCTTGCTTCTTTACGATGAAGCGTCAAATGTGGTTTCTAGATGTACACCATCACATAACACGTTTTTCTTCCACGCTGAAAGCGTCTACTACTTGTAAAATTTTTTGCGCGCGTTTTTTCGGGGCAGAGTTATTCAAATCTACTTAATTTGTTTGTTGCGGTTTAAAAAATATACGATATATCTCCACCTCAATTTATTTCCATCTTTGAGATAATTCTCTCAATATGAATTATCGAATTAAGTTATTAAGTTGCCCTGCAATATCGTGACACACTCATGACGCACTCCACGGTTAAAGAATAAGAAATTTATTTCCATCTGTGAGACAATTCTGTCAATGTGAATTATCGAATGAAGTTATTAAGTTACCCTGCAATGTCGTGACACAAGCATGACGCACTCCACGGTTAAAGTATAATAAACTAGATTCGTATTTTTTATTCTCGTAACACAGTACTCATTTTATAAAGCAAAAATGTTCTTTACGATATAAGCAAAAATTTTATCCCCACTAGGAGGAAGATCCCTCGAGACCGCCGAAACTCGCCCGCCGAGAAATATCACGTGATCGAGATTCGGATATATCCGTGAAACAATATCAATACAATTTTAAAACTTTTTTATTTTTTGTCTTTTCGTTATCAAACTTTTACCGATAGATCTTTCACATTTTTGTAATTAAAATGAGGCCAAACATGATATAATTTGAATCATATATACTGATTAAATTGACGATAAAAGTTTCTAATGCAGAGGAGTACATCGAGTGAAAAAGAAACACTGCGATCGTTACAGTCAGTAAAGATCAAAAGTCTGTTCAGTTTGCAATGCTAATGCGTTGTTAACTTTTTTATTTTTGATCTATTCTTTATACAACTTCCTTCTTCATACTCGTGACATTTTCCTGATTAAAATGAGACCAAACACATCGTGTTTCGAATTATATTTACTTGCAATATCTTATTGGAGTAAAGTCATCAATGTATGCGTAACATTTGAAATTACAAATTATAAATATGTTCCGAATTGCGTCTCATTTTAATCAGGAAAATGTCACGAATGTGGTAGAGAAGGTTTCATGAAAAAAAAAAATCAACAGTAGAAATGTTTTATTCTTGCATTAGATTGTCCCAGCAATGTGTTACTATTTACGTTCGGTCTCATTTATGATGTACATAAACGGTGACCATGTTACTTTTCTTTTCTTTTTCTACGTTTGGCAAAACATCAATTATTAGAGGACCTGTACGGTATACGCAAAACTGCAGACCCGGAAGATTTGCTTATAAGGTGAAGTGGGGTAAGTGCAGACTGGTTTTTGTAAAGTTGGTGTTTAAACGTAAGTATTTTCAGTCTGCTATGTTAATACTTAACGCTGTCGACATCGAACGCTTTGCACAATTACTACTATTTAATTAATATTAACAAGGAGTTTAATTTTCCTTGTACATTTTGATTTTGATAGGAAATTGTTTAAAATGTCAACTACTCTGCACTTTCCCCGAAAATAGGGTAACAGCGTAACTTGAAGTTAAATACTTTGAAACTTTATTTGCTATAAAATGCTTTCTACTGCATTATGCAAATACTCTTAGCTGAAATATAAAAGGGGATATAGCGAAACAAAACAAGGAAACAAACATATTAAATGGAGAAATTTCGCTCATATTGTAATGAAAATAGCCTGTATACGCACTTGCCTCGTTTACGAACTTACTCCACTTCACCTTATGTTTAGAATATTGTGTACAATGATTTCTCACGTAGAATATGTATAGAATGATTACTGTATATGTATAGAATGATTAACGAAGGAGAATAAAAATTCCGACTTTTTCTACTAGGTCTATTCCAACACTTATTCTGCCGACGTAAACTGCATCTGAAGGTAGTCACTGGTGCTGTAAAGTGGAATACATAAAGTTAGTCGCTGGTAGAGTAGAGTGGGATATCATTGTAATAAAGTAACTCTACCACTAGTCTTCTCTCACCACTTCAATTTACTAGCGATAGTATACTCTAGTATTTACTTTACCAATGTACTATAAACTCGACAAGACATGACGTTACTGCAAGAAATTATACTGATGCTGATCTACATTCACTAGATTCCTTCTGTTCAACTTTATGTGCGTGCAAGCAGAAACTTACGTTACTTTTTTAATTTAATTACTCCACTAATTATTAATTTTTTACGGTTGAATAAAGTTACGAATAAAATAAATTGCATGTCCAAAATGTATATATTTTGTGTAAATATTAGGCAAAGCATAAAAAACTAATCGCTGGAAACTGCAAATTGTGACATGCAACAAAAGACGTGTGATGGATTAACTCTGTGATATTAACGTGTTTCCTGTTGGCTCGTTTATCAGTTATTTATGATCGTGTAGTTCTTATCGACTGTGTTCGTTTAGTTTAATATTTAATGGGAGAAACCATATTTTTTAATGAATTTTGTAACGCAGGAAAATGTTAGTTGTAATTTTTACGTTATTTTACAAATTTTTATTTTTTGTAATTTAGAATTGTAATTTATGATTCACAATCTTCTGAAATTTACAATTATAATTCGTAATCTACAATTTTCATAATATACAATTGGAATTTATAGTCTACAAATTTTTGTAACTAAGAAATATAATTTAGAGTCTACAAATTTTGTAATTTATTATTGTAATTTACAATTTACAAATAACATTGCTGAAAATACATAAATAATGTTTTCAGCAAAATTGTATCACTTATTCGCAAAATTCTTATTGGATATATAAAATGATTCCTGGTTACAAACAAAAAATTATTAAAAGCATCTATTCCTCGTCGATTAAACATTCTTTTGATTAAACGATATTCGCATCCTTATAATGAGAAACGAATGTAATAAAAGCGTGCGTAATATCAAAATGCAAAATTGTATTACTATCAACGAATAAAATCTGATACAATTAAGGTTTAATCTCCGCAACATTCGGTAGAACAAAATTATCGGTGTTTACAAATCTACAAATTTCGAACATTTTCCAAAGAACTCGTGTCTGCTGTCAGAGAAATGCGAGAATTAATATTTAAACGACAAATCGTTTCTCAGAAGATATTTAAATATTGATTTAGATGCTTGATTTGAAACACGCAAATGATTCTGGTGGGATTAAAAGTGTTCGTGTATCGCCGACCGTGTTTCAAGGTATTCATTCAAAGTGAAATAAAATTATAAATGAACATTTCGACGTTCTTTCGCACATATAGAACGCATATATCATACACAACATTAACGAGCAATTACATGTCGGTTTCAGAATTTTGTAACTATTTAAAATTAAATTCTTTCTTATTTTTGCTTGTCGTTATTCAAAACTAAATTGTGTAACAAGCCTATATCTGGTAAATGTAAATGCTGTGTTTGTATTTTGACAAAGTTACGCGTATTAATAGTTAATTAAAGTATAGTTTAATAAAAAAGGAAAGATGTTATTTGATAATGTACATAACGGTAATATAAATGAAACGCATAGATGCAGGTGCGGATTAATATTGCAATATGGCTACCAATTTATTTCTAGCCTAGACAGATTCCCATACCAATATATTTAAAACAATACAATATTTATATTTAATACTATGTTCTACGTAAACAATTAAAATTTTAGCTGGAATTTTTTTCGAACATAACTTCTATTAAATTAATACTAGTTCATAATACTAGTACTAATTTATATTATAGAAAAATGTATAACTGGTGTAATGTACACCAGCCTATAATGAACACATATTTTGAATTTAAAAACAAGGAAATAAATAAGCGATCAAACATAATTGTTTGCACACATTGTAGATCAGTTATTTAACTGATTTGCTATTTTTAATTTCAAAATATATTAAAATAAAGTTATATCAATTATAAAATCTATATCCTATTAACTCATAACAAAAATTAATATTTATTCCATATTCAAGTAATTAAAACAAAAGATAAAATAATAATCGAAAAGTTGTAAGAAATGATGAAACTGTGTGATTTGATATTTGCTGCATGTTAAGAACATTAATTATACAAAATTCAAACATATTAATATTCTAATTTTTAATAAATAAATATTATAATATTAGTTTAATATTAGGTTCTTATTAGTTATTGACTGAACTTTAAAATAAGGGTGGTATGTCGGTTAAGTATAATTTTTATAAATTGTGAATTTATAAATTTTCACCTTTCTAGAAATTCTGTATATTATTATACACAAATTTCAAATATTTATTAGTATATTAAATCATATATCAAATGTTTACAATTAGTATAGCGAATAGTATATAAAATATATAAAACTAATATATAAAATAGTATGCTACATGTTTACAATCAATATATTAAATAGTGTCTCAAATGTTTACAAAGAAATTTTATTGCTGACAGTTTTCCAGATGTCCTTGGTACTAACTTCTAAAAGATTACATCATCCCTTAATCTAACCTGCATAAGACTAAGTGCCTTAATAACTAAATATGCTTTAAAAAATAGCACATTGCATGCCATGACTGTTATGTTACCACTTTTGACCGAATATGCATTAGCTGATAAAATTAAATGTCAAATATTTTAACAATTGAGGTCAAATTTATAACGATCTTTTTCCTTCATAATTTAAGGGCGTATTACCATTTGGAAAGGACAAGCTATTGATTTTTTAAGTACTTTCTTACAATGTAGCGTCTAGGAAATGTCATTCTAAAATTGTATACTCTAGTTCATAAAAATAATAAAATTATAATAATTTTAAAAGCATGGTAAAATCATGCAATGCCGTACTTTGAACGCGTTTCTTGCATGATCTTCAAATTAGCGGATATCTCAATAATGAATTAATCAATTTTCATAATTAACCATATACTTACAGGGTGACTCATCAAATTTTGTCATCTAGATTTGCGTCATTATTATTACCCATAGCAAACAATGTTTCAGATGAAGTTGAATGGTGTTGAGAGGGACATATGCTGGTGGTATACTTTTTTTTGTAGGTGGACGTGTAAAGGACATAGGAAGGTCATTAATGTTTTTTTAAATGGAATCATATATTTTTTATTGTATCAGGTGATACTCCTTCATATTCTTCACAAGAAAGTATTAATCTATTTATGTGAAAAAATCATTAGTTTAGGAGATATTTTAATTCTAATTAGTTAGGAAATCGTGACTTTCTGGTCAATATTATGAATTGTCCTAACTGAACAGCAAATGCTTTTCGACATGCTTTGAGAGGTCACGTATCACTAAACCAATTTTGAGTTTTTGTTTTTTTTTTATTACGCAGTAACAGTGAAATTTAGTCTCTGTTACGCCTCTAATACGGTGAATACGACGATACGGTGAATTATCGCTTCATAATGAAGTATTTTAAAAAAAGAAAAGAGAGACATGTTATCAGTTTATTTTGAAACTGGGAAAAATGCTACACATGCAGAAAGATTATACACTACGGAATGTTAGTACGTCATTAATTTCTCGATTCAGAAAGTATTCTGATGCAAATGGTCGACACATTGAATCTTTTCTGTAAGTAGACGTTAAAATTAAAATATCTCCGAAACTAATGATTTTTTCACATAAATAGATTAATACTTCTTTGCAAAGAATATGAAGGAGTATCAGTTGATGCAATAAAAAGTATATGATTTCATTTAAAAAAACATTATCATATGTCCTTTACACGTCCACCTACAAAAAAAATATACTACTAGCATATGCCCCTCTCAAAACAACTTCATCTAAAACATTGTTTGCTATGAGTAATAATAATGACGCGAATCTAGATGGCAAAATGTGGTGAGCCACCCTGTATTATAGACCTTTATTTTGTAAACTAGTATTATGCAACTGTTTTTATTTTATCATTTGAACTAGTTACAAATAATATAAACTTCGACTTAGTGTTCGTATCTTTCGTTGCAAACACAAATTGAGTGTAACATCGATGATATGGAGAACAAGAAATAATTGTTATTTTGGTGTGTGCAATAGATAATAACTTAATTAAACCAGTTCCGAGATGCAATAAAGTGTTACGAGACATATACATAGTAATAACAATTAGACGACTTTAACGTTTCACTTTTTAGCAAAAATAGTGACCGCTATTATTTACAAATCGCTATTCCAGGCATCGTAACATGACTTTTAACTACAGATACTTCGAATTTAAATTAACTGCGGGCACACACTGCCTGTCAAGCTATACTATTTTTAATTTCTCTAAGAGTATGAATTTCCACAATTGTAAAAATGATTCATGGTTCCAGAATGCATTATTGAAAATTATTAAAAAATATATGAAATTCGATAATTATTCGTATGTAGTGTGATGGAGAAAATCGTCCTTTGTTATTTCGTATATTCCAATTTTTCGATAAAGCATTTAAGAGCCAATGTTTATATCACATTTTTTAATCACTTTTATTTATAGAACACGCAGGTAAAGTTTTACGAACAAAACTGGGACACATTGAATGTCGAAAAACAAAGTAGAAAAACAAAAGGATATTAATAATATCCCCGTGACAGAATGTTTTCAAAACAATATAATGACGAACTATGCGGGTTTCCTTTTCAGTGACCCCTATGCACCTAAATGAAGTTAGCCGGAAGAAATAATAAAATATGATTATTTTTAATTTTTCTTAGTCTATTTCCTTTGTAAATTTATGATTGATTGTGAATCTCTTTCTATCGTTTACGACAAATTCTTTGTAATTAACAATTTTATTTCAGTCATGATGTCTGCCGGAACATTTTAGTAACTTTTTATAGTAATTAGACTTTATGATAATTGATAACTTTAATTGATTGAAAATCGTTTCTGATTTACAAATATATCACTTTCATTGTTTGTAAGTGAATAGTTTCTTAATTATTCACAAGCTTGTTTTATAATAGTACGCATGCGCAAAATGTACTCAGGACTCCCACCATCAGAGAGCGCATCGGCACGTTACGCATAGCGAAAATCGCTTTTTTTGTACGTTTCATATTCTATGAGAAAAAGTTCATTTACTATCGTTTAATAAATAAATGCTTATCTAATACTTATCTTGTATTACTTTCGTTATTATATAATTTTTTCAAACACTTTTCGTTCAGTCATCTACTTTATTATAAAAGACCTTTCACACAGACAGTTATTCCAAAAAATTAAAATTTGCTATATAAAATAATCATATTTCAATATTTCTTCCTGCTAACTTTACGTAGGTTTCCTATATAAAAACCTATTTTACCTAGTGATAAATTTTGAGGGCAAATTCGTGAAATACACTAAATTCGGACGGGTTCCTGTCGTCTATCGTCGTTAAATCGATAAAAAACCGTATTTTCGTGTCGTTTTCGTTAATTTTTGACACAGAATCGACTGGAACCACGCCCAAAGCTCTATAACTCGTTGTTGACAATAATACTTGATCGTTATTGACATTAGTCGTCGTGAAATCAACAATAATCGTGCTTGATACCGTTTTTGATAGTTTCAGACAGGTTTAATCGTTCGAAACGACTTTAAAATCTTTACATCTCATTTTTTTTCTACCTATACGTTCACAGTAGGTACTCTAAATTTTGAATACAAATTTGAAGTTGCGTGGGACATCTGGTTCGTAAAGCCACTAGTAATTTAACCTGAAATGTATCGTGTAATGCAATCCCAATCGGTCGTTGGAAGATATATCAAGCGTTACATGAAATGCTTACTGAATAATTTGGATTGATGGTGTCTTTCGCAAATAGAAAGGCACTGGTTGTTAGTTTGTAGTTTACGTCTGCACGAGTTTGAATATACATCTATTATAAATGAAGTGCATACGTCCATGAATAAAAGCATTATTCGCAATTACGAATAATATAATTAATACATAGTTACGAATAATGCAAACCTAATTTGTCGGGCATTATAAACAATGACTTGAATCGGATCGACCATTATAAATAATAATGAAATAGGTATCAATGAGTTTTAATAGGTAGTCAATTATTTGGTTTAAAAATTAAAAAATTTGTTAATTTGTTTATTTGAAAACTTAGAATGGACATATTTCTAAATTTCCAAATTTTCAAATTTCCAAATTCCTAACTTCACAAATTTCTTAGTTTTCGAATTCCCAAATTTTTAAATTCTAAAGTTTTCAATAAGTTTTTAAAATCCTAAGTTTTGTAGCTTCAAACTTTTTTATCTATAAGTTTCCAAACTTTCATACTCTCAAATTTCCAATTTATTATGAATGAAGTGCATATGTCCATGAATGTATTATTCATAATTACGATTAATATAATTAATACATAGTCTTGTTCTACCTATAGAGAAATAGTATACCTATAAATTTAAGGTTCCCCTAAATTTTAAATACATGCTCGAATTCGTGTGAGCACATCATTTGTAGACTCACCAGTTAAGTTCTTCATATTATAGTTTTATGTCTATGTTTATGTAGTGAAATAAAGGATACATGTTTCTTATGTTCTAGTTCTACATATTTAACATCGTATAGGAAGATAAAAAATATTTAAGTATTTTATGTTAACATTAAACCTATCGAAATGTAATGTGCACTTAATTTTAAATTAAAAATAAAACTAACAAATAGATAAAGAAACAATACAAAATACTAAATTAGTACACACATTAATTCTTGACGAAAGTCAATGCAGATTTCAAAAAAAGCGTTTTAACAAATTCTATAACTATGTTCGGTGGTTTTATTATTAAAGTTCTATATTATCATGTTCAAGTTCATACAGGGAAATGCACATGAAGGACCTGTAGACACAGTTTATTTAGACTTAATATTTCTATATTCTAGAATTGGAAACTTGCTTAGAAATTTCTAAAAATAATGAATTTCATATATGAAGAGAAAGAAATGATGAACGAAAACGATTTACAAACGCAAATTAGTGTTCAACGAAGAGAAGAGGAGGTTCCGCAATACATGTAATGTTTCTTCAATAATATTTTAGAGAGATACGTATTTGGAGGTCTCGTGTTTTGTTCGCGTGCAGGGATCCAGCTGACGTTTTAATACGGCTCCATGGCAGTACGTTTACTACACAATTACTTCTCGATAGTGGGATAATCATTCTTCTGTATCTGAAAAGGACATTGAGCCGGCCTCTCGGCAAAAACAATGTAATGAGTATCAAAAGATAATTGCATCCATTCAGTCGAGAAAAACCGTTCTGTGGGAGGGAAACCATTGCTTGTACTCTTTTCTTTGCAATCCCTTTCTTGTTTCCGTTGTTTCATTCATCCATGATGCGCATACACTCATGAACTGCTATTCAGTAGGACAAACAATTAACGATGCACCGATTCGACTGCCTGTGATTACTGCTTGCGATATTATTACGGGTTTTATGAGTTTGTCTACAGGATTATGAAAATATACTTTTCAATAACCAATGTTTTAATCACCGGCCAGAACAGTTACTTCGTATCAAGCTTTTTCCTGCATGGAGACTTTCCAGACAGCTAAATCTTCACAATACGAATCTTTACAAAACAATGTTGTAGTATTCTTTTAACCAGAATATGCCGTTTTAGTCCTCGGATATGCTGGTTTAATTGCGACCCGAGCAAATGATGTACTAATTGAAATGTAACAATATAATGTAACACGTCGGACGATATAATGGTAAATGCAGTACATTGAAAAAACGTGTGAATTGTATATGATTCATACGGCGGTACTAAGAAATTTTTACAAGTGGACGTAACAAAGTGATCTTAAACAAAGACTGAAAATGAGGTGTTAATCGTTTATATTTATCGTTGATTTTAAGCCATCCAAATATAAAATTGGTGAAATCAAAACATTATGAAGTTGTTTCAAAAAAACATACAACAAAACATACAACGTACAATTTCATTTTTAAATCATCGATGACCTAATAAAATCTATAACAAAAACAACAAATAATGGAACGACACATTTTCTCCTTACGTCTAAAAGTTTTAGGGATCGGATTTTAATAGTTCAAACTTTGTTTAAAGTTAATTTTAATCGGTCTTATTAAACTCTGCTCGCTGTTTGTTTTATTATTTTTCAATTCAAGATAATTTAAATTCAGGATAATTTAAACAGTAAGATGGTCTAATAATCGTTTAATAATTCCACACAAGTCGTTACAATAACTTATACATTGTTTTTAATAATTTTAATTCATTAATTAAAAATAGTTGGAATTTGATAATTAGTTTTTTAAAAATGAATAAATATAGCATACATTTAATTTGATTAAAAGGTTACGTCGATGTTCTGTTCGAATTGTGTTTGTAGTAACAGTAAACTATTTCAATTTAAAATTTAAATTCTTGTTTAAATCATGATTGAAAAATCGGTACTATTTAATTACAAATTTATACCTTTGATTTCCTGTCCTTTAAAGTTTAAAAGTCTGATTTAATGTATTTTGACTCTACAGGCCAGATATACAATATGCAGCAAAGAGAGCGGAGTTTAAAAGTTTACTCATCGTTATTTGTTATTGATTCGCACAATTTTTAAAATGCATATGTTGTTTAAAGTTGTAGATTACTGCTGACTGTCAGATCAGTGTCGTGAAAACAGAACCGAGAATTTCAGTGTAATAGGTTATAAAATTATTCTCATAGGTATTTGATATTTTAGTGTCCATATATGCGTGTTATCATCAAAGTGTAAATTACGACACTGTATATGTTTCCTAAATTAGTTTGGCAATGTGTCAAATAAAGTATCTATGTAATGTGTACTTTACTGATTTACGACTGAATGAACGTATCAACACGTTTACTATTAATTAAATTTTCATTACGTATGTTGTAAGCTTACGGATAATATAGGAATGCAGCAAAATATAGAATACCAGATTGTTTTTCGAATCAATTGCAACAATTAAAATATTTTGGTACTCTTAATTACTTCTATTTAAGTTTGTTTTTTGTACTCTTAATTTAAGAGTTGTTTTGTATTATTAATATAAGAATAGATATTTAATATTAAATTAGTATTAAACGAGCATAAAATGTATTTATTATGGAAGAGATACTTAAATATGGAATGCTAACATTAGGAACAACATTTGTATAAAAAAACTAGCGAATAATAACTACTTCCTTCTTATTAATTAGCACAATATTTTTAGTCTTCTTGTAAAGTATATCTGGTTGTATAATCTTTATATACACTGTACCTAATAAGTGTATAATCATCACATATATTAATTAATTTTTAAAATAGCAAATAAAAGATTTTTGCATCAAAATATTTGTTATATGTCAGCCATTCAAATTAAGCACCTGATCCGTATTTTTCGATCGCGAAAAAAGAAAATAACGTCGAAAAGTTTAAATAATATTGAAATATGAGGTATTCCATAATTGGGCTACAGCTAAATGTCCATATTTAAAATTTCACGAAGTGGGAAACACAGTATTTAGTTCACAAATCCGTATGAATATTACAAATGCGTATATAAATAATAAAAATAAGCATTGTAAAATAATGCAAAACATGAATAATACATGAAGAGTTTTCGAATAACGGTAAAACAAAATGTCTCGGCTAAATCATTAACATTTGCTCGACTGTCAAATAAATGTCGATAAACTTATATAGTAACAAAAAGAGTTCATAAAATTATTTGCAGTCATTTGTAAATTTTTAGAGAATGCACTATGTTACTATATTAGATGCTATATTAATTCTTTGCACTCCAATGGCGACTCTCAGTCATCATTCGATTTAACTAACTTCAAACTTTTGCTAACTTGAAAGCATTTCTTAATTAATTTTATAATATTATGCCTGTGATATACAAAAATAGTGAAAAAGACAATAGTGGGAATTATTAGTAGAGAAATAATAACTCCAAAAATATTCATGTAACTTTTTACCTAGAAAGTTTTGAAGTTGCTGTTTGCAAATAATAAAAATACCTTCGGGTGCAAAAGGTTAAAATTCGTATTTCACATTTAATCATTTTTCTATAAGGTTTCGAGGACTATTACATTCGCGGTGTATTATATGTGACCATTGCTACACCAGTGTGTTGAAAACGTAATAGAAAATAAAGCTAATATATTCCTTGCAGTTTTAAAATAAACTAAATTCTTGTACATAGTTAGGTTATATTGTTTAGATTTTTGTTAAGTTTTTGTTTTGTTAAATTGTCATATTATTAGGTTATTTGTTTAGGTTATTATTTAGATTTTTGTTTTGTTACATTGTTATACTGTTTAGGTTATTGTTTATGTTTTTGTTTTGTTATATTGCTGTATTAATTAGATTATATTATTATATTATATTATATTATATGTTAGGTTAGTTAGGTTAATTTAGGTTATTATTTAGGTTTTTCCTTTTTTATATTGTCATATTAGTTAGGATATATTGTTGTATTATTTGTTTATTGGTTAGGTTAGGTTAGTCGAACAAACTATTCTAATTTGTATCCATGTCAAAATCGCTTTTGTTACTTTTTTTAATTGAGATGCCTACTCACTTGAAATTGTAAAATGGCAGAATAATTAAATACATTAATAAGTATAGTAAGTCAGGGTCACTCCATAAAAAATAGAAATAAAAATGATAAGCTATAAGAAAAATAAAAATAAAAATAAGTTTCATAAAATATAAAAATAATAGTGATAAGTTTTTTGCTCTCATTACAATTTTTATACGATCGCAGAGATTCATTCATTGATTCTCATTTAATCGAATTTCTATATAAAACAATGTCTATTTTCAGTTTTATTTCTGAATTTTACATTATCGATCAGTACCCTGTATTCTATAACGATGAATTAAAATCCAAGTTATCCCATATTCCTAATCCACATCGCTGTATATGTATACATAAGCATAAATCTGCAAAAGGAGTTGAATCCCATAATACCACTGAAATAATGCAAAAACTGATACACAGACGGGGAAAAAAGAAGAGGAAGGCCCATGAAGATGAAAACTTCTGTAAAATGCATAAAGAGAATAGATCGATAAAATATAGTATATTGCAAAATGTACAATGATGGTGTTAGGATACAATTAGAAGCATAATATGATTTGAAAATATTAATTTCAAATGATATTTCTTTCACATTACAAGCATAGCGTAGTTATGTAATGTGCCGTTATACAAATTTCTAAATTTCCAAATTTTCAAACTTCTAAATTTCCAAATTTCTACATTTCCAAATTTCCAAATTTTCAAATTTCCAAATTTCCAAATTCTCAAATTCTCAAATTTTCAAATTTCTAAATTTTCAAATTTCCAAATTTCCAAATTTCTAAATTTACAATTTTTTAAGTTTAGAAATTACCAAACTTTCAATTTTTTAATTTTCTAAATTTCCAACATTTAATTTCCAAAGCCGCAAGTTACCAAGTTTTAAAATTTCTAAATGCCCAATGCATTTGCTAGAATTCCAAATATTTATTTCCACGTCCAAAAATTTTCATATTCCCTAGTCACTATATTTCAGTATTCATAGATTTATAAATCCCAGAATGTCTACATACAAATCTTCTTCAATTCCAAATTTCATGAACTGCTATATCCCTCAATTGTTAACTCATCCCAAATTTTCAAATCCTGAAAAATCCCAAATAAAATCAATGAAGGAATGCCTTTCTAGTTGCCATATTTGCCGTAAGAAAAATCTACGATTACCTTGTAATTCGAGCATTTATTAAAATCAATGGTTCATACGATAATATACTATAATTCTATAAAAATATTATAGAACGTTAATTATTATTTTAATCATTCTAAATAACAATTCTAAGATGTGTCATGATTAGAACATTAATTATTGCACTTTCTTATGTTTGTTATTATTGTTTTTCTTATCATTCCTATTATTGTTCTTCTTATAGTTTAATAGTTATTGAAAAAATGTAACTATTAAAAGAAATAATATATCATCACATTTATGTAATCGCAAAATATTCTTCTGAATTCTGAAAACTCAATATGATTATCTAACAATGATTCATTTAATATCAACTACTTTAACTTGTCGCGTTTTTAAGTTATTTTGATTATCAGACACTCTCTATCGTTCCTTAGAATGAAAACAACTCTTATATTTCCGTTGTTTAAGTCCGTGTTATGAAACGTCCGTCAGCAGTATTTCTACCCTATATACTCTATTAACATTACGAGTGGTTTTACTCTGTGGGGCAATCTAATTCAAACCCGTAGGGTGAAATTCCATGAAAATGTCATACACCCCGAAACTACGAAACGTATACTCAGCTCATACTTTTACACTGAAATTTTTAATTAAATACATTATCACGTATATTTTGTTCCGTGTTGTTTTTGTATTAAATTCGCTAAACAAATTCTACTGTACGGTTAATGAAATTGAATTAAAATTTAAATATTGTAGCGTTGGTCAAATAAATGGGTATATTATGCAGCTTTAATGGAAATGTTTCACGCCAATTTATTAAATACGAAACAGTTTATTAAATACTAAAAATATGGTATTTAGTAATGGTTTGAAAAATTAATTTTTTATACGGTTTCTTATAAATCCAAAAAAACCTTTATGTTTTATTCCAAACTTTATAGACTTTAGTGAACAAGTAATTTAAAGTTTAAAAGATTTATATAATAATTTCAAAATAATAAGAGAACAAAGTAAAGAATTTTTTATTTCACTCTTGCATCATATTTTTATACTAAAGGATCAAAATAATCGCAGAACTAAAACTAAATAAACATATTACACAGACTAGAGCTTTATCGTGATTATTTTGATTCTGACATTAAAAAGATGATCCCGCGTTTACAATTAATCTCTTTATAAACTAATGAACAGTTAAATAATTAAACGAACGAGACATTCGTTAATAAAAATGTTTGGAGTAACAAAACATTAATTCTTTCAGCGTGTACCTTTGATTATTCCAGCTCGAAGTATCGTGCGATTATCTTGCCAGATGACAGAAGCAAAACCAACCCAAGGAAAAAGCATGGAAAAAGAAGGGAAATGGAAAGAACGGGAGTGAAAGCCTGGAAACTGGGATCAGGTTTATTCAGTAGAAAGGCGAGGAGAAGTTGGAGTTTGGGATAATACTATCTGAAAAATAATTGGCCGTACCCCAACGAATCACCAATGAGAGTTCTAGCAATTTGAATATATTCTAATGAAACGATTTCCGTCTACCATTTTCGTTATTTGAAAAAGAAATCGATAAAGAAATCGGTTTACTTCGTTTCAGTACGAACGTGTTCATAGATTTTTTATCTTTGCTGGAACTGTAATAATTTATTGAATAATGATAATTTTAAGGTTTGTTGTTTATACCACGGGTACCAATTTAAGCGTTAATTAAAATGTCTCTTTTATGCTGTAATTTTTGATACACTAGATTTTATTAACTAATGTTTCCTAATATTTCTTAAAAATCTCCAAAAATAATTAATGTTCTGCTTTTAAACAGAACAAGTTTATTCCTATTACACATCAAATGTATATCTCAGTTCAATTTTATGTATGTTCCGTTATTATGCAAAAACTGCTGAATATTTTTTCATTAAATTTTGCGCAAAGGTAGTACAAAGTCACCTTTACCACAATTTCTCATGCATTTTGGTGGCCAAAGCGGGACGTCACGTTACTATGACGTTATACGGGTTGTACATTCTTTGTTATGACAACACACAAAGAATATTGTTTATCAAACAACTCAGCGATAGTTACAAGTGATTCACCCAGTCACACTTTAAGAATTAATTGACAGTGAAATTTAATCATTTCTAATATTCTAATTTAGGCAAAAATTCTTTTAAGGTTCCAATCATCTCAAGAAATAGATCTGATCATTGATATTATCTCTTCTTCAAAAGTAAACCTTGCGAATTTTATGAATATTTTTTCTTTTATTCAATCCTGCAACCCTTAGTTATTTTTAACCTTGCAAAACAGGTAGATCGGCTAATGTATAATATACATATAATATGTGTATACGTGCATGTATGTGCATATGTACGTGCATATGCATATGTGCATACGTGTATGTATGTATATATGTATGTACATATGTATACAGTGTATATGTGTATGTACATATATATGTGCACATACATACATGTATATTATAATAGTATATACTACTCTAATCATAATACAGTTATCTAACTGTATATACAACTTTAATAACTATAAACATCAATTTTCATGCAAGTCACAAAAATTATTTTTAATTCAAGTCGCAAAAATCAGTTTCAATCCAAATCACGAAAATCAGTTTTAATCGCCTTAATATGCTTTGTTCTGCCACCTTTTAACATTGCTACATTTTTGTTGCGGTGTTAACTTTTTGACTTGGATCCCACTATCGGCTAGTCAAGATACTGTCATATAACAGTTATGGTCCTGCAACACGTGCAATACGATCTTTCAGACCACCTTTCTTTTTACACTCTGATAAGTAAGGTTGATACCGATAAATGTGAAGTGCGTGCATGCACGAAACTGGCCAAATCCCTACGGCGACCGATAATGCACTCATAACAACGAAATTAAAGTATAGCTTAATATTATGGCGTTTTTGATACATAATATTGTACTGTTCAATATTTTTATGCAATGAAAAGGAAGAAAACAGCTATTGTTTGAAACTATTTCTCGTTTAGTTCTTTTTTTAATAGTTCATTATTAATAACATTTCATGAAAATACTTTAAGAAGTTCTTTATGCTTAGTTTAAATGAGTTGCATGGATAAGAATTCCCAAATTTTTTAATTCTCAAATTCTTAATTTCACAAATTTTTCGCGAACTTTGTTTTATAAAAACTTGCATGTTTCTGGCAAAACGTATTCGCCTTTTTGCACATTTTGCAAAACATACTATCCTTATCTCTGCTGACCAAAACAAAGTAAGATAAGCAAAGATTGCTGAAGTTTAATTTTCTGCCAGTCGTTCAAAATCAAGCTGAGAGTATTTAGTACCAGACTGGACCTTTAATGACTTACATGTGGTCAAACTTTATTAAGTAACCTTCTTGAAAACATTTTCTCGACAGTATTTATCGAAGTTGTAACCGAGTTGTAACTGAAGTTGTTAACTTTCTATCAGGTTTTAAGAACGTGTACAGCTGGAATGCCACCTGATTCCTCTTAAATTTTTATACACTTAAAGAAATCAAATACCTACTATCCTTGTCTCTTCTGACTGAAATAACATAAAATAATCAAAAATCGCCGGAGCTTAATTTTCTGTTAGAATCGCTAAAAATCATACGCAGAATATTCGGTGACTAGACTGAACACTTAAGTGTCTGTCAACAACTATATCTAATAAAAATTACTCTAGGATTTCACCGAATCCTAAAAAATAATAAAATGCCAAAATATACTAATGAAAGGTGCAAATAAACGAGGAATAACTCTCTTAAAATATAGATCTTTTTGCCGTGTTCTTTTCGTCAGCAATAAATAAAGTGACAAGTATAAACACAGGTATATCGTGTTACTAAAGTCTGCAATTTAGTAACAACATAAAATACAAATTAACAGTCCAGCAATTAGTTAAAATAGCAAAGCTCGCATTTCAAATGCTTAATTACGTCAACGCTATTCAACTCAGAACCCCTGAAATTTCAGTTGCGATGCAATGATAGCGATGATTATGTTTCTACCGTAAAAATGAATTTTTGCCTTCATTACGAAGACCATTTTCAACACTGCGCACACATGCATGACAATTCAGCATGCGAACGGTATTAAAAAATTTCATTTCAAAGATTACTGTTGCAAAGGTTTAATTTAATTTCTGTAAATCGGATTTTTCACTGCAGAAATGAGTTTACTCGCTTGCCCGCTGACCAATTTAGGAAGAGAAAAATACTAAACAGCATTTACTCTTTCGTATATTACCTGGAAGCTTTGCTTCCACGTCTACCCTGAAATTGTCATAATATATCCTTGTTTTATTTACAACTCAACACATGAAGCAGGAACAAGCGTCCGTAGCGTTAATTACAAACTTTCCATAAATAATTTCCGCGATAAAATTATTATTAATGATCGTTGCTTCATAACAAGTAATTAAAGATAATACTGAAAAATGCAGAGATGGAATCACTGAGTAAAGTACGTGTTAAAACGTTTCATTTATTACAGTACGCTGAATTAATATTGCAATAAATGTGGTTAATATTTTTCATACAGGGTCATTCCAAATCGATCATTCTTCGACCTTACCATCTGCACTTTTATTTTAATTAAAATATGTTGTAATCCATGTGAAATTCAAGGGAGTTTAAGTCATCATTTTGGCTTCGGATTTTGTCAGAAATAACAAGCCTAAAAATTTTGCAATTTTCGCCCATTTTAGCGAAACTAATCTTCACTTACGAATTTTTTCTCAGAAACTAGTTACTCGATTTAACTACATTTCTTGTTATTTTATTCGTAAAGTATTGGGCTATTATCAAAAATTTTTGTTGACTTCATCGATATGTTTTATATCAAAAAATTTTTTAAAATTCTTGTTTTACGATTTTTAAATGAGGGTCGTACAGAACTTAAACTTAACCTCTTAGGATGAACTTTACGCGGCGCTGCTTCTCTGTACAGCAGAGTTTAATGCGAATTTTGAGTAAACAGCACTACAATGTATGACAGTGTATTCTCTACATACATTGTAATGAAGTTTTGAATAATTAAATTACAATTTTTTCCAAAGATATGATACACATACTTTAACTTCGCGTGTTCCCAATCAATCGTGAAAAGTGCAATTACAGTGCCGCTCACGGCAAAGTTATAAGTGTTGTGTCTCATTTATGTGTGACTACCACTCACTGATCATGGAAACACCTAAAAACCATCAAGGAAATGGAGCTGCTGAGAACACAGGTTTCTCCACCATCAAATCCACCGACAAAAACCAGGCCAGTACAAGCAAATCAACAAACTCATATGCTAACGCCATCAAGTCAGAATCTTTCCCTACAAAAGACCAAGCAATAATCCAAAAAACAGAAATCGAGAATGGTGTGCCACAGGGCTCAGTGTTAAGTGTAACACTTTTCTTACTAGCCATCAACGATGTAGGCAAAATCACCAGAATGCCCGTTATAACAAGAATATTCGCCGACGACATTACCATTTTATGCAAAGGGAGTGTATTGATACCAGCCAATATTTTATCCAAATGGCCCTCGACGAACTCTATGAATGGTCGAATAAAAATGGTTTCAAATTCTCATCCAACAAAACCGAATGTATATTGTTTTCTAAGCACCACGAATCCCGAACACCGATACTAAAACTGGGTACAAATATACTGAGATTTGTCACATGCACCAAAATACTCGGTGTACTTTTTGACTCCAAACTCACATGGAAGAACCATATAGAACACCTTATAAACATCTGCAAGCAAAGATTAAAACCAATTAAAGCAATTTCAAACAAAAACTGGAGTGCCGACAAAGCTGTCCTTCTACAAACCTACCAAGCAACTATTCGATCCAAAATAGATTACGCATCGGTAATATACAACTCAGCAAAGACAAACATTATAAAAAAAACTCGATACAATTCATAACGCAGGACTGAGGATAGTGACAGGAGCTTTCCATACAACTCCCATAGGAAGCTTACTAATTGAAGCTGGAGAAACATCTCTTGATCATAGAAGAAAACTTTTAAGTTTAAAATACGCTGTAAGGGCATTAACATCCACAAATCCAATTATCCATTCAGACATTTTTTCGAAGGTCACACACCAGTCACATTATCAAACTGGAAATTTCCCGCTCCACCAGAGAGTTAAAAACTACCTGAAAGAACTCCAATTTAAGCTCCCGAATATGGAAAAAACCAGACTGCACAAGATACCCCCATGGACATTACAGACACCTGAAATTGATACAACACTGGAAATCTACAGAAAAGAAAACCTATCTAAGGAGAGATTCAAACAAATATTCAATGCCCTCTGCAGTAATTACCCTGATTTTACCCACATCTACACTGACGGATCAAAAAACAACTACGGAACCGGAGCCGCCGTTTTCACCTAGGAAGAAACATCCAGTTATAGTCTACATCCCTACGATAGTATCCATACAGCCGAAACATACGCTATCCTATCAGCACTCAACCTTATCAACAGATCTCCCCAGTCCAAATTCATTATCTTCTCTGATTCCCTCTCCACCATCCGGAAAACTCAAGACATAAAATACACCACTGAAATGTATTTAGAAATTCAAGAAAAATATAATAAACTAATCGAAGACAACAAAACTATAATCATAGCATGGGTTCCCTCCCACATGGATATCTATGGAAACACCATGGCAGACCTTCAAGCAAAAATCGCAACGACTACAATCACCGAAAACCAGCCAATATTAAACACCTCTGCGGACATCAACAGACATGTTGCGACACTACTGGAACAGTCATGGAACTTTACATGGAAAAAATACAAAGCCAGCACAGTCCATCAACAGCTCAACAAATTTTACGACCTAAAAACGAACCCCGGACACAACAGAAGATACCAAGTGGCAATAACCCGAATTAGGACCGAACACATCAAATTAACTCATTCTTACATACTAGAAAACGTTTCCCCCAGTAAATGCGATACATGTGACACAACTCTAACCATCAGACACATAATCTTGGAATGTAGAAAATATAACGACGCCAGAAGAAGACTAAACATTACGACCAACCTCACTGAAGCAGCCACATCAACAGCATATCAAGATACATTACTAAAATTCTGTAAAACTATAGGAATCCTCAGCCAACTGTAAAAAAGAGATGTCAGATCATCCACTTCCTACCATAACCCTATCCCTCTAAACTGGTCAACAGTCGCTAATAACCTGGGTAGTTGATGCGACTTTAAACCACTATTTAAAAAAAAAAAGAGAAAATACTTTGAAACTCCTAAATTCTCAAATTCCCAGGTCCTCGAATCTATAGATTACCAAATACTACATTTCCAAATTTCTAGATTCTCAAGTTCTAGATCCCTGTATCCCTAAATTCCTAAAAATCCTTGGATCCTTGACCCTCTAGATGAGAATCATTATATTCCCTAAAATCACTAAATCTCCAAATCTCTCTATTTCCAAATTCTTAGAACTCCCAAACTCTGAAACCCTCAAGTTTCTGAATCCCCACATCCCTAAATTACTAAACCTCAAATTTTCCAAAGTTCTAAAATCCTTAAATCCAAAAATCCCTAAATTCAAAACTTCAAAATCTTCAAATGTTTGATTGCACAAAAATTTCAAAATGAATGAATTAAGAACATTTTCGAAATATCACATTTTGCCTACGAAAATTAATCTTGTTCTTGAGTGTACATATGTACATACACACATAGTACTCATATATTTTATACGTATTCATGTTGTACATACAGCATTTATGATGTTTCATTTATTACATGGAATTGTACACAAGGGTGCAGTGTAGACT
The DNA here is from genome assembly GCF_050947335.1 of Megachile rotundata. NCBI lineage: Eukaryota > Metazoa > Arthropoda > Insecta > Hymenoptera > Megachilidae > Megachile > Megachile rotundata. The sequence continues at coordinate 4,404,086 of NC_134995.1, forward strand.
TCATTTGCGTAACAACTACCTGAGAACAAGCAGCATTCTACAACTTACATTTACGTCAACACAATATGTGTATTTCAGATCGCATGTTATTTGTAAATATGTAAATTTTCAAGTTTTAAAACTTAATTCCTACTATTTTACAAATTTTCATAATTTTTAATTTTGTAATGACTAAACGTTTCAATTTACATATTCCCAAAGCGACAAACATCTACAGTTTATTAAATTATCTACATTCCATACTTCCGAATTTGCGAATTATTAAAGTAAATTTTCCAATATTCAAATCATAAAATTTCTTAACGGCCAAATTTTCATATTTCAAAAATTTATGAAATAAATAATTTTCAGAAATTTCTAAGTTTCTACATTTCCATACCTTAAAAATTCTAATATTTCTAAAGCTCATAAATCTTAAATTATTAAATATAGAGATCAATAGCTTCCTCCATTTATAAATCTTTCAATTCCTAAATATTAGAATTCTTAAAAAACATTAATTCGCAAAAAGAATCGTAAACTTAAAAAATCATTTATTTAAAAAATACCAAACTTACAAAATTCTACATTTTTATATTGTAAATTCTACAATTTTCAGGTCCCATCTCTCCAAATTTTTAAATTACTAAATACTTAATTTAACTTAATTTTCTACATTTCTATATTATCATCTCAAAAGCAGTATCTAAATTTCTAAATCTTCAGATCTTCAATATTCCTAAAACCTAAATTCTCGAACGCTCAAAGTTTAAAATGTTTAAATTTCAAAGGGTCTAGCCGAATAAGGTAGTGAAATGTATCCTTGAACTAAATGAAACACCCAATATGTCAGTCGATAACATACCCAAGAAAATCACCTCGCACCAAGTTTCAATCCCTTATCTCATCCGTGAGGGTAGTAAAAGGGAAAACTCGTAATTCCGGTTTTGGCCTATTTTTCTTATCATTTATCACATATCTAAATCTTCAAATTTCTTGATTTTCAAATCTATAAATTACCAAATATTAAAGTCTTCAAGAGTGTCTATTTTATCATTTCAAAAATATCAAATTTGAACATTTCCAATTTGTTACACTTGCATATTGCTCAATGTTCGAGTTCCCAAATTCCAAAATTTCCAAATTGTTACGTCACTATATTTTAATCACGAGCTTAAAAATATCTGAATGTGTAAATTTTTGAAATTCTAAATCTTCATACCCTTACATTTTTAAGCATTTTCAAATCCTAAATTTAAATTAGCTTGAATACAAAATTTTTATGTTTCTCTAGTTCTGAATTTGGGATCTTAAAAGTTTATGGAGTTGAGGATTTATAATTTAGGAAAATTTCTAAATTTGATTATTTGTTAATTTAAAAACAAATGCAAATCAAGTCGTCCCAGGAATCTTACAATTATAACCGTGGTTCGAATTATTACATGTATCAATTAATTCTTCAAAATTCATTGACTTACCACAAAAATTCAGAGAAATACGAAAAAGTGTAACAAGAATATTTAAGAGGAAAAATCTTCTGATTGACACGACCGCGTTGCAGATGAAAGCATCAAGGAAATCTCAAAGGTAATTCGATTTCTTTTAATGGAACATCTTCTCCCTACAGCCTATTAAAACTCGTTAAGACGAGTTCAACGACTTATAACACAAGGTCATATAAGGTCTCGCAAGATCACGCTGAGCCAAAAGCTTAAAGTACCATGATTCAGAAAATTAGCGGCCTTATTAATGCTGTATTGCAATAAGTGTTAAAAGTTTTGACCCTCCACTTATGTACGTGGACTAATTTTAGCCATCGCATTGTTCGTAGCTTTCTTAATTATTTCCATCGAGATGGTAATTATTAGGATAATTTATGGTGTCATTTTATTCCGGGTTGCTGACATTTGCTAATGAACTACTGTTTTTAATGCACCTTCAAAATAACCGAACATAGGAGGATCAAATGGTTGAACTGATGTAACAAGCTTATGGTAATATGATATTTATTTAATTATTCGATACATCGACTTGAATATTTTTGATTCTAGTTGCTTTTCGAAAGAATCATCTCTAATGAAAAAGTGTAACCATGCAATATTCATGTAAAATTACATTTCATCGCCGGAATGTAACATCATATTATGGAAAGATTATGTAAAAAATTATAAATGGAAAAAACGAATTTATATTATTTTAATGTCAGATTAGTCCGACGTCATGATTTTTATAGATGGGAAAAGCAAAATGTAATATATTCTTTTTAAAAAGAAAACATTAGATAAACTATACAGGTACATGTGTAAGAACTATACACTTTCAACTATTTGACTAACAACAAAGTAGGTAAACCTTCTCTCTAAAATATGATCTTTATATTTTGATAAAATTAGTAAAATATGTATTAGGTAGACAAGTTTAATTCACTTTATTTTTGTTATGTTCACAAATGTTAATCTGCATACGACTCGAGGAAGAATAAATAATAATGCAATATGGAGTATATGTATATGAATGTTACATTAATCAAGATAAATTAAATATTTTCGAGTTTGAAATATAGAAGACTCAAGTATAATTAAAAACTTGATATTATTATTAAGTATAATTAAAACCATGACATTATTGTTAAGTATAATAAAAACCTTGACATTAATCTTAAGTATAATTATAACCTTGATATTGTTATTAAGTATAATTAAAATCTTGACACAAACCGAAGTAACCGTGAAATAAGTGATAGAAATCTTCTTTTTTTTATTTTTCGAAATCTACAGAAATGGACATAGTATGATGATTTAGGTAACGATTCGTTTGCGATAATGTTACCTAATACACATATCTTCCAAAAGAATTGGATCTTGAATCATCTTGAATGACCTTATGTCACAGGTTATTAAACTTGTCTTAAGGAGCTCTATTAGATTATGTTACAGCAGTTTATTAATAGATATGATCATTCCGACAAAGACGAAAATGCATGAGTCATATCTTCACAGCTGCATTAACTCCTACCATATGAAGGTAAAGCAGTTAACATTTTTCTATGTGACTTTTTTGTTATATATGTACTATGTTTCACATATTACGACATTTTAAGACATAAATTTTTAGTTTCCTAAATTTTTATATTTTTGACTTTCTAAATTTTTAAATTTCCATATTTCCAAATCCTCAAATTTCAGCACTTAAAACTTTCAAAATTTTATAATTTCTTTGCTTTCTAATCAATAAATTTGTATATTTGAACATTTGAATTATCTGTATAATTAAAAATTTCTGAATTTAGATATGTGAAAATATGAATTATCTAAATTTTAACAATAGTTTTAATTCCTAAATCTAGATGTGCAAAAATTTAAATTTCATACAATTTAAAATTTTTTAATTTTCAAATTTTCAAATTCCCATATACCAGAATTTACAACTTTCTTAATTACATATACTTAAAAATCGAAATTCAGAATTTTAGAACGTTTATAGGTTTAGAAAATTCAAATTCAATAACATTAACATTCAGAAATTTGTAAAGTTACGGAATTTCTGAAATTTGGTGATCAAGAATTAAAGTTTAAAAATGTAGAAATTGAAACGTTTTAGGATTTGGCAATTGGAATATTTAGAAATTAGGAAATTGAGAAATTTAAATATTTAGAAAGTCGGCAATTTGCAAATTTAAAAATTTGATAACGTAAAACTTCGAAGTACATAGAATTTTGGAATTTCGAAATTTAAGAAAGTCTAATACTCAATTGTAGAATTTCAATAACTAAAAATGATATAATTTCCAAATGTTTAAGTTTACAAATTTTCAAATTTCCATACATCCAATCGATCACATGACAATTCTATAGTAAGTAATATTTCAGCTGTTACTGTTTGCATAACATGAATATCAATATTGGCTAGATGATACGAATCTCCAGAATGACGGTAATATGGATATTCTCCCGCGATACAAGCAGTATTGACATCCAGAGACGCAGCCATTGTTCGAGAATTCAGATATTGGAGTTTTATCCCGCACATATACGAACACCTCTCAGCAAAAATAATCATCATATGAATATCTTAAGATACCTACTTGAAACGATGCCAGGTAACGTTCAACGTATCGTTTTCAACATTCCAATTCGCGAGTTTAATTTGATGCCTGTTCAGGGGATTGGTATTGATTGTAATACTATTTTATAATGATACCACTCGCGGAAATTTGATATGGGATTCAGGAATTCGTGGATTTGCAGAAATTTGAGAATTAGACATTTAGATATTTCATTTGCGGGTTTGAAGATTCGGAAAGGAAATTTAAAAATTTGAGGTTATGTAAACTTAGATATTTGGAAATTGGGAAATAAATTTAGAAATTTACAGAAAAATTTACAGAAAAAATCATTAACAATTTAAATATTTGTCAGTTTCAAATTTGAGGATTTGAAAATTTAGATATTTGAGAGCTGGAAATTTAGAAATTTGCTGCTTTTAAGATTTGGAAATTTAAAAGTTTCAGGATATAAACTTAGAAATTTGATAAATGGACATTTAGATATTTGACAATTTGCTTATTTGAAAATTTGAAAATTTACAAATTTGAGGTTATGTACAGGTCAAAATTCGCAAATAGAGAATCTAGAAATTTACAGAAGAAATCATTAGAAGTTTGTACATTTTGAAATTTCAAATTTGAAAACCTGAAAATTTAAATATTTGTAAAATGAAAATATAGAAATTTGGTGCTTTTGAGATTTTGAAATACAAAAACTTGGACATTTAAAGTTTTATGATAAACTCAGAAATTTAAAAATTAGAAATCTAGAAATTTAGAAATTTTCTTAATTTTGTCGTATTTTGTAAATTTAATGTTAACGATTACAGTCAAAAAACACCAATTTTCACGAATATTTTATTAGTTATTTTAGAAACTAAAGTTCTGGGAAAGGATGAATTCGTGACACAGAATACAGCAGACATTTTTCCGCGAAAAGCATTAGAAAAAACGGTTGGTCCGTTTTTGTTTTCAATTTTAAAATACCTAGATAGATGAAACGAGCCGTATCGACAGCGGTACTCATCATCTACAACTACTTCTACATCTCTATTATGGTCTATTACGCTGAATGTTGTTGAGTACCACCGCCGTACGTTTCATCAAACATTTCTGAATTCAATCAAATCGTTTTTTGAACTGAAAACAAAACCTAACCTACAATTTTCCCTAATGCTTTCCGCAGAACAAATGGGTCTTTTACCGTGAGATGCAATCAAAATAAACTGAAAAATATTTGTGAAGCCTGGTGGATATTTACTGTCATTTGCAGTTTGATTAAACATATACGGTATTTTTGCAATAAGTGCAGTTAGGTGCAGCGTAAAATTTTTTTTGAAAAAGATAAATGTAGATAAATGTCCATTAACTTTTTCTAGTTTGGGAGAAAAATTGAAACTTAGATCTTATGAATATTAAATTTTTAATTTATCAAAGCTTTTAAATTTCAACAATTTTTAAATCAACTTTTTAATAGCTGAATTTCCAAATTTCTCGATTATTAACTTTCTAGACTTTTGAATTTCTAAATTTCTAGATCTCTAGATTTCTAGATTTCTAGATTTCTAAATCTCTAGATTTCTAAATTTCTAAATTTCTAAATTTCTAAACTTCTAAACTTCTAAACTTCTAAACTTCTAAACTTCTAAACTTCTAAACTTCTAAACTTCTAAACTTCTAAACTTCTAAACTTCTAAACTTCTAAACTTCTAAACTTCTAAACTTCTAAACTTCTAAACTTCTAAACTTCTAAACTTCTAAACTTCTAAACTTCTAAACTTCTAAACTTCTAAACTTCTAAACTTCTAAACTTCTAAACTTCTAAACTTCTAAACTTCTAAACTTCTAAACTTCTAAACTTCTAAACTTCTAAACTTCTAAACTTCTAAACTTCTAAACTTCTAAACTTCTAAACTTCTAAACTTCTAAACTTCTAAACTTCTAAACTTCTAAACTTCTAAACTTCTAAACTTCTAAACTTCTAAACTTCTAAACTTCTAAACTTCTAAACTTCTAAACTTCTAAACTTCTAAACTTCTAAACTTCTAAACTTCTAAACTTCTAAACTTCTAAACTTCTAAACTTCTAAACTTCTAAACTTCTAAACTTCTAAACTTCTAAACTTCTAAACTTCTAAACTTCTAAACTTCTAAACTTCTAAACTTCTAAACTTCTAAACTTCTAAACTTCTAAACTTCTAAACTTCTAAACTTCTCAACTTCTCAACTTCTCAACTTCTCAACTTCTAAATTTCTAAACTTCTAAATCTCTACATTCCTAAGTTTTCTGTTCTTCAAATTTTTATTTCTTAATGTGTCCAAATTTTCCCATCTTCAATCTCCCAAATTTTGAATTTCACAAATTTTGAATTTCACAAATTTTCAATTTCTCAAATTTTCTAATTATCCTTTTTTAAAACTTCTATGTACAAAAATTTCCAAATCTCCAAATTTCTAACGTTATAAGTTTGCAATATTACAAACTTCCAAGTTCCTAAACACTCTAAACCATTCTAAATATTTAATTTTCACAATACTTGTACTTCCAAGTTTTTAAATTTCAAAGTATTTAATTTTTACATCTCCACATCTGAATATTTCCAAATTTGTACATGTCCAAATCTTAACATTCTCAAACTTTAGTATACCAAAATTTCCAAATCCTAATATTCTGTTCATTCATCTATAAAAAGAAAAATATTCATGTCCCAATTATCTGGTGACTAATTATTCAGCGCGTCAATGAGTGTTTTCATTTCACTCAGATTAAATAAAATAGTCGTCAGTACTGTTGTCGAGATTAAACATTCATTACTAACGTCATAAAACACTCATTATTAAGAAAGGTAAACAACTACAGATGTAAACATTTCAAGAACATCAAGTTGATCGCAGATTGCGTTCTGTTGGCTGCTTTAAAGCAGCATGTTGGGTTGCTACCTTGCGTTGTTTGGCGTGCAATGTATTACATTACTCTAAGAAATTGCCTTAATGCGGCTCTGTTTCTGAGAAACAAGCATCGGTAACAAAAAATATATTGCCCCATATTTGTTTCGTGTGCACATACATCAAAGAAACATTTCATATTAATTACGTAGTTAATTCTTTTCGTGTTTTCGTTGAACGTTTAAAAGTGAAACAGATGTTCGTTCATTAAAAACTTCGTTAACACTGAAATTACCAGATCGATCAAATAACATGTTCACAGGTTGTAAATGTAAATTTAATTAAAAATTACAGAAATTTGCTTACGTGCTTTTCTTGAAATCTATGTTAACTTTTGTCGAAAGAGAATTAAGATAAAGGTACCAGTAGTTGACACTTTAATAAATTTTTTGTCTATTTGTTCACATAGCTCAGGCTAAATTCACTTTATGGAAAATTTATGATTAGCAGTCGCTGCACAAACTATTCTTCTATTATATTATAACAAGTATTCATTTCTGATAGTGGTTGTAAATTTTTTTCTTTTTTTCTTCTAACCATAAAATTTGATTCAATAGTTGACACTCAGTGACAACAGAAAATTTAGTAGTTGACATCCATTTGTTTCAATAGTTGATATAGAGAGAAAATCCAATTAATGAACTAGTCTTGATAATGTGCAAATACAGAATTTTTTTGAACATTTAAAAAAGATTATTCTGGAATAAGTTTACAAAAAAATATTTAATAATTAAGGATTAATATGAAGAGTTAATAATAAATATTTAATATGAAGTGTTCAAACACTCCTCATATCGGAGGTATCCTCGCATCAGTTTTTTATTGCATTTGCTTCTGCATCAGGCAATACCCTGGCTGGGCCCACTTTTCTTTTAATTAGATGTTTGCCTTCAACCTTGTATTGTAAAGTTACCCTTGGAACACTTTTCCTAGCTGCCGTTTTATACGGAGTTTTATGGCGCCGGACATTTTCCACAGCCGCTTGCATAGTCTCTTCTGTATAATTTCTGAAGTTACCCTTCGTAGGAGGCTTCTCAAAATTGACAGAGGAACAAAGTCAGTAGTTGACACGTAGTAATTTAATAGTTGACACCTCATGTCAATTACTGAATAATAGACCATTACAAGTTTCATTTAGACAATTTAGCATTGTTTGTCGTCAATTTTAATAAATAAACCTCTTTTTAAGTTTCAAACAACATAAACAAGTGCCTTTTTTACTCGCAATGATTAAATAATACCAACTTGCAATATCATTTTAACCAAATCCTTAGCGATTTATATAAGAAAACACCGAAAAATCGTAAGAGCCGTGGGCAAGTTTGAATAATCAGCTGCTATTACATTTTGGAATGGCGAATATGCACAATAGTTCACAATTAAGTCACTGAAGCGTGAAAATATACAGATTAATAAGGTTTGATGTATTCCAAGTTGTGGTTTCTTTATTTATTTATTTTTTTTTAAAAAGCGTCAAGTACTGGTACAGTGTCAACTACTGGTGCTCTTATTTTATTGTGTAATTTTACAATAAGTTAAAATTTCATATATTATATACAAATATTTGTATTCCTTCGAAGTTATTATAAATACGAATTAAACATTCATGCACGCTTGTCTACTTTATCCAAAACAACGAATAATAAAAAATACAGAGAATATAACGTAAATAATACGAACACGTTAAAAAGATAACACTGGTCTGTTAAATTAAGGTAGAATTTCTAAATTGCTGGGTGTGCTGTTTGAATCTAGTTCTAATTATGAAATCATGAACTCGTTAAGGTACCACAAAGAGTCATGTTTTCATAGCAGAAACAAATCCTCCGTTTGCTTATTGTGTGCAATACTCATTGCCAGCGTCAAAAGTAGTGCTGTACGAGTATACGTGTATATTCCATTTCATAGTTCTCTGGTTGAACTTTTTTTCGTTTTCAGTGAAATCGTGCATATTCACCTTCGCTGTGGTGCAGCAAGTAAACTCCTATAACGAATAAATATGGTCGTGAACGAAGACAGATAGAAAATACAAAGAAAAAGAGAGAACAAAGGGTTTGATTGAAAAAGAAGAGAATGGCGACCACTGACGCGAAAATATACGGGAGCTTCTAGTTTCATAAATAGGAAAATAAAGCGCATTAAAGTTCTATATGTCTACATTCGTATAGGAAAACAATGCATATTTAAATTCTTTATTTTATAATTCAGTATGTTTAGGTTCATACATATAGGGAAATAAAGCATATTTAAGTTTTCCGTGTTAATTCAAGATGGTGATCCAATATGGCGGCTCAAAGATGAAAATTTTGACACACAATGGAAGAAAAATAATTTTACACACTTTAAATACTATAAAATTTTCTATAATTTGTTAATTTATTATTTAGTGATACATTTAGATAGACTTATAATAATAATAATAATAATAATAATAATAATAATAATAATAATAATAATAATATACTTAACAATAGTTCACCGTGCTCTCGATGTATGTATGACGCTTTTACAATGAAGACAGTAACACGTTTTCCGGAAGTTGACTTTTTACCATCGCGCGGTAAAGACAGTACTGCCCTCACAGACCTCACACCTTCGCCAGTTGGCGCCAATATTTAAATTTAAATTGCTATATTCTAACAAATGAATTTTCATACAAGTTTGTACTTAAAGGTTCTTTATGTCACTGATTACGAATCTGTAATCGAATTTTTCGAATTTAAGACGGCGGGCCAATATGGCTAATCATATTTTAAGAAATGAGGATAAAAGAAGCACGAAATATTTGTGCAAGGATTTTTTGAATCCCTAAATACAAATCCAATGACAGATTCGTAATCAGCGGTTCGAAAAACTTGTATAAAAATTTATTCGAAAGTGATTTTACTAAAAATTATCAGAAACAGCATAAAACTTTCAGCTTTCAGCCGCCATATTAGATGTCACGATCTTGAATTTCGAAACATTTACATATACACTTTAAAGTTTAGTATCCACGGACGCAGAAAATTTATTTTTATTTACATATCATATTTTAAAAATTTAGCAGGGTAAAGTTTTACCACTGTCTCCAATTTTTTAAAACATTGTATATTTTATTTTTAAGATATTTTATGAAAACTTATGCATTTACGATATAAATTGTCAGAACGATGACAAATCTTTAGCTATTTCCAAAGATATACTTATAAATCATAAAAACAATTGTAGTTCATTTAAGTTTTGATATGTGGTATGTCCTTGCCTGATTTTTTCTTAATATTATTTCTCTTTTCTGTACATTTAAATTTCTTAATTTTCAATTTTTAGATAGTTATTTATTAACATAGGAATCGTTACAAATTGATTATCCTGTAATTCTTAAGTTATTAGCAGATTTGGTACATTGTACCACATAATGCAAATTATATTTGAAGCATTCTTTGAGAAAAATAATAGTTTTTACAATTTCTTTTATGGTATGAAACATCTATGGCTAACACTATACTTGGTAATAGCATCTTACAATATGTAATAGATCTAAAAATAATATGACGCCTTCCTCGTATAAATTTGAGATTTCGTAAAAGTATCGACTATTTCGTAGACCTGCAATAAATCGAGACCTTTAGGACATCTGCACCGATATCGAAGATAAACACGTGCTTCGGTATATTACCTACCTTCACCAGTATCCAATTTCAAACTGAAAAATCCACCTTGCAAAATTATATCTCTGGTCAAGCTTAACAAAATAGTGACAATTAACTAAACTTGCCCATTAAACTTATTTTTAAACAATACTAACTATTTGAGACTTAGTACTTTTTTCGTAATATTTTGTAAAATATTTTATAAAACATCAGTCTATTTTAATAATGTATTTCTTTATAATATTAGACACCTATATCACCTAATAAATAAATAGAACAGAGTAACTAAAACATTCTACATATGTCTAATAATATTGTCTATAATAGACTAATCTGTTATAACATTTCTAAACGTTTCAAAATTTGATTATAAAATATATTAATATCTGAAATCAACAGAATATACATTTTCAATTATATATTTCATAGATAAAAGTTACAGAATTTTTACATAAATAGGTGTTATCTTATTAATGATGGCGTATATTAATTTTATAACTGTATAGTAATAAACATTAATTTTATTAACAGTCACCTAAATGTTAGTTTTATTAATACTTATCTAAACATCAATTTTATTAATAATTGAACTTTACAAAGGCATCTCATCGACTTCTCTGTTAATAATCAAAAAGTAAAAGATACAATATAATATAAACAATTTAATAACTTTTCATCGGAAACTTTTGTCGTGTTTATTGACATCTGAAATTAATAAATATATTCTTGAATGACATGTAAATTTTTGAAACTTGTAAATCTTAACAAGTTAATGGCTGCTCAATAGAAGCTCACGACTTTCGAAATACTGATTTCACTTAAATTTTGCACAATTGCGAACACCGCAAGCAATAATTTTGTACAACTATGTCATGTAACTTTCCAAAATAAAAAAGAAATTTACGTTTGGAGCTCTTGCACGTTATATTTCACTCCGGTTGAGAACACTATGGATTGTAGTGTGCATTGTAGTTCGATTCAAAAGCACTAGGCTTATTAAACCGAGTATCGAGAGTTCGAGACTCGCAGAGGTTTTATAAATCTTTTTCTATTTTTTCGTCTGTTTCAATCTTTTTTACTAAAACTATGTTAAAAGTGGGTATTTTTACACTATGATAAAAGAATACGTTTATTGTAAACTTACTTTTTAATATAATATTATGTAGCAATTTTAAAAATAAAATAGCAACCAATTTAACCCTACATTTATAATTAACGCTAACCTAACATACCCAACCTTAATTTAGCTTATTTCTGAATATAATTTATGTAGTAATTTTAAAAATAAAATAACAACCAATTTAATCCTAAATTTATAATTAACACTAACCTAACATAACCTAACTTAACTTAGCCTATTTTTTAATATAATAATTTGTAGTAGGTTTAAAAATAAAATATCAACGTATTTAAACCCAAAATGCGTGTTTAGTGACCACTTATATTTAAATTAGAACTAAATTATAAAAATAAATAAATAATTGATAATACACAAATTAATTTATATAATACTTTATATTCATGAATATTTTATTTTCACAAAAGCTGCTTAATAATAAATCTCAAAATAAATCATTATAAATAAGTAATTATTATATTAAAATATGAAATACAATATAAAATATGCTTCGAACTTAATACATTCATATTAACAATAATTACACAAAAATATAATACTGCTTCCTCTTAAACTCGTCACAATATCAACATAACCTAAAATTTTGTAATGTACCCTTAATCATTTTTCTTACTTTATAAAGTCACATAAATTCTTCAGAATACCGAAGGAAAAGAAAAAGGGAGAAGATTGCACGCAAGATGTTTGTGTAGCAGTAAAAGCTTTTAAACCAGATATTTCGTTACAAGTTGCTGGCGAAAAGTTTCATCTACCAAAATTAATTCAGAAGAAAAAACCCATTGTATTAAACGAATTTATTGCAAACAAAATATTTTCATTCCATATGACACCATCTTTTTTTTTTATAATGCAATGAAAATTGTTAAATTCCTACATATTTACGCATTAAGAATTCATAAACAAATTTTGTCCTATTTTATTTCAAAAAACTTTTATTTTAAGAAACGAACGTATGTTACACATGCATGTAGAATGTTTGTGCAATCGGAACGCATTGCGAAACAGAATTGGGAAAAGAATATAACAACTTACGTGTATGCATATGCATGTACGAATTCAGATACATGTACCTAACGCAGGTACTTTTCGGACTCGAACAAGTCGATTAGCATAGAGATTGAGTCGTGGCTGTTTATGCAAATGTAGTACGGTAGTAAAGGTAGTAGCAGTAATTGACGTCGACGTCGTCAACGACGATGACGTTATTCCGACTTAAGAATCGAGTCAATCTTAAAAACGGGTTCTTCCCTTTCCAAAAAGAACCAAAATTAAATTTTCAAGAGAAGCAAATGTATCGATATTCATGAGAAACGTTCTTCCTAGTTGAATTTGATGTTGTTAATAAAAATCAGGTGGTGTTTCAATAATTTATTTGATAAAATTCCATTAATTTTGAAGGCGAACCAATGTTATGCATCGATGCGTATGATCAAATATTTGGAAATTATTATTATTACAGATTTCTGCGTTTTAATACTTTTGATACAAGAGATATACGTGAGATATTTTAAATTTAAAAACAATATGTTATATTATAGATATGTACTATGTGTGTTCATGGATTTACTATTCAGCGCTTTTTACATAAACAACAAATTCCCACATTACTAAATTTTCAAACTTAAAAATCACATTTTTAAAGATTTAATTTCTAATTTTTCAAATCTTCAATTTCCTAAATGCCCAAATTCCCAAGGTCGCAATTTCCAATTTCTAAATATACTAACTCTCAAATTTCCAGCTTCATAAATGCCCTTAAAAAATTCTCCACATTTACAAACTCCGAATTTCCTCGAATCTCCAATCAACAAAAATTTGCTCCTACATATTCGATACTTGTTACCACAATTAAAAGTATACAAATTGAATTGTATACCTATACATTTCAGTCTTTAAAACAAGACCATCGAAGCAGGAAATGCGCATGTGTGAGATACGTGCGAGTAAAGGGCGTTCCTATTGTTTACTTATATGGCGCTCACTTATCGAACGCTGTACCGTATATCGGTTTCTGTTCCCTTTTCGCTCGTTTCTCACACGCTTCACTGTTCGTCTCTCGTCCTATTTTCACTCACCGTTATTTTCGTCAATATACCTTCGATTTAAACAAGCGAGTTTAATTTATTCAAGGAAAGGGCAGCAGGTCTTGAAGGGTGAATTACTACTTTAGTCAGCGTCTCGTCACGTTCGACCGGCTCGGCGTGTTATTTACCTGCGTCTGTGCGCTTGCAATCAGTGACCGTAGAAAATCTTGGGTTTAAGCCATCCCCAACAATGCCTGAAGACTTGGTTGAGATTTAGGAAGTCTAATTGTAAGTTCCAGCTCACTTCTCGTTCTACGGCAAGGCTGCACATCAAGTGGCAAGGCAGCTTCACCGTTGCCAGCGGGCAAAGTGCCGGGCAACAGCATAGAGTGCTCTTGTAGAATACACTCTTCACTTTCTGTTCAACTCATCGTTAAAGATGACTGGTTTGAAGCTTCGCACAGGATGGGTGGCTCATGTGATTGTTAAGTGTAAAATGAAACTCTATTTTTTGAATCTCAATGTTTATAAGTTGGTTATAAAATAAATGAGATCATTGATTCTGTTGAACATTAGTCACTATTTAATAGTACGTTACGTACAGAATAGTGCAAAAATTTAATAATATGCTTTGTACAGGATGTTCCAAAAGTTGTGATACACAATTTAATACTGTGTTGTATACTATTATTCATATTATTATTAAATGTAGAATGAGATTGTACTAGTATTTTGTTAAACTCAATATTTACTCTTTTTTTCACAAAATAAATGTGATGATTGATTATACTGAAAATCAGTCACAATTTAACATATAAAAATCGCAATACGTAATATAATAGTATGTAAGTAGTGCACAGAATATTCCAAAAGTCATGATCCGTAATTTAATATTGTGCTATATATAATTCTCATGATTGTTAATTATATGATTGTTCACATAATTATTAATGCAAAATGAAATTATACTAATATTTTCTAAATTTCAATCTTCACATATTTATTACGAAATAAACATTTTTTGAAAACTAATGATTTTTGATTATCACTAAAACAGTCTCTATAAAGAGATTTTTGCTACATGTCTTCAAAAACTTATACGCTACATCTACTTTCCAACATTGGAAATAATGCATGTAGCGTCTGCTATTCTCACTTTTAATAGTTTTTTATATGTGGTCCTATTCAAAGTCACAGCTACAACCAATCAGATCTACGTGCACTGTTCCCAGCTCCGAACGGTACGGTATCAGAATGCAGTAGGCAAAGAAGTGCTCCTGCAACAAGAATGAAACTGAATTTTCCATGTTCAGAATGTAGGAAGCACTTTATGTTTTTAAGAATTATCTTTACAGTTTTTGGAATGAAGCCAACAGTGTACAATTATCGCAGAATGAAGTATAATATAATTTGTTTAAGAATTATAATTATAGGTTATACAGGGTGTCTCAGGTTTCAGGGTATCTCAAGAGCCAAACGTTGTCTTATTCTGTGGATGCAAATAAGAAATATTATATAAACATACACCTACTGATGTTAAACGACGGGTTAGTATATGAAGAGGTTGGCCTAGGTGTTTAGAAGAGTTATGGTTCTAATTGGTCACGATAGGAAAATGGACGGAAGAAAATGGTAGGAACAATTGTATCCAGCGGTCATGCACATCGATTAGGTTAAAAACAGTGACAGTTGTCATTATTATTCTTATTTACTGAAATGTGACGCTGAAAGAGTTTATAATGATGTAGCATTTTTTACTTTGGGTCCATGCGCCAACTCATGGGTTGTCATCTGTAAGAATCCTAATAATTATGGACGGGAGTGTAGATTTTACAGTTTTATTAAAAAGTTATGGCAATAATGAGAGTAGTAAGAAAGTCGCGGTTAATTCGATGCGATACAAAAGCAAATCAGCAATATTTAAGTTTACTTTGTTGAGTCATTAATATTTGAGGTTAACATGTATCAGTTCCATTACGAAATTCATGCACTACATATCGAAATGCCGTAATTTTTTACGAATTCGAAAACTAGTTAATTTCATTTTCTATCGATGTCTTGTATTTCCAAGTATGGTAGATGTTACGCTCATCGATTTGGAAATTCAATAAAGGAGGATTGACGATATTCAGTATGAGTGGACTGTATCGCAATTTATTTGATGCGTGACCATCATGGCACAGCCCCTTCTGAGTGCAAAAAACTGTGCGTCCGACGGTCGGCCACTTAGCAATGCCTCTGTGCTTCTCAAGAATCTACCCCGTCAAACCAAGTCAGAAAAAAGCTAATTTCTGTAGACTCCCCTTCCAGACTTTTCAATAGTTAACTTGAACTGAACTGAGTAAACGTAATTACTGTTGATCTGTCTTTGTATAATTCCGTAGTAACTGTGAGTTTGCTATTAATCCATCTATTACATATCTATAAAATTAATGTTTGTATAAAATTTGATATTTATTTTGTAAATCAGAATGTACTAATAAGATTTGGCCGTTAACCCTTTGCACTACTATGTCAAGTGTGCCTCTACTCTTGGATCTTATAAATAATTCCAAATAAACAGATAGGTTGAATATTATACGTATATCTTCATTTATTTACTTCTTATAATAAATGAAAAATATGTTTGTCATATACTTAGCACTGCTGCAATACATTTCATTGAGAATTTCCAGTCTTCATTTATTTTGTAAATTAAGAAGTTTGAAAGAAATTAAGTGCAAAGGGTTAAATTCTGGGACATACTGTACTCCTTACAAGAACAATTTTTTAAAACTGATATTCTTTCAATAAAAATATTTTCTTTATCACAATTATGTACTCTTCTTTGACACATTTTTTGTATGTCGTAATATTTACGCTATAATTATAGGAAGAATAATTGTGGATTAAATCATTCAAAGCTTCTGTATAAGATTTTAGTGTAAGCAATATGTAGTAACAGTATATTCATTGTCTCAAATATTTATTCTCTTCGGATCAAGTGAAAATATTATGAGTTAATTACTCGCAAATTTGTACATCGTATTGCGGTGTGTACAGTGACCCGTATAATGCAACATGCATTTTGTTGAACATTGCCCGAGCACTGGCGATTATCTCAATTATCTCTCAGTGAAGATTACCGCAAATGCTGCATCCCCTCACAAGTTGTCAACAAGGATGAACATGATGAAACAGCTGAAATGTACTGATTGCTGAATGTCCGTTCATGTACATAAAAGAACATGTTCTGAGCAATGCAATCAGTAATAAATTATTTATATATTAATTAGTAATTAATTATTTGTAATATCTGATTTAATTTAGATCGGTGATAAACATGTCGCGAACGTCGGTAAAGATGAGGTGTAAGAAATATCAAATATCTAAATATAGAAATTTACAAAATTAAAAATAAAGAAATCGAACAAATTGAAACTTTAAATTCAGGAATACAAAAGCATAATATTTAGAAATTTGCAAACTTGTTGTGAATAATATTGCTAATTTATTAATTTAGATTGTTAAATGTTCAGGAATTTGAAAATTTGGAAGAATGAAAGTTTGGGAATTCATAAAAGTTTTGAAGTTAGGAAACTTAGGATTTTAAAAACTTATTGAAAACTTTAGAAAGTAAAGAATTTAAAAATTTGGGTATTCGGGGATCTGGAGATTCGAAAATTTTGGAATTCGGGAATTTGGGGATTCAAAAATCTTGGAATTCGGGGATCTGAGAATTTGAAAATTTGGGAACTCGGGGATCTGGGAATTTGGAAATTTGGGAATTCAGAAACTAAGAAATTTGAAAAGTTAAGAATTTGGAAATTTAAAAATATGTCCATTCTAAGTTTTCAAATAAACAAATTAACAAATTTTGAAGTTTTTGAACTAAAAAATTGACTATCTATTAAAATTCATTGATACCTATTTCATTACTATTTACTATTTCATTACTATTTATAATGGTCGATTCGATTCAAGTCATTGTCTATAATGCCCGACCAAATTAGATTTGCATTATTCGTGACTATGTATTAATTATATTATTCGTAATTGTGAATAATGCTTGTATTCATGGACGTATGCACTTCATTCATAATAGATGTATATTCAAACTCGTGCAGACGTAAACTACAAACTAACAACCAGTGCCTTTCTATTTGCGAAAGACACCATCAATCCGAATTATTCAGTAAGCATTTCATGTAACGCTTGATATATCTTCCAACGACCGATTGGGGTTGCATTACACGATACATTTCAGGTTAAATGACTAGTGGGTTTACGAACCTGATGTCTCACGCAACTTCGAATTTGTATTCAAAATTTAGAGTACCTACTGTGAACGTATAGGTAGAACAAAAATGAGATGTAGAGATTTTAAAGTCGTTTCAAATGGTTAAACGTGTCTGAAATTATCAAAAACGGTACCGAGCACGATTATTGTTCATTTCTCGACAACTAATGTCAATAACGATCAAGTATTATCGTCAACAACGAGTTATAGAGCTTTAGGCATGGTTCCATTCGATTCTGTGTCAGAAATTATCGAAAACTGAGTACTTGAAAATTTGATGGCTTGCAAATTCGTGAATGTGACATTTCAACATTTTAGAAATTTGGGTACTTCAAGGAATAAAAATTTGAAAATAGAAGATTAAATAAAACACCGTATGTATCAAATATTCAATCGTAATTGTATTTCGAAAACAAAATTATAAATTGTAAAATACAAAAAGAATTTCAAATTTTAAATTCAACTAAATGAAGAACTTTTGATTCCATGTGTTATGTAGAGAATCTGAACATTAATTATCATACTTCTCTGCGTAACTTTTGTTTAAAAAAAGTATCTCTTATTACTCTAATTTCCGCAGTAATTATAAAATATTAACAATTAGTAACTTGCTCCATGTATTTAATAAAATTTCAGCTCATAACATTAACCACCGTAAGAGTATTTAAATAAAAAGAAATTAATTATGATACATTATAATAGCCTGTGCTCGACAGATACAAATTTTTAAATTACATAAAAACTCGCTGGAAAAATAAAATATTCACTAATAAATTTTATGGCCGCGAAAGCAAATGTAAATCTGCATCATTTTTTGCCCAATAAATTTATATTTTTTCATCGCACAAATTTGCACGAAATTTCATTCGCCAGTCACGTGTGATAAATGGTGAGAAAACGCGATTTTTATTCAAGATTCTCATTGTACAGTATTTATTTATCTACCTTGAACAATTCAGTTTTATATCTCTGATTTACTGTAATATTTATGATTCAAAGCTTGTGGCGGATGAACATTTTTTAAATATCCAATTTATTTGAATGGCATAGAAATCTGTAATTATATCCTTTGAAATGAAAGTCTTTGAATTTATTATTAATTTCGTTGTTTAATTTATTATTTTTATTTCACTTTAATCGGGCTTTTCAAATAACACTGGAGATTGGGTGAAACTTTCGCAGTAAACTGTGGAGTTGAGTAGTCAATAATTAATGAGAAATAATTAATATATGTATATAAAATACATTTTATATGTATACATTGTATAGATTTGTAAATATATATTGTATATATATTTGTATGTATTTTAATGTAAATACATTTTATATGTGTTATACACGCATTTGCAATCAACATGATACATTTTATGATAATTTATTTCGTAATTTTTCATGATTGGGTTAGGTTATTTAGCCTCAATTTATTCTTAAATTTGACCTATTTTTGTTCGACTTTATTACGATAGAAAACAAACAAGTGAAATGATTTTCTATCCAAACATTAGTTCTAATTTTTGTCACTTTAAACAAAAAACATTTTTTTCCTTATATCAAGTGATCATGTAAATATTTAACATAATTTTCAGTTAACTGCGAATAATAATTTTTGAAACAAATGGAATTATTTCAAGCTGCAAACGACTGAATACGATATAATGGATTTAATAAATTCATCTAATTTTCAGCGAAATCATGCCGTAATGAAATACTAATATTAATTTAAATGTAAAATGGAAATGGATGAAATATCATCCATGAGGATCTTTTATGTACTTATTTCCGTGGATACGTGCTGTACGGCACGTGTGAGGATTAAATTACTATCCTAGCAGAATGGCAGCCCCATAAAATGAAAGATATTCCTGTTACCTTTCATTTTGAAGAATGATTCTGCATCAATTTTTAGGATGGAATATTTCGTGGCTCGTTAAAAATAGCACAAATAAGACAGCCATCGTATCTTCAGGGTTCGACAAAGGAAAATTTCTCCTTTCTCGGTCGGTCCCTGCTGAAATATGTATGTATCGCATTGCGGATTCGAAGGTTTCTCGATCTATCGCGACGTATACGCAGACTGTAAACTAGGATTGACTTCGATATCGAAAAATGGGACGACCGCTAAGCTTGGATTCGCGATTTATATTTGATCGAACTCGATGCCAGATCCCAACGCGGTCAATCCTTGCGAGAGCACCTCTACGAAGCCAGGTCTCTGGCAATAATTCGAGAAAGATCTTCCTGACGACGTTGACGGCTCCTTCGGGAATAGATCTCCGGGATAAATGGAAACCCAGAGCATTGGGACCATTTTCCTTTCCCCTCCATGATTCGATGAAACGTCACATTGCTGTACTTCTGTACGTTCGTTTCATCATATTCATAAAGAGCTTCTGAGAACCAGCTGTAAAATTGCTTCGTTAGAAAGTAAGATGAATGGAAAAATTGTGAAGCGAGTGTTGAAAAGATGTACGAATGAAAATATTGTACTGCCGAAAATTTTATTAAAATATTTTTATTTGGGTTGGAACCATGTTCATTTAGTAGAAATCTCAATGTTACTTGTCGAGTATACTTAACACTATTTCTGCCACGATTTTGTGTAGACTTGTTTCGACCGAAAGGTTGACAGCTTTTCGTTTGAATGCAAATAATTGCCAAAACTGTTGGGATTTCAAATTATCAGTTAAATGTAGATAATTTGAGGAATATATTTATTGATACGCTGATGTGTTTTAATAATTTGTTTTCATGTCCATAATACCATACATAGATACTCCATTTTTATGCTTTCCAATTTTAAATTTAAATTTGTGAATTTCTATTTTTAAAAGAAACTATTTAGAACAATTTCCAATTTCAGAAGGAACTATTTAAACTTCCTATTTTTAGAAGAAAGTATTTAGTAAAATTTATACGAAATTTCATTATGCACCTTACTTTTTTTATATCATTTTTTAATACAATGAAATATACCTTGAATTTTATATTGATCGAAAGAAATGAAAATTTGATAGAATTATAGCAGGAAAGTCGGGTCAGATGAAAGATTGTACCCATCTTCAATATCGTGTCCCATCGACAGTCGATGGGGCAACATGAAACCTAATCTTATCGCGGAGCAATTTAACTAAGCCCAATACATTCATGTGAAATATCTTTGCTTTTACCAATATTTACATATATTATATGACATGATCGTAACAAGCAAAATTTCATTTTTTGACTCTTGCAGGCCACTAATAAAAAATGTTTTCAAGAAAAACCGACATAATATTACAACATTGCAAACTTTCAAGGAAGTACAATATAAAATTATAATTGCAAGACATAAGAAAAAAAATTGCAGTTACGAAATTTATTTATTAATGTATGAAAAAATACAAGAATTTTATAGTGTATCATATTACATGAAGTGTTATAGAATATTTTTGAGAACAATGTGTTCGTTAATAATTAGGCTAACTTTAATTGTTAATATTAAGCTAACATTGTCGATATCTTCAGAAATAAATTAATACAATATTGAATGTAAAATTTAAAATCGAACATGCATATTCTGTTGCTAGATTAATGCAAGAATTAATGCATATTTTGTGAAAAGAAATTAATCTAAGATACGACCAACGCCGATACATAAAATGGATTCATAAAAGGAAATACTGAAATGAAACGTAGAAAAGTATGAATAAGAATATTGCACGAGATATCATAAAGTTGTTGCAAGAAACATTTGTTTTATGGTATATTGTGCTGTGGTCATAGGACATAAATTTCAAAAACGATAAACGAAACGAAATATTAATACATTTGTATACAGTTAGATAAAACATATATAAATGTATACATATCAATAAAATTGTTGTAGACGCATATACATAGATATTCAAAAGTATAGAAATTTGGAAAAATACGTTTTTAAGATATACAAATTTCTAAATATATTAATTTGGAAATAGCTGTTTATTCTGGTAGATGAAAATAATATGAAAATATTATATAATAGTAATGAATGATAATATCATATATGATATCACACAAGTATATGATATGATATATCATATGACTTATGGACGATGACATAAATTTCACCTATTATCTTATTATTTGATCTGTACATCTATACCTAAGAATTACAGAGTTATATTTTCCCAAAACAATCTTCCAACATTTGTTCTTTCATTCGTGCTTCTTCAGACATTATACATTATTCACAAATATTATTTTCATGATATACCACGAATATTTAGCAACGAATCCGTGTAATGATTAACTAGTACAAATGCAATACTTCTGTAACATAGTAACGTTCATTACGCATTGAACAGTATACCGCACGGTGTAACAAAATTAGTTGTCTTAATTAGAACTCAGAAATAGTACTATGCCAGAATCTAATTTGAACGTGCAACGGGCACAAACTGCTTTATAACTCGAAGACACCGGATGCGATGGATGTCACCAGTCTTCGTTCAATTGCCCCAAAGGTACTTTAAGTTTTCTAGTAATTATGATAAATCTCGGGAGCAATTCTCTGCAGTAGTTCAAAAAATTTTATTTTTACTGATATTATATCTAATTGCATTTCTGGAAACTTTTATATTGATACTATCAATTATTACGAGGAAAAATTGCAGAATTTTTAGAAAATGACATTATACGAATCATGAGACAAACATTTTAAAAGCAGAAAAATAAGAAAGTGTATTTCTCTGTTATTTCACTTAAGTTCAGCTTTTCGATGATAAATAATCAATGAGTTATCACATGTTTCTACAGTTGCTTTCCTGACCCATCAGGTGGAAAGTAATATTGATTATTTTACAGAGAATTAGGTAAAAATACTTTTTATATCGTAGAATAAGATTTTTTATAACAAACGATAAAAAAGTCACTTAAATAAACATGTTATGTTTTAAGTAATAACGCAAACAGTACCCGTAGATTTAAATTACGGAAAATAGGAGGTATAAGCTTCGAAAATTTCGTTGATATTGTGTACATGGTTTATTTATCGATTTCCAATTATAGTTATGACATGTTGTATAATACATCACCCTTGGTACAGTTTTCACAGTTTCCTTCATAGCTACATGATACCTTCGGCTCCAATCGCGTTTTCTAACACAGAACATAACCTCAAAACTATAGATGATTTACTCACATTAGGAGCTTATAAAGATATAAATTAACATTAGGAATTTGTAAAGATATTATCCAAGAACAGTCGAATAAGTAATTATTTTAGTACGGAGAGTTTAACTGAATATTGACAAGGAAGTTGAAATAGAAATTTATAATACTTGAATGATGATTATCAATGGAATTTAAGAGAATGTAATGGCTCAGTGACAATCAACAGAATAAAACAGATGCTATGCACATGCAACCGTGAAAAATAAATTGTTTAAAAACATTTATGCAAGTGAAAAAAAGGTGTGTTAGTTTCATCACATCATTACTTTTGTTTCCACTCTCCCCTACATTAGAACACGTACATTAACCAGTTAAGTGTATTTGACGACTATATCCGTTATGGAGATGTGGCAGAATTTTGTGTCATGACGATTATATCCGTCATGTTGTAAAATTTTGTTACAATTTGATATTTAAATCGTAATTTTAAAACTAAATTATATTCGTAAATTGTAATGTGTTTAAAATATTGAGAGATCAACACAAAATGAAATAAACAAATAAAAAGTGTAAATGATTTGAGATGGATTCATAAATTCTTGAGAGCTAACTTGTTATCGCTTGATCATCGCGACACGCACTCGTGCGCGCTTTGCAAAAAGATCGCCACAGTTAACTGGATAGATAACAAATTGTATTATGTCGCAAATACGTTATGCGCGTACAACATACATATATGTATAATATAGTTTAAATTATGCAGTGTACATATGATGTAGTTTACATTATACAGTATATGTGAAATTTACATTATAGAGTATACATATCATAAAATTTACAATATCATACCTTGACAAGATGACAGCCAGATAGTGGTATTTTTGTTAAAAATTTATTTTTCTGTACCGAAATGTCATTACTAAGGGTTTAATATTTGTATAAGCTATAAAATTCTTGCTTTAAACAACTTCCACAAAAGCGATTTTCAAGAATTTCGAATTTCGAGCAAAATAAATGGATTATACCAGAAACCATTTTTATCTTTTGACTTGGCTCAACGGGAAATATTTTACTGTTATAAATGGGAGATTGCGAGTTCAAATCTTACTGTAATTGATGTTTTCAGAATTCCTTTTTAACATTTTTTTTTATATTTTAGTATTTTTCAGATTTTATGTCGCAATTTATTTAAACAGTATCTTGCAAAGCATTTTTAAAAACATTTCCGTGATTAATGACCAGTACCACTGTATTATATTAAAATCTACTTCATACTATCACTGTACGATATCTTATTTTCATTACAAACAAATTTCGACTAAATAAGATTTCTTAAGGATAAAAAATTTAAATTATTCTTAAAAATTGCATATTTTTGTTAATAATATGATATCAAAAATAGATTATAATTAAATGAAATTGTGATTTGATTTTAAAAGAAATTTTATTATTAATAAATTGTCTCGTAAAGAAGACTATTACTATGCGAGGCACACAGGAAAAGTTGCGATCAAACGCTCGTAAAAGAATCCGGCGTTCAATGCACAATCTAAGTACCTGTTGTTTTACTACTAATCTATTTGAAATAAATACTGATTTATCGACATAATTTATTTCTGCATCAAGATTGAATGTATTAATTTCAAATAAACCAACATATGATGTTTCTGTTTTTACTTAAAAATACCAAATAATAACGTAAAATAAATAACTTTATTAAAAATATAAACAAAATTTCACATTGTAAATAATTATTAAATATTTATATACATTGATATAATTATAATAAACTGCACATAACCTTACACGCATATACACTTCCCTGCAAGTAGTATTAAATAACATTTTCTATTAAAATGCTAAATTCATAGCATGTATAACAGACATTGTATTATAAGTTAAAGATGACCTGATATTGTCTGCCGCGTCATCGTTTTCAGATGGAACTTTAAAATAGCCTAGTTCAGACGTACATACTGCTGACCTACAACACTGAAACAATTGCTTAAAAACGGTACAAAAACTGTCTACAAATATTTGTTTACAAACATTTATTTGGACGTATAGAACTATATACTACAAACAGTTTTTTGACATTTGTTTTTATGTTTGCCAAAGGTATGTAAATTTTAACTATGCTCAAGAGTTACTATTTCTGATATGAACTAATCTATTCCCTACATCCATGTCCATAACTTTTATTGTAATTAAATTGTCTTATGAAAGTATTACTATAATTTTTTAATATCGCGATAAAATTATTTCTCACAATACGATATTTGACGAGCATGTTTCTTAATAAAATACAAGCATAGATAAATACCTGTATCGTCAAATGTATACGTTACGTTTGGAACACGGAATTAAAAACACATTTTTTATTTTTATTGCAATCGATATATCAATATGTTGTGTGATATATTACATATAAGTAATAACATTTACATTTATAGGCAAAAGATATGTAAATTTGAATTATGCTCAATAGTTATTGATTTTAATAGATATTGAACTATTCCGTACATCCATGTTCATAATCTTTACTGTAAATAAACTGTTACTAGGTGTTAACTCGTGAGCAAAATAGTAAATTTTTTATATTGAAAGATACTTTCGAGAATGCTCACTTTACACGCAGACTTCACGGCGAATGAATATTTTAAAATATTGGATAGTGAATAATATGTTAAAGTTCAATGTAACACTTATTATCTTACTCTATTCTTACTCTATAGTATAAAATCATAAGGTAACAGTATCACACATAACGCTGTAAGTACGCGGATCGCTACCCCCTCTACTCCACAGTCCAAGGTCCACTCACCATGTCATTTTAGAAGCGTATTCACACGAAATAGGCGCGAAGCGCCTCTGGGGGTTGGGCCGCGAAGCGGCCAGGGGGCACCGCCCCCTAGTATTTAATAATACAACTACAAAAAATTGTAAAGTACAAGTTTATGAATTCTGTCGGACGGCACGTAGAGTATGATTTTAATGTTGTTCGTATGCTAGTATGTTTTTATCTGCTCTTTCTCGCAAAATTTTCTATCGACGTTAACTTTTTCTTATAGTGGGGGCTTCTTCTAACAACGTTTCTGATTGGGCATTTGAAATTTTCTCTATTTTTTGGAAGTGGCATACACTTGGTGGGGACTACCGTTAGACTCGGGTAGGTTCTCTGGAGCTTTGATGTTTAGGGCGGTTAAGATTGTAAATTTTTTAAACTTTCCCAAGTGTGTAAAACCGGTGACCTTTTTATGGCATCTATAAGGGTAATTATGTATATTACTGAACTTTTTGGCTTTATGATCTTAGGAGGTTTTCTCGAAATATGTTTTTCAAATTGCCCTACCTGGATAGTTAATTTTTGTTGCCTTGGGAGGTCACGGATCACCTAGATGAATTATAAATTTGTACAATATTTGTTACGCAGTAACACTAGGGTTATTCATAGAAACTTCGTAAAACCGGATGTCATTTATTATTAACCGAAATATCGTTAATTTCTTCAGTTATCATGAAATAAAATTTATTTAAAAAACTGTTTCACACCACTGTATAGCTTCAAGAATTTAGGGCTGCAATAAAAATAGTCCCGTTATTCTCGAGGTATACTATATGGAAACACCGTTTTAAAATTCTGGACAATTGCGCTTTATTCTTGTCCGTTTATCCAAGACTATGCATAATAGGTTACAACAACCGAATCCCAACGAAGTGGACGATTCTTATCATAACACCGTCTCAGAGGATGAGCTCTGGATAAACGATGAGTTACGGTACCAGCGAGAACAGAACCGTTTCCGTCGTCAGGGGTTGGTTAATCCGGTTAATCCAGAAGTTACTGGTCGAATCAGCGGAAGAGAGGGGCATGGACAGTTAAGGTAAATCGGTGGTAGAAGCGGGACAGTCCACCTTCTTGTTCTATTATTGGAATGAAACTTCTGCCTCCACGAGTTGAAATCCAATCGATTCTTATTTATCGCTTTTCATCGTGACCACTTGGTTGTAGACGACAAACTCACCCTGGGGAAATGTCTCTAGACCTGTTTCGAACTTGTTATCCGAGAAATTTGAACACTGCAACACGTTTCTCTACTAAGCGTTCCAGTTCGTCGTTGTTCCTTTCCCGAACAATGGTAATGACACCAATTTCGGTCATACATCAAAATTATACTCTTGTAAGTGATCAGAGTCGCATTAAACACCTCAGAATTTGTTCATTTTCACGTCTGGATTATTACAGTCATATTAGGTGTCTAAAAACAGCTCTACTTTGGTATTTACTTTTGTTTTCATACATTGTTATCTTCAGATTCAGCAGTCCTTCCATGAGTCAAACTTATAAGATGTTTTCATTTTCATTAATGTTGTTCATGTTTTTTTACTGAGAATGTATTTTAGATTTTTCGTTATCTGTTTCAGATACAGTGCTGTGTTCATAAATGATATTAATAATAAATAATGATATAAGATCAAGTAACTGAAGAAGTACAAAAATACTTCTTTCACAACATTTAAAAAATATTGCTTTCTATAAAATGTTCTTTGTAGCTTAATCTAGCCACCCTAAAGAAAAAAAATTAAATTTTCGTGAAATAAATTAGTATTGATAATGAATTTTATTGACGTATTACAAATACAACTTGCTTCGCAGTTGTTATTATGTCATTATTATAATTACTAGATTTTTATATTAAGTAGTTGTTATACTGTGCTAATTATAACTTTGTTGGCTACTTTTTTTCTTAGCAAAATATTTGTTTTAATTTCTAACAAAATTATCGTTCGGCCGCGAACCGAAACCTTTGACGCGATTAAACGATTTCCGCATGAATCCATTAAAATTCCGTCAAATTTGCGTCTCGCCGACCCCGAATTTCATATACCGCGACCTGTCGATCTTTTAATCGGCTCCGGAGCAACTTTATCGTTAATCTCGATAGGTCAAATTAATTTATCTCGCGACAGTTGTGATCTTATTTTACAAAAAATCCAGCTCGGATGGGTAATTGTAGGCGGCACGGTAGATAGCGCGGAGAATCAAAAAATCATTTGTAATCTTACAGAATTAAAGGATCAGATAGTTGAAGTCTGGCTAATAGAAAACGTGGTTGCGGAAACATTAAATTTCTCGGAAGAATCCTTATGTGAGTCACATTGCGCACAGAACACGACGCGTAATGAAACATGGCGATACTTAGTTAGTGCGATTACCATTCCGATCCGGTGATAAGGATTTCGGCGACTCTCGACGACTTGCTTTGCGATGTTTTCATGCTCTTCAGAGGAAATTAAAGTCAGTTTCAGTACTAAAAACAGAATACGCGAAAATATTGCAAGAGTATATTAATCTCGGACACATGTCACCGGTAGATGACGAATCCGCGAACGGTTACTATATGCCTCATCACGCCGTGTTAAAGGCTCCGAGCGCGACTACTAAGGTCCGCGTCGTCTTCGACGCATCGGCCAAAACAGACAAAAACATTTCGTTAAATGATGGACTCATGATCCCACAGTACAAGATAAACTTTTCGAGCATTTACTCCGGTTCCGCACGCATACCTACGTCGTCACTGCCGACATCGAAAAGATGTACCGACAAATTTTGATTCATCCAGAAGATCGTAAATACCAACGCCTTATTTTGGTATGATCATAATCGCGTTCGAACATTTCAACTTAATACCGTCACTTTCGGCGTATCTTCCGCACCGTTTCTCGCAATCCGTACAATACAGCAACTCGCAGACGATGAGAGCGCGGATTTTCCATATGTCTCCAAAATTCTAAAACGCGATTTATACGTCGACCTCTTAACAGGGGCAAATACTTTAGACGAGATTTTTAGAATACGTGACGAAATAATAGACCCTTTGAAACGCGGCAAAGGTCTCGATTCGCGGCCGAACAATTATCAATTAATATTATCTTATGATAAGATGTGATGTTTCACCAATCCACTCGTTGCTCTCGATTTATTTAAGGCTTTTTGTTTTCAGCATCATAATACGATTATGTTATAAACAGCTCGTCATGTAATATCAGGTATTACTGTGCCATGATCACCGTTCACGCACAATTACTAGATTTAAACTAAATAGAACCACCATAGCATTAGTTATGAAACATATTTATTTATTTGCATGAATCACGTGCAACGAGAACAATATGTATTAGCACGTATATTCACAGACTATTCACAATTATAATAGTAAACAGATTAATATAATCATGTAATTTGAGGCACTCTACGTCGTCGATATTAGTGAAAGCCGACATTAATGCATGATCGGTATGCTATTGCTATATCGTGCACCTATATAATTAGACTTGACTCTGACTGGATAATTTCGAAAGGTGCGTGAGAACAGGCTAGAATACAGTTATAGATTAGTACACGCATTACAGTTAGTACATGCTATAAATGCACTAGAATACGTTAGAAGTACGCTAAAATTTTAGTACGCTAGAATCTGGACAAAATTAAATCAAAAACATGGCAATCAAAAATTTTGAATCATAAACAATCGTGTGATTTGTTTTTGATAAAAATTATATACAGAGTATCTCATAAAACTTGATCATCTTGCTTTTTTTTTATAATAGAAGAAAATTTCAGAGAAAAACATTATTTTATTCAAACGAGCAAATATTATAGTGATTAAGAAATTTTTCTGAAAGTCATGTTTTCTGCATTTCCACTCATTAAAGTTTTTTAAATGAGACTATTGTGACGGCTTCACTCCCACGCTTATCGCCACTAGACGGCGCATAGAATCGAGACCTAAACTTTCTCGCTAGCACTCAAAGAGCCTTCCTATTCATATACATATATAGTTCCTGTTCATCCCTTCCTTACATCTCCGCGTCTAAGGCAAGGGCTAGAACGCCTGACTGACGAGTCCACTAGCAGGTCCCGGACGAAATGTTCTCCCTCTCCTTTATTTTCTCTAGTCCTTCTACTATAGCTAGCCGAACCGCCAAACTATTTTCTTGACTGACTGAAAATCAAATCATACATTACTAGTGGTGCGTTTTTTTTTCATTGAAATACGATGTTGCTTACACCACTGACAACACGGTCCATGTACGATGTAGGCAATGTTAACAACCTCTAACGGATCATTCAAAGTAATCTGATGAATTAATGCCTTCATCTTCTATTGTAAAAAATACGCATGATTTTCAAGATGGTGAAGTTAGGAACACCCTATATAAGTAGAATATTGCACATGTTTAACTGTGAAATCTATCCGCAAACTGTACAATCACTTGACGTACAGAAGAACAAAATGTGTTATCTTTCTACTTAATTGATTTACAATATCAAATATTTCAAATTAAATGATTAAGAGTATCTACAATTTGAAGTAAGGTGAAGTGGGATAAGTACAGACTAGTTTTTGTAAAGTTGGTATTTAAACGTAAGTATTTTCAGCCTGTTATGTAAATACTTAATGCTGCCGATATCGAACGCTTTGCACAATTACTACTGTTTAATTAATATTAACAAGGACCTTCATTTTCCTTGTACATTTTGATTTTGATAGGAAATTGTTTAAAATGTCAACTACTCTGCACTTTCCCCGAAAAAAGGGTAAGAGCGTAACTTGAAGTTAAATACTTTGAAACTTTATTTCATGAGCATTGGGGCAAGAGCAGAATTATTAACAAATCTGCTATAAAATGTTTTTTACCGCATTATGCAAGTACTCTATACTGCAAACAAATACTCTTAGCTGAAATATCAAAGGGGATATAGTGAAACAAAACAAGGAAACAAACATACTAAATGGAGAAATTTCGCTTATATTGTAATAAAAATAGCCTGTATACGCAGTTGTCCCGTTTACGAACTTACCCCACTTCACCTTATCAACGATTTAACACGTTGACTGCCACGCGTGTTTACAACAAAATCCCCGTCAGGCCACCCGTGCCACTGTAAGATACGTGCTCTGCTACCGCATGTCTGTTTACATTTCTTTCGGTACTCTCACCCCGATATCTACTACTATTAAAAAAGTTCAACAGTATTATTATCTTCTGTCATATATTTATCTAAATATGTTCGGAAATCCTTTGGAAGAAGTCACCCGAATACGGGTGACGTGGCCCGATGAGAACTCTTGCTGTCACCCGAATATGGGTGACGTGGCCCGATCAGAACTTTTGCTGACACTCGAATACGGGTGACACGGCAGTCAACGTGTTAAAATGTCTACGATTTGGAATATCTACGACTTGAAGTATCCTCTGTATTAAAATATTACTCCTACAATTAAAAATATGAAAGCTTTGAAATACGACCTTAGCTTTGGAAAAGTTAGAAATCACAGAAAGCTAAATTCGGATTGTAGAAGAGTGGACAGGCTTGAATGATACAATGTTTAACTAAAAAACGGCACATGAAGAATGGACAGATTGGGATGATGAAGGTGCTAGTCACCACTTGCTCACAGCTGTGGCCCCTTTTATGCATCCCTCAGTCACACTATAGTTGCGCATGTACTATCACAGTTAACAAAGAATTCTGATATACTTTATAGCCCGTATATCTTTATAGTCTGACCTAAAACCTAAGCCAGTCTGACCTGCAATTGATATATTAATTTTACTTTATTAAGCTGCATTTCTATCTTTAGCTACCAATATTAATTTTACTTATTGAATTCGACGGCCTTCTTAATTATTCAAATCGTTACCACGAAATGATCGGTTTGCATCAAAACTTGATGCAGATTCATCGATCTACTTTAATCATATTCATTAATCTGATTGAGACGAGTTGTGCCGTTCCACAAGTCAAATTCCTAGAGCATCGATATATGAATTAAAGATCGTCTTAGTTCAAAGAAAAATACAGTGAAAATTGACAGGTTCGCATTGTCAGTTAGTATTTGCTCTTTGCAATGCTAATAGAAATGGCATTGAAGAATTGGAAAAGTGGACTTCTTTCTTCTCATTTATATTATCTTGTCGTGCCTTCTTATTTGTAGTATCTTGATATTATCGATAAAACTTATTATAGATCGTAATGTATTTATGAAATCTGCCGTTGGCTAGAACTGCAATCATCGGAAAAGTTTGAAAAGTGTACTTAAGATTGCGCTTGAAAGTATCGAACATGATAAGTTAAGACTGGAGATGGTCAATTGTGTTAATACCGTACATTTCTCAATATTAGAATTTGAAAACTTGTAAACTTGAACTGTCTGAATTAACAAATTACTAAATCTACTCAGTTCCAAATTCCTTCATTTTTTAATTTTAGCAATAAATGTTTAAATTTGAAAATATATTCATTTCTCAATTTCTAAGTTAGTAATTCTTTAAACTCCAAACTTCGAAATTCACAAATTCGTTGACAAATTTCGAAATTGCTTGTGCATAAATTCTTAAAGTTTCCATTTGTTGGAATTTCTGAATTTCTGAATTTCTGAATTTCTGAATTTCTGAATTTCTGAATTTCTGAATTTCTGAATTTCTGAATTTCTGAATTTCCGAATTTCCGACTTTCCGAATTTCCGAATTTCTGAAATTTTTGTGTTATTAAATTTTTGAACTATCGAATTAAACATTTGAGTTTAATTATTAGATAATATTTCATTAAATTAATTTCACCCCGAAAATGCTGTAATAATTAATTACCTTCATCTCCATAACTTCTACAAAATCTATATGTTCATTATAAATATCAACAAATATATTTACTTGCAAGCACTGAAAATTTAAAAACACTTACACCATCTTAAACAAGCAGCCATTTGTAATTACAGCTAGTTAACTACATGTCATTGCAGCAAAATTACCATTCACAAAAAAGGTTAAAATTTTCAATAAATTAATATGTAATACACTAGTCAAAAGAATTAAGGGAACAGAAAAATTCCTTAAATTTTTAGGTCATATTCAAATTCCTCTGCCTCCGTTGAAATTCATCACAGAAAACCTCCATTATAGTCATTTTAAAGCTTCAGGTCTCTAGTTTTCGATCCTTTATCTCAAAATTTTGTTGGGCCTTTTATCACTAATGAAACATGCAAAAAATCGCTATGGAAAAATTTTAGAATTTTTTTTCTTTCTTTTAAGTTTTGTATAGACATAGGAAAATTTTTTTGATTAATGCCACTTCTAGACTGCTCTTCCCTATTCCTTCTCCTGTAATTTGCACGTCCATGAAGCTCGTTTCGATGATCAGTTGCAAAGTTATGAACTACCAAAGCCGAAATGACGCTTTTTCCTGTGATAGTCATTATCTCATGAACGCACCATCGAACAAAAATTGCAAGGACGCTTCCAGAAAGGGAAGAATGTACCCTTTAGGATGGGTATATCAGTTTTTGATTAAATGTTTTTTTTTTTTTTTTTGATGCGTAATATTGATGTAAAGAAACGTCAAAAAACGGTGTTTTTTCCTCAAATTACAAAAGTTACGGTATCTTTGTAGATAGGTATCGCAATGATTATGCCTAGGTTTTTTTTAAGCTCATACTGTTGCGTGAACAGCGCGGATTCGGGCACCCGACACTATTCTGACCCAGTCACAATTTAATGAGCTCTGAGCCTGGTTTTAAGTGATAATTGTGATGTGACGATTCGATTGAAGGTTCGTTGTTCGAGATATTAGTCGATTCGTTCGTGGTTTCGGTCTTTATTACTCGAGATATAAATGAGTTCGTTCGTGATTTAGATGTGATATTTGAGACGTTCACTGATTACTGTTCGCGACTTAGACGCGTGTTGACTCTGATAGTATCGTGTTCCTTTTCGTGTTTTAGCTACGTGTTGTTCGTTGTATTACTGAGTTCTTTTCGTGATTTCGATATGTAATGTTTGAGATATTATCGTGTTCTGTCGTCTCTCGCCAAAGTGGCTGTCGATGTTACCTCGGAATCGGTAATTAGGAAGGGGATGTGTACGTTCATTGGTAGCTGATTTTTGAGAGGTGACCGCCCTCGTAAGAAATGGTCACCTCCCTCGCACAAGAAATGGTCACCCCTGGAAGTAGCCGCGACCAAGGGGTGACGCACGAGGAATACCGCGATTTGGGAAAAACCCGTAGCAGGTAATAAGGTGAAAAAGCATCTGACCCTGACAACGATGATTGAAAATAACGGAATAGGAAATTAAACATGCTGGTCCCAAGCAGTAAACTTGGGTACCGACGCGAAGGTATTTTTTGCTAACGAAAAACGGTCAATGGCTTCATAAACTTATTGCCTGTACGGTCAGTCCGGGATCCTCGGTCTATTGCCTTGTAAATATATGAAAAGATAGCTGCATCGCACTCTAAGGCGATGCAACACATACTGTCCACAAAAAGTATGCGAAGTTTTAAATGGCTCCGATTCTTTGTTCCCTATGGCCCGATGGTTCAAACTGAAATTTGTACGAAAAGAGTTAAGAAAACGTCATTACTGTTCCGATCCGCGACTAATCCGTTTGTTGGGTAAAAAAGTTTGTGTCTCTACATTTCGTTAACTTTGGTGATTTTTTATTTTACAATAAACACATTTCTATTCTGAATACATCGTGATCTTTTTGACAATTTTCATTTGCTACACAATTTCTTAACAAATAAATAAAAAACAGATGCAATGAATAAAAGATACAGAAAATAAGTAATAAACGGATAAGTGTAAACAAGGTGAATATACGAGATAAATGAAAATTTCCCCACAAAGTTCAGTAATTTTTTGTGTAGTCCGTTTTACAGCATACTGCATTGCCTCGAAGAAACAAAACTCCCTTAGGATTTATCAATCTTAGTTGTTTTGTTAAAACTTTTTCGTTTACTCGTTCCAGTTGTGGTGAATACATATCCGTAATAGTAGTTTGGTCTCTTGGTGACAATTCAAAATGAACAATTCTTGCTCTTGTCCTTCATACATAGCAAGTAGCTTGTTCGCCCTCCGCGTGCATTCTCTTCAACAACTTCATCTTCCTTTCTCAATTTTTTAAAAAGATTTTGCTCTCGTTTATTTTCGCACTTGAAAATTGTATAAATTTGTATAACATCCGTCGAAGTTTTAAAACCAAATTTATATTTGCACGTTGAACACGAATTATGATTTCTAAACATTCCAAAATGAATGTATTAACATTAAAAAATCAAATGAGAGTATTTTCAAAGAATATATTCTTTTTCGTTAAAAGAATAAGTAGATGACTTATGAAGAAGAAGAAGAATAGTAGACGTAATGATAGTAAGTATAATAATTAGTTAAGCGAAGAAACCATTTTTTGTTTTATGAAAACAAATGTATACAATTTTTGGTGCTTTATTATTATGAAACGTGATATGATCTGCTGATGTAATTATCTGAGAAATAATTATATCTACTGATGTTATTTGAGAAACAATTAAATTTCTCATGTAATTATTTTTCGAAATAATGAATTGTTCAAAACAAAGTTGCTGGTAATAAAAAATTTACTTGCTTTGAAGAAATTTAGTGGAATTCAAGTGTTGCGATTATTTACAGTGAATATATTTTAATTTGTCATAAGTGACTACTTTTATAGAATATAAATTCACTATATACACCAGATAATATTAGATTTATCATTTACGAGTCAGTGCATTTTTGAAAATGTAAATTTTACAGTCACGATTAAATAATTATTGGCATAATTTTGTGAATATGTCAAAGAGTAGCAAGTTAAAATATCTACGCAATTCATATAATTATAATTAATAAGGTTTGATTGTCAATGTTCTAGATTATTTTTATTTTAACCAGTTAACTGTGGCGATCTTTTACAAAATCATTTCAAATCATTTACACATTTTATTTATTTATTTCATTTCGTGTTGACCTCTTAACATTTTAAACATATTACAATTTACGAATATAATTTAGTTTCCGCCAAAATTACAATTTAAATATTAAATTGTAACAAAATTTTTGCGCATGATGAATATAGTCGTCATGACACAAAATTCTGCCACATCTCCATGACGGATATAGTCGTCAAACACACTTAACTGGTTAAGCTATCTTTAAAAATATAGAAACTCTAATTAATTGCTTGATCTAAATTTAAGGAGGTTTGACTGAAGCAATGAAAATAAATGAGATATCTTATTGTTACACTACTTTATATATGTATATATGTATACATTTGCAAAGTAAAAGAAAAGGATACAAAGAATAACACAATAAATGTAAGAACTGTGGCCAATGTAATATACGAAGTATATGAAATTATATTTTGTTCAATAAAAAACATACGAAATTAAGAATTAATTCGTAAATATGGATGCTGATATTCCATAGTACGACATTCTGTTCACTCTCTACCGAATAAAAAATTTATATATGTTACTTTATTGCATAGATGAAATTTGTATAAAACGTAAATTTAAATTCTATAAATAAAACTTGTATAAATTTATATAAATTTTGAACATTAAAGTAAAAATCGAATACTTCTTGCAAATTACCACCTACAAATGTAAACTATTAAATAATAACTTTTGAAAATCTGAAAATATTATGTTTTGATTGAAATATCCAAAATGTGATAATTATCGTCAGAAATTATTTTCAGCCATTTCCATTGTAATTATTACCAATTAAAAAATGTGGTAACGTTTATTATTCGCTTCGCTAGATAATCGCGGTTATATGTAGAACCTCAGGCAACTTTTACATGTAAAACCATCTACTAAATTTTGTCCACTATATTCTGATGAATATGCTGTATTCTATGAGCTCATAGACCATAATGACGTGCATCTGTACCATATTTCATAATTTTGGTCAAATTTATCAAAGATAAAGCACGTGTTCCCGGCATCGTCCATATTGCAATCTTCATGGTACAAAATTATACATAAACTTCGTATAGAATTAATTACTTCTGCACATCGATATTTAGTAACAAAATGTATTTCATAAAAGCCACTTTACGAATAATAGTCTGATAGGTAACCAACATTTATGAAAGATACGTTATTTGGCAAAATATTGTATATGTGAATGAATATAACATTAAAATAGAAATATTGTGTATTTAATGTTAAAATATAACTATTACTTTTAATATCGCTATAAAATTACTTCTTCACGTAAAATAGTCGGTTTATCATTTTTTTAACCGTAACGCATTTTACTAAAAAAATCTAAAAAATAACAGAATAATATTTATACCAATATATTATTACCACAATCATATAAAAATATTGCTTCTACATTTTCAATGAAAAATTTAATTTTTCTCTACTTTTTACTGATTGTCATTTTCTACTAGAGTTCACAGTAAAAAAATTTGAAGAAATTTTGTAATATTCTTCAAAATGTTTTAGAATACTTTTAGAATTTTTTTTCAACATTAAATACGCAAAATAGAATTTCGATTTCTCCTTATTACTACCCCCAGTTAAAATAAGGGTCGGAACCTGGTGTAATTTTTTAGATATTTTGCAGACCTATGATGAATTTCAAAATTCTATCTCTTTTAAGTAAAACGTAAACTGAATTTACAGACCAGAGAATTTAATATTAATAGACAGAGAGTAATATTAATGCAGTAGGTGATAGTTTTGTTATAATTATAGCAACTAAATTAAACCACCGCTTTAGTTGTCCGAAATCTGCTTTTCTTCATTTTGCACAATTTCGTTACTTTGTTTCTCCAGTTTAATCTTCCGTCACATTTTCACGCTCGTGTGTACTCTTGTTTCTACGTATTCGTTTTCTATAATGAACTACCAACATTCAGAAATTTGTTTGTTACAATTAATTTTAATTAATGTTAATTCATTTTAATTAAAATGTCTATTATATTACATATCTAAAATATTAAAATATCTATTAATTGTTGTGGTAATATTATTCCGATTTAACATCTGTAGTTCAATTTAATTTATGAGTTAATTCATCTTTATTAATTAAAGATATTAATTATTTTTTATTAAAATTTATTAATTCAAGTGATTTGCAGTTTATGCCACTATATTTTCCGTATTAAAAAAATTTAAATTCCTTGTGATTTATATTAATTGCACTAAATAAAAGTATTTATATTTTAATTAATTATAAACGTGAATGTTGCTTTCTTTGAAAAATGAATGATTTTAATAAAAACACGCATACAAAATTCTTGAATTAAATAACTATTAAGTATTTATTAATTCGTATAATTTAAATAAACTGTGAGTAAGAACTTAACAACTTATCCATACAAAAACAGAATTTAAAAAGAATTGAAAAAAAAGTGATTTGAATTTGGAACCATCTGTTCACGAAAACAGTATTTCTCGTGGTGCCATCTCAACGTGAAAATTATTTTAGTCCAATTCGTTTACCGCGTTGGAAATTTTCGCAGTTCTTTTCGTGAAAATTAAAAAGCTCATTTTAATGCATGGACGAATAAATCTAGTTTCCATTAGAAAAAGAAACAAAAATATCACTGTCGACCGTTGTTTCATAATAACAGTTTTGTTATCGCACTAATTTATCTAATTTAAAAACACTTCTCACGTCGACTCGCTACAATTTGAGTTATTAAAAATTAGCAGAATCTGAAACCATTAAAAATAACGTGGTATTTAACACTTGCAGAACAGAAAGAAAGTTTGGCGTATTCATTTGAAATACACCGGCAAGAGCAAGAACAGAAGGTAAAAAAAACAATACCACTGTTACCGCATGGTTGGCAGAGGGTTGCTGCGAAGAATACCCATTTTTAATGTGGTAGCTTTCATCTAACAATAACTGGAATTTAAGGGGGCTGGAGCAAAAGATTGCGGTTCAAGAATAAAACGAAAAAAGAACGACACGGATAAAATGGAATCACTGAAAAGGGAAAAGACGCATGAATGATCTTACGCGGTAGAAACGGGTCACTTTTTCATTGCTTAAAGTTCTATGGATAATGCCGTGTTTTCATACGCCTCTTCAGTGCTCTTTTTCACATGCACTACCTTAAAAAGCTATCACAGCATCCGCTACAAAATTGATTTGATTTCACTTGATTAATGCTGAGTAATAATTCATAGTGACATCGCAGATTTAATGCCGCACTTTCAGCCGTTCTATTCACAAATGCTTATTTTATTGACAGTTATAAATCGTCTTAGATATCTTTATGGTTCAAATTACCGGTGAATCGGAAAGGCTGTAAACATTTATTTTTTGCATTACTCACAAATTGTTACGTATGGTTATGATTAATAATAGATAATAAGTGTCAGTTCCTTTTTACTTTATTTTACCTTTACGTAAAATATTTTAAATATCAGTCTTTTATTATACATTTTATATATTTTATTATACATTTTGTTATACACCGAAATTAAAGTAGACAAGCATTAAATTTAATCGCTTTTATTTAATATTTGCGTTTAAACTAAATTCTGACGACTTCGTCACTATTAATTGCATGCTATAATTATGAAACAAATAAAAGCGGGACATAATACTTATAACGATTTAACTAAACAATATTACTGCATCATAATACCGTATTATATGTTTATCGTATCATTTAAAGTATTTGTAGCACATCATATGGAAATGCGATTAAATCAGCACATATAACGGCACAACTTGTATTTATGTGATTTTTCATATCTTCCGCAGAATATATGAATCTATAAAATTATGTGTATCAATATATTACAGATGTATTTATTCCGTGTCTTATTAGAAAGACAGCAGTATTCCATGTTGGCGTACTCTAGACAAAAGCAAATTGATATGTTTCTCTCCGGTGTACAGTTTGGTTCAAAAACAGTGTAAAATCTGAAAGTTGCAACTTTCCATGACGGAAAAAATTGAAAATTTTTACGACTTCAGTTAACAAAATATAAACAATTTAATATTAGAAGAATAATTTGTGATACCTGCGTTTGGAACAGTTAACATGAGAAAACAATACATGCATATGAAGAAATTAGTTGAGCACGTAAATAACATTAACCTCGTTTTTGTTCAAATTCTGGAAATACTTCCTTGGTTTCTCACATATGTTTTGTCTTAACTCTAAAACTCCTACGTGGCCCTACTACTTATATCAACCCATCAGATAAAATCCTCAAATGAAACTCCTTGCATTTCTGTTTGCACCTAAAATTTAGTGTTGCTTTGAAGCCTTGGTTACATAAATAGATTTGATTGCTGTATTTTACAAAATAGTTTTTGTTTTGAATAAATTCTTTGAATATGAGTTAATATTATCTTAATTTTTTCAAAAATAAAATTGCCTCAGTTTGAAAATAATTTACTTGTAACAATATCATTTTAATTTTAGACCATTCCGAAGTAACTGGCAAATAAAAATCGGTGCATTCATGTTATGCTTGTCTAACATTGTAATTATACTTTTAAATACAAAGTAGTTGCAATTCGCGTCGATTCAATGCCTTACAGAGTAATGCAGTTAACCTAACTTTTGCGTTCAGTTTAATTCTACACTTTTCGTTAGTCAGAGAGAAATGATTGATATTAAACTTCTAGAAAAATGGTTCAAGTACAAAAGCGATATTGCAAGTGGTTAAAATTCCACTTTGAACTGTGTATAACGTAATAAAACGCCACATAGAAATTGGCAGCAACGAGAGCAGTTCTGAACGAGGGCGTGAACGAAAGGCAATCACGTAAAGTAACGTTCAGAAGATAAGATACTGAATTTATCGAAATTCTGTTCAATCAATGGAGAAGCTCGTCGTAGATTTCAGTATCAGCTACCAATCGTGGGAATCATTAAAAATAACTTAAGAATTAGTTGCTACAAATTGCGACGTGATCATTGCA
Organism: Megachile rotundata; assembly: GCF_050947335.1. Classification (NCBI taxonomy): domain Eukaryota; kingdom Metazoa; phylum Arthropoda; class Insecta; order Hymenoptera; family Megachilidae; genus Megachile; species Megachile rotundata. The sequence goes on from NC_134995.1 coordinate 4,445,032, forward strand.
ATCACAAAAGAAATGGCTAATGGTTGATTCTGAAGTACATTTTCTACTTCGGAAACACTATAATACAGCAGCTTAAAAAGGTTTTAAAACGCGTAATATTATTATATTTTTATGAATGAATGTCGAACATTGAAAAATATTAAAAAGTGCTTTAACACTTTGTATGTGTATGCATAATTTAAAATTAAATATAAATAAGTACACGATGAAACATAAATTATTGTACACGTTATCTCTCTGTGTTGAGAAAAATGAGTAGATTTCACGAAAAACATCTTAATAAATTTTGTAATTTGAAAAAGAAATCTTGATTGTTTTGACAGTTTTAATGGTAACAAGTTCATCATCAATCATCTTAAACAAGTTCATCTTTTATAAACAAATTAATTATTCATTCATGAAAGAAATAGTTTAAAATTCTTTGGTAATTCAGGAAAATAAAGTTCCTGATGCTATGACCAGTTGTTTTAGATCACCCCATATACAAGTTATACAATTTTATTCTATCATTTTTAATTTCTGTTATATATGTACCGTTTTTTTTTTTTTGAAGTAACTAGGTTTATTTTAAAATCGAGACATTTAAAGGTCTATGTTTTATTAAATTTGAAAATATTATGAACTGATATTAGGGTAGTATGATATTTTTATGCTTCTAAACGTGTATAACTAACCTAAATAGCATCGTCAACAAAATAACACGTTTTGACAGTTATAAATAGACATAAGCCGCTTTCAGAATAAAAATTTTGATTATTCTATTAACTAATTTTCTTTTCGCAAAATCGTAGTGATTCTAAATATATTAATTACAATTTGCTTCAAAATAAAAAGATACCGTAGGAATATAAATATTATAATAGCTAGCTTGTTTCTTTCGGAAAATGTTCGACTGCTTTTAAAATAAATATCCTTTTCTTATTTCAAACTTCTTTGTTTGATGCTACCTCCACTAAGCCATGATACATTCCAAATTTTTGTTAATATACAGTGATTGAATATAATGCAGAAACATGACACCTGAAGCATAGCTGAAATGGAATATCAATTTCTCTTTGTTTCGTTCCGCTACTGTTAACATTGTATTAAATTTTATTCCGCGATATCTTTCTGTGAATTTAATTAACGGCAAATGGTTAACACGATCCAATTCAATTATTACCGGGTACGATCTATCAAACTTTAAAGTTTCGATATATTTCACATTGGAATCGAGGAGAGATGAAAAAACGATTATTCACTTTTTAATAGATAACGTCTCGAACCTGGTACATTTCGTTTGCTGCACGATTGCTTTAATTAATTAAATCTTTTGAATCGTCAACGAGTTATCTTTTCGTACAAATGCCGCTTTGATTGTCTGGCGTTTTCAGAGCAATTTTATATACTGTATTCACAGTAAAGTTCCCATGAAAATTGTATGGTACAAATGTATTGATAAAAACAAATATTTTTATGCTATTATTTCAAGGAACAAATATTAAGAACCTACATCAGAAATTATATATCCAAGAATTGATCACCATCAGTATTTATTAATAGTATTTTAAAAATTTTTATCAAAATATTTCAAATTGCACTATTTCTAAGAAACATAAATTTAAATTTTACTTTCTTTATCAGAGTGGACATTTTTTCATATACAAGATTGATTAAATTGTCTCTAAAAGAGCTAGTACACAGTAACTCTACATATACACAGTTGCTATACACAATAACTATACATACAACTGCACACATAATTAATACAATAACTACACATGCAATTAGTGCACACAACTGTACACACAATTAATACACACAACAACAGCATATATAATTAATACACACAACCGTATACACAATTTCTACATATACATAACAGTACACAAATTAATACGCATAACGGTACACATAATTGCTACACATGATTTATGCACACAACTGCTTTCATAGTTATATCACGCTTTTTGAAAACACGCATTAACCTAATTAGAATAACTTGAACATGTACACATTTATCGATGGTTTTCCATATTAGATTATGCGTGCATTATACACTGGCAAGTTCGACATAAAAAAACTGTACCTTTGTATTTTGCAAAACGTGTTTGTCGCTAAGGCACGATTTCATATGTTCTTGCTAGAGAAATAACGAAGCAGAATCGCCCTGTGTATCGAACGCTCGACAAGAAAAGTGTTGGAAGAAAGGACGGAACAAAACGAGGTAAAAAGATGATACAAGGTAAGATTAAACAAGAACAGGTCCAAGTCAGATGGCACCTGAACCGTAGGTGGACCTGTTACATGTCTCGCGGTACATGACAGCCACCAACTGGGGAAATCCCAAGTGTAAATGTTCTACGAACGCTTTGCTACACGGACAGTTACCTTGAAACTTTCTAGCTTTTTGCCGTTTCATCTTAAAGATACGTGTGAATCGATTCAACCTCGGGGACATCCTATCGAGGATACTTTGAATTTCTGACAGCCCTGTTTCACGATATCACTTTGAAGCACTGTTTCATTCTGGGATATGAAAGAGAAGGGTAACATAGATATCGTGGCATTGTCAAGCTCCAGACTTTAATCTTGATATACTTGTGGAATTCTGTATTTAGGTTAACTTACAAAAGCTATTGGTAAAAGCTATGTATGCAGGAATAAGGTACATTATTTTCAGTATGACTAATTTTCAGTCGTGTTTAAATATAAAATACAGTCCCATGTTTTATGGAGTGACTGTTTTTTATTCACGTTTATTTTGTCTGTTTACATTTAGGAGGAAATGTTAACTTTGAAGATAAAATAAAATTATTTTAATGAAATATATGAAGGGTGTTCTAGTACTGATGAAATAACCTAGAAGATGATAAATTTATAATTAAAAGTAGGCTGCAAATATGTAATCAAACATTTTTATATACAATAACTTCACCTTTGAGAAAATGAATTCTGGAAACTTAGGTATTTATAGAAAAATTCATGTATTTCAAGAAAAATGGAAAATGCAGTAGTAAATATGATTATTAATGTCACTTGATTATGTTTAAAATAACATTAAGATTGTTATTAATAATTATTAACTATTATATTAATTATTAATGTTATTATTAAAATAACAATAAAATTGCTATTTTAATCATTTAAATATTTGATGTTCAAATTTATATTAAATTTAATAGTGACGTTCTTTGTTATTAATAATACTTGAAAATTTTTACTTTTAAATTTAATTTCCCATGTAAATAAAGTATATCAAAATATTGGTATTGTTGATTAACAATACATTTATTTCATCATCAAGTACCCCATTTATAGCTTTTTCTTTCATATACATTTTTTCAAACAATAGTCAATTAAACAATTGACTTTGACTGTGCGATTTTACATGAATAAACAGAACGTAATTGTGATCTTCACTGAGCATACAGAATTTTATTTGTCCAAGCTCAATATCAAAAGGTGGTTGGTTCCTCTTATCTAAATTTGACAAAAACATATTATTATATTAATAAATGTATCCTATCGTAACAGACAGCATATATTCAGTTTCTCAAAGTAAATTGTGAAGTCCACCTACATTAATAATTTTTTCCATAAAAAAATACCTTAATAACTTTCACTTAATAATAACAAATATAATATTTTTACACGTTAAGAATTTTTGAACTGTCACAGTTACGTAGGACAGTGTATTACTTGATTTTTTTTCATTTACTTGCATAGTTTAAAGTAAAGCTACATATGTACGACAAAATATTACTGTCTAATTTTTTATTATTTTTCCACATATTTTTCGTTGCGCCAATACATTGAAAACACTCTGTATGTATATTCATGAGCTATCAGTAGCAGATACTTCTTTTAACAAGATAAATACAATATTTTCCGGTACACGTTAAGAAATTCTAAACTGTCACAATTACGGGGATAGTGGATCAGTCGGTTTTTCCATTTACTCGCTGTTATTGAAAAGCGTTAGCAGAATAATAACAGGTGCAGCGTGCACTAAGCCGAACAGGATTTAAGCAGAGAAGTTGGTTACGAAGCGAAGTCTGTCGGAAGACATCGTTAGAATCCAGAATGGAACAGAGTTCTTCTCGGTTTTCTCTGGCCGAAATTCGTTCTCCCTTTATCTCTTTTATTATTTCTCACGCTATTCTGAGGTATTAATCCGCGTAGAGAGAGCAAGAGAGATCCAAGAACAAGGAACGGTTGGATACGTCGCTTATTACACCGCTAAAACTTTTCTCATTTCGATTCGCTTCGCTCGAGAATACGAAATGTATTGCTCAACGTATGCTCGAACGAATTAATCGAGATAAGGCCACGAGACGTCGCGAAAGGACAGACGGGCCTCTAATTATGCGTCTCGGAACACCGCGGATCGTAACATAACCGGCTCGCCATTTGCAGTTTTGATTGCTTCGAAACTCGTAATTTCCAATTTCGCGAATTTCGTGTCTTCGTGTTTCATTGTCGTTGCCTCATTGACCTCTCTGTTTTCGACGGTCAATAAATTAATAATTTAAAGGTTTAAGTACCAATGACCGTTTCTCTCACGGATAATAGCACTGTTTCTAATGGATCGTTGCATTGTTCAAATACGAGGGGCGGCAACTGAAATTGATGGAATTGATTAATACGGAACAACGCCGATACGATTGCAATTTACAGTGGTTAGTAACAATTCATTGAGGACCCGGTGAAAACAGTCCTTCGTTATTACAAAGTGCTTTTCAATGTTGCAAGGGAAACACTGACTTTGTAAGGAAATATTTAACAATCTTTAAGTGAAGTATAAAATACGTTTGTTGGATATTGCAAAGAAATAATGGAATAAACCACTATATGAGTAATAATAATTATGTAAACAAACTAACAAAAAGAAATGATTCTCCTTGCAATTACTATAAGTTTATAACTATAATTTTATAATCAAAATATATTTTACTGACGAACATATGCAGCGTATTCGCGCCAAGCACAACTATTATCATTTTTGGCGCGAAATTTTAAATTATTCTTTTGTATATTGAAACGTTAATGTATTCATCTCAACATATAAATTCTGCTATACGTTCATTAAAATGAAAGTATTTTAAACTATTATTTACCGTCTCTTAAGACAGAATTTTTTGGATAGTGTGAATAATATCTTTTATTAATTATTAATAATAGTTAATAAATATTTTACTGTTATTGCTATTTAATAACTATTACATAAAATTTATTTAAAATTTATATATTTTATATAAGATACTAATATAAGATATATAAATTCTAAATAAATTTAAATTTTATCTTATACAATATACTCGTTATTGAAAAATGTATTTATTGTTTAATTTTTGTAAATTAAAATATATGTCATAGTGGGTATTTGCAATCTTTTAATTCTGAAAAAGTTAACAAAAGAAGTATAAATATTTCAATGTATTAAAGGAAAAGTGTGAATATTAATTAAATATACTGTAATATAATTTTTATGTACATTATATGAACATATTATTACATTCAAGATATTTTTGTTTAAAAGTAAGTGATAAACTCGATTTTAATTGCTTTAACAACGTTATTGACACAATATATTATAATACATTATTTTTACAATATAACTTATTGTATATTTTGTTAGAATATAATATATTGTATATTTTGTTACAATATAACATACAGTGTATTTTGTTATCATCAACAAATTTGCATTATATTACATCACTTAATTATTATAGAATATGAAATTAACAAATTTCAAAAATATCTGTACATGTTCCTAAAATATTTACGGAAAGAACATAAAACAAAGGAGAAATATACAATAATGATTTCAAGATTTAATGACTCACTGCTGGAAATGAAAAAGTACAAAAGATGTAATTTTCTAGCAATCTATTTTCAACCTTGCAGTATTTGACTTGCTCGGTATATAGAAACCAGCAGTAAAATTAGGGTTATTGAACTATGTGCACTATAGGTTTATAATACGTCGATTGCTAGTGAAGCATTAGGAGCACGTATACAGTAGAAACGTTGAAATTATGATGAACGGGCAATTCTAGGCTCTGGCTGCTTGCCAAGTCACTAATTTGCAAAACGATTTCTTCGGAATGTTTTCCAAAAAATAATGTTACAAATGAGAAACAAAATGTTCGCAAATAATTGTATAATTCTATGTATGTTATCATGTATGGTAGTAAAATATAGTAACTTATTCTGCAAAGAATGCATTTGATTTCTTAATAAAAATAGCAGAAACTTGCTTTTTAGTTAGCAATAATATTTTTCTTTCTTGATTTCAGGTGAGTTCGTCAGTCTTACGAGTGATCTAACGGCTGTGGTCTACATCTCGTTAAACTAAGTATTAATTTTTTAAGAATATATTTTCCTTTCACTTGACTCTTTGTTGCACTCGGTTACCAATATACTATGAAATTCTTGTAATTTTGTTGTAGTCACAAATGTGTTCAAAAGCACATTTTATGAATAATTAATTTATTGAAAACATTTCTTATTTTTCGTTGTTGCATTTTTTATATATTCTTAAAATATTACAAATTTGAAATTTTAAACGTATTAAGTACTTTTAAGTATTAAGTACATTTAAGTACATTTTTTATAGAAAATATTTGTTACTATTACTTCTCATTTAAAAATACATTATTTTTATAAATCTACAGAAGCGCAATGAAGAATTAAAGTAAAGTAACTTAAAAAAACAGTAAGTACGCTAAATGATAAGAATCCAACTATTCTTTTAATTAGAAGTGAAATTAAATAATTAAAGAACAGAAATAAATAAACTGTAAGTATTAAAGCTACGAAGTTCTTGTATTTTTGGAATATTATTGAATTGCACACTTCATAAACGACAAAATTATTAAAAACATTTTTTAGTTCTTGCAATTATTATTTTTTTGTGCACTCTTAAAATATTGCAAATTTACAGTATTATATAATATCCTTTAATGCAACTTTGAAAAGATAATAAAGAATATATGAAATGATAATGAACGAATACCACATTCGAATAATTGTCGACTTTCATAACTCGTTAAATAACTTTCAATAACACTCAAAAGCTTATCATATAACATTTTTTCTTATCATTTACAAAATATGCTAGTAAAATTATATGAACAAAATAGGTACATCTTATATGTGATATAAACAACAAATGAGTCCGTCATCATTTTGTTACAACTTTTTAATAAAGCGTTTGATGTCCTTATGTTGATGTAACGTTCTTTATTTTTACGAGCAGACTATGTTAATAAAGTTTGGCGGTAAGAAACTAGGACACCCTGTATATAAAACTCATAAAAATCCGCGTCCCATATTTCGTGGCCTCCCTTTGTTAGCTTAGGGTAATTTACGGTATGATCCACTCAAAACACACTGTCTTGTTACAGTTGTTCTACTAAAGCAATTTTTTAAATATTCTTAAGATGGATTTAGTTGTTCATATAAATATTGAGACAAATTTATGGTAACCAACGGGAGCGCAAAGATCGAAATGCAAATACAAATTTTTCAAAGATTCACTGAATCTTTCATACTGTCTTGATAGAACGAATTAAGTATAATTTTGATTATAATCATAATCATTATTTTCAGTACAATTGTCATTCGTATATTCAGTCCACTATATTAAGGATAAAAAATCATAAGCATAAAAAATCTAGTAATTTTTGAAAAACTTTTGTATTTTAATATTTTTTAACGTTTGTCCTTTAATTGTCATACACTTTAATATTTACGTGACTGAAAAATTAAATCTAATATAATTATGATTACACTCGATATTTTTAATAATTCCAAATTATCATTCTTACAATGATTTGAACTTTTTGGATTATATTTGAATTGAAAGTAAAATTAAAAATGGGAAATTGTAAATGTGTAAAATAATAGCAATCTTCTGTACAATACAGAATACTTGATACATGAATATTCTTTAACAATTAAATTAATTTGAGTCTCACTATCCTGTTTACTCATCAACAAGAAAATTAAATACAAACTAGTAAATCTACTTCTACAAATTAGCATTCGTCAGTTTTATTTCAAAATATCCTTGCGTATGAGTCAAGTTCTTGAACAAAGATCGTCTTAACGAAAAAAAGTGTTCCCCAAATTTCAAAATTGTAAAAATTGAATAACTTGCTTACGGAAGGCGCAAACGAACGTCGACAGTTACCTTCTCCTCTCTTTCATTCTCGTTCCGAAGCGCCTTGCGAAATAGGAGTTTCCTACGAATGTGGATAAAGTGCAGCGAATATGGTGGAAGGCACCGTGGTGGAAGTTGATGAAGGAATGGTCCCAGGAGAAAATATAGCAGGATTTCGCGCGGAATGAACTCCGAATTATGCGTCAGACAAATGGTCGACCGTGAAAACTAAAGTTTAAGCTTCGAGATGGCGTAACACTTTTCACCACTTACCGCTCGAGCTAATAATTTAGACTGCTGGTTCCGTCATTCGTTGCACTCGTGCTGATGCACCTGCGAGCTAACTGTAGTTTCACATAGAAAGTCATATTCTTGCTGCAACATAGTCGGAGTAAGTTGATGCAGCTCCTTTATCCGCCTAAGTCACGCGACGCTAGAATTTCTCCAAAGCGTTTCCTTCTTCGTTGCAAAGCAAATTAAGGTCCCTATTAACATTGATTTTTCATAAAAGCGATCCTAGTTCGTTGTCTTCAGAGACTGCACACTTACATTCTTTTTAAGCGATGAAAATATTTCTCTCATTACATACTGCGACAAAACATGAAAATCAGGAAAACCTTCATTGCAAATATTTTATGGTATAAATATTAATATTCGTTTGAAACAATTTTTTCCATGAGGAGCTTTAGCATACTGACACTTGTAGAAATTATTTGTAAGAAAGTTAACTCTGTAATATTTAAAAAATATCTGTAGAAGAGCAAATATACAATACATATACTTTTTATATATTATAATCTTCTATACGTATTATATTGAATACCTATCGACAGTAACTATTATATATGTATAGAATACTTTTGGTATATTGAAAGTAATGAAGTTAGCATCTTTTTATAAAATTAATCGCTTTAATTAAATCACGCCTCATACGCTTAACAAGGTTTTAATCATAAGTCGTGTGTATATTCGAGAAAATAGAAAATTCCTTAGCATATATTCATGATTATGAAATTGTCGCTTAATTCTCATAATTGGCGCAATTTTTGCAATTTTAAGTCGTCAATAAGGCTATAACTTTTTACTTTCATATAATTATTCCTTTCGCTATGAAGGACGACTATAATTATCCACCATTAAGTGGTGACTATATTAAGAGTGATTATAGTAACCTACTATCGATCGCCTGTTACATATGAAAAAATAATAAATAAAGAAGAAAAATTCCTTTAAAAAAAAATTATATGCAGTAAAGAAAACACGAAATATGATTTAGAGTCACGGTTTAATTACCTAACTTCAATTTGCTGGAACTTCTTTGAAATGAAATGAATAGGGTTGTCAGGAGAAAATATCTGCCATTCAAATGATACCTATTCTAAATATTATTGCAAGAAACATACAAAAATATAAACACAAGTTAGTATTAACTTACATTGTATAAATAAACAAAATATAAATTAAAAAAATTACTGTGTCCTTATATTAAAAATCTGTAAATTAGATATGAGGAAAATAGGTAGTTTCTTAAAAAGAAATTATGATAATATTATATGATGTGTATTCTAATCGAAATAGAAGTGTATTTAGGCGAATTTTCTTTAATCAGAAATAGGTATTTATTACACTAGATTTATAACAAAACTATTTTTATCGGCAACATATCTCTTCTTTTTAAATGGCGGGCTTGTAAGAGTCATTTCTTACAAATAATGCATGAATCATTTATTGCGAAGAACAAAGAAGAAAGCTTTAGTTACGGTAACTGATGAGTACTGGTAATTGCCCCCAATATATTTTAACCCTTCCATTACAACGGACTTAGCCGAAAAACACTATCGCTTTACGGAAGGCTAGGGATTAGGTTTATTCGCACCTATTTGTCACCTTACATAGGTATCGTCTTTGTAGAAATTATTCAAATAATTGTTTAAATAAAGAAAGAAATCGATAGTATCGAAAATTTATTTATTCGATTAAATGTTTCCAAAAAAAAAATCTGATTTTTTCGATATCATGTTTATGTTAAATCTTGGAATGGAGATCTGTACGAGAACATGAATATTTCTGAAATAAAAAGATACCTTTTTTTCGATAGCATCAAATTGATATTAAATCTTGTTCGAGATCGTGAAAATAGAAAATAATTCTTTTGAAATATGGTTGAATTTTTCTTTAACATACGATTTACATTATTTCAAATTTATTCTAAAAAGGAAAAGGCTATTTAGCTACTTGTGTTACAAATAAATAATATGCTATTCCGTTATTTATGTTAAAAAGAAATAATATGGCATTTAGCCATTTATGTTGAAAAGTATTCATATTGTTTTTGACGCAGAAAAATTTTATGAAGGAATTTTAAAATGAAAAAAATTTTTTCTCGAATATCTTGAGGATAAACTCGTCATATTTTTACAAAAACACAGCTAATATATTTACTCTAACATATGTATGTATTATACCAAAATATATTATATTAATTTAACTAGTTGAATTTATGTAATGCAGTACAAATTATAATGGCCATATATAAAATTTATAAAATATAAGTAAATCTATATATACAATACAAAATAAATCTTAAAAGTAAAAGAAATAGTAACAACAAGAAAACAAAAATATTAGAAACATGTAGTGATAACTTACGAGCGTTATTACACTAAAAAATCGATACTTGAAAAATTGTGGCCTGACACCTTCATCCACTCGTGCCATAAATTGTTTTCATCTTTCACATCAGATATCGGTTGATTTTTCCTTTCTTTCCGTCTGCAGACGCGGTGTCGCAAAAATCGGCACTTTTTGAATATAGATACTTATTGGGTATTTTGTGAAAAATCACAATTAACGAAACTAATACATATCAACTTGTGCAACAATCTATATATTGTATAAGAATATAGAATATACAGTGTATGTATAGATTACAATACACTAATTAATTTTATATAATTTTATAATATATGCATTGTTAATATAATAATATATGTGTACATATATGTATAGCATAATTGCTACATTGTATACTATATTATGTTACACTTTGTACGATATTACATATATACAGGGTGTCCCAGTTTCTTCCGGCCAAACTTTGCCACTGTGTTCTATTCGCAAAAGTAAGATAAAAATGTTATATGAACATATGCTCTTCAATGTTTTATTAAGGAGTTATAATTAATAATACAAAATTATATTGAACTATCATTTCGTAATAACGGACTATCATTTATTATTGAACTATCATTTATTCGTAATAACGAACGCCATTTTGAAATGTTAACTCGTTAATAAATCGTTAATAAAAAATGTGGATATCAACTACCAGAGCAAGTAGGCATAAAAGTTTATGTAAACAGAAATAGAAATATTCATAATACCTTTGTATACTGTGTCGACGAAATGCCAGTTCATTATAATTTAGTATTATTAGTTATAACTTCCTAATAAAACATTTAAAAGCAAATGTTCATATAAGATTTTTTTTCTTACTTTTGCGTGCAGAACACGCTGGCAAAGTTTGGTCGGAAAAAATTGGGACACTCTGTATGTATAATTATACAATTACAGTGTTATTATATTACAATGTTATAGTATAATTCTGTAATGTATAGAATAAATCTTTACAATGTAACTTATATGTCATAAGTCCACTTTCAATAAGAACTCAACAACTCCTGTCACAATGATTTATACGTGCAGCTTTATATGTACTACTTTTAGTACATATAATTAATTAAGTATATTAGTACTTACTTTTCGTCGTTGTCACATTAAAACTAACATTAATTTCGAAGTGTTAGTATATTAATTATTTCACTTCAAACTAAAATAATATTTCAAAAGTATGAAGGTATAATACCAAGTTTAACAAGAAATTTTAACCCTGCGATTACTCACGACACCCTTTAATATTTAACTGATATATATTTAATACAACTGATAAAATTGATATTATAATTTAAATTAAGAGTCTAAATTAACATTCTAAATTAATATTATAAATTAGTGTTCTAAATTAACTTTCTAAATTAATTTTCTAATTTAAATTTAAATTAATATTGCAAATTAATATTCTAATTTTAACATTTATAAATTGCAAGAATATTTACTTCAATAGTAGAGATCCTTTTTTTGTTCAGTTTTACAAGTGTTATCAAAAGTTTGTAGAGGACTCGCTGTTTTATACTCGACTTTCTTTTCAAAAAAATTAAATTTGAATATTGTTCAAAAAATTTCCAAAGAAATTTGTTTACGGCAACGAAAATGACAATCACAACAATTATTTGGATAACTCTACAAGTAATGCACAGTATAAATTAATAAATGCAGTAATTAATATCGTTCCAATTATATTATTAATCAGTGTTCTTCGTAATATCATCACTTACGCGTGCATTTATCATATTTCCAATTAGGTCCATCGCGTTATACATTATCGTATCAGTAATATGGCAACAAATAATTACTGATAATTTTGACGGTGTTAATAATTATATTTATCGATTAACAGCAGGTATCCATCTCTTATTATTGAAAATGTTGTCGAAACTTCCATTTTTCGTGCTACTAACATTTTGAAGAATGTTTAAATTAATTTTCCTCAGAAACGAAGATGAATATTCAAAAATCTTATTCTTACTTTTTCTTATTCTTAAATTTTTTTTCCTATCGGTTTTTGTACGACCAAAAATTCGTTCGCACCTCAATTTTTGTAACACCATGTACAAACAGTATAGTAATATAAATCTTTTATTTACCCGCGAAATTGAAAATATATTAATACGCACAATTACATATTTTTCTCCCACTTTATATTCTACGCTGTGCTAAACTTAACACTGAAATTACCAAATCAGTCATAAGACCGTTTTTTAAGTCCTTTACATTAATGTACAAAATTTCTTAATGTGGATTTCGTTGATTTTGATCAAAAGGAAAAATCTTTGATAATGACTCATGACGCACACAATGCGTTATATGATAATTTTTGTTCAAATTTTCCAAACGCTTTAATTTACAGATCGAGCACACTTTTAAATTGAAGAGTCAAAGATAGAATATTAAATTGATATAATATCTTTCTTTAAGTGTTTTAACATTGAAGCACTAGATAAAGTGACTCGTGATTCACTCACGTTTCAAATATGACAAACCTTATTCACTTTTTTAATTCACTTCAATTTAAAGTTTACTATAAAACTAAATAATTAATTAATAAATAAAAAAAAGGCATAACATTGTATTAACTTTTATGATTAATCTAAAGATTTCAGCAATGGACAATTAGTTTTAATTGACCTAATAAATAACCCCTTGCTGTACGGTTTATTCAACGTCATTTCGTGGATTTATTTAATTTCAGTTTCGTAGTAAGTGTACATTACTGGTTTAATGATAAAAAATGATTGGTTACGAAGGAAGAAGTTGAAGATTCATGATACCTACATTGATAAAGGTGTAAATAGAAGCTCTTCGTAGTGTGAAGAGGCTTTGAAGAAGACGCATTGAGTGTACAGAAACGAAAACACTCTGAGTGTGGAAAAGGTGGAAGACGTAGTAATTATCAGTTATGAAAAGACGAAAGACGAAGCACACAACAGACATTCGAGAGCAAATAGGTGAGCACGTATCAAAGGGACTACGAACCCAAGGAAATTCCTAAAGTATGGCTGCCATCGCAATGGCAGGTACGTGATGCCCTATTTTGAATTCGGGTTACTAATTAATATTTCCGGTAAATTAACGAGCAAGCTAACGAAATTCCTAATGAGTTTTGATCGTTAATGAATCACGTACGAGTAACTCTGATACAGTTTAGATATTAATATGGAATTTTGAAAAGTAGGTTAAGGAAGTCTTAGACAGTAAAGAATGATAACGAACTGTTAATAGAATTATGCCAGTACTATTACTTCAAATTTTAATTGGACACATTTAATTGTCTAGTTAAATTAAAGACTTCATACATGTCAGACTGACTACGTCTAACGGAATTTTATGGTTTTAAATATATCATAAGAATAATTTTGGAAAGGAGATGTCTGAATATGTAATTGCACAGGATGGAGAAATATGTGTGCATCGAAATATGTAGAATGGAGATGTCTGCAGCGAATATATAGAATGCATAGTATACAGGGTGGCTCACCACATTTTGCCATCTAGATTTGCGTTATTATTATTACACATAGCAAACAATGTTTGAGATGAAATTACATAAATTTGAGGGGGGCTTATGCTGGTGGTATATTCTTTTTTCTAGGTCCCAGTTCTTTACACCAAATTTTATTAACATATTCTGTTCGTTAAAACAGAATGAGAACCAACATAGTGCGCCAAACACTTTGATAATAAGTTATAAAAATAGTAGATGACAACAGACCATTTTATTGTTCAGTACCACATACAGGTAGTTCTAATTGTGTCCATGCAACTGTACTTATACTACAAGTAAAAGAAAGAAGATTATATGAACATAGGTACTTGAATAAATTATTAAAAGTTATTAAAAAATGATATAAAAGTCGACAATTATTCGTATGGAGTATTACCCCCTTTATTTAATATAATTATTATTATATAAAGGGGTTAATACTCCAACATGCAGTAGTCCAGCGCGTGGATACTCAGCGCATAATAAGCCAACGCGTAGTAATCCAGCGTGTGGATATTCAACGCGTAACAACCCAGCGCGTGAATATTCAACGCATAGTAACCCAGCGCGTGAATATTCAACGCATAGTAATCCAGCACGTGGATATTCAACGCATAGTAATCCAGCACGTGGATATTCAACGCGTAGTAATCCACCGCGTGGATATTCAGCGCGTAATAATCCAACGCGTAGTAATCCAGCGCGTGAATATTCAACGCATAGTAATCCAGCACGTGGATATTCAACGCGTAGTAATCCAGCGCGTAGATATTCAACGCGTAGTAATCCACCGCGTGGATATTCAGCGCGTAATAATCCAACGCGTAGTAATCCAGCGCGTGGATATTCAACGCATAGTAACCTAGCGCGTGGATATTCAACGCGTAGTAATCCAGCGCGTAGATATCAAACGCGTAGTAATTCTACTGTATTAGGGATATTTTAGATATGGTGATCATTAAACGGGTTGGAATTAAAACTAACCTAGAAATATCAATCATTGTGAAAATTTAAAAATTTGTCATGTTTCAAGGTTATATATTATATTCTCCGCAATTTTTCTATAAAACTCTTTTATCATTTTTATTTATAGAAGTTTTCCGTACAAAACTGAATTTCCGTACAATACTGTATATGGTATCGAAATCAATCGAGTCGTTTCGTACTTTTATTATAACGTTTTATTAAAATGTTTAAAACTCTATGTTAACATAACATTTTTTTCTTATTTTTGCGTATCGAATATGTTGGACGTTCGACGTTAGAAAACTGGGACACCCTGTAGATAATCCTAAAAATAGTATAGCACCCGAAAGCTGCGAACTTTCCACGCTAGAAAAAGTCGATAATTTATAACTCTTGAATCTACGACTTTATTTTAGAGATAAAAATAATTGGAAATTGGAACATGATTTCTGCTATGTTAGTTTGAAATAGCTGACTACAGCTATTATATTAGATTTAGCTAATTTTAGATATCCAATTAATTTTCCCATATTATAGTACTCTAAATCAGTTTTTAGATACACAGATACGTAAAAGACGCTGATTTACTCTAAATTTTGCGCAACTCTGATGACCCTAAAATTACTAGATCTTTTCTTTGAGGTAAGCGAAATTTCCACTGGATATTCTTTAATGGTCATGATTACCTTTGAATATCTGTAAATTGTATACTTCAAATAAACAAAAAATAAACTCGATTTGGCGGTTATAATATTTTTTAGTTTGTCCATACGTAAACGGGTTAATGTTTTTGCTTACCCGTAGTTTTTGTGTATCAGAGGGAAGACCATATTTTCTCTGGGCGCATATATGGGTTAATTGTACCCAAGGGGTTAATTTTGTATAACTGATGAAAAAGAGGTTGCTAAACGTAATTGCGTACGAGGTGACCTAGTTGTGTTACATTTTTTGACAAGCTCAAGAGATTTCTTGAAATTATCAGTTGCTTTTTTCGTAAATATGAAAATAGAAAATCGATGTATATATAACTAATTACAGTATTCAACGAGAAAAATAATCATTCCTTTTTTCAAAATTTTATAACCATTTATTGTATGATTTTATCTATAAACCTATACATTGGAAAGAATAGAAAATTGTCAAGCACAGTAAATTCATAAGAAAGCAATTAAAGAGAGAAACTTTATTGTCTATATTTATACATGTATACATTTAGTAAATATAATAATAATATGGTAATACATGGAAAAAGGATCAACAGAACCTGTTAATAATAATTTTCTTTTCTTTCTGTACTTCTAACGCAATATCTAAATGTCACAAACGAGCGCATAATTTTTTTACCTGAAACACCTATGTTTCTATTTTGACAATTTTTCAATGCTATTTTCTATAAATTGACAAATTTATAGTTAAATAATGTTAATCCTAACATCAAATATGAAACCGGTGTTTAACAAAATTCTACGCGTGATATTTCAAAATGGGAACTATTTAAAGCCTAAAAGCAGACTTTCCGTTCTCCAGAGATTAATTGCCAAAATTCGTTGAGTTCGAAAGCATTCACTGCATGATTATTACGAATAAACATTGGAATATCATTACAACATTTTTCTATACATCTGCAATTATCCAGGATTATCCCTCTGATCTTAAATTTATAATAGATTGTGAAAATCGAGGCAACGAATTAATGCGTTCATATGCTTCGCTCTGAGTGTGCCCTTAGATTTTAATGAGTATTTATTTGCAAGTTGATAAGTCACGTTGTTACGAACACATATTTTATACAGTATGAAAGATAAATCATGTCGAAAGTTTTACATTAAATACCATGTTCTATTGATTATCTAACAGGAGGACTCGTAACATAATCTACCAACTCGAGTGTTCTCAAATACTGGCCATCGAATTAGGACAACGTGCGAAAATTTCACTTTTATGGCTATAATGGAAAATTTTTTATGGAAAATTTTTAGGTCATGCAAAATTATTACTGAGTACGTTCATAACGATATATACATAGCAATTTTTTACTACCGTGATAATAAATTGTGTGGGTGATACTCGAGTATCAATAGCGCTTCAGATGAAATTTGAATGCCATAGACAATGTGTGCCTAGTCAAAAGAGTAATTTACAACTCATTTGGATATTCAACGCGTAGTAATCCAACACGTAGTAATCCAGCGCATGGATATTCAACGCGTAATAATCCAACGCGTAGTAATCCAGCTCGTGGATATCCAACGCGTAGTAACTCAACGCGTGGATATCCAACGCGTAATAATCTAGTTCGTGGATATCCAACGCGTAGTAATTCAGCGCGTGGATATGCAACGCGTAGTAATCCAGCGCGTGAATATCCAACGCGTAGTAATTCAGCGCGTGGATATGCAACGCGTAGTAATCCAGCGCGTGGGTATTCAACGCGTAGTAATCCACCGCATGGATATTCAGCGCGTAATAATCCAACGCGTAGTAATACAACACGTAATAATCCAACGCGTGGTAATCTAACGCGTACCAATCAGAGCGCGAGGGTTACGCATGCACAGACGCGAGAGCGACTGCTTCGAGCCTAGTGGCGAAGCGCGCGTAATTCCCATGCTCTGATTGGTCTGTGTTTTTCCTTAATAATTCAAAATCGAAGCTTCAAACCCTATTTTTACAAAGAGAAACCTTATTTAGAATCACTCCAGCTACCCCCCATTTTAGAGACCTACACTAATTATGAGACACCCTGTATAAAGCATGTGATCAATGTAATACGGAGCTTGTCAGATATAAGCGTCACCAAAGCAAAGAGTGGAAATACAAGATATTAACGTGTGTTAATAATGTTACGTGCAGTAATAGTATATCACGGTAGCTTATAAATTGTATCATTACAATTTGAACAGGTCTCCTACGTTTATGGAAAACGTATAAAACGCTGAAAATTTGTAGTGGTAATTCGATGGCCAGGGGATGTAGAAATTAATTGGTAAAATCTCGAATTGTAGGATTTATCACATTGTACAAGTAGATTTATGCACATAGTTAATTTCAATCATGATAATGGTATGACTCGATAATTATAATATACAAATAACATTTATTCTGATTTTGTACTCTGAACCTACACTATGTTTACTCGGTTTAACTTCTCCGCATTCTGTTTACTCGCTTTAACTTCTCTGCACTCTAATTAACTGCTAACTGTTACTCTAACTCTGAACTTTGTCCACTTTATACTCTGATTCTGAACTAACTCTCATTCGATTCGTCCTCACATTATACCGTGGCAGCTGAAATCAGTGCTTCTTCAAACCTAAATTTTGTTTGCTCCTAAAAATGATTTGCGTTTAAGATGCTTGTAGTCTGTAACGGAAGATATTTGCGAAAACTGCTAAGTAACACGATTTGAAGTAAAATAATTGAATAATTATAGAAATAGTTAGTCAAGCTAATCCATAGTTGGAAAGTCGTCTTCCAGGAAGAAAATTAAAATTTGATAAAAGTCATGATACATTTATAGAGTTATAATAATTAACAGTATATTAAAATAATAAGTGAATAAATTATTATTTTAACTTTTAATTGTTGCTATTTTAATTATTAATTGCTATTATTTTAATTAATATTATAGTTACTCAATTATGATTTTAACTTCGTAAATCTACGTATCGTTTCTTATTTTCCATTTGAACTCCCACTATTCAATTTTTTCTGTTTCATAATTTTTTCAAAATGTCTTCACACTTAATTGTCCAAAAATAACCTAGGATTGCCTAGAAATGGTAATAAACTTATTAACTAAGAATGCTAATTCAGATCTTCTAATTTATTATCGGAAGATCATGTTGTTTCCGCGTACGTACATCAATCGTTATTCAGCAACTCCAATCATCTGATAGCATGTGTTTGCCGACACTGCTGAAAATGGATTCAGTGATCGATATTCGTGAAAGTATTACGAGATGCTTTGTCATTCAAACGTAAAAAGTCGTTTTTCACTTGACACGTTGAATTCGAAATCTCTGTGCTTCAAGCAATAACGAGTCAGAGGAAATAGGACTTTCAGATGTTGCAACATCAAATCTTTGATCTCACGCAGCTTCGAAAGCAAGCTATGAAATGCACTAATTCGTTGACGTTACCAATGTGTCTTGTCTAATTGAGATTCTCATTATACATCAAATTCTTTAAGAAGAATTCGCTGAACGTGATCTGATTTTATATCAATGGCCTAGTTAAAATGAAGAATATGCAATCGTCGCAACGTCCATCGTAAAAAGTTATAATGGAAATCGTTTCATGTTTCTATGACTTTAACGAGTATTTAACGAACACTACAGTTGGTTGTTGATTCTAAAATTATTATAAGTATCATATGGTTAAAAATAAACAAACCGAATCTAATGCAAATCTGAATGATTTGGAAAAACCTGAACAATTTCTTAATGTTTGCATCAAAAGCAAAATACAAATGGTACATTGTTGCAAATCTTTTTTAAACTGTCGAAATAACATTTACAAATCGTAGAGCAGTATATTAAAAAAATATGTACTAATGAAGTACACTGAATCTACATTAGCTTCATGAAATCGACCATTAACTGGAATGCCAATGTTTGGTGCGGCATAATTGATCATCAGATCATTGGACCGCGTTTCATTGAAAGATCATTATGCGAGTCAATCATATTCCAATTTTCTGACTGAAATATTGCCAGTTCTATTACAATATGTACCGTCTCTAATACGTTTAAGATGTGACGTCCACGTCAACTTCCCTACAATACTCAACAAACACAACGGGTATTAGAATATTTTTCAATAGTTAAATCGGTCGTGGCAGTGTTATTTGGCTAACTCTATTACGTGGAATTAGCCATCTGGTTAGTCTGCCAGATTTGACATCGCTCGATTATTTTCTTTTGGGAGCACTAAAAATGAAGTTTATCGCGAGCCACCGACCATACTCGAAAATATACGGGAACGAATTATTCCTGCACGTGGCACAATAACTACAAAAATGCTTTGAAGAGTTCATCGTTCACTTGTAGCCAGATTAAACTCTTGTCACACGATTTATTTGTCAGATGCATCAGTCACTAACTAACCACTGCTACAACATTAAAGCAAATGAAGGAAGTTAAATGTTATGTCAATTTCGCACTGAATGATGCTTGTTGTGGAAATCATAATTGGACATAAACTTTAAATTGACGTGCATTCAAAAATTAAGATTTGTCATGTTTGAACCTTAAGTACGCCACATTTCAGACTTTATCCACTGCTTCACTGTTAAAACAAATAAAGAAGATTAAGGTATTATATTAATTTCACATTCAGTCATTCTTATAATGTATATTATAACTGAACTTAAACTTCAAATCGAAACATATTAAAAATTTGAGC
The DNA here is from genome assembly GCF_050947335.1 of Megachile rotundata. Lineage (NCBI taxonomy): Eukaryota > Metazoa > Arthropoda > Insecta > Hymenoptera > Megachilidae > Megachile > Megachile rotundata. The sequence goes on from NC_134995.1 coordinate 4,465,716, forward strand.
AAGATTTCATTTCAAATTTAAGTGCGTCATGAGTTGTACTCTTCTGAATTTATCCGTGTTTAATGGACAAATATGCAAAATTTTTATTAATTATTTCGCTTTGGACATATAAATCAAAATGTCATGAAAATCGTGTATCGCATAAATTGTCGTAGGACAATTATTATACCGTTACAAGTAATATTTATAATTCACCAATCAAGTTAAACATTACACTTCATTGTCTACAAAATAAATCAAAAGAAACTACAAAATAGTAGAAGAAATGAAAGCATAATTTTTTTAACTGGATCAATATCGCGCAATTTAATATATCCGGGGACAAAATTTTGTCATGTGAATCGATGTATATGTTACAGAGAACTGTCCATCATGCGTTATGAACTCATGTATGAACTAAAAGACACCTTTTCGTTACGGACGTTAAGCTCATCTGTATGCATGATCTGTTATTACCTACATGTAATATATCACATAACATATTGATATATCGATTGCAATAAAAATAAAAAATGTGTTTTTAATTCCGTGTTCCAAACGTAACGTATACATTTGACGATACAGGTATTTATTTATGCTTGTATTTTATTAAGAAACATGCTCGTTAAATATCGTATTGCGGGAAATAATTTTATCGCGATATTAAACAATTATAGTAATACTTTCATAAGACAATTTAATTACAGTAAAAATTATGAACATGGATATAGAGAATAGATTAATTCGTATCAAAAATAGTAACTCTTGAACATAGTTCAAATTTACATACCTTTGGCAAACGTAAAAACAAATGTTAAAAAACTGTTTGTAGTATATAGTTCTATACATTCAAATAAATGTTTTTAAACAAATATTTGTAGACAGTTTTTGTACTGTTTTTAAGCAATTGTTTCAGTGTTGTAGGTCAGCAATACGTACGTCCGAACTAGGCTATTTTAAAGTTCCATCTGAAAACGATGACGTGGCAGACAGTATCAGGTCATCTTTAACTTATAATACAATGTCTGTTATACATGCTATGAATTTAGCATTTTAATAGAAAATGTTATTTAATACTACTTGCAGGGAAGTGTATATGCGTATAGGGTTATGTACAGTTTATTATAATTATACCAATGTACATAAATATTTAATAATTATTTATAATTAGAAATTTTGTTTATATTTTTAATATATAAATAAGTTATTTATTTTACGTTATTATTTGGTATTTTTAAGTAAACACAGAAACATCATATGTTGGTTTATTTGAAATTAATACATTAAATCTTGATACAGAAATGAATTGTGTCGATAAATCAGTATTTATTTCAAATAGAGTAGTAGTAAAACAACAGGTCTGTACACTCAACGCCCGATTCTCTTACGAGCGAATTTCTTTAATGATACAAAATGTTATTTAATGCTATTTATGGAGGTGTGCAAAATTTCTGTAATATTTTTATAATAAACTAAGAAATAAACGATATTTTCATTTATAATGAGTTTGTTTATGAATAATTCTATTAACTGCCAAGTATTATACGTATCTTATTATGAGGATTAAATTTTTTTGCAAAACGTATGAATATAATATTACCTAAATCAAAACTGTTTCTTCGGATTATGTGAAAATTGTAGTTTGTTTTCAACAAACTCATTTTTCAAATCTTCTACATACATCGTGAAAAGTAGATATCTAATGCTAATATATTTGCAATATAACGTTTGTTTTACGATTGAAAAATCACCAATGATCAAATATTAATATCTACATTCCTTCTTTTAGCTATTGTACTTTGTTTATATTGCGATTGCAAACATTTTAAACATTACTTTCACACTATTTCACACTGATATGATGTAGAATGTTAGCAAGACTACTATTATAATAGAATTGAGTTACTTAACAAAATAGCGCCCTTTGAATGACGGCGGGAAACCATTTTTGAGTACTTTTTAACGTTTCGTTTTAATCATAACATAGGAATGCTGTTTTTAATTTTCTTAAATAAAAGATATTGACGGGATGTAATATGAGTTACTTCAAATAATTTGTCGTTCAATTTCTGAAATAAAACTTTATGAAAGAAGAGATCTACTTCTTTTCAGTAGCTTCTATCAAATAATCGACAAGAACGATATTTACCTCTTTGTTCTTTATATATTTTAAGAGTGTTTTATTTACTTTGCACCGATATTATTAAGAATTCTATGCAACCAAAATTTGTGACTAATACTTCATTTGTCACACCTATCGATATCCTAATATTTGAACTTGGCTATCGCACCAATGTACTGCCCATATTTCTATGCTCCCAATGGGGAAGCTGATGCAAAGCTCAGCCCAGAGGGCACTAATAAAGCAAATACCACACTGAAATATCGTTATAATATTAGAAGTTGTATTTATTTACATTTTGTTCGACTGATATTCGATTGTTTAATTAAACTGACAACAAAAGATGAAAATTGTGGTCACATAACTGTTATGTGATTTAATTATTTATTAACGGAAACGGCATATTTCATCTGAAAGCAAAAGCGATCTCTCAAGTGAAGAATTTTTTATTTAATATTAGTAAATAATGAATAAGCCACATAACTATAGCAATCATAAGTATAATACTGAACCTTAATGATTGTTTTACAATCAATAAAATTAAACACAGTGGACATGCTAATCATCGAACATTGGTGATATATGACATGTTGTTCATGACCGTTTTTATTTAAATAAAAGTGACAATTTTAAAAATTACATTTACTACTACAAATTATAGTATAAATTTATTATACACGTTGGAAAAAACTGGCACTGAAAATTTTTAGGTATTATTTTATATACTAATTTTTATATTATTATTGTATGTTAAAAATATTAAACTTCAATATATCTATTATCCAATGCATTACGCGTTTGCAGTAATTTTTTAATAAAATTACACACTTTAATTTTACGTGATATTATTTTAATGTTAGCAATAATAAAGATATGAATAATATTACTAATATTAGAAAGAAATATAAAATTTATTGAATTTAAAAATAATATTAGTTTAAATCGTTGCGCATGAATTATTATAAATTACGTATCATTCATTTTATATTTCGATGTACAGTAAGCATGAGAAATAATAGAAAATTTTCCTTGCTAAAAATTTGTTATTCAAGCGCTCATCTTCACTAAATCGATGTCTCCATTTTCTGAGTCAAGTAGGCAAATTACTCAGAATTCTTCTGGCTTCTTAGAATGATTGCATGCCGAAAATGTTCATATCTGTTAACTGCATAAGTGTGTTCAGTGTGACCTAAATATGCAAAAATCACGGTGACCTACTTAGCTGTTATATTCTAGTTTGAAAAAGAAGAAGATGCGAGTGATTAAACACGATGAGCGTGAAAGTTCGTTTTAATTGCGGCATCATTCCAGCTGGAAAATTGATAATTTTATAATTTAATTTATAATTACTGCACATTGTCGAAAATGTATTTTTGATTGAATAAGTGTTATCCTTTTATTTCTTTTTTAATCGTAAAGAGCACCAAACGGACGTTAGTCGATTTAGCAATTTTATTCATAAACAACAAAACCAACTTTTAATATTGCGTCAAGAGAATTGCGACATGCTTTCTCAATAAAAACTTAGTATTCATAATGAAACTTTAATTTTAAAACGTTCGCATTTATTTAGAACACTTAGTTAAAATTAGATATTTTCTTCTTTAATTAATTTTAAACATTATTCAACGAATAAGTTGCAAACTACACTCGGACGTTTTCATTTTATTTAATGTTCTTCCAATTAAATTCACCATCATAATAATAGACTCATAAAGTTGTGCAAATTCTAACAGCTAACTTTACTTATGTTTTGCTTTATTCATTAACATAACATCAATAATAGAAATTCATTTCAGCAATTAACTTTTTAATTAAAAATACAGGAAATTTGCTGAATATTTAAATAACTGTAATTACACATAATCGAAATTTTGTTCAGACTCAATTACTTTTTGTTTAAAATAATGGACTAAATAATTTTGTGTTTAAAAAGATTATTCGAGATAAAATCTTCGTGTAAATTTTGTAAATTTAAATCCATGGTCAAAAATTGTTCTATATAAATCAGTTTATAGTAAAAGTCTTGTATTCATTAAATAATATTTCAATTTCTATACGTATGTCTACATATTATTAGAATTAGTTGCACACAAAGTAATAACTTAAATCTGTTTAAGTTGTAAAGATCAAGAATTAGAAGGTAAAAAATTGAAATTAAAATTTCAATCATGTATTTATTACAATAGAATTTGTAACATATTACAAAATGTGAAAAATATATATTTTGTAATATATTACAGAATATATACAAGTTTTATAAGTAGACTTATTTTGTTTAAAAAAAACAAACAAACTAATGAAACAAGAAAAAAATATTTTGAAATATCTGTTTTTCTTTATAACTAATTTCCTTCTAACTGTAAAAATTATCGCAGAAGTATAGTTATAACTTTACTTTTAATAATACTGTATTCTTTTTTTGTATAAATAAATTCGTCGTATCATATCGCAAATAAAAATTAATAGTTATATATACCAAATGATGGAAAACTCCACATTTGAGAGAGTTAAAATTAATTGTTTAATAGTAACAATTAACGAAGTCAACAGTGTAATAAAAAAATTGTTCAAAATACAATAACACTTAACCTCAATTTTCCGAAATCGAATATACGATATCTTGCAATATTGAATTTCCAATAACCTCAATCTCTGCAATTGAAAAATTTTTGAAAATTAATTTGGCTATTAAAAAAATATTACACGATTCCATTAAAAAAAAATACTATAATGGCACTTTTCCAGTGTATCGTTGCACATGTGAGAGAAAAGGGTGTTTGAAAAAGTAGAGCTTGTTGTACCATTGAGTTTTTTTTACCATATTGTCCAATCTTCAACGAAACAGGAGTTATAACTCGCTGCATGTGAGTGTTTATCCTTGAACAATAAAACAGCAGTTTTTACTCGTTAAAACTTTTATTGCAGCGATTGTGAGCTAATATTTAATTTAATTACGCATGAAATATTATTCTTATTATTACATTTTCTCCAAATCATTGAATTTACAAAATATTTCATTTTTAATAATCCTGTAAATTAGTGTAAACAATTTCGACAAAACAATTATTAATGTTTCACATTGGTAATGACAAATTAACAAAAGATTATTAAGTCATTATAATTTATGATATTGAATAAATTGATGACTTCAATTTTAGTGTTTTTTGATAAGTTCATAATCTATGTCGAAAATAACAAGTTCAACTTTAACAATTTATTAAAATATGTAATTTACATGTTAACTATAGCAAAGGTCATCGATAACCGATTCTAATGTTATTAAATATTTAATAAAAAAATAAGGAAGGCTGTTTTTACATAACATCATTATTAAATAAATAGTAGTAGATAGTATACTGAAAAACCTTGAATTCGAATCCATTACGGTCTAAGTTTTCCGCATCGAGGATGATGGACAATTCTCTCCACGTTTCGTACTCTTCGGACTTACCGTTAGGACCGTAGACCCTCAGCTATCGGTTTCGACAGACATGCGGCATTTACCGCAATAATAAGACCGTTTTTATGACTTACTACTCAAATCGTGACGTTTCTGCTGAAAATCAGTAAACTTCTAAGCGTTATACCTCGATAAATAATAAAAATCGGGTAAATATATTAAAATATAATGAATTCGTCTTGAAAAGCACTATTGCCTGATCGAAAAAAAAATGTATAGTTCAATTTCAAGAACGAAACTTCACCATCATATCTTTTAATTTAATAACATTAAACAAATTTTGTTTACGCCAAAACATAGAGTCCCTTTTACCCTGCAATTTCCGTATAAACACTTTTTCGTGACATCCATAGTTCATGAAATATTGCGCTATCACACTTAGGCATGGACGCTCTGTACTGTATGTTATATTCGAATTGAGCGCTCAAGAGGGGTCACGTGATGTGCAGCGGCCATCTTGCATTCATACCGGGCCTTTTTTACCTTGATCACCCAGTATTTACTGTTCAATTTTATCATTTCTTTTTTCTTTTCACTTTTGCATATTATTGAATATTTATAAAAAATCATATTAAAGAAAAATCTGTTTCTTTTTTTTATTCTTCTGTTATATACTAAGCTATTTGATGTACTTAATCCTTAATTGAAATTGGATATCTATCAAAAAGAACATTTAAAACATAATGTCGCTTAACACAAAACATTAAACATAAGAATATTTTATTAATTATACTGGATTCACAAAAGAAATGAAACAATGAACGAACTTTCTACTAAATTTATTGGTAGTAAAAGATATCCTTTAATAACGTAATAAAAGAGAAATTGGTTCAATTTTACAAAAAGCATATTTTAAAATAAATTTAATAACGAATCGTTTTTTTAACGAAGACCGATTCTTTCATTAAGCTAAAGCGGTATAATATTTCATCATGTAAGCATTTAAATTAAAAGGCAAAGTTATGTGAAAAATATAACACTCGTGAAATACACGTTTACGCAATAATTTTGTAATAATGTTTAAGTATTACACATTAGTGTCAATCGTTATTTATACATTATAACTGTTAAGGTTTGTTACACATTAAGCAGTTGTAATCAAATAAAAAACTTGTGAAAAATAGACATATTTTTTGTTCAGTTAAACTTAACAAGCTCTAAAACATGATAAAGTTAACAAATATTCACATACAAGGGGTACACTAAAAGAAACCGAACTTTTTTTAAAGTTTATATATTCAAATTTTAGGCACAAACCTTCAATTCCCTTCAAAGTACTCTCCACTTGTATAATTCCATTTCATATTGTTTAAATTCATTTTTTGTAATGCTTGACAGCACCTCCGTCATTTTTTCTTCGTCTCAGCAACATCAGCAAAACGCCTTCGTTTCATACTTCTTTTCGATGAAACAAAAAAAGTCGCATAGGGCAAGGTCGGGTAAGTATGAGGATGAGGAACAGGGGTCATATCATTTTTGGTCAAGAATTGTCAGAGACATGAAAAGAAACCGTTTTGCTGATGTTGCTTAGGTGAAGGAAAAACGACGAATGCTCTGTCAAGCATCATAAAAGATGAATGTAAACAATGTGTTGAAAAATGGAATAGAAAATTAGACAAGTGTATTAATGGAAGTAGAATGTACTTTGAAGAGGATTGAAGATTCGTGTTTATTTACTACTTATGCTACTTATTTCCTATTCTGATTCTGCTTGTTTATTTAGGAATAACTGCATTGTTTCGTATTAGGTGAAGTTATGCTATATTACTGCACTTTATCACAACTTATTAACCTGATAAAATTATAAAGTAAAAGCAATATTATATAAATATTGTGTTGTTTCATATAACTAGTAAAAATACAAATAACTTGCAAAAATGAAATCATTTATGTTATTCATTGATTTTTATAAGAACTCTTATTACGCACGTGTTAGTACTATTCGACTTTATTTCAAGGACTGAACATGTAAATTACATGTAAATTATAGGTGTCGCTTAAACAAAAATAAGGTAGATCCCTTCTAAACGCAAAGATAATAATTACATTTATCCTTTTAACAACTTACTCAATCATATGTTTGTTGCATTAATGGAATGCAGTGCACACTTAACGATGTTCATAAAATTCATAATAACACAGTTCTATATGGCAGAATCAAAAGTACCCATGTGTACTATTTTAGTTTAAAAATAGGAAGCAGCGATGGTGATCAATCAATAGACCTGTTGCAATGCACCATTCCAAATGCAAATCCTATTTCTCTGAAGACATATTGTCTAGCATATAACACCACACAGTGAACAACACCACTGGGACAATTCAGGACACTTGATTAAACACAGCAGTATTTTTCTTATACTATTCTGCATTCAACCACAAATTAATAAGTTATGTTATTTTTAAACAATTAATTCTATTTAACGATAATATACTCATTTATGTAATAATAATAACAGTAAAGTTATATTAGTGACAGTAACATTAAAGGTCAATTTATTTGCAATAGTAACGATACAGCTATAACTTATTTAGCAATAGTAATAATAAATATATTTGTGTTTTATGAAGAAAGATATAAATACTGTTATTACGAACTTTAATAATCTCTTTTTATTTCTTCAATGTTTTCATGTAACTTACTTTCTTTGTTTGTTAGTTATTAATAGATGTAACACGAGGAAGTTTACATGGTAAAAAGTTGTGCCAAGAATAATCTATAAAAATGTAAAACAGATTTTACGTTTGCGATTGATTTTAATCTGGTAAAAGAAAATTAAAATTATATTCAAAATGTTATAATTCAATGCTATACTTAAATGTTATACTTCATTATTATAATTAAATCTTGTACTTAAATATTATAATTTAATTTCAAAGTAGCAATAACTATAGAATATAAGAAAAATTAAAGAATAATATAGAAAATAGAGTTATCCAAATTCTATTTCAGAATAAACAATGTTTATTAATCTTTCTTCTACTGAAAAGAAGAAGAATAAAGAGATTATTTAACTTCTTATTTAACCAGTTAAGTGTGTTTGACGACTATATCCGTTATGGAGATGTGGCAGAATTTTGTGTCATGACGACTATATCCGTCATGTTGTAAAATTTTGTTACAATTTGATATTTAAATCGTAATTTTAAAACTAAATTATATTCGTAAATTGTAATGTGTTTAAAATATTTAGAGGTCAACTCAAAATGAAATAAACAAATAAAAAGTGTAAATGATTTGAGATGGATTCATAAATTCTTGAGAGATAACTATTCATCGCTTGATTATCGCGACTGGTGCGCGCTTTGCAAAAAGATCGCCACAGTTAACTGGTTAAAACATAAGAAAAGTTATTAGAAGAATATACCAATAATTTCATATAAAAGAACAAATTTAATTTTCATATTTCATAACATGATAGCCCACAAAAAAATTAGTTTATGCAGTTGTATTCGCTATACAGTTCTGTACTAGGCAAAATAATCGGACTATCATAAATTTTCGGAAACACTTCGGATAAGAATAGATAGTAGAGTAAGGACTTGCAAGAAAATTGTTGCGCACTCCAGTGGCGGGTGCAGGGATATCCCAGATGCTTCCCAATTTTCACCAACCGAATATTGGATTGAATATCTGTGTATTTTGCAGATACGTATTTCAGGCTAAAATTTTCGATTCGAATTTCGTTTATTTCGTTTCGTGAGCTACCTACACCACATTGGTATAAAGAAGTAGCAAGCTATTCGAGGAGGATATAATATATTATGATATTATCATTTTGATTTGCGTTCGTACCTGTATCTGATAGTATAAGTGAATTAAAGCAATGTTGCATGATTTTAAAAAGTAGATAAATGGTAAACGAAGTATTTTTAACAATAAATAGAAGGTAATTTTTGTTTCTTAAATTGATATGTATATTTTCTTGTAATCGAAATTATGGAATATCTTGTTTAGACCTGAAGTTCAAGTTTTTGATTATGATTAAGTTTTTTAAATTCTCTGTATTAATAATTATATATTAACAATAATAATCATTATATATGTAATTGTGGTTTCGAATGATGAGTAATTTAAGATTCAGTACATGTATGTATATTGTCGATATTTCAGTACTGTTAATTTTCCAAATTTCTAAATTTCCAAATTCCCAATTTCCCAATCATTCAAATTCTCAAAGTCTCAAATCCCCAAATCCCCAAATTCTCTAATTCCTAAATTCCCAAATTCCCAAATTCCCAAATTTCCCAATTTCCCAATTACTCAAATTCCCAAAGTCCCAAATCCCCAAATTCTCTAATTCCTAAATTCCCAAGTTTTCCAATTTCCCAATTTCCAAATTCTCAAATTCCCAATTTCCCAATTTCCAAATTTCCCAGTCACCCAATTACTCAAATTCCCGAAGTCCCAAATCCCCAAATCCCCAAATCCCCAAATTCTCAAATTCCTAAATTCCCAAGTTTCCCAATTTCCCAATTTCCCAATTTCCCAATTTCCCAAATTCCCAAATTCCCAAATTCCCAAATGCTCTAATTCCTAAATTCCCAAATTCCCAAATTCCCAATTTCTCAAAATCCTGAATTTCTAAGTTCCCAAATTCTCAAATTTTCAAATTCCAAAATTCCCAGTTTACCACTACTGTTATTTTGATCTGACTTCCCAGATAAATGACAAAAATGTGAATTACCATTTTGCATTTACACCTATACTTTGCAAAAAGAAATAATTCTTCAACACAAAACTAAAGAAAACCTATTTAAAAAATATTATTAAATAATTTCTAGACAAATTCGACAAAAACATGAAGTATCTGAAGAACTTCATTCCACGATTTTACCGATAGATATACTCATGCTTTCAGAGCCAGTATACGTCTGAACATGGTAATATTCCGCACATTTTGCATAAAGTATAGGGACTCGATAAAAAACCACTCTAAAATTCCACCGTTGTGTAAAGCACCTCATGCTACACATGCAGTAATGCAGGTTTACGAATAGATCAATCACTATATGAAAGTTTGTAGAGAGCCTTAAACTTCCATCTCCCAGTAACAATATGGAAGTTGCTCGTTAGTAAATGAATAAACTGTAACAATACAATGTTATAACAAGAAATACATTTCGTGTGAAAAGTAACAAAAAGTCACGTACGTATCATAAACCCAACTTACGTTAGAATTTTCAGCTTGAACGGCTTCCCAACACTATTCTGTGATCCTTTGGGAGGAATCAGATGGCATTGCAACTGTACACGTTCTTAGAACGTGATAGAAAGTTAGCACCTCGTTACAACTTTAGTAAATACTGTCGAGAAAATGTTTTTAAGAAGGTTACTTAATAATGTTTGACCACATGTAAGTCATTAAGGGCCCACTGTAGTGACCAAATACTCTAAGTGTGATTTTGAGTGGCTTGGAAAATTAACTTCAAGCAATCTTTGTTTATCTTACGTTGTTTTGGACAGGAGAGATACATAGTAGACATTTGGTTTCAAAAAATGTGTAAAAGTGCGATTTCCTTTTGCCAGGGTTTTGAAGCCAAGAAGTAATATTTCGTCATGATTTCTTTCCCAAAATATTTCTTGTATAATTCTGCAGTGCCGTAAAGAGAGTTTGCAATTTTACCATCAAAATTCACGAGAAGGAAACATGCTTTTATAGAAGAAATTTGTTCATGTCCCATTTTTCCAAAAAGAGCTCTTTACTGCACTGAAGAATTATACAAAGAATATTTTGGAAAAGAAATTATTACAAAATATTGCTTCCTGACTTCAAACTCTTGGCAAAACGACGTTGCGTTTTGACCCATTTCTAAAAACCAAATATCTATTGTCCTTATCTCTCCATTCCAGACCAATACACTATAAAGTAAACAACGATCGCAGATTATTAATTTTTTGTCAGTCTTCAAAAATTACCAAAAGTAATGTTTTTAACATGAAATTTGGGATGTTAACCCTTTTGATTAACGCCCGCACTACCGCCCTTCTTTATCCCTTTTACAGCAATAAGGATAATTAAACATAAGCCACAAGTACCCCTTTGAATTAAATATGATTGATGATAAGAAATATTATGAATGAGATTCCAGTTGAATGTTGCTCCGTTATGTCAACGCTAATTGAACATACGAGTGATAGTCAACTTGACGGTTTTTAACTCTGAATATGTCTGTTCGTTATAGACTGAAGTAATCTTATGATTGTCTGAACTTGTTCTCTTTTCGGTTTCTTGTAAACCTATTCACCTCTCTGCTCTGTCCAATCTAATTAACGAACGAGCTTCCGGGAGGTGGTCTAGCATGAATGTCATCAAAAAATGTAATAGGCTAATTCTAAACGGCTGTAGACACTTCCCTTGTATGCCCGCCATAAATCCTGCTGCTGTGGTGCACGTGGTAACTGGTATATGGTTCAAGTCCAATACGTTGGGAACCCATGTCCTTGAAGTATGCTTACCGAGAGGACCCCTTGATAGGTCTCATCTCTGACTTCGTGGAAAGCACCACAGGAGGTTCGTTGAAGACGCGAGACAGAGATTCAGAGACGGTGCAAGCCAGTTCAGAATTGTGAAAATAAATTAGACGTAAGTCGGATTTCTATATATAATGAACAAAGACAACGATTACAGAGGTTACTTTGAGAAAAATAAATGGACTGTAAATGAGTGAACATTATTTGTTGTTCTAACTTATATATTTTGTGACATCGCGGAACAAGTAATACTCGGAGTATTTGGTCATCAGAGTTAACTTAAGGCGTACAGAAACAGGTTGAATACTGACGTTGGTAGTGCCCTACTTTATTCATAGCATAAAATCAGTCGCATTGCTTGAAAACATTGTAAAAGCGTGTAAAAAGCGATTAAGATGTTAGAGTAACTAAGTTTTTATGCGAACCATTTCCATGAATGGCGATTGCCGAATGACACGCGAAAAAGGAGTTCGTAAAGTTCGTATCATAAAGCGATCCTCCATTTTATAAAGAAACTCGAGTTACGCGCGCGATTTTGAATAAGGCATATACCGAGTTCTCTCTTTGACTTTCATTCGCTGCTTGTTAGAGGCAGAAATTTACATTCCTTACCGCTAAAATAATTAGAGGATGTTCATAGAAATATTAATCTTCTTTTACTGTTCTTTAAAAGTTTTTGCTCCATTTCCATATAGTATGAAATACAAAATTCAATGGCCTAAGTATTTGCTCTTATTTTCTATGTCCCTCTTTTACCTTTTATCTAACTTCGTGAACGTATCGTTAGTTTAAAAAGAATTTTGTCACTCTCTGTCTTAGTGACATTTCGGTCATTGTTGTGGTCCTCTTCGCATTATTCAATTTTATTACTGAATATATTTTATTATCTAAATATTATGTTGTGAAATTATCGCTTACTTGTAATAATACTTACATTATAAATTTATTTCTAAATTTAAGACATTGTTTTTATGAAAGGAAGAGTTAAATATTATACAAATTGTGTAATATTTAATTATAATTTAAAATATAATTTTAGATTATAATTTAATTCAGTAATGTAATTTAGATATTGGACACTCTTTTTCAAATTTTTCTTTCTGCAGCATTCAATAATCCCTTTCTATAAATTTTTACATGCTGAATGCGAATCTAGGAACTGTTCGTTTATTTTAATTTTGTTAAATAACTTTTATAGATTTATTATACCAATTCATTAATTTTATTAATTTTATCGTTGATAATCAGTTTTTTATAATATTCACTTCTTTTAGGATCGTTTCGTTTGAATTAGGTCAAAATAATAAAAAAGCACCGGAACAAGTAAAAACTGGGACCAAGATAAAAGTTTTGTTCAACATTAAAGAGCTGTAAAAATGTATTTTCCATTCTGCATATTTTATACACTTAATGCATATCTTGTACATATTGCATGCTTCGAACATATTTCATATTGTATATCTGGCTTATTAATCTAATATGCAAGTTCTATTATGTGCCGTTTTTAGTTTACACGCTACATAACACCAAAATATGAGCAAGAAAGAACTATTAATTAGTGAAAAAAAGGTATGATTCCTTTCTTTATTATGAAAGGAAAGTGTGATTCCTTTCTTTATTATGTACAATTTCTTTTTACTGTCCCGTCTGTAATATTGAAATGTTTCTTGAATTAATCAACAGCAAAATTATTAAACCAATCAAATGATCGATTGTGATTTCTTATTTTAAATTACAGAATTTTATTGAATTTATGTTACGGAATTTATTAAACTTAGATAAGTGTACTGATTTTGTTGAGCGACATATTGGCGACATGGGTAAAGTTTGGAAAGATTATTAAAAAGGGAACAGTAATTAAATAATTTTTCGTGAAAATGCTCTGGTGACAGCATTATTTCTAGCTGTACCAGGCAAACAGTTGTGTGTTTAGATAATATGTTTTAAAACTACTTTTATCAAAAAGTATTAAGTTGATTCCTCAATTCCAGATTTCATTTAATGCTGAACAATTTTTAAATAACAGCTATGGATTACGCGTCATTCGAATTTTAATATAAAGATTTTTATGAAAGCATTATGAAGTGCCTAGGTAACAGAAGTGAGCGTTTCCGATATATGTTACTTTATGAATTTAATCGCGGTTTTAAAGCCGCTGAGGCTGCCCGCAACACGTGTGCCGTTTACGGAAGAGGTGTGTTGCCGACAGAGCAGCATAAAAATGGTTTTCACAATTCTAAGAGAACAAGTTTGCCATAAATTACATTCTAGTGAGTTACATTCTACTGTGCTATGTAAATTCAATGAGCACGGTTTGGAAACTCTTATTTCATCGATGATACCAATTCGTGAGTTAAATAAAAAATACGTTAAATTTTGTTTCACGAAAATATGAAATTGCTAAAATAGCTCGAAAATTTATTTGTAAGGAATAACCGGTAATTATATAGATTTTTAAAATAAAGTTTAGAAAATAATTCGTGAATATGAATAAATCTTTTTTTATGACTTTTTAACTATGTAATAAATGAACATTATTAACGAAAATTTCTAGTGAGTGAACAATATGTCGGATGATTATGGAAGTAGTATAAGTCAAAATTTTCAACAATTTAATTAAATAAACATTATTAACCAAAATTTCTGTTGAGTGCACAATATGTTGGATGATCGTGGAAGTAAATGGAAGAATATATAAGTCCAAATTAAATTATGCTATAGATTGTTCGAGCGCGATCTAATTTTTGACGGGGACTAAGGGTTCCCGTGACGAAAAGCAGCTTCTGTTGGGACTCTTAGTTTCGCCTTGGGTCCAACTTTCACCCACCCTGGCTTCCCCTTCCACAGGGAAGCGCACTAAGAGCGCACTGGAAGGGAAGGTCGAAAAGAAAAGAATATTTTTCAGTTCGTCAGTTCAGCAAAAATAGTCAACCAGATTAGTTGGTTCAAATTAGTTACTTCAAACAACACAGAGAGATTATAATAAAAACTCCACGCACACACAACTACATCATCTATACACAACACCACATACTAAGGCAAATAAATAATTTTCCAAGAATCAGCTTGGATTTCAGTTTTTCCCAATTCATCTATTGGGTGGTCCTTCAAGCATTAGATGGCACTACTGTACAATACTTTAGGAGCATCAAAATTCCCTGCCAATAGACTTTGGTAGCAATTTGACGACAAGAAGTTGTCATCAACGTCGATCATTGAATCGATAAAAAACAGTATATTGGTATAGTTTTTGATAATTTATACACGTAGAATCACGTTAAGAGCACCATAACTCATCGTTAACCACAATACTTGTCACTGACGTCAGTCACCCTGAAATAAAAAATAATCGTGTTTGGTATCGTTTCCGATAGTTTCAATCGTTTGAAATAACTTTAAAATATCTACATTTTATTTTTGTTCCACCTATACACAGTAGACACTTTAAATTTGAAATGTACATTCGAATTTGTGTGAGGCACCTGGGGCGTAGACTCACTAATGTCAAGCTGTGTTAAACAGTTATAAGAACTCTTGAGGTTTTCATATTCTGAAGAACGGCACGTTAGCAGGTTCTGTATGCAACGATCGACGAGAAAATATTCTTAACGTTTCGCCAGCATTGCAACTAGCTTCATCAAGGGTCTGAGAACGTACTGACTCTTAATGAGTTTGCTTTTGCATTGCAGTATGACCCACGTCCTTTGTTTAGTGAGTTCAGGTTACACTTAGCTGGTTTTATTGTTCATACATAATAACAATTAAGAGTGCGAGTGAAAAAGTTAGCTTTTTTAAGATTTATATTGCCACTTTGAAAACGTAAATATTTAATGTACAGTTTTTGCGATAATATGGATGAGTGTTTTCACCGCTCAGTAAAAATTTAAAAAAAATAGAGGATCAAAAAGTTGTACTATATTTTACTAGCACTACGTATTGAAATTCACTGTATGCGACATAATTTGTTACATAGTAGATATAATTTACAAATCATGAATAACTATTTTCAGATAACTTCTTTTTACAACTATCAATTTGATATTAATTCAATCAAAATTATACCAAGAATTGTAATAACGGAACCAATTTTTACTTTTCTTAAGAGGCAAGTATAAAGGTGAATATTAATATTACTTTCATTAAGATTCTCAAAGTAATACCATTTGTTCTTTAAGATTTGTATTGTAAACTGATATTGCACTCTTCATACCTGTTACTTATAGTTTTATTTATGTATCAAACTATTTAAGTGTGGAGAATATTGGTAAAGTACAATAGAGAATTTAATTAATTAAAGTACTTAATATTTAAAAAATAATTTAATAAAAGAGTAATGTACATACGCGTGTTTTCCATGATCAAAAATATGCGAATTTTTCTTTACTGTATATATACAGGATACATACAAATGTGTTAATAATCTGTACGAGAAAAGAGCATAGCTAACGGTCATTTATCCAGCAGATATTTATCCAGCGGTAAATTCTATCTGTCTTCTATATCATTTAACCATTCGGTTAACCATAAATGGTTGTCATGCTTATAAATATGTTAAGACTCAAATATTAAACTTCGAATATCTTATCAAATAGACTATATTAATATTAACTGCATTACATTCTTCTGATAATAAATTTTAAGAGGATAAAATAGTAATAAATCAAAAAGATCCAAAAGACAAAAACTGTAAACAAAAGCAATATTATAACAAGGAAACATAAAATATCTTGTCTGCTGGTTGTTTTTAATTATTACAGAAAATATTTCAAAGAAGACATGAATAAAATATATGTATATATTGAAACTATAATCAGATGCAGATTAAAATATTAATACAAATTCTTTAAAATTGTTTAAAAAATCAAAATCGATAACTGTTTGGAATTCCTGATTCTATCCTAATTTTTGGGCAAATACTTCAATATAATTTTTATACCGAGCGCCTCTTGATAAAAGACCAAACATTGGAACTGTGGTTTATGCAGGGTGGCGCTTCAGCTCATTTTGCACTCAGCACTCGACAACATTTAAATAGGATCTTCGGTGAAAGATGGATTGGACGGAGTGAACCAGTCTGATGGCCCCTTCGATCTCCTGATTTAAATCTCTCGGGTTCCTTTTTTATAGGAACTCCTTAAAGAGCATGGTACACCTCTTCAACGAAAAATGACATAGAAGAATTATATCAATGAACTCCGAATGGACGTTAAATAACGAGCATAATGGCGGATATTTTTATTGAAATGTTATGATATAATATGCTTTATACGCTGCATATTACTTTTTAATAATAATACATAATTAATTAATAATAATAATAGTAATATTGCAAAATTTATTTACAATTAGTATCTCAAATTTCGTTTAAAATTAAAAAATTGAATTTTAATTTTGAATTGAATACTACTATAATATACTGTAAATTATAAACAGATTTTCTGTTTTATCTTTAACAGATAAATTCTAATTATCTGTTTGAAGGTTTTACAATAAAGGATTGCAGTTAATTTTTAATTGCACGAGATTCCACTGAAAATAAATTTCAGTCTTTAATTAAATGAGAATGGATTAAAAATTACTATTCTTAGCTGGAACAGTTTCAATGAACGATTGAAAGTGGATCGTTGATCGAAAAAAATTCACAATTGAAATTAACTTTTAATTCTTGATTTGAAAAGTTTGAGCTAGAAAATAAACTTTAAATTTTAATTCGAACATCATTTATTCAGCAATGAACAATTTAATTCTAAGTTAACAGATTACTCACAAGTGAAGCTTGTTTATCGATAAAATAAACTAATGAAAGTCCTTATATTTTTATAAAGAAATCTTTTGAGAATAATTTGACCATACTGTAAGCCTAACTTTTTCATCGATTTCGATCTCATGTAAACTCTTTCATCTATCTCTCTCCTGCTTTCCAGATCTATCGTACTATCACCTTTCTTTCGTTCCCTCGATTCCTTTTCCCTTCATAGCCTCTAGGATTTCTTTCATCGAAGATTAAAGATTCCTGACCCGAATCCCACGGCAAAGGATTATACGAAAGATATTACCGTCATCGTCCATTTTTTTCTTTTCTTGTCACCTTCTTTTTTCTACATCCACTCTTTCCCCTCCATTTTCCTTCCATCGATGACTTTGATGCTTTAGCCTTTAGTTCCTGTGTGGATTCTTTACCGGATTTCACGCATAAATACACGACTAAATGATGTAAAATTGCGTTTTCGTGCATGAACCATTTCTGATTTGCTCTTAAACGTTCAATATATTTAA
Source organism: Megachile rotundata (assembly GCF_050947335.1). Lineage (NCBI taxonomy): Eukaryota > Metazoa > Arthropoda > Insecta > Hymenoptera > Megachilidae > Megachile > Megachile rotundata. The sequence continues at coordinate 4,484,031 of NC_134995.1, forward strand.
TATTATAGAAATAGCGTTAGTACAGTGGATAACAAATGTAAGGAAATAGAGTTTGCAATAAACGTTTATTCGAAGCAAATATTTGACTTTAAAATAAATTACATATTAAAATTACAAATTACAAATTACATATTAAATTACAAATTGCATATTAAATTACATATTGAAATTACAAATTTTGATAAAAGACGATGAGAAAATCTTTTAATTAGTAATCTACTTGTCAGAAAAATAAGAATTCGTAACGCACAATAAATGCTCCAAAAATAAGTAAACAGATCTACATGTTACGAAATTAAATAAACATAACATGTTCCACAAATAGGTAAACATAATATTATATTACTCGACAACTTTTGACCTCTTGGAATCTTTAATAAACGACTCTCAGTTCTTTTGATGCTGAATATAAATTCATAAATCGATTTTTAATGGGTATAAAGAAAATCAAATTTGTAGAGAAATTGTAAATTGATAATTTTTCAAATTCATGAATTAATGATTGTATATATTAAAATCACTTAAGTACTAAGAATTATTTTAACATTGTAATCATTTTAATATGTTTAAATAACTGATGTAAAAATTGATGTTTGCTAATATTTTTCAATTTCGAAAATTAAGAGTCTAAGAATTTACCATACAAAATCCAAATAAATTGAAAGAAAAGAGAAAATGTATTTATGTACTTTCTTTTGAAACATGTATTTGACAATTATCATATGTTTTTACTTTCTCTACAAATTATTACTTAATAACAATTCTATTAGCATAGGTATGTAGCTTTTTAATATAATTAAATATTAAATATTAAAATTATTATATTATTATATAAAATATTCAGTATTTAATGAATGATATAAGCTTCAGGTGTTTACATATTTTTAATAGAGACTGTGGAAGTTAGAAATAAATTTAAAAAAATAAAAGAAGATAGATAAATCAGTGAGTATAATCCTTCTCTTCCTTGGCAAAGATGAACATGCAAAGTACCTTAGTTAATTCTGCAATTTGAAGTAAGAAGTCTGAAATCCGTCATTTTTACGAGTTTACTTGCTGTAGTATTAAACAAAGTACTTTTTTTATTAAGTATTAACGCGTTCTCGGTTACACATTTCGTACAGACATTTACACCAGCGGTTTTAGGGTAACGAGTTTCATCATACTTTACAAACTTCTTTCGTTTCTTCATGAGAACGTTATTTTTTACTATAATAGATTATACGAGGAAATATAAAAAAATAAGTACAGTACAACCATAAAAACAACGTTATTTTATTTTATGAACTAAACGTCTCTTACTAATCATCGTTCATGATATTCTGACGATACAACACGAAAGAAATTCCTCTAAATGAAACAAAAATAACAAATTCTTTTTTTCAACTTCTTTTTTTTTTATGTTCACTTCTTTGTGTGATTTCTGAGCTTTATAGAACTTTTAAATATTTTTTAAGATGACGCTATCTACTTGCTAGTAGCATGTATCATACATCACATTTACATGCATCACATTTCTTCTTTCAGTTGTTGTAACATACAATTGTTGAGCAAACGGAGTAATCGTGTGTGAGCTAATTACTGTATTTTAAGCGTAATTGAACATTGTTAATTAACAAATACTTTGCAGTTTATTCATTGATCCATAGTTCTATCTTATACAAATTACATACATCAGCAAACCTTGATTATCGAACGGTATAAACTTAATTACAGTCGGTTAAAAGGACTTCTTATTTAAATAATTCATTTATTTGTATACTTATTTCTATCACGACTTGTAACTAACTTGTAAAAATCAGTTACTAAGATAATTTATTTAAATAATATTTTTAATCGTTGTATATGTGAATGTAAACGTGAATTTAAACGTAACATAAACCGATAAATAAAAATTTACAAAATAAGAACAGCCTGTATTTTCAATAATCTTTTAATGTGATATCAAGTACATTGTTCTGAGTATTATAAAAATTATTTTATGAAAGTATTATGAAAGCATGGAGATTGTGATAGATTAGGTTTGAATTAGATCCATAAATTTTTATTATATCAATGTAAATTACAGTGTTACTTACATATTTATATAAATAATAAAATATATTTAATGTGTTATTAAAATGGTGTTATGAAGATTTTATTGCAAACTTAACATGTCTTCTATTTTCGAAAGACGTTTACATTTTTATATTTATTTATCACTTATTTTATTGAACACAATTTTATAATACAATTACAATTACAAACACAATTTACAATTTTAACATTTTATAAATTACAAACAAGTGTCTTATATATATGAAAGTTTATTCATTAAAAAGTAGTTACATTATTACAATTACAAACACAATTTATAATTTTATCATTTTATAAATGACAAACAAGTGTCTTATATATATGAAAGTTTATTAATTAAAAAGTTGTTACACATAAAAATTGTTTATTATGTTTACTGAAAATAAAATTACTGACTGAAAGAATTTTAGGGTGCCACTCTAATATTGTCAAAGTCAGCACTCTAAAAAGCGCTGAGTAATGCGTCTCACACTATACCCTTGTCTCGAAAAAAATCGAATGTAACCCAAACACATTCCTGACTAAATTAAAATTAAATTTCGATTAAGTACACTTAATTAAATGAAAATGGTGGTAGGAAAATTATGCAAAGTTTTTTTAATAACTAAAATCACAAAATTGTTTAGGGTGACGTAAAATATTAAAAGGAGTGATTCCCTTGTTATAAATATTTGTTCATATTTTCAAACACTTAGGAAAATGCATTTTTTAGGAACATTTCCTCAGTTAATATAATTTTAAAATAGCCTATCTATAGGCTCCGTTATTTATGCAAATATCTGACTTTATGGGAGATGTATTAATCAGTGTTCATGAAAATAATATGAAACAACGTGCTAAAATTCGTTTTATTATAGTATTTTATTTAATTTATGTATTTACAGGGTAAGCCTCTGTACACACAAAAATATATTATAAGACAACAAGATTTAATATATTTTCCAGTCTTACAATCATTTAGAACAAATAAAACAAAAATAAAAATTTAAAAAAGAGAAATGATGGAGCGAAGAAAGACAAAATAACAAAACTGTATAAAACATACATTTGCATCAAACATAAAAACAGTATCGATTTTCCTTATTCATTTTAACACATTATCATTATTTCAGTTTATATTTATGTTTGATATATTAATTTACAATTCCATTTTGTTTAATTTGTATTTTGTAAAGGTGGATATATAACGTTGATTTAAAAAAAAAAGATCTGAACGCATATTTGAAAATTATTTATTTTTTATCACAAAATTATTACGCTACAATAAATTTTATATTACATAAAAATTAATTCATATTTTTGTATTTATATTATTTCGTATTATATTTATTTTGTTATTTTATTATAAAAATACTGCTATCGAAATTCAGGACAATTATATTGAAATTCAAATTAATTCTGTAGCAAATGAAATTTTAGTATTTTACATTAATTCGTTAAAAACAGTTGGTTTGTTATTCCATTCTGAAGATTAATATTCACACAAAAAGAATTTTAGCGCCATCTGAGGTCATATCTGGCTTGTTAGATCGGAATGACAGACATTTTTCTATCACTCCCTTGAGAGTGACTAACGAATACTTCCGACATTATAAACTACACAGTAATGGTTTCACTGCTTTTTTTCTTATAACGATTTTGTACAAAGTAAATTATCCGTATTTGTACAATGATGCAAGTTACTGTAAATTGATACAATAATTAATTCTGGGACTATTTAAATTATGATAACACGACTAATTATGACTATTTAATTATGATACGAGATCAATATACAATGTAATAAACTACAATTACAATATAAGAATACTTTTAATAAGGACATTTTCCTTCCTTGTTAAGTTTCGGTTCCTTATTAATAATTTCTTACCAAAAGAATTAATTTCTTCAAGAAAGAATAAATTTATTAAAAAAAAATAAACATATTTTAACAAAAGTAAGCCTCTCCTTTTTACATATAACATTTTAACATTCTAAGAACGAATCCAGCAGCAGAATTTGTATACCGCATTACATTTCTCAGGAGACTTAACCTCAACGTACAAAAAATGGTCACACTCCAGATTACATTAATTTAAACAGTACTAAAAAATTTCTTTGCCTATTTCTATTCACAACGTTGATTAGTATTATCACTTCTTTTTAAAATTCATTTTTTATTCGTTCCAATCCAAACATTTTTCTGAGAAATGTGGTATTTTAATCGTATGTAAATTGAAATGCTTATGCAGTTTTAAAATAAGTATTCTGACAGAAAAAGGTAAAATTAGAATTATTTTCACGAAAATTTATGTATGAAAATTCTTTGACTGGCAAATTTTTTGAAATTCAAATGACGATAGAATTGAAAAAAATAACTTTCAAGAAAATTTAAGCGTCATTTTCGTGAAAATAACTGAATCAACGAATTCACTAAAATTCGAAATAGTTGTCCCAAATTTGTAAAGTTTTATATTTTCATAAAAATAAATAAGGTGAAGTGGGATAAGTGCAGACTGGTTTTTGTAAAGTTTATATTTAAACGTAAGTATTTTCAGTCTGATATGTAAATACTTAACGCTGTCGATATCGATTGCTTTGCACAATTACTACTATTTAATTAATATTAACTAGGACCTTAATTTTCCTTGTACATTTTGATTTTGATAGGAAATTTTTTAAAATGTCAACTACTCTGCACTTTCCCTGAAAGTGGGGTAAGAGCGTAACTTGAAGTTAAATACTTTGAAACTTTATTTCATGTGCAATGGGACAAGAGCAGAATTATTAACAAATCTGCTGTAAAATGCTTTTTATTGCATTATGCAACTACTCTATACTGCAAACAAGTACTCTTAGCTGAAATATCAAAGGGGATATAGTGAAACAAAACAAGGAAACAAACATACTAAATGGAGAAATTTTGTTTATATTGTAATAAAAATAGCCTGTATGCACACTTGCCCCGTTTATGAACTTACCCAACTTCACCTTGTATAGATTGTTCGAGATAGTTCATAAACCGTTCTGTATTTGCATTCACCGTAATAAACTAACCATTTTGAATTTTAAAGATTTCACAATTTCTAACTTTGACAGTGTTTAAAGTAATGCAACTTAACATATGGTGCAAAATAATTTTTAACGCGCTTCAAATTAGAATATCTGGGAAACTTTAGGTTCTACAGAAATTCTACTTTTGAATTTATTTTTCAAAAAAATATTTGATCACCTACTATTAAAACTGTCCGGGTTTTACAATTTCTTAAAAATTTGCACTAAAAACCGTCCGCCATTTTGAATGTCAGTAAACTATTAGCGAATTCTTATTTACTTCAGAAACACAGATTTTCTTAAAAAAGATTCTAATTTCGTACCTTTATGTTAGAACATTTCAAAATCGCGGAAGCATTCAAATTCACATACGCTTAAGGTGCCATATCCTTGAGAGAAAAAATTCACAGTGAAGTAATAAAAAAAGAATTTTGAACAGGAGTAGTAGTACTAAACGATGCCATGAATAGAAATGAGCGAAGAAATTTTCTTTATCACTGAGGTAATATAACCTGCGATGAGACCAAAAACAGTTTTTCTTGCACTTTCAGGTTAGGATACCTTGGAAATCTTAGGTAACACAGAAATTCCACTGTCGAATTCGTTCTCATGGTAAAATACATAAAAGTATTAATCTGACCTCTGGTAAAATACGTTTATTTTGTTTGTGATTTTGTTACCAAGTAACTTCTTTTTGTAACTACCACAATCATGTTTAATATTTTTAAAACTCCAGAGACGGAAATAGCATATTATGGAGTAAAATTAAATAATGTTAGATGCATATTTTTACAGAAAGAAATATAATTCATTATAACATAGAAATTATATAGAAATTATATAGAAAGATTATATAGAAATATAATCCATTAGAATATAATGGAGGGTGATTTGAATATTTGTTCTATAGCAAGTAATCTGATACACTGAAATAGCTCATTTCAAACTGGAGTACTTGAACTTACAGTCTTAAAGAACCAATATATTAAAAATTTTATAGAGAATAAGTAGTTGCATCGTGCAGAGTTCTGTCATAAAAGAACCATTAATTTGATGCACTGATAAAAAATGCTCGAATCTAATTTTAGAATATTTTCTACCTGACATTTCATTTCATCTCGTGACATGTTGTTTTTACCTTTGACCCCTTAAAACATATTCAAGACAAATTTCAGTTACATGGAACAACTTATATAACAATTATTTACAGTGTACGTTTGCTTAATGCAATCTTGTTTCATGCACGGTAACAATGACCCTGGCTCACACATCGGATATCTTATTTTGTCAACTAGCAGTCGCACGATTTATGAAAAGAGCGAGCATGTGATTGGCCTTGGTTTATTGTTGTGTATTATTATTTATTATTCCTGGAAATTTAGGCGATTAAAATTCTGTATCGTGTATTAAGCAAGCGTTCATTGTATTTATCGTTGGATTCAGTTGTTAGATGATATCAATGTAATATTAGACCTAAAATCAATCTAATCTTTGCCTTAAAATCAATCTAATATTAGGCCTAAAATCAATCTAATATTAAGCCTAAGATCAGTTTAATATTAGACCTAGGATCAACCTAATATTAGGCCTAAGATCAACCTGATATTAGACTTAAGATCAATTTGATATTGTTAGTAAAATAATCGATCACCTATGTCGACTCATACATTTAAACAAAATCAATATTAATTTACTTTGCTAATTAGATGTTCTTCTTCTCATTATTATGAACAATTCTAATGTAATTTCTCGTAAACGCAGCTTCATCAGCAAATGCATGTAAACTGTGGATTTAGTGCATGCTTTGTGATGATCTATCGTGAAAACTTCGGTCTGTCTGGATAGTCTTATGGAAAGAGGGTTTTCATTCATTGAATGTGGTGCGGATCTAACAACTGTTCATGAAGAACTCTCCAGATCCTTAGCGTTATAGAACATCGACTATCGGATTAGATGGGTTATCTGACGTTTCAAAGGACCGTTCAAGACAAGGTTACAATCGACGCTTTATGCATCGGATGACTGATTCTTCTAAAAATTGTTCACGTAGTTGAACAATGATAATTATTTCTAATTACATCTGATATAGATATCAAAGTATACTTAGGTTTCCTTTAAATCACACTATAATATTTCAAGTGTACTGATTTTTTAAAAACAGTAATCCTAGGTCTTTGAACAAAATTATGCAGGGAACTAGAGAACTTAGAGAATTTTTAAATGAATTTTGGAAAACTTCAATATATTAATAAATAAATAATAATAAATAAATAAATATGTCAATATATCAATATATTAATAATTAAAATCTATATTTTTAATTTTTATACTTTGTACATTTTTATGTGTAAAAATATACCTTTTCAATCTAGTACGATACCAATTTTTCTTTAATTAATTTAATATGTTTTCCTCGAATACGGTTAAAAATTTGAAAATTAATTCATCACAAAATGCACTGTAGATTTTTAATTTAAAATTGCATTTACTTCTGATTTTTATTATTGTCCAATTTTTAAGCGAAATTTTCATTACGTAAATTTCAATGAAATTGAATTCAGCACAAAACATTCTCTTCTCTAGTAAAAGATATCGAGATATCTCACTGCAAAGTTCTCTTATTGCTTATAAAGCCATTGTGCGAGCAAGAAGGTCGTAGAATGGACACCTAAAGTGTAAAACTCCGTGTTCTTAGTCGGATATTTCTCCTTTTATGCGGTTATAGGGTTTCTTAATTACAGCAATATGACATTTGTCTAAGATGCATTGTCTAGCCAACAATTGTCTAAAGCACGGCGATGTTCCTTGTTATGAAGTGTGGAGTTAATTGAAAAAATAGATAATATGTCGTTTATTCATTTGAAAGCAATACACGCGAGATCACTTACATTAACGTTTTATTTTTCATATAAACCTTTAGTTATTTATTTTTCAAATTATTAAAATCTTTTCTCTTTTACCTTTCACGTGTTATGTTACTATCAAATACGCAGTTTTTGATCAGTTTGCATAAATACTTACCTATAGTGTAATAAATCTAAAAAGATAGAAATTTATTTAGGAGTATTATGATATATAGTGCTATTCTGCAATTTCTACATAAAATTTGATAGATTGTATTTGATTATATTCTAATACGGAGTATAGAAGTAAGGCTCTTTACTACGTCTATATTTCCGCCATTTTGTTTTTGTTGGATATACGTAGCAAGTATAAGTGAATTTTCAAGCGTTTCAAAACAGTAGCATACTTACAGGAAGTAAAACTGTAGTGTAACGTATATAATAAATATCAGTAGTAATTACAATATTAATTTTCCAATACAAATTCAACTTTATCCTATGAACTCTCACTACAATCTGTTTACCTGTTCATTTATTTAATTTGTCCCCTGCGAATTATTTCTCAAAATCACTATACTTACGCATTTACCTTTGACACATTCATTCTTCCAATCAGTTTCTTATATTTACTCTTACATTTCTCCCATTTATGGTTAAAAAGAACCACGACAATTTTAAGTGATCCAAAACTTGCTTCTACGATCACTCCTATTAGCGTGATGTATTTCTACAAAAATCTATCATGCATTTTATGTAAAATTATTTTACTTACATAATTATAAATAATTGCTATTTGGAGATGTGTTTGCAAAACGAAGACAAATAGCGTTAAAAATGCATACTTGTTGAGAATAGAAAGAGTAACTGAAAGGATATTTAACGAATTCAGCAAAGCACTCAAAGTGTTGAAATTCTAAATTCTTTTTTCCTAATAACCGTACATATTCGATATAGGTATTTCAGAAAAATCGATATTCAATATACGTACATATCTACATCTATTAAGATACGAGTACCTGTGGATTTGGGTCGTATCCATGAAAGCTTCTGTACCCTGACGTGCAAAAGCTTCCGGCGGTCCTTCAAAAAAGAATAACATTTTTAAAACTGGACTAAGTGACATCAATCGTTTAGCAACCGAAAGAACTTCTGTAGATGATGTTTTTGTGCTTTTAGTGTTCTCTAAATATTGCAATTGATGGGAGTAGCTAAGAAAAAAGTCAAAGGCAATTTTCAATACTTTTTTATCATGTACAGAATATTTCATAGTAAGTTGCTTAAACTAATCGTCTCTCATTTTTAAATGCGTACATTTAATAAAATAATGCAATTTGTTTTTAACAAATATGAAATAACAGTTTTCAATGAATACATACACGTTGTAGTAAAATGATTTTGTGTACGTTTCTTTCGTAGATTTAATAAAATGAGGAATTGGCGATAAATGTTTTCAGGAAAATTCAATTCTTTATCGAAAACTATACGACATCTTTTTAAAATCATTTTTTATGATGCTTTCTGTTATATTTTTAATTACTCCAAATACGTCGATCACTATTTTGTGTGAAATGAATAATTGTGTAGTTCATATCTACACCTTTCAATACTCTTCAAATATTTATTGCATTCTAATAGTGTACAATAAACTTATCGATAATTCTGCTTAAATAATCGAGAAGATACGAATAATGTGAAAAGGGTTTAAAAACTTGATTGACATCGTAACGAACGTACATAAATTAGAAATTTTTGCGTTAAGGAGTATTTTCGTTTGCAGCTGTATGCGTCCCAAATTTGCTGAGCAATTCTCTATAAATATTGTTATAGACTTTTCGACTAAAAAAGAAACACTGAATAAGTTATACGTTTCCTTCCGTCGTGAGATCACTAATTTTGACGCGAATGATCATGTTACTGTTAAAGCTAGATAACTGAGGCTCCTTAAGTAAGGTGAATGTCCCACTGGTCGAAAGGTTAACAAGCAGTTAACATATTTGCAATTTCCTTTCTATTTAGGCAATATAAAATTATAACTACATAACTTTCGTGAAATTAAAATTTCTACATTCAGATGAAATAATAAGAACCTACATTTTTAATAATATAATTTTAAAAGAATTACGATTTGAAAATGTTCATATAGCTCAATAATTAAATAATATTCATGACACGTCGTAGTTATTAATTATTAAAACTTCAAATATTATTAATATGTACAAATGTAACTGTTAATTATGTCAATATGTACGTACAAATTAAACTATTAAATATGTAAACATGTATTAATTCAATTATGTTCATCGCTTAATAAAAAAAAATTAAGATGGTAATATTTTGTGGAATGAAAATATTTTGTTTGCAATAAATTCGTTTAATACAGTGAATTTTTTCTCCAGAATTAATTTTAGGGCATAAAACTTTTCACTGGTAACTTGTAACAAAATGCGTGGTTTAAAAGCTTTCACTGCTATACAAACATTTTCTTGTGTACAATCTTCTTCCTTCTTCTTTTCCTTCGGTATTTTGAAGAATTTATGTGACTTTATAATGTAAGCAAAATGATTAAAAGTAGATTACAAAATTTTAGGTTATGTTGATATTGTGACGAGTTTAAGAATAAATAGTATTATATTTTTGTGTAATTATTGTTAACATAAATATCTGGAATTCACAACATATTTTGTACTCTATTTCATATTTGAATACAATAAATAATAACAATGTAATGAATTCAATAAAGTTGATTTGTTTAATAATTCAGTTCCGCGTGAAATCACATATGTATATGCCAATGACGTTTAATTTTAAAACGTATGCCATAAAAATGATTTCTTATTTCTTATTTTAAGATTTCTTATTTTAAATTACGAATATCATGGAACAGGTTCTGTTCAAATATATTAACTTTCGTCGAGATGAAGATTAATCGTATAAGTTAGTTTAAAATATGTATATATTCTTAATTAAACTGTAAACCAAAGTGATCGTCATTTTTTTCGTATTGCGGTGCATGTGATAAAACAGTTCAGAGGTTTAATACTGCAAATGACTTTAACCATCCGAAAAGATTCTGACTCAACAGACAGTAAGGATAAGTTTATAAAGTCATTGAATATTGTTCGTCCTTTATGATCTTTCTAGCGACAATTGCCTCTTTTTTCTTGAATTAGTATTTCTAGCTTGTTTCCTTAATTTCAGCAAGTCTTAACAGATTCAAAGGGCTTCATTATGACCAGCCACAGTCAATGCGTTAGGAAATTCACATACACGTCACTCGTGGACACTTATATTAGCTAAGAGTAACTGTTAGTTTATTGGCGGTTAATTTGCTAAAACCTCACTTTACAATTTCAACCAAGTAGATTTTTTTTAGCCCCATCGGTCCATCATCACTGTGGTGATTTTAGAAAAGCGTGTTACTCGAAACAGCATATTCTCGCAACCCTTGGACCGATACAAAACTTCATCAATAGAATTCAGTTTTTAACCGACTTCGAAAAAGGAGGAGGTTACTCAATTCGATCAGTATATTTTTTTTTTTTTTTTTTTTTCTATGTATGTTCGCCGATTACGCCTAACTGGGTGGACCGATCGGAATGAAACCTTTTGCATATGGAAGGCGCTGACTCCCCATTGGTACCATTATCAAAAAATTTTTCATTTTTTAATTGCAAAGTGTTGTTATTGCAGAAAAACCGGCAACTTTTAAAATAAACTTTTCTCGATTTTAGTGCGCTTTCGTTATCTTATCGCGGACATGATTCTGTGCAATTTTATTCATATACAAATTTCGCGGAAATGTTTAGTTTTCGAGATATTAGCGAAAAAAATTGTTATTAACTTTTGAAATCAACTTCGAACGATTTTAATGTCCTTTGAATATGTTGTTAGGGGCGTGGTTCTGGACAACTTTTTCCTCTTGCGAAATTGACGGAAAGCTTTTGTTTTCGAGATATTACAGAAATTGTTGTTAACTTTTGAAGCCAACTTCGAACGATTTTTATGTCCTTCTAATACGTTATTAGTAGCATGATTCTAAACGAGTTTTTCCTTATGCATAATTGGCGGTAAGCTCTAGTTTTCGTGATATTAGCGAATAACTATTGTTATTATTATTAGTGGAACGCCCCGTGCTATGCACGGGAAAGACAAGAAAGGGCATGTATAGTACAGATTTACTTTAAGTTTATTCAATGTATTATAATGGAAAATTTATTTGTAATGTTTAATATCTAATGTATGTTAATGTTAAGTTTCTTTAACGTTAAGCAAAGAAGCGCATTTGTTTTAATTATTATATGTTTATTTTATAAGCGATTGATGCACCGATTCGCAATATTGTAATCATAGACGCGGGAATATTAGCTATAAAGGGCATATGTTATCATTAAAATCGGAAAAGTCTGATTGTGTCGACTCTCAACGGTGTAGCCCAGCGTGCGCGGAAAACTAAAGTGTTTTCTGTGGCCGTCAAGCTCCCCGCGTGCTCGGAAAGATGAAAATCTTTTCGAGGCCGCTATAGACCTCAATTGGGTAGACATCTACCGCTATGAAGGTCCACGCGTGCACGGGAAGACGAAGTCGACCCGGGGCCGCTAAGCTACCGGCGAAACCGGCAGAGTTGACTTTTTTAATGAGTGATTATTCGAATTTATAAGAAAATTCGATAGAAATGCTCGTAGGTAGCGAGGTTCCGCGTCTATGAAGGGCGAAGCATTTTCGGACGTTATCGGTAGCGTTCGTCAACAATCGGTATCGCGTTATCGCTCCGTCGAGTCCGTGAGCGCGGAGCAGGTATTCATTCTCTTCCCAACGACCGAGTAAATAGCATTAAGACGCTTGCGTTCCTCATTCAATACTTTCGTAAAATAAAATTGGTTAAATTCATTTAAATTTGCAATTAAATTATTTATGCCCACAAAATCCTGTACAGGGCAATTACAATGCACTGTACCAAAACACTAACTAAGCTTTGCCGCTTGGACACGCAACTTATGCAGCAAGATGAGTTCACGTTGACGTTGGTGTATTATTCCCATTGCTTGGTAAAGTCTCCCTACCGTTCTAACAAACATTTTTTTTATTTTTTAGTTGCAAAGGATTATTTTTTCTATGCATGTTCGGCGGTTTTTCCTAGGTGGGTGGTCCGATCGGAACAAAGCTTTTCGCATCTTGTGGAGTCTAACTCCCCATTGATACCATTATCAAAAATTTTTTCATTTTTTAGTTGCAAAGGATTATTGTTGCAAAAAAAGTTGAAAAACGAATATCCATGTTGTCTTTTACTTAATTATGCTCATGGCATTTACGCAGTCAAAAAAAGCCTGGAAAAACTGTCTCACAGTATCCTATACAATTCTCCCCATTCCACTAGAAAGCGTTAAATAAAATAATTTTCGGAAAAAAAATACACCGACTTCGAAATGCACTAAAAAGTATAAAATAATTTCTATTTCCTAATGAAGTAATTTCTATTTCTCTGAATCATACAATTACGTCACAGATATGAATTAAATCTATTTACTCGTTAGGTAGTATATTAAATACATTTCAACTTTTTCGGAGGCGGCGCAAAATTAAAAATACCGCAGTAAACGTTGCTGCCAATAACCAGTTGATTGTAGTATGGCGTATTGGAAATTAATAAATCCCGAGAAAGAATACGAACCATTATAGATATACCTGGTAATATACGTAAATGTAATGTCTGCATCTTCATTTGATCAACGTTTCTGATATAAATGAAATTGAATCGACTTCGTTCGCGTGTAGAAGCCATGGATCTAAGAACCTATAAACGGAGCCCACGACGCGGGAATTACCAAATTTGCGACAGATGGGCTCTAGCTTTATAGTATATGCGGCGGTCGAGTCTTTCCGTCGCATACTCTATGAATATAGCCCTTTGCGGACTACCGCCGCATATATGCGTTCTGCGTAAATCATCAAATTGGCCGAAGAACTCATACTTGCGTTTGGCGAAAACAGTTGATTGAGCCGAGAAACGCGTACATGTGTTCATGCACGTAAATCTGTGCATGTATATATAATATGTCCAGAATATGACTTGGAATGCTATGAACGAAAACCGCGTTTAGGCAGAAATATACGCCGGCAATTTTTAATGACTATCGCGGCAGGAGCTCGGCCCCACGGTTCACTTCGAACCGTCCCGTCCGCAAAGGGCTAGATAGACCATAGTTACATTCTATACGCACTAACACCTACTTCGCGGCGTGCTGTCGAATTATATGTATAGAAAAAAAAATAGCTATACAAGCTTTGCCTATGTTCGACTGTCCAAAGGTTGACATGTTCAAAAAAATCTTTTAATTTTGCGCCGCCCCCGAAAAGGTTGAAATGTATTTAATATACTACCTAACGAGTAAATAGGTTTAATTCATATCTGTGACGTAATTGTATGATTCAGAGAAATAGAAATTACTTCATTAGGAAATAGAAATTATTTTATACTTTTTAGTGCATTTCGAAGTCGGTGTATTTTTTTTCCGAAAATTATTTTATCAATAGTATAACTCTCTGATTAACCCATTGCTTTAGTCACCACTAAAGTTATAACTTGTTTGTTGTGTAACTCGTGCCAACCTTGATTAACACTTTCCGTCATCCGAATTCTGATGATTCGTTCGTCATTAACGTTGCAAAGAGGCCATACTCTCAAAATTCTCTATCGAATTTGTTTCCATTTTAATAATCTTCTACTCGTTCATCTTCGCCTCACATCATTTTATGTACATGTCTCTAGCAAAAGAAATAAGCTTGTGTTACTATCCAACAATTGAAAACTTTTGCAAAAATGAACTTCAGAGTTCGAATGAGTCTCAAAGCGTTTAACTTAATAGTACTGTAAGAAAACGTGGAACTCAAACTAATGTGATCTGCTGGAATGGCTATCTTTTGTTGCCGAACGATTCACGTATGAAGTGAAAAAGAAAGGTCTTGAAAATAACAGTTTCTCTGAAGACAACAAAAAAGCAGTTTCATTAATATATATAAAGTTTTCATAAATTAATACTTAAAAACCCTTGTTTAAGGCCGTGTTAAAAACTCTTGTTAAATGGTGTTAACAGTTCTTGTGCAAAGTTTTTCATTAAATACTTAGTTAGCTCTTAGAGTATCATGAGAAAACTGATATTATATGTCAATAAGTTAGTAAAGAATTAAATATGAAATAGTATATGAAAAACAATAAATAGTAACAGAAAAAATGATTAACAAGTAAAGTAGAAATCAGTATCGCAAAAGATTTCATTGTGCAGCAACAAAGTAACAATTATTACACACGAATATTTACAAAAAGTGGAACGAGAAACTGAAATCGTTCGACTTAACAGTAACAACCGTCCTA
Source organism: Megachile rotundata (assembly GCF_050947335.1). Lineage (NCBI taxonomy): Eukaryota > Metazoa > Arthropoda > Insecta > Hymenoptera > Megachilidae > Megachile > Megachile rotundata. The sequence goes on from NC_134995.1 coordinate 4,499,352, forward strand.
ACATAAAAATCCGTTCGTGTAAGTAGAGAAATAAGCTTGGGGTTAAAAAGAATCATAACGTAATATGAATTTTTCCAAAAAATAGTAGTACATTGCAAAAAGTGCGGTAAAAGAAGAAAAGGAAACGAGATTGAAAGAAAGTGGTGAAATGAGACAGAAGAGTAGAGTAGAAAAAATTTCATTATGTCTTCGCACAGGAGTGAACCGCTGGAAGTAGAAATAAAAGAAAGGGATCGAAATAATAGAAAAGGAGGAAACCTTTTGCAGGGGAGAGATAAATAGGAAAGTGAAGAGAAGGAAATGGAAAAGAAACATATTATGGACATTTAGAATAGCGGATAATATTAATTACACTAATAGAACAGTTATTTCATTAATTCTAATATTATTTATATATAAACAATAAGCAGTTTATAGATTTATAATTTTTTTAGCACAACTACGTTTTTTCCTGAACAACGAAAAAATTTTTGTTGTTAACTAAATTTTTATGTGCATATAAACAATTTAAATTTTTAACGAAAGTTATCCATATCCAGATCCAAATCTCATTCTATAGTAGACATGCAGTTCTTTTTTAACTTACCAAATAAATTGAGATTATTTACGTTTGAAGGTATCAGAACTGAAAATGGTAGACTGAAGAATTATTTTAAAGAGCATCTCTAGTCTCGATTGTAAATAAAATTTGTCGAGGTTCAGTTGTATTTTCCATAATTTCAGCGACAAGCGTAGAAAAGAAAAGTACACAGAGCTGTAGGCAACACGTTAACACAAAAGGGTACAACTAGAATCCGAGTTAAGCTGACAGGAAATGTATTCGAGTATTTTGAACAGAGGGTAGAAGAACGGTCCTCCGTCACAATAAAATCGCCATTATTCACGGGTGACTTCCTAGGAAAGAACTGTACATAGAAATACAGCGAAGACAGCACAAGAACGTTCTCGGTAGACCGACGTACCGAAAGCATAACGATCTAAAGGAGACGATAAAGGAAAAGAAAAGAGACGGAAAGAAAAGAAAGAACACAGCAGCTCGATTTACATCGTTCACATTAATGCTGAATTGACTAAACGAGCTTCGAAGCAATGGCGTGCCAGCAATAAAGTCTCGCTATGTCGACACTTTTATTTGCCTACGCCATTGCACGATTCCTCGTTTCACACTCAGATGCATTTTAACTTTCAGTACTTCCGTGGATACTTCATTTGGTAAAACGCGAACGGTTCGACGATTGCGGTTGCTCTTCTAGAAAAATCCACGTTAGAGTTTAAAAGGTACACGAACTGCGGATAAAGGAGTTCCCCATGGAAAAAGAAACTCTCTGCTGGCTGCTACTCTTTAAATTTCTAACGGCCGACACAATTTCAAACTTTTTGTTCACGCAAACGTGAACACAGGAGAGATTTCGCCTACAAACGGAATGGGAAAATAAACGAACGGTATGTACTGTATTGTTCATCTCGGTTTTCGAATGAATTAATGGACAATCTTTTAGGTGCTTTGTGAGTGTCAGAATTGCGGGAGCAGATTTTTCTTAAGCGTGGAATTTAGAAAATTTAAAACTTTATTAGTTAGTATTTGCAAATTTAGGATTTGAAAAATTTTTAATTTTATTATTCAGTGTTTGCAAATTTAGAATTCAAAAAATTGAAAACTTTATTACTTAGTGTTATCAAATTTTATATGTGAAAAATTTAAAACTTTATCATTTAGTGATTTGATAATGCGAAGGCTAGGAAATTTGGAAATTTAAAAAGTTGAAAATATTATGATTTGAATATAATATATATTGTATATATTTTACAATTAATGTAGTGCTCAAAAATGCCACAGATATAGAAATAAAATTATTATAATGATGTTATCAATTTATTTAAATTGTGTAATTTAATCCACAATATAAACGAGTTCAATCCGACTTAAAGCTAAATGTGTTTCGTTCATATTCACGTATAAAATAAGCAAAATAATTTAGTTGAAACAAAAGTTATATAGCTAAGTTTACTACATGTACTTCGCACTCTCCGTTCACAGTCCATATTCACTCGGATGTTCTTACATTCATCGTTTCCGGTTTCTACATTGCTTATAGAACGCGACTCACAATCAGCTCAAATTCCAACAGAGTCAAATAATATCACCAGAATTACTATGCCACAGGAAGAGTAAGCTTGTATAATCTGTTATGTGTCAGAATTCATGATTAAATGCTTGACCAATCTTCACCATTTAATGTTGAGAGTAATGTACCGGATAATGAGGACGCTAGTGTAGATTGTGGTTAGGTCTTACTTCATATAATTTGTAACAAAATCTAAACTTCTACATAATGCTATCTGATTATCTGATATAACTTTGCTTTTACACTAATTAAGGGAAAATTTACTTATACAACGATAAAACGACAATGGTCTGTGTGGTCTGAAGATAAAAAGTTAGAAACTCAAAGGATAATTCACATATAGATCGCTGGTATTTTTTAACGAATTCAGTTATCGTTTAAAACAGTTACATTAAGATATATGATAAAATAATTAAGTTGTATAGCCTGCACGACTTTTCTACATTACATGACTGAAAAAATGGAAACAATACAAATGAGAACAATGCGAACGAGAAACAAACGAGAACAATGCGAATGGAAACCAGACGACGCAAGCGCCATTGAAAGCAACTTTGGAAGGCGGGAAAAGCAAACTTCTTTAAAAATAATTATTATCGATTACATTATACGCTAAAACAGCATATACCATTTTGTCATGTATTGTCATATATGTTCATGAGTCATATTAACACCCAATATGATGAACACTGTAATTAATTCATGCTTGATTTACAATTTTTCATCCTCCTTTTTGCATCTGTTACTGCATAGCTTGTTTTCTTATTATTTTTATATGCTATTCTTTGATTTTTGTGTACTATTTTTTTATTATAAAATAATTGAAAGTCAATTTTTATTTGAACCTACTCTAAATTTTTGAATGTATGAATTTATAAATTTTGTAATTTGATATTTCCGAAATTTGACATTTGAGTCATTTAAAAAATTAAAAATTTGGGAATTTAAAAATTGATATATTTAGAAATTTAGAAGCTGGAAATTTAAAAATTGTGTACTTTATAAATTTGATAATTTAAGATTAGAAAATTTCTGATTTCCAAATTTTGTCATTCAGAGTCCCCAGTTGAAACATTTTTAAGTTTGAAGGATTAAAAGCTAGATATTTTAGGAAGGAAAACAGTTTTTTCTACTAGGAAAATTTAGAAATCTCGGAAATCAGAAATTTCAAAATTTGGCAACCTCGACACTTTGAAATTTCAAAAGCTCTAATTTGAATTTCTAATGCTGAGAAATTGACCACCTGTGCTTGCATGTACACGCCACTTGCACAACCGTGCACACCCTCGCGGGCACAGTTGTCCATCTCTGATTTAACCAATTAAATATGTTTGACGACTATATCCGTCATGGAGATGTGGCAGAATTTTGTGTCATGACGACTATATTCGTCATGCTGTAAAATTTTGTTACAATTTGATATTTAAATTGTAATTTTGGCGAAAACTCAGCTATATTCGTAAATTGTAATATGTTTAAAATGTTTAGAGGTCAACACGAAATGAAATAAACAAATAAAAAGTGTAAATGATTTGAGATGGATTCATAAATTCTTGAGAGTTAACTCGTCATCGCTTGATTATCGTGACACACACTGGTGCGCGCTTTGCAAAAAGATAGCCACAGTTAACTGGTTAATTCACCGTCATCGTGCAGAAAGATAGAAATTACATCAATAATTAAATTAATTAATTTGCATACTTGATTTTATATAATGTCATGAAGTGCAGTGTATAAATTATATGCATACTCTAAAGTAGTTTGTTTCGCAGTCTACTGAAATAATGTAGATGTATGTTAAATTGTAATAGACACTTTTCCAATTTCAATGCTAATAGTAAATGTGTTAATGTGGAACGCCAGGTCGTAACTCGTGAGATGGAGTTTGGCGTCCTCAGGAAGTTTGTAATACATCAATCGCTATTGAGAATTGAGGAAACGATTTCCAAGTTCAGACGAAGATTACTTAACCTCTTAGACACGACACTATAGTGGCTTTCGCGGATACCATCATTCTATACGACGGTTCTCTATAGTGCCCTTCGCAAATGTCGTCGTAGACTACTTAGCGCCATAGTGGCTCACTCAACTGGCTAACCAGTTCACCGTTTAAATTCAATGATCGTTTTCGTATGTTTTGATTCGCACTTGTTTGCCTTCACCACGTTCTATCCATCAAGGAATCAAAGGAAATGAGTTAGCCAACAAAGCCACCAAAAATGCAACATCGTCCCTGCCAGATAACAGCCGCAGACAGATTCCATACCAATACCTGATTGTCGCAGTACGCCACACCGAACGACAAGTATGGAATAGAAAATGGAGTACTTCTAAAAAAATAAAACCACACAACGTAACTTAGGACTTCTATGAAACAATGCCTAGTAACAATATTAAGAGGAAGAACAGGACAACCTTGGCCGGTCATTATAAACTCACACATGAGTACCTCTTAAAAAAAGCAGGACCACCAATGTGCACGGTTTGCAGAAAGAACATCCCGGTTCCACCACCTACTATTCGAATGCAAGAAATATCACATCCAAAGACAAAAGTATAGAATAACACCGACCAAAGCCTTAACTTCGTAAAAGCACATAGAAAATACCCTAAAGTACCTGAAAGGCATTAATATGTACCATAGTATATAACCGAACAAAACGTAAGAAACAAGATGTAACCGTCGCTAATGACCTGAAGGTCGATGCGACGTAAAACATGAAAAGAAGAAAAAAAGAGCATTAACACAGCTTTACACAAAATTCGTGATAATATATATGATACTAGCCCGGCAATATTTATGAACCGAAAAGATCAAGTGGTACTAACTAGATTAAGAATTGGCCACACCAAATTAACTCATTCATTTCTGATTTCTAAATCAAACACAAAAATCTGTGAGGTGTGCAATGCACAAATTTCCATTGATCACATTCTAATTCAGTGCCCTAAATATCGCATTAAAAGGGAGCAGTATAACATCTCAAACATAGCAAGTATGCTACAAAATGTAAATTTGTGCAGGAAAATTCTTACCTTTTTGATAGATATCGGTCTTTATTATGAAATGTAATATTAATACGTTTATCACATAGTCCCAAATCAAATGTGGTCACTAATAACCTAAGAAGGTGTGACCTTAAACATTCAATTAAAAAAAAAAATCCCACAAAAATACATTATATGTATGTAAATAAAAGGTACCAAGTAGTTTAGGTACCACGGAAACACCTCTATGTACTAATACTCGATATTGGAAGCATTTAGAAATGACATATTTTGTGAATTTTCTAAAAGAGTAAATTATTAAAGTGTTTATTATTCGATGTATAAATGCGTTCGGTTCGTGATTTAAATGGTTACTGTTTGAGATATTATTGTGTTCTGACGTCTTCCGCAAAAAGTAGCTGTCGACGTTACTTCGTGATTGGTGATTTGGAAGGGGGTGACGCACGAGGGATTCCGCGATTTGGGAAAAACGCGTAGCAGGTAATAAAGTGAAAAAGCACTCTGACCCTGACCACTCCGTCTGATGTACTCCGTCAAATCCGATTAATATCACGAAATTAAATCATTTTGATTTATATGACATTGTAGATAGTGTCACATACCGCACGTGGAGAAATCTGCATTGTCGTATTATCGCGATTCGGTCATTCCACTCCAAATCGATCACTATTGTGCTCAATGCCTGGAATTTGGTTCAAATTGGAGTATTTGTAGTCCGTGTAGGAATATGGGATGTTCACGTCTTTATTTTGCCTATTGATATTAGAACTATCAAAAAAACACCTCCACCAATTTTTATGAAAAGCTATGTGATCGATACTCTTATTTATAAATGAAGCTTTAATTGAATTCTATAAAACTTGATTAGAATTTGTGATGGAAAAATTCGATTTTAATTAACGTCTAATCAGCAAACGGTCTGTTCCTTTGAAAAGAAGTTTCGTGTCAATGAAATCGATTTCAATTGGGGAGACGTGTGAAATTGAAAATAATTGAAAATCGATTGATTTTTTCAATCAAATTCTCTCGTTTTTGTTAGAAATCGCTTTGTAGTCGATTTTGTCGGCTTTCACCTGTTTTGGCAAACAATTAAACTTCCAGCTTTTAAATATCTTGTTTCTTCTTTTGGCAAAAATTGGCCAAATTTTACTGATGATAACACTGTGAAAAATCATTGCAAATTTATGCTCTCTTTTTTAAATTAAAGCTTGAGATCTCTATTTTAAGACCCTGCAGTTTGATTTTACATTTGATGCATCGCTACCACAATAACACCGTAAATGTGAGGTCATGTTTGCAATATTAAAAATTTTTTATGTGTATTTGCGTGTAAGTATCTGTGTGTGTGTATGAATTATCGTTGAGAAGCCTCGTTGGGAATTATTCTCGAATTTTCCAGTCCCAATTCAATTTGATTGCTTCCACATCCTGCAGTCAGTCCAGATTTGAATCCTATAGAAACTTAACAAGACAACCTGCCAATCTGCAAGACTTGTCGCAAGTCTTAACACGCAAAAAAAGACTCTTGTCAGAGCCATATGATGTGCAAAATCTGTCCAGCAACCTCTCGAGGTGCATATCGGGTAATGCTAATGTCGGCGGTATATGCCATAAATGCAAGGGTTTCTTTAAAGTTCTGTATCTTTGCGAAAAAAAAATCACTGGTAGTGATTTTTCACATACTGGAAATTAAAGATGAAGATTTGGACTTTATGCCGCTGTAAACAGTATCACCAAAAAAAAATGTGGCAAGTCCATGCATTTCGTCAAACTTTGTAATTTTTAATATTGCAAACATGACCTCACATTTACGGTGTTATTGTGGTAGCGATGCATCAAATCTAAAATCAAACTACGGGGTCTTAAAGTAGAGATCTCAAGCTTTAATTTAAAAAAGAGAGCATAAATTTGCAATGATTTTTCACAGTGTTATCATCAGTAAAATTTGACCAATTTTTGCCTAAAATGTTTCTATGCCACATTTCTTCTGAGCAGTGTATTAGTGTTTTATTCCGATTTAGTTATTATATATTTATTGGAAAAATTGTGTTATATAAATTTTTGTATCGCAGGATAAATATATCTCTATGCAAATAGACATAAACAGTGTAATAATACTTCTATGAACTGCACAGTATATTTGTTATGTAAAATGTAATTAAATATGAAACATTTGACAAATTCTTTAAATTAAATGTCGAAAATAATTAAGTTAATACATAGTTAAATATTAGGGGCAGTAATAATTAATAACTACGACGTGTCATGAATATTATTTAATTATTGAGCTATATGAACATTTTCAAATCGTAATTCTTTTAAAATTATATTATTAAAAATGTAGGTTCTTATTATTTCATCTGAATGTAGAAATTTTAATTTCACGAAAGTTATGTTGTTATAATTTTATATTGCCTAAATAGAAAGGAAATTGCAAATATGTTAACTGCTTGTTAACCTTTCGACCAGTGGGACATTCACCTTACTTAAGGAGCCTCAGTTATCTAGCTTTAACAGTAACATGATCATTCGCGTCAAAATTAGTGATCTCACGACGGAAGGAAACGTATAACTTATTCAGTGTTTCTTTTTCAGTCGAAAAAGCAATATTTATAGAGAATTTCTCAGCAAATTTGGGACGCAAACAGCTGCAAACGAAAATACTCCTAAACGCAAAAATTTCTAATTTATGTTCGTTCGTTACGATGTCAATCAGTTTTTAAACCCTTTTCACATTATTCGTAGCTTCTCAATTATTTAAGCAGAATTATCGATAAGTTTATTGTACACTATTAGAATGCAATAAATATTTTAAGAGTATTCAAAGGTGTAGATGTGAACTACACAATTATTCATTTCACACAAAATAGTGATCGACGTATTTGGAGTAATTAAAAATATAACAGGAAGCATCATAAAAAATGATTTTAAATAGATGTCGTATAGTTTTCGATAAAGAATTGAGTTTTCCTGAAAACATTTATCGTCAATTCCTCATTTTATTAAATCTACGAACGAAACGTACACAAAATCATTTTACTACCACGTGTATGTATTCATTGAAAACTGTTATCTCATATTTGTTGAAAACGAATTGCATTATTTTATTAAATGTACGCATTTAAAAATGAAAGACGATTAGTTTAAGCTACTTACTATGAAATATCCTGTACATGATAAAAAAGTATTGAAAAGTGCCTTTGACTTTTTTCTTCGCTACTCCCACCAATTGCAACATTTACAAAACAATAAAATTACTATAACATCATCTACAGAAGTTCCTTTGGTTGCTAAACGACTGATGTCGCTTAGTCCAGTTTTAAAAATGTTATTCTTTTATAAAGGACCGCCGCAAACTTTTGCATGCCAAGGTACAGAAGTTTTTATGGATACTACCTAAATCCTGTATAAATTGAATTACATGGTTTTATTAAATATACGTATTTGGAAATAGTAGTAAGCTGCCGGGACATTTATCGCAGTGAAGTAATAAAAGATGCATGCTATTTCTGTCGAACATTTACTGAAAAAATAATTGATCGTACAGTTAATCGTTTATAACAGATTAATAGGACCGTATCGGAATGCTTGTTTAAATTAAGGAAGAAGAGCAAGATGTTCGTATTAGTATCACCGATTCAAAACTGAATATTCTCTAATATCGCGCGACAATTTATGTCCGTGATAAGAGATCGTACAGGAGATTGCAGTATATGTCCAGCTGGGCTTATTACTTGCACCTGCACGCGCACGTGAAGGGCCATACATGCGGCTTCGCAACATGCTGCATGTGCTCGAAGGTACATGTAACACATTTACGCACTACCACGAGTGACAGTGTGCGGTTAGCTACATACGTCATGGTTATCGGAATGAGCCACCACGGAATAAAGCATTTCGGTTTTTAGGCATTGTTTCATACTATGAAACTCCGGGTCACCATCGGCCATCCGTTTTTCCTCGTTGTTGCAAAATTATCGCTAACTCGATACGTTTGAATTGATGTCTAAATCGATCATCACTCAATTAAAGTGTTTAGTGACAACACGTTTACTCCCTTTATTACACGGAATACACAGTGTTCCGATCTTGTGGTATGACATTGAAGAGGGTCTTGCTAAGTAAAAATAAAATATTTTCGTATGGGAAAATAAGATTTAGCTGTTTAACAGATAAAGAAAATTCATAATTTTTGTTAGCAACTTTTTTACAACAAAAACATTTTTAACAACCCTTTTTAATTTAATTTTTTTTTCATAAACACACTTAAATAATTTTCAAAGTCAATTTTCTAAAAAACAAAAGCAAATATAGAAAAAATTTATTCTTCTATTTTAGAAATAAAATCATCTTCTTATCGTAAATTTTGTATAACAAGTAAAATATTGAAATTAGTAAAACATTATTTTTTTCTGAACCTAATAATTCTCTCTTCTTATGCAAGTTCTGTGTTTCGGCCATAATTATTTCCAGGTACGAGCTTACATTGTATACATAAATATTTCGACTCATTGCAGCACTTGTAAAGTGTAAATCTTGCATTTTATAACCGATTATTATCTGGCCAAGTGATAAAATCAAACTGTACTCTTCTAAAGCAGAAATACATGCAAATACCTACTGAAACTTTTATCGCACAGAACGATTTAATTTATTTGCCAACTTCTCAAAGCTATATCGTGTAATGGCACTGGTGATTTCATATCTCCACCAACAAAATACACTATCTATCTGGCCATCTTTTATTTAGTGATCTACGTATGTGCTTTGTGTCTGGCAGTGTTTACAAATGATCGTTGAGAAACAAAATACGAAAAGAATAAACCCGAAAAATATACTATAAATATAAACACTGAGAGGAAAAACTTGAAACTTTATGTAGACAGTCGGGGTAAAAAAGTAATACAATTTGAAACAAAAATGTTACATCTGTATTGTTGGAAAAAACAAAAACGTACAGTGGCTCTTGAAAGTATTCAAACGTTTATATTTTAATTGTTTAGTGAGCAGAATACCAACATATCTATGTTAAATTAGGATATTTGAATTACTATTTATTTCTACGAAAGGAAATGTCAAGATCGTCTCAGTAAACGTGTAAAAAATATTTCGTGTATAGGGATATTTTGAAAGAAACATTGTGTTAGATGCACCTTTTTTGTCGATCACATCAAACGGTTGACAGAATTGATTTAGCTGTCGATAATGTCACTCTTGTCTGTAAATATCGTCTGTTTAAAAAAATATGTCGACTGTGTTTGCGTTCAATTAAAATGACAATTCTTTTGATAGTTTTTAATTGTGTACGAAATATTTGTATTAATAGTGGATAAATATGTCAGTATTTCGTTATTGTGTAGTTTTAATTATTATTGTTAGTTTAAATGATAGTAACAATTTCTTCTGACGGAAATATTTATGCAACAGTCAGAATGTTTTTATTAGTAAGTTGATAACATTTTCTGTTATAGTCAATAAAATATATTATGTTGGCAAGTTCAATATATTTTCGTTTTCGTTATGTTGGTATCATGAATGTCAATCTGTACACGACTTCAAGGGAAATAAATAAGCACTTGATTGTTAGTCATCAAAACAAAATCTAAATCGAATCTAAATCTTTTAAAGCAAATCTAAATAAAAAATGATACAAATTTTAATATTTTCAAGTCTGAAAATACTTGTACCTTTATTTCTTGATAAAAATAGAACGTTTGTTGAAGATGGCCTGAATTAAAAACCTAATGCATATTTATTATCTTAAAATTCTTAAATATAGTATAAAATTATCTAAGTGTCGTATAAGTAATATGTTGGATAAAATAAAAAATAAAATGCTGTCGAAAAATAGAATAATTACATTTTAAAAATAGAAAGGAAATATTAGAATCTAAAATAATTTCGACAAAAGAAAAAGCCGATAACAAAAAATTAAATCAGAGAAGTTAAGCAGTTCTCTTTTTTAAATTGGTCTTATTAATGTACGTTCTTTCTACGATTGTACCATGAGAATCATGTTATTGTAAGAGTATTTAACGGTAGAGTTCCGACGGGAAATCTTTTCCAAATGAATTTGCGACCATTTCCGCAAGTTTCAAAGCCGATATACCCAGGTTCTTTTTTATTGCAGGGTTAATAGTATTTTTTTCTCGACGAGTCAAGTTCCTCAGACGACTTTCACGAGCTTCATTTGCAACAGTCCAAGTAGTTTTTCTGCTTTTTATGGCATAGTGAATTGTAGATTTACTTTTACTAATGAGATTGGTTATCTTTTTGTACGAAGTTCTCTTTGTAAAGTTTTAATATTAATTTTCATTTTCATTCCTGTGATACTATTTTTTATAATTTACTGTTTCTACGTTTTTACAACTATATTCGTTTAGGTATATAATGCACATTATAGTATAAAACGTTACATAATTAAAAATTTAGGAACTTAATTTTGTGAAAAGAAATTACTATAAGATACTGCAAATTATTACTACAAATTGCTACTGTGAAAATAATCTTTTTTAAATTACAAAATTTATTAAGATACTTTTCTTGAAATCTGTGTTAGTTTTTATTGAGATAATGAATTAATATGTGTATTACTTAATGTTTTATCGTTTCTTTATTTTTGTGCATTAATAAGTGGGTTTAATATTAACATATCATATTTTCTTTAGATACATAAATATAATAGTTTCAATCAAAATATTTTCACACATTTTTGTAAAAGAATGGAAACTGCTATGAAATAATAATCTATGCTTGTGAATAAAGTCAATAAATTTTGTATAATAAATTATCAACATTGATAGTAAAGTTGACAATAAATTTATTGTAACTGTAATAGTAATAATTTTCTGTAAATTCAAATAAAATTTGATTTGAATACACGATGACGGACATTACAGTATTTTACAAATAATTTGTCAGGTTATGAGCACAGTACTAAAAACGGTATATTACAAGTTTCGACTACGTTGTCAGCACTGCTAGTAAATCCTCGCCAGAATCGTTGGAATAACACATAGGGGTCCAGCCGGGACGACAAAAATCAAAATGATCGAAGCGGGAAAGTTTGTCTGTCGCATAAAACACAATCTACCACACTCACGCACTTCCCTTCTTGAATCGAAGCTCTATCTAATATCAAGTTTTTCTTGAGGTCTTATTTGCCGAAGGCTCGGTGGAAACGACCAAAAGGACGATCGCGAAAACGACGAAAGAAGCATCGACGGGGCGCAATATCATTTTGTCTCCCTCCAATTCTGACTTGTATCACCTGGCGTCACCCTTTACGAACCTAACACTACTGGCGAGGATCTCCTCGATTTCGGTCAAGGCATCAAACAAGTCCCTAGAGGAGCAGCAAGTCTCGAACAAAGCACTATCCTTTCACCGTGAAATTTCCTTTATCCTCGTTCGTCGTATATCCTTCTTGCTCATCGAACACATTCCGTCTACGTGCCTTTTCGCTTCGAGCGATTCATTTTTGATCGGATCAGCTACAGTAGACGATTATTACACGCTCGCTACGAGATGATTTTGCACGCCGATAAAGGCACCGATAGTTTTTATCTTTCAACGACGCCAATAAGGGGCAGGGTGTGCGCTGTGTTTGTCATTGAAATTGAGTTATCGATAACAACAGCAACAGATAAGCGAGTGAATTTAACCCTTGCTTGCTACATTATCAGAACAGCGTTCTTATCTCACCGAGTATATTCACATAATTTTCGATTATTTACGGGAGCGAGTACATTGTTTTAGGTACGAAGTTTACGATAGGTTAACGAAGTGATTTTATTGACGGGATGCAGTAAAAAGAAATCTATATGACACATAAAACACAACAATGCTTTAGGGTAAATATTATAACTCACTTTCACATAATTTCATAAAAATTATTTGTTGAGTGACACTCGTGTTTCGTATCTCTTTACAATTATCAATTTTTTTCTTGTTAGAACTGTATACTAATTTTAATAATACGTTTTGCTAGCAGTTTTTGTTCATAAAAATTTCAGATTTATTGCTATAAAAATAAACATTATTTATTTGTAAAATTCGGATGAATTATCATAAAAGAACAAACCTTAAGAAAGCAAATTAGGAAATTTTCCTAAATTTTCAAGTTACCAAATCCGAAGTTTCTAAACTCTGAAATTCCCAAATTAATAAATTTATAAACATTTAAACCAAGTCTCGAAATTCTCAAATATTCAGGTGTCAAAATTGCTGCAAACCCAGGTTTTCAAATTCTGGTGTTTAAAAAAGTTTTTAAAACCCTATATTTCTGAATTTCAGAACTTCCAAATGCGAAAGTTTGTAATTCCAGAAATTTCTAAAGTTCTAAATGTGAAAGTTTGTAATTCTAGAAGTTCCGAAATTTACAAATTTGAAAATTTACCAACCGAAAATCAAGTGGTAGACTTCTCCCCCATCATCATTACCTCTAGTGAAGTTTACACAACTCGCCAGGGTACATTTGAGTTCATTTCAGTACTAGTTGTATTATTATACAATTTTGTTAACTTACCACACATTTTGTAAACACTATTATACTAGTTAATGTAAACACTATTTTACAAAAATATTAAACTATTCAATGTAGACTAAAAATATTGCTAATTTGCATTTATTATAATATTTAAAAAAAGTCATTTTGCACAAAAAGTTGATTTTTATGGTATTAATATTAGGACACATACTTTTCACAATCTAGCATACTTAGAAACCATTTGAACTGTTAAGTACACAAACGTTTGGGTAATTCTACTTCAACATAGGGTTGTATTTGGAATAGTAAACACTTAAGGTTCAATACATCACGAGAAGGGAAGAATATCAGTTTCGATGAACGTCAACTGGTGATTTATAGTAGAGAGAAGAGTAAATCTTATCGAGAAATTGCAGTTATTAGTAACGGAGAAGAGTACAGTTTCAGACATCATTAGAAGGTATAAGGAAAAAGTTCGAACTTAAGAAACAAAAAGGACAATCTCGAGTTTTGAATAAAAGTGAAGAAAGAAAATTAATACGGAGAGTTATAACATCAGCATTGTAGTACTTCACAATTAGCTTTACAGGTTTCTCATAAAAGTAGTAAGAAGATCACTGCTGAAACTCTGCTTAGGGTAATAAGAAATAATAGGTATAATGATTGAATAGCAAGAAAAAAATCGTATATCGAGGATACAAATCGGAAAACAGATTTCGCTAGGGAATTTGAGGAAAAATCTCAAGATGGATGTTATTGCTGATGAGAATAAATAATGTATTTTAGGTTCAGATAGGAAAAGTGTGATATTGAAGATTAAATGAAGTTTAACAAAAAATTTTTAAACTATTATAAAACTATAGTACTTTAACTATAATAACTATGATAACCTAACCTAACTACTTTGAAACTGACTTAAAAACTATAAATCATTATGAATCATTTTCCTGTAAACTACAACAAATATAGAAGTATTTGTGCCCGAGTATTAATGTAACCAGACATACATTTGATCTATAATTTTTAAGAAACGAAGTTACGTTTATTATTTTCCAAATTGGCATTTACGCGCGAATGTCTGAAGAGGCATACAATGTGCAGTATTAGCAATTTGCCTGTCGGTTTCCAAATTTCTGTATAAGAGAATACTAGAATCCTCATAGTTTCACGCATGACGTGTTTCTGAATCCTATACTTCGCAGATTCAATTACCTCAGCATTTAGTTAGCAGCAACTACAGGTAATTGTTTCTCAAACAAAGTTTAGTGAACAAAGTTTGGCAATTGAGTCTGATAAGCACCGTATAAAAGTATTGCTGTGAATGATCGTAACAAAGGAAACGAGAAACGTTCAAACAGTATGTGCTTAACATCGGAAAAAATATCGCTGGTACGCACTCTTTCTTTTCATTCATATTGCACATTGCACAAACTGGACGAAAACTCGTAGTGTAATATGAAATAATTCTCGACCACTAACTTTTTCACAAATACAGCAAAGACAACAACAAAGACAATAAATGTCAAATGTTTGTTAATGTTATGAAAATTAAATCTGTTTATACGTTTTAATAATACCTGCTGATTTAAAACTTAGTTTTAATTCCTATTTTTAAATTTTTACTAACAAATAAAGAATTTTATTTGTTTCAAAATATTTTAAGCTAACTGAAGTAACTTTTTATTCACACATTCTTTGTCATAAAATATTTGCAGTTATTGGAAATGGTAGTAGTGTATGTATAACACTTTTGGTTTCCTTCTACTCAGTTTTATTTCAAAATTTAACCTATTAATGTCATGTGTGGCTTTATTAAAAGACAAAATGTTCCTAACCTTTAATAAACGCCATAAATCACCGTTGACCCAGTACAGAATACGTCGAGAGAAATTACTAATGAACGTACTACACAATATCCCCATTTTTTGTTCCTCTTTCAATAATGCTGTAATGTATTGTTTTTAATAACGCACGTATTCACTTAAATCGTACTTTGCAAAAGTTTGCTTTAGACTGCTGAAATGATTTGCTTCGGGCATTTCAACAGTCAGTTCTTTTCATGGTATTTTGTTACACTCTAAAATTATCAGAGTAATTTTTAAAAGTACTGCATCGAAAATGAGCAGTGAGTGTCGTTAATTCCGTGCAGTTCGTCACATAAAGCTAAATTTACACGATTATGCTAATTGCACAAACTGAAACAATTGAATAGAAATTTACTCAAATAAATTGAATTGATAATCCTGTTTACATGCTCAGCTTAATTATTTAATTTGTGAGTTAATTCTGAGTAAATCAATAGTATCTATATTGTTTACTGTTCTACAAGTTACCGAAGAGAATTAACGCTTTGTTCTACAGTAATACACTTGTAATACACACTACAAATGTGATAAAGTGGACTCGTGTTTTCACTGCAATTGAATTTTGGGTCGATTGCCATGTAATCAAGGATCACTGAATGCATAATGTAACATTTTGACTTTCTTCAGTTGTTTTGGCATTGTAGGAATAAAGTAAAAGTACCAGTAGTTGACACTTTAAGGAATTTTTTGTCCGTTTGTTCACATAGCTCAAGCTAAGTTCACTTTATGGAAAATGTTTGATTAGCAGTCGCTGCACAAACTATTCTTCTATTATATTACAAGTATTCATTCCTGATAGTTGTAAATTTTTTTCTTTTTTTGTTTTAACTTAAAATTTGTTTCAATAGTTCACAGCCAGCGAAAACAAAAAACTTAGTAGTTGACATCCTTTTGTTTCAGTAGTTGACATAGAGAGAAAATCTAATTAATGATCAAGTCTTGATAATGAGTGAATACAGAATTTTTTTGAACATTTAAAAAAGATTATTCTTGAGTAAGTTTACAAAAAATATTTAATAATTAATGGTTAATATGAAGAGTTAATAATAAATATTTCATATGAATGGTTCGAACACTCCTCATACCGAAGGTATCCTCATACCAGTTTTTTATTGCAATTTTTTTTGCATCAGTCAATACTCTGACTGAGCTTATTTTTCTTTTAATTGATTATATGCCTTCAACCTTGTATTTTAAAGTTACCCTCGGAATACTAAATTTCCCAGCTGCCGTTTTATACGGAATTTTATGGAGCCGGACATTTTCCACAGCCGCTTGCATAGTCTCTTCTATACAATTTCTGAAGTTACCCTTCGTAGGAGGCGTCTCAAAATTGATAGAGGAACAAAATCAGTATTTCACACGTAGTAATTTAATAGTTAACACCCCATATCAACTACTGAATTATAGACCATTACAAGTTTCAGTAGTTGACACGGAGTGATTTAGATAATTTAGCATTGTTTGTTGCCAACTTTAATAAATAAACCTCTTTTTAAGTTTCAATCAACATAAACGAATGCCTTTTTTACTCACAATTATTAAATAATACAAACTTGCAATACTTACATTTTAACCAAATCCTTAGCGATTTATATAAGAAAACACTGAAAAATCGTAAGAGCCGTACGCAAGTTTGATTAATCAGTTGCTATTACATTTTTGAATGGTGGATATATACAATAGTTTGCAATTAAGCCACTGAAGCGTGACAGTATACAGATTAATAAGGTTTGATGCAGTCCAACTTGTGATTTGCTTACTTATTTACTTTTTTTGAAAAATTGGCAAATACTGGTACAGTGTCAATCACCAGTGCTCTTACCTTAATAGCTGTGAAGAACGCAACTGTCCAGAAAATTGGTTAAATTAAAAAGAAAAAGAAGAAGAATGTTTTCGAGATAAATCTATTTTCCCTTTTAATTTCTATCAATACGTGGTTTGCAATAAAGGGTTTCATTGTGCATTTTTTATTCAGTGCTTCATATTTTTCAATCAGAACCATATTCGTTTGCAGTTAAATTTTTAAATTTGTACAACTTACACAAAACTAAACACTTTGCACCAATTAAGATAATTGGGAGATCCAAATAAGTTGACAAAGTAATATTATAATTTCAAATTATAATTCCAAATTATAATTCCAAATTATAATTCCATATTATAATTCCAAATTATAATTCCAAATAAGTCCAAATTAATAATCCTATTATATTTAGTTTGTATTTCTTAATCTTCTGGCTGAGAATTAGGTTAAGTCTTCGATATCGATATTATTCATATTTTTTTTAATCAGTTTAACTAATTAAATTGTACAATATCGCATTATTGTCAGTTCGTCAACTTTCTATAAGAAAAAGTAGAAGAAATGAAAAAGCTACAAAACTCGCCACATATTCACCACGTAAAAATGTTTAAAGAATTTAATCAGTGAACTAAAATAAACAATTTAGTTTGCATACATTAGAAAGAATCCATGATTGTTCAAAGGGAAAAGGGCACATTTACGATCATTTTCGCTTTCACAATTCGATCTCCAATTTTCCGTTTCACAGCCACATCTTTTTTCTGATAGTTCCATCTTTCTTAAAAAATCGTTATAAAACCTAGTCTGTTTCACAGCGAATATTCCGCAAAACTTCAGCGTATTGCGATTATTTT